>NC_044035.1:38902971-39532640 GCF_901765095.1 Microcaecilia unicolor | reverse complement strand
AGACCCCTGTCCATACCATCCTGCAAAAACTCCAAGACATCTGTCACCGACGCTCGAAAGGGAAGAACTTGTCGACCTGCACACCAATGCTCAAATACTCTCCAGACCCGGACATACGCCAACGAAGTGGACTGCCTACGCGAACTCAACATCGTATCGATAACCCTGGACGAAAAACCTTTCTTCCTTAACCTGTGCCTCTCAAGAGCCAGGCCGTAAGCGAGAACCGATCCGGATCTGGCATAACTATCGGTCCCTGACACAACACCACTGAATCTGACAACGGCAGAGGGTCCGCTACTGCCAACCGAACCAGATCTCCGTACCACGGCCGACGCGGCCAATTCGGGGCTAACAAAATCACTTGACCGGGGTGCCGAGCGATGCGCTGAACCACTCGACCGACCAACGGCCATGGAGGAAACACATACAGCAACTCCTGCGGCCAAGGCATCAGGAGCGCATCTATGCCTTCCGCTCGAGGATCCCTCCGTCAACTGAAAAACCTCTGAACCTGAGTATTGCGGGCCGTTGCCATAAGATCCATCACGGGAAGTCCCCAGACCGACACAATGCGATTGAACACCGACCGATGAAGCGCCCACTCTCCTGGGTCTAGAGAATGCCTGCTTAGGTAATCTGCCTCCACGTTGTCTACTCCAGCCACATGTGCCGCGGAGAGCGCTAGAAGATGAACCTCCGCCCATTGACACAACAGCGCCGCCTCCTCCGCGACCGCCTGACTCTTTGTGCCCCCCTGACGGTTGACATAAGCCACGGCGGTGGCGTTATCGCAGAACACCCGGACTGCTTTCCGCAACAGCACACTCTGAAACGCCAGAAGCGCCAGCCGAATGGCCCGAGTTTCCAAACGATTGATGGACCACTGAGCTTCTACCTGAGACCAGCGACCTTGAGCTACCTGACCGAGACAATGAGCTCCCCAGCCCTGAAGACTGGCGTCTGTGACGAGGACCACCCACTGTGGAGCCTCCAACGGCATTCCCTTTTCCAGATTTCCTGGGTCTAGCCACCACCGGAGACTGAGGTGTGGGCTTACCAGCAGCTGAAGGCGCACGTCCAACCCCTGCGACAGAGATGACCACCGACTGAGAAGAGCTGACTGCAATTGCCGCATGTGCGCCCGGGCCGATGGAACTACCTCTATGGTGGCCGCCATCAACCCCAGGACTTGCAGATACTCCCGGGCCGTCGGAGCCGCCTCCGACAGAAACAGACGAATCTGACCCTGCAACTTGCGAATCCGAGGGCCGGGCAGGAAGACTCGACCATTCCTGGTATCAAAAAGAACCCCCAGATACTCCAGCGACTGCACCAGGTGACTCTTGCCGAAGTTCACTACCCAGCCCAGAGACTGAAGAAACTGCACCACCCGAGCAGTAGACACCTCGCTCTCCGACTGGGACTTGGCCCGAATCAACCAATCGTCCAGGTAGGGGTGCACCAGAATACCCTGCTTCCGCAAGGCCGCCGCCACTACAACCATGATCTTGGAAAATGTTCGAGGAGCCGTTGCTAATCCGAAAGGCAGAGCACAAAACTGAAAATGCTTTCCTAAAACCGCAAAGCGCAGAAATCGCTGATGAGCAGCCCGAATGGGGATGTGCAGATAAGCCTCCGTCAAATCCAAAGACGTGAGAAACTCCCCTTCCTGCACCGCGACAATGACCGACCTCAATGTCTCCATGCGAAAAGAGAGGACTCTGAGAGCTGCATTGACTGCCTTCAGATCTAAGATAGGCCGAAAGGCATCCTCCTTCTTCGGGACCACAAAATAGATTGAATAGCAGCCCAAGCGGCGGGAACAGGAACAACCGCCCCCAGACTGATCAAGCAAGCCAGAGTGTCCCGCACCGCTGCCCGCTTGAGCTTCGAATGACAAGGAGACTCCAGGAACCTTTCGGGAGGTGAGCCGTCGAACTCCACAGCGTATCCGTCTCGCACCACCTCGAGAACCCACTGATCCGAAGTGATTTGGGCCCAGTCCTGGTAAAACAGACTCAGCCGAGCCCCTACCCGAACCAGAGCCTGGACCCGCACACCTTCATTGCAAATTACGCCCCGACACCTGTCCTCCTGCGGGAAAATCACGCCCTCCGCGCCGATTCCCACGAAAGGACTGAGTGCGCTGAAAGAACCGACCTCTAAAGGACCCACTAGTCCTCCCGGGCCTATACCGGCGAGCCTCCTTAAACCGACCTCGGGAGGAAGTACCCCTGGAAGCCGCCTTAGGACGAAAATCCGGAAGACGAGGGGCCTTGGCATCGCTGAGCCCGCGCACCAACTTATCCAAATCCTCACCAAAAAGCATGGACTCCTTAAAAGGAAGAGAACAAAGCTTGGCTTTGGAGGCCGCATCTGCGACCCAACCTCGCAACCACAGTGCCCTACGTGCCCCCACCAGCATAGCCATATTCTTGGCCGAGGCACGGAGCAAATCATAAAGCGCATCAGACAAAAAGGACGATCCCATTTCCAATTTGGCTAATTCCTGCACCCCGGAGGTCCCAACCTCCACCGAATCATCAAGCAGCTTCTCGGCCCATCGGAAACACGCCCGCGCAACCAGCCCCCCACAAACCGAGGCCTGCAGGGCCAGGGCCGACAAATCGAAACTCCGCTTGAGGAAGGACTCAAGCCTCCTATCCTGGGGATCCCGGAGAGCAGTCCCCCCGTCCACCGGAATAGCCGTGGCTTTTGTAACTGCTGTCACCACCGCATCTACTGTGGGTGCCTTAAAGGAATGTCTATCTTCCTGTGGGAGCGGGTACAGTCTAGACATTGCTTTAGACACTTTACAGGGAGAATCCGGCGAATGCCACTCTTGAAACACCATATCCCGGAGGTCCTTATTCATGGGAAAGGACCTAGCCTGCCGCTGAATCCCCTTAACCAAGGGGTCCACCTGTCTAGCCTCCCCCAAAGCCGCCTCTGGCTGTTCAAACTTAAGGGTGGAAGAGACCTGCTCAATGAGCTCCGCAAGCTCCTCCCTGTGAAAAATCCTCACTACAGAGGGACCCTCCCCAGGAACCACCACCTCCGGATCCTGAGGACCCTCAAATCCCTCAGGGTCCCCTATATCACTAAAAGCACCTTCGGATCCTACAGGAGAGAATCCCTCCTCGTCGTCCCACTCAAACCGAGGCCTCTTAGCCAGTGCCGAACTAGACCCCTCCCCTAAAGGTGGGGGTCCCGCCTTCCAGGCTTGATAGAGGGTCCACACAAAATCCGGAGGAAAACCAACGCCTCCTGTACCCTCAGGCACCACCTTCGGAGCCGATCCGGGAGCAGCAGGGCCAAAAACAGCTGATTCCGCGGGACGCGCAGAATCCAAAATGGCGGACGTTCCCGCCAAAACTAAATTCGCTGAAGCCGTCCCTGCCGGTGCTCCAGCCGCCGACACCCCCGAACTCGCTGGAACCTCCGCAATCAACACCGGGGGTGCCGCCATCGGCGAGGCCTGCTTCGGTTCGCCGCACAACCGGCACTGACCTCCCGGAGCTTCTACTCCTCGGCGCGAGCACGCGCGACAGCGGAGGAGTTTGCCTGCCATGACCCCGAAGCTCCCAACACGCTGTGCAAAACGGCGCAAAATCTCTCACTCACCGCTTCCCCAGCACAAGCACTCGCACTGCTCTCACTCGCTACCAACAGGAAACGAACCTGCCGTCCGTTCCTATCTAGAAATAGCTTCAGATAGCTCTTAAAGAGACATCACCCAAATTTTGGCAGCTGAGAAGTGAGGGGCTCTCAAGGCTACAATATTAGAAAAGCAGCCGAGGCACAAAGCTGCCAGAGTCTCCAAAGAGAGCAGCACAGGGGGAGGGACCTGAACACAGGTGTAACACCCCAGGGGGGAAAACTGGGCCCCACCGGACCCAGGGCCCCGAAGCACTTACTTTTTTTTTTTTTTTACCACGTACAGGGAATAGTCAAAACAAATTAAATTTGGCAATAAGAGAACAAATCCATTAACCGTATAATCAAACTACCTCACCAGACTATTGAAGACTGCACAGGCTGTCCATCTACCTCTGCTGAGACTGAGAAAATACTGGCTAGTGGATGTACTGCACAGGTTATATATACAGTATTCAAAAGCTCAGTGTTTCTCAGTCTCCCTCTGCTGGTAGGAGGACATAACCCACGCGTCTTGACCGGTCTGGAGGGTCATGGAGGAAGTTCTGGATAATGAGGGTATAAATGTCAAAATAAATAAATCTATCTAGATATCTTATATCAAAACTGAATAGATCATCCTTTTCTGAATGTTCCCAATGAATGCTGGGAATCTTTACTATTTCTACTAAAAGAATTGTGGTCTACTTCCATGACACCTTGCACAGAGCTGGATTTTTAACTTGGATATTTTATACCCTACTGTAACCACCTTGGAAGCAGAATGTACTTCTGAGTGTTCTAGTGAAATGCGTCTGTAACTCACTTCCCCTGGAAGTTAAAACATCAGTTGACTTGTGATATTCTCTACGAGTAAGATTTTTGAAAAGTTCATTAGTTTATTTTTGGTGACCTCTGTCAGAATGCCACGGTTTATGCGCGTACATGGTTAACACATTTTAAAAGAGCTAATGCGCCTATAACACAGTTTAGTAAACAGGGCTCTAAATATGAATGCTCTGAGCAAATTTCCAAAGAAGTTCATTCCATGAAGCAGGAGCATTATTACACTGAAAGGTGCAGCATTTTACGATTGATAATCTCTCAGTTGGGAAATTAGGATAAAGTTTGCAGAGATGAACTCAAGGCACAGAGAACTGTATGTTATACTATGTTTCTTCTTGTCCAGAAAAGTATTAAATATGGCTAAAAATATGTAAATCAGTATTCAGCCAGTGGTGGCCAACTTTTTAAAAAATGCTCTCGGTAGCTAAATTAGTCCTGGATATTCAGGTTATGTCTGGGCAGCAGCACTGAATATCCAGGGCTAATCAAGTTTGTCCTGGGCACTGCAGCTTATGTGGTCCAGGCCAATATTCAGACAGTGATGTGGGTGGGCCCTGGCTGGATGTCAGCTGAGACCTGCATAACTTTTTTTTTTTTTTTTTAAATATGGTCCAGTCCTTAGTCCTTCCAAGCACTTCTGCACTCCCCTCCTCCAATCCACTTGAACTAGCCTGCCCTCCTGATTTTCCCTTCCCTCAGCAAGGATCAAACCCCCTCACATCTCCTGGTCCCAAAAGCCCCCCCCCCCTCCTACCTGGGATCCCTAGTGGTCTAGTGGGGTCAAGAGTGAACACCACTCGTTCCTGCCCTTAGTGACTCCATGAACTCTTGCAGCCGACTAACAGTACTATCAAGTACCGCTAGAGGTTATATCAGTCATTTTGCTACGGCAGCTATTAGGGGCAGAAATGAGTGGGCTTTGCTCCCATCCTTGCTGGATCACCAGGGATCCTAGGTAGGCTCGAGGGGTGAGATTTTTTTTTTTTTGGGGGGGGGAGGGGGGGAGAAATCAGAGGGGCTGGTCGATGTAAAAAGTTATGTGGGTCCTGGCCAATATTTAGTCAGGTCCCATATAACTTAATTGGATGAATTTTAGACAGCTTTGAAGCTGTCCTAAATTCTCCCAGTTAGCTATGCAGGTACCAGCACCGAATACTGCCGGCAAAGGCATAACTGCAGGCTCCTTCCCAACTCCGCCTCTGACATGCCCACTTTAAATGTGGCCTATGAGAACAGATATTCAGCGGCACCGCCCAGTTAAGTGCTGCTGAATAACGGCCGTTGGGAGTCCCAAGCAATTTAAGTAGGCAGGAGGCTCTTCTGCCTGCTTATATCGCGTTGACTATTGGGCAGATAGTTTTATAATAAAACACGAAGACATTCAGTGCACTGTAGTGGAGATTACCATCATCATCCATGCACCAGAGAGCGCACCAGGAAAACTCTCCAGGGTGAAGGTCATTTCAAAAGGTGAATTCATTTTAAAGACGTGAGGGCCCAAAGACTCCAGACTCCTTTGACAGCATGTTTCCTTGCACAGACAGAAGAGAGCAGACGTTATTGCTGAAAAGGGGACTTCCTACACGATACAGTCGGAGAAGAAACTTTGGGCAGCTAGGTAAACTGCTCAAGTAGAGCTAGAGTTTTGTTTCTTGTGGTTCTTGTATACAATTTCTCTTATAAATAAAACTCCTTTGATGAAAAGTGAAAGTGGTTTCAGATTCTGAGTCCAGAAGCCAAAGGTGAAGGAAAACAACATAGCTAGTATGGAACTTTCACATATGGTGAGAGAGATTTGGTAGGATTGTCTTGCAGAGATAGGCACTGAAACACACATTGTGTAAATTAAGTGCATTAAACCTGAATAAAAAGGGTGAGTAGCTGGGCGCATACATTACTAGTGATATCTATTTCTCTACTCCCCCCCCCCCCACCCAACATTTCCTTCTTACTCTGTTCTCTGGCCAGCTGTATTTAAGCAAAACACTCTTTCAAGGGAAGGACTACACTGCTAGGGAATGAATGCTTTAGAATGAAGTGGGGCTTTGGTAAGACAAATATCAATTATTTTTCTAACATACTATGCTCCTCTACATCGAAAGATACAAACTCTCAAGTTACTCAATCATTGTAGTCATATGACATCAGGGTGAGAGGCCAGAGAAGAGTATGCTGAATGCAGATTCCTTTCATAAAGAACAGGGTGTAGAAAAATGAGATTCTCAAAGAATGTTTAGAAACACACACCATGAGTGGGAGATACATGGCGTTTTCGCTTCATGCAGGCCACCTAGAATACAGGAAGACTCCCATGAGTAAAAGTGAAAGATTCCAAAAGAAGGGTTAAGGGTCTTTATATTGCCACCTTTCTGTGTGTGCAACCAAAGTGGTTTACATCTACAGTATACAGATACTTTTTTCTGTCCTTAGTAGGTTCACAATCTAAGTTTGTAATAGGGAAATTCACTTTAGAGGTAGTGGAGTAGCCTAGTGATTAGGACAGTGGGCAAAGCACCACTGTCTCAGGTAGAAACAGAATATAAGCTCTCTGGGGACAAGGAAATAAGCTAATGTTCCTGAATGTTAATATGCCTTGCAAAAAAAAAAACAAGCTAATACACCTCAGGAGTTTGAGTCTTAGGAACAGGAGGTATTGAACCCAAACATAAACCATGCTCCAGAAGGGGAAGTACAGGAAATAAAGGGCAGCCGAGAAAGAATCTGGAACCTTCAACAGAAATATTTTTAGCCAGGACAGCCTATACAGGACAGATAGCAACCAAGAAGGACTTCCTACCATGTACATATTGAAGAAACTAGGGAGTTTAGTAAACCACACAGAGTTAGATTTTTCAGCATTTTTTTTGAAGATAATATGTACAAGCCAGGCACCTAGCACATTTTACCAGGCCTCCTCACTGCTCTCCACCCCAATCACAACTCCACATACCTGGGCTGGCAGAGGTCTCCAAGCCCCGCCTCCTCCAATGATGTTCGCCTCTGTGATGCCTGCCCTGCGGCCCCCCACCCCCACCCCATCGGTGTGCACAGAGGTGAACATTGCTGGAGGAAGGCTTCTGCTGACAGGGCTTGGGGACCCCCCCCCCCACCAGCCAAACCAACAGACTTGGGGGGGGGTCCCAAATCCAAATTGGAGGGGCCCAGGCCCCCAAGTGGATACGCCAATGTGTAAAGCTATGTTGTAAGAATGACTCTGGTAAATAAACTTCCCGTTTAAAAGTGCATATGGAGTTAGTGTTTTCAGATATAACAGATGAGAGGAGAGAATGAAGTCACCGTGGAACCTTCACACATACCTGACAGATTGGGTTAAGTTCCAATTTCCTCCTGAGGAATTTTTCAACATGTCCAATTGTCGCTTCCCCTGAAACCCGCACAAACTTCTTCTCCAAGGGCTAAAAAATAAAAAGTAAAGACATGTTATAGAGTAATTACTGACAATGCTTCAACTACCACACATATACATCGTGACATTTATTCAGGTATGTTGTTGCCATTACTGATAGCATGAACCTTTCAATACATGCCTGCAGAAAAGTCAGCTTTATATAGAAACATAGTAAATGATGGCTAGTTAAAGGTTCATAATGCCAAAGAATGCAGAACTGGATCAGATCAAGTTTAGCAATGTCTTCAATCCATCAATTACTGAGCTACATTACCACCTTGTGCTTTTATTAATTAATTTTACAGTGCAGTCTCTGAGGTAAGCACAAAGCGAATGCTACATACCTGTAGAAGGTATTCTCCGAGGACAGCAGGCTGATTGTTCTCACTGATGGGGTGACGTCCACGGCAGCCCCTCCAATCGGAATCTTCACTAGCAAAGTCCTTTGCTAGCCCTCGCGCGCACCGCGCATGCGCGGCCGTCTTCCCGCCCGAAACCGGCTCGAGCCGGCCAGTCTCATATGTAGCAATACAAAGAGAAGGGAAGACACAACTCCAAAGGGGAGGCGGGCGGGTTTGTGAGAACAATCAGCCTGCTGTCCTCGGAGAATACCTTCTACAGGTATGTAGCATTCGCTTTCTCCGAGGACAAGCAGGCTGCTTGTTCTCACTGATGGGGTATCCCTAGCCCCCAGGCTCACTCAAAACAACAACCATGGTCAATTGGGCCTCGCAACGGCGAGGACATAACTGAGATTGACCTAAAAAATTTACCAACTAACTGAGAGTGCAGCCTGGAACAGAACAAACAGGGCCCTCGGGGGGTGGAGTTGGATCCTAAAGCCCAAACAGGTTCTGAAGAACTGACTGCCCGAACCGACTGTCGCGTCGGGTATCCTGCTGCAGGCAGTAATGAGATGTGAATGTGTGGACCGAAGACCACGTCGCAGCTTTGCAAATTTCTTCAATGGAGGCTGACTTCAAGTGGGCTACCGACACAGCCATGGCTCTAACATTATGAGCCGTGACATGACCCTCAAGAGCCAGCCCCGCCTGGGCGTAAGTGAAGGAAATGCAATCTGCTAGCCAATTGGATATGGTGCGTTTCCCCACAGCCACTCCCCTCCTATTGGGATCAAAAGAAACAAACAATTGGGCGGACTGTCTGTTGGGCTGTGTCCGCTCCAGATAGAAGGCCAATGCTCTCTTGCAGTCCAATGTGTGCAGCTGACGTTCAGCAGGGCAGGAATGAGGACGGGGAAAAAATGTTGGCAAGACAATTGACTGGTTCAGATGGAACTCTGACACGACCTTAGGCAAGAACTTAGGGTGAGTGCGGAGGACTACTCTGTTATGATGAAATTTGGTGTAAGGGGCCTGGGCTACCAGGGCCTGAAGCTCACGGACTCTACGAGCTGAAGTAACTGCCACCAAGAAAATGACCTTCCAGGTCAAGTACTTCAGATGGCAGGAATTCAGTGGCTCAAAAGGAGGTTTCATCAGCTGGGTGAGAACGACATTGAGATCCCATGACACTGTAGGAGGCTTGACAGGGGGCTTTGACAAAAGCAAACCTCTCATGAAGCGAACAACTAAAGGCTGTCCCGAGATCGGCTTACCTTCCACATGGTAATGGTATGCACTGATTGCACTAAGGTTAACCCTTTCAGAGTTGGTCTTGAGGCCAGACTCAGACAAGTGCAGAAGGTATTCAAGCAGGGTCTGTGTAGGACAAGAGCGAGGATCTAGGGCTTTGCTGTCACACCAGACGGCAAACCTCCTCCATAGAAAGAAGTAACTCCTCTTAGTGGAATCTTTCCTGGAAGCAAGCAAGATGCGGGAGACACCCTCTGACAGACCCAAAGAGGCAAAGTCTACGCTCTCAACATCCAGGCCGTGAGAGCCAGGAACCGGAGGCTGGGATGCAGAAGAGCCCCTTCGTCCTGCGTGATGAGGGTCGGAAAACACTCCAATCTCCACGGTTCTTCGGAGGATAACTCCAGAAGAAGAGGGAACCAGATCTGACGAGGCCAAAAAGGATCAATCAGAATCATGGTGCCTCGGTCTTGCTTGAGTTTCAGCAAAGTCTTCCCCACCAGAGGAATGGGAGGATAAGCATACAGCAGACCCTCCCTCCAATTCAGGAGGAAGGCATCCGATGCCAGTCTGCCGTGGGCCTGAAGCCTGGAACAGAACTGAGGGACTTTGTGGTTGGCTCGAGATGCGAAGAGATCCACCAAGGGGGTGCCCCACGCTTGGAAGATCTGGCGCACCACTCGGGAGTTGAGCGACCACTCGTGAGGTTGCATAATCCTGCTCAATCTGTCGGCCAGACTGTTGTTTACGCCTGCCAGATATGTGGCTTGGAGCACCATGCCGTGACGGCGAGCCCAGAGCCACATGCTGACGGCTTCCTGACACAGGGGGCGAGATCCGGTGCCCCCCTGCTTGTTGACGTAGTACATGGCAACCTGGTTGTCTGTCTGAATTTGGATAATTTGGTGGGACAGCCGATCTCTGAAAGCCTTCAGAGCGTTCCAGATCGCTCGCAACTCCAGAAGATTGATCTGTAGATCGCGTTCCTGGAGGGACCAGCTTCCTTGGGTGTGAAGCCCATCGACATGAGCTCCCCATCCCAGGAGAGACGCATCTGTGGTCAGCACTTTTTGTGGCTGAGGAATTTGGAAAGGACGTCCCAGAGTCAAATTGGACCAAATCGTCCACCAATACAGGGATGCGAGAAAACTCGTGGACAGGTGGATCACGTCTTCTAGATCCCCAGCAGCTTGAAACCACTGGGAAGCTAGGGTCCATTGAGCAGATCTCATGTGAAGGCGGGCCATGGGAGTCACATGAACTGTGGAGGCCATGTGGCCCAGCAATCTCAACATCTGCCGAGCTGTGATCTGCTGCGACGCTCGTACCCGCGAGACGAGGGACAACAAGTTGCTGGCCCTCACCTCTGGGAGGTAGGCGCGAGCCGTCTGAGAATCCAGCAGAGCTCCTATGAACTCGAGTTTCTGCACTGGGAGGAGATGGGACTTTGGGTAATTTATCACAAACCCCAGTAGCTCCAGGAGGCGAATAGTCATCTGCATGAACTGCAGGGCTCCTGCCTCGGATGTGTTCTTCACCAGCCAATCGTCGAGATATGGGAACACGTGCACCCCCAGCCTGCGAAGTGCCGCTGCTACTACAGCCAAGCACTTTGTGAACACCCTGGGCGCAGAGGCGAGCCCAAAGGGTAGCACACAGTACTGGAAGTGACGTGTGCCCAGCTGAAATCGCAGATACTGTCTGTGAGCTGGCAGTATCGGGATGTGTGTATAGGCATCCTTCAAGTCCAGAGAGCATAGCCAATCGTTTTCCTGAATCATGGGAAGGAGGGTGCCCAGGGAAAGCATCCTGAACTTTTCTTTTACGAGATATTTGTTCAGGGCCCTTAGGTCTAGGATGGGACGCATCCCCCCTGTTTTCTTTTCCACAAGGAAGTACCTGGAATAGAATCCCAGGCCCTCTTGCCCGGATGGCACGGGCTCGACCGCATTGGCGCTGAGAAGGGCGGAGAGTTCCTCTGCAAGTACCTGCTTGTGCTGGAAGCTGTAAGACTGAGCTCCCGGTGGACAATTTGGAGGTTTGGAGGCCAAATTGAGGGTGTATCCTTGCCGGACTATTTGCAGAACCCACTGATCGGAGGTTATGAGAGGCCACCTTTGGTGAAAAGCTTTCAACCTCCCCCCGACCGGCAGGTCGCCCGGCACTGACACTTGGATGTCGGCTATGCTCTGCTGGAGCCAGTCAAAAGCCCGTCCCTTGCTTTTGCTGGGGAGCCGAGGGGCCTTGCTGAGTCGCACGCTGCTGACGAGAGCGAGCGCGCTGGGGCTTAGCCTGGGCCACAGGCTGTCGAGAAGGAGGATTTTACCTACGCTTGCCAGAAGAGTAGGGACCAGTCTTCCTTCCCCCGAAAAATCTTCTACCTGTAGAGGTAGATGCTGAAGGCTGCCGGCGGGAGAACTTGTCGAATGCGGTATCCCGCTGGTGGAGCTGCTCTACCACCTGTTCGACCTTCTCTCCAAAAATATTGTCCGCACGGCAAGGCGAGTCCGCAATCCGCTGCTGGAGTCTATTCTCCAGGTCGGAGGCACGCAGCCATGAGAGCCTGCGCATCACCACACCTTGAGCAGCGGCCCTGGACGCAACATCAAAGGTGTCATACACCCCTCTGGCCAGGAATTTTCTGCACGCCTTCAGCTGCCTGACCACCTCCTGAAAAGGCTTGGCTTGCTCAGGGGGGAGCGCATCAACCAAGCCCGCCAACTGCCGCACATTGTTCCGCATGTGTATGCTCGTGTAGAGCTGGTAAGACTGGATTTTGGCCACGAGCATAGAAGAATGGTAGGCCTTCCTCCCAAAGGAGTCTAAGGTTCTAGAGTCTTTGCCCGGGGGCGCCGAAGCATGCTCCCTAGAACTCTTAGCCTTCTTTAGGGCCAAATGCACAACTCCAGAGTCATGAGGCAACTGGGTGCGCATCAGCTCTGGGTCCCCATGGATCCGGTACTGGGACTCGATCTTCTTGGGAATGTGGGGATTACTTAGTGGCTTGGTCCAGTTCGCAAGCAATGTCTTTTTTAGGACATGGTGCAAGGGAACAGTGGACGCTTCCTTAGGTGGAGAAGGATAGTCCAGGAGCTCAAACATTTCAGCCCTGGGCTCGTCCTCCACAACCACCGGGAAGGGGATGGCCGTAGACATCTCCCGGACAAAGGAAGCAAAAGACAGACTCTCAGGAGGAGAAAGCTGTCTTTCAGGGGAGGAAGTGGGATCAGAAGGAAGACCCTCAGACTCCTCGTCAGAGAAATATCTGGGGTCTTCCTCTTCCTCCCACGAGGCCTCACCTTCGGTGTCAGACACAAGTTCACGAACCTGTGTCTGCAACCTCGCCCGGCTCGACTCCGTGGAGCCACGTCCACGATGGGGGCGTCGAGAGGTAGACTCCCTCGCCCGCATCGGCGAAGCTCCCTCCGCCGTCGTAGTCGGGGAGCCCTCCTGGGAGGTGGCCGCAGTCGGCACCGACGTCGGGGACCTTACCCCGGGCGATGGGCCAGCCGGCGCCACGCTCGACGGTACCGGAGGCGCAAGCACCGCCGGTACCAGAGGGGTAGGGCGCAACAGCTCTCCCAGAATCTCTGGGAGAACGGCCCGGAGGCTCTCGTTCAGAGCGGCTGCAGAGAAAGGCAGAGAGGTCGATGCAGGCGTCGACGTCAGAACCTGTTCCTGGCATGGAGGCTGTTCCGGGCTGTCCAGAGTGGAGCGCATCGACACCTCCTGAACAGAGGGTGAGCGGTCCTCTCGGTGCCGATGCCTGCTGGGTGCCGACTCCCTCGGCGACCCAGAGCTCTCGGTGCCGACGCGGGGAGGAGACCGGTGTCGATGCTTCTTCGACTTCTTCCGAAGCATGTCACCGGAGCTCCCCGGCACCGACGAGGAGGACGTAGAATCCAGCCGTCGCTTCCTCGGGGCCGAGGCCGAAGGAGGTCGGTCTCGGGGGGGCTGTACCGCAGGAGCCCTCAGGGTAGGGGGAGACCCACCAGAAGGCTCACCGCCACCAGCAGGGGAATGGACAGCCCTCACCTGCACTCCAGACGATGCACCACCGTCCGACGACATCAGCAGACGAGGTCCCGGTACCACCGACGTCGATGCAGTCGCCCGATGCCTCAGCGCCGATGCAGAGACTCGATGCCTCGATGCACCCGATACACTAGCAGCCGAGGAAGAAGGTCTGGACGCTGACGACGTCGATGCACTCGATGCCCCCGATGCCGACGAAGAGCCCGAGAACAAAACGTTCCACTGGGCCAATCTCGCTACCTGAGTCCGCCTTTGTAACAGGGAACACAGACTACAGTTCTGAGGACGGTGCTCGGCCCCCAGACACTGAAGACACGACGAGTGCGTATCTGTGAGCGAGATTACCCGGGCGCACTGGGTGCACTTCTTGAAGCCGCTGGCAGGCTTCGATGTCATGGGTGGAAAAATCACGCCGGCGAAATCAAAAGCCGAAATGGCGAAAATGAGCACCAAAACTTAGAGGGAGAAAAATCTCGACCGAGGCCGAAAAGAGGCCTACCCCGACGACGAAAGAAAACTTACCGGGGCAAAATCTGAAGAAATACGGGAAGGGGCAAACGAAACCCGAGAGGGCTTCCGGAGCACTTCCCAAACAGTTTTTGAGGATTTTCCGAAGAAAAAACACGTCGAAAAAAGGACGCGCGAGGTCGACTTTCCGGGGCTCGACACGGCGAAAACACGACCGTACCGAGTGCGGACGAAAGAAGACTGGCCGGCTCGAGCCAGTTTCGGGCGGGAAGACGGCTGCGCATGCGCGGTGCGCGCGGGCGCGCGAGGGCTAGCAAAGGACTTTGCTAGTGAAGATTCCGATTGGAGGGACTGCCGTGGACGTCACCCCATCAGTGAGAACAAGCAGCGGAGAATGTGTGAATTATTTTTCAGATTACTGTGCAACCAGATGCTACATAAATACATCTCCAGGAATTACATTCTTTTTTTCTTTTTAACTTTTCTTATGACAGAAAAGCAGCCATGTACGTGTCAAAACATCATATAGAACGTTCTGTTATCCAACTCCACTATGACTTTCTTTATATATACCCTAGTAAAAAAGGCCCGTTTCTGCCGCTGATGAAACGGGCCCTAGCCGGCACCAGACTCCCTTCCCCTCCCCTTACGCTTGTCTCCCTGGTGGTCTAGAGGTACCTGTTCGGTCGGGGTAGGAAAGAAAGAGCCCCCTCTTTCCTGCCCGTAACTGTGCTGCTAGCTTCCTTGCTGCATCGTGTGGGAGTCCGGCTCTCGGCGTTTCAAAATGGCTGCCGAGAGTTGAAGTCTCGCGAGGCAGCTTCAACTCTCGGCGGCCATTTTGATTCGCCGAGAGCCGGACTCAGACACGATGCAGCCGGGCAGCTAGCAGCAGCGCTCCGGGCAGGAAAGCGGGGGTTCCTTCGTTCCTGCCCGAGCGAACAGGTACCGCTAGACCACCAGGGATAGTGGCGTAAGGGGATGGGAGGTGACAGGGGGGGGAGGGAAGGTGATGAGGGGAAAATTGTGGTACCGGGGGCGGGCCGGTACCTTGAAATGGGCGGGGCGATGTGGTGAAAGGGGCCGGGGTGATGGGCACGTCGTCGTTTGCGGCTGGGATTTGTTGGAAGGGGAGGAGTAGGGAAACACCGTTGATATGCCTTGTTTTCGTGTTCCGCCCTCAACGTCATCACGTGTGATGTGAGGGCGGGGCATGAAGACATGGTGATTGTTGTGGCTTCACCACCATGAAGTTACGAACCGGTGTGTGAGTGCCTGCAGTGACGTTTTATTATAGCAGATGTTGCATCAAGGGACCATCAAAAAATATATACATGCCCTTGTAGCAATGTGTCATGCTGTCTCACTGGCACACCTCAGTCATCAATTCCTTGATATGACCACCACCATGTCCAGTTGTGCATATAAAACATGATTTTAAACAGTAATAAGCTTATTTCAACATATAATGAGCTTGATTCACGTATACAAAACTGTCAGCACAAATTAGAACTTATTTGCAAACGTCTATAAATACCCATATTCCCAAGTTTCACAGATATATACTCTCTCTCAGAGGTTTGAGCAATAATTTATCCATTCATATTACAAATATAAAGATTTTCTCTTAGGAATCTTTTACTAAAGATTAGTGCAGGTTATCTGCAGCAAGGCCCAGAAGATTAAAATGAGTCCTGTGGCAGATACGTGCTAATCTTTAGCTCCCCCTCTCCCCAATGTTGGCATTATGAGATTTTTTTTTTATTATTTCCATTAAATACTTGTTATCAAGAAGCAAAGAAATGTGTATAATTTGCACAAAAAAAATGGCAAATATCACTAGGAAACATTAAAACTCATTAACTCACATTATAAGGAGATACAGAAGCATCTGTAAGAAAACTTAGGATAATACAGAACTCCAATATTTTAATATGGTACCTTAAACTCTTAAGCTAATATTCCCTACAATATCTAGGTACTCCTTCTTTACACAGAATTTATCCAAATGAGATGGATTCATAAAAACATGAGTTTTCCCGAAAGCAGTCTAAGGGCCCTGTTCACTAAGCCGCGCTGTAGGCTCGCTAACGAACGCGCCTAGAGTGCGGCTTTATAAACAGGGTCCTAAGCATTTACAGGGATATTTTATTTTTAAAACGTTGCACCTACTGCCAGAACCCTAGCTTTAAGGGCAAGCCACTGCATCTGCATAACTTGAGACACATCTGGGTAATTTGTTTTTTAACCACAATACATCATATCTTTATTCTGAAAAAAATAAAAAAAATTTCAGCACTTTCAGTTTATCCATTTTGAACGAAAAGGAGACTAAGAGAGTGAGAATAGTACCTAATGAATCCTCAAGAAAATTTAGACACATCCAAAGATAGTATTTCCTCCTCACTATCCAAACTGCCATCCATCTTAAATTCCACCAAAATCCTCCCCATAATAGAATGCACCTATTTTTCTATCTTAAACATTTCTGAAAATTCTTTGTAGCAAGATCTCTGAAACAGAAACTGAACACATGAAAAATTAAGGGTCATTCCACGCCAAGTGGTCTAAACCTTCCCACCATCATGTCTCCAATTTTGTTCAAATTTTATCTGTTGCACGAGTCAGGTGTTAAACGAAGTTTCCAAAAATTTGAGGTCTCTAACTGCAATAGTTGCAGATCTAGACCCCCTTTTCTGAAAGATTGTCAGTCCATGAGCGCGCGACATTTACCGAAATGCCATTTTTGGGGTCTAATAAAATCCAAACACATTTATAAGAATGGCTAAAAAATTCAAATCCTGTACAGTTTTTGATGCTAATTCCGATGAAATGCATTTTAATATTATGGATGCAAAATCCAGTCAAACAAGTTGACTCAAAGTGTGCATCAAAATTGGTCGCGACTCATCGGAACATATTTGGACCAATATTCAGACCGCAACAACTTCCATGCAAACAAAGATACGGACTTGAAATTTTGAACAAGCATTATGCTTGTGCTGGACATAATACTGCCAGATTTGCAACTAACCAGCATCTATAACCGCCCTGCAGGATCTCTTCAAAGTTGGCACTGTCAGCGCAAATGGTAAAATGTACCAAAGTTCAAAGCCAATTATTAAAAAAGAGTCTGCCTGAATCAGCTTGTGAACAGTATCATCTGAAAGAGAAAATTGTGCTCTACAACACTGATATGTTTTTGTTTTGCAATGAATTTTTTAGCCATTCTTATAAATGTGTTTGGATTTTATTAGACCCCAAAAATGGCATTTTGGTAAATGTCGCACGCTCATTGACTGACAACCTTTCAGAAAAGGGGGTCTAGATCTGCAACTATTGCAGTTAGAGACCTCAAATTTTGGGAAACTTCGTTTAACACCTGACTCACGCAACAGATAAAATTTGAACAAAATTGGAGAACATGATGGTGGGAACTTTTTTAAATTAATATCAGGCAACTATTTTACCTGATTCATCACGTGGAGCGGAGGAGTGGCCTAGTGGTTAGGGTGGTGGACTTTGGTCCTGAGGAACTGAGTCTGATTCCCACTTCAGGCACAGGCAGCTCCTTGTGATTCTGGGCAAGTCACTTAACCCTCCATTGCCCCATGTAAGCCGCATTGAGCCTGCCATGAGTGGGAAAGCGCAGGGTACAAATGTAACAAAAAAAAAAAAACAAAAAAAAAGAAAAGATGCGAGGGTGCGTGAACCACCCCACAATTTAACTAGTCTCACCAATAATTTCTCAGATTTGTTGCCATATGTGCTAAAGCGATATCATTATCATATTCTGCTACCGTGAACAGAAAACAGCCCATAGAAACCCTTTGTACATCTCCTGTTGAATAACATACTCGCTAAACTGGTTGGAACCGGTCTAAAAAGCACGTTGCTGGCCTGATAGGCTTTGTGCATCGGGACCTGAGTACCTAATGATTCATCCTTTACTTTTTGCTCTTCAGACTGTCTGGGACTATATGTGCAGAGGCAAAACTCAGAACCTGGAAGTAGGGTTGAGATAAGTAGTAATCTTAAAGGCCTAAACATTGATCAAAGTGCACTATAATAAATCTTATAGCAAGACCACGTGACTGACTAAAATATGCAACAAAAAGGGCAAAAATCACCTTGCTTTCTTGGACACAGAAGGCTGCTGAAGGCCTATCCAAATGGGAAAGGAAAAAAAAAAGCACAGAATATTTGGTGGCTCTACATGGTGCTTTCTCAATGAAAAAGATGTATCCAAGAGTAAAAAGAGAAACACAAAATCTGAAGTTATATTAATCTAAATATAAAATATCTAAATGAACATTTTACCTTAAAATTGCCAGTGCCTTCTTCAGCTCTGAAAGACCAGAAAATAAATATCTTTAATAAAACGCAGCAATAAAACATCACTACTATTAAAGTGCTACATTAAATATTAAGTGCATGGCATCCGACATCTCACTATCTACCACAAGCTATTTAGGATGAATATTTTATACTTAATGGACTTATGAAGATTTAATAGTGGTCACTTCTATTCAATGGTATTTGCTGTAGCTTGAAATTGCAAATTAGATTTCCTCTTACAGTTCATTTTATCCATTGCATTTGGAGGTCCTTTTACTAAGCTGCAGTATAAAGTGGCCTTAGCATGCTCCTACGCAGGTTTTCCACATGCGTTAAATCCATTTTTCCCCCGTTGCATTAAAAGACCAAATCCACAGAAAACTGCACAGTGTAACACACAAAAACCATACAGTGGAAACCACAACCTTGTACTATTCGAAAATCAATCAATCCATTAGGTTGCAGGAAAAAGACCTCATATGGCCAGCACAATGGCTGTACTGCCCATGGGCTAGTGAATGTCCATATTTATTTATTTTATTGCATTTGTATCCCACATTTTCCCACCTTTTTGCAGGCTCAATGTGGCTTACATTACATCATGAATAATGGAAATATGTAAGGAAATATACATTTAGTACTGCAAAAGGATCTTGGGTAACATGATAATGATAAAGCAGGATAGTAGAGTAAGTCTACTGTTCTGTAATGAATATATAAACCTTTCTATAATCATAGGTCAAAAACTCCCATTTTTAGTGTCATTCATGCAGAAAAACATACTTTTTCATTTAATCGTTTAACACATATAGTGGTTGATCAAATGGGACTTTGAGCACTGATGCATATTACTAATGAACATTGAGATGAAAAGATTACCGTATTTTTCGGACTATAAGACGCACTTTTTTCCCCCAAAATTTGGGAGAAAAATGGGGGGTGCGTCTTATAGTCCGAAGGTAGCGTTTTTGGACCTCCGTTGTGTACTTACAGGATTCCATGTTCCCTGGTGGTCTAGTGACGTCGGGGCAGGAAAGAGCCCCCTCTTTCCTGCCCATCGCGCTGCTCTCCGTGCTTCTCAATGCTTTCTGATGGTCTCGGCGGCCATTTTGAATATCGCCGAGACCATCAGAAAGCATTGAGAAGCACGGAGAGCAGCGCGATGGGCAGGAAAGAGGGGGCTCTTTCCTGCCCCGACGTCACTAGACCACCAGGGAACATGGAATCCTGTAAGTACACAACGGAGGTCCAAAACCCGGACAAGACGCACCGGAGCACCTAGGTTTTAGAGGAGGGAAAGAGGAAAATTTTTTTTTTCCTATTTCCCTCCTCTAAAACCTAGGTGCGTCTTATGGTCCGGTGCGTCTTATAGTCCGAAAAATACGGTAAATGGAAAAAGTAGTTTTTCTGCATGAATGACACTGATAATGGGAGTTTTTGACCTATGATTACAGAAGGGCTTATATATGGACATTCACTAGCCCATGGGCATTACAGCCAGTGTTCTGGCCATATAAGGTCTTTTCTCCTGCAACTGAATCGATTCATTGAATAGTACATGGTTGTGGTTTCCACTGAATGGTTTTCATGCGCTAATGTTGCCACTAGTGCGCAGACATTAAAAAAAAACAAACCCCCCCCCCCCCCCCAACAGCACTTACCGACACCTATTTTGTAGGCGGTAAGGGCTCTTGCGATAATCCTGCACTAATCAAATAGCACTCAGTAATGTGGACACACTGATAAGCACTGGAACGCCCACTCTCCGCCCCCCCCAGACACACCCCCTCCATACAAAATATAACACATTTTTTAGCATGTTGGGAACTTACCGCAGGACGCCTGAGCGCCTGCTAGCACTTACTGCAGCTTAGTAAGAACCCTTGATACTGCAGAATCTATAAAAATCAAAGCCTCAAAAATAACTATGCACACTTGTTAAGGGAAGAAAATGTAAGCACACACTACCCTAATTAATATTTTCACAGGTCTTCTGCAGATTCTAATCTGTCATCCTAATAAATTCATTTAATTTACATAAGGTTGATGCTAGAATGAAGCAGATAATAGAAGAGATGCTTCAATGTTTGTAACCTTCAAATACTCTTGTATTATTTTTGTTACTGTAATTGGGGCACCAGTTATACTAAAAATAAACATTGCTTTTTAATTACAAAATAGAATGGTTTTGTGGGTCAACCAGCTGCCAGATTCAGCTGATACTAAACCAGAGGGTCCAGGAATCTTAAAAAAAAAAAAAAAAAATCTACATTCAAATTAATGTCTCCCTCACATTTGAGGAATATTTGTTTTATAGTAGCAGTACTTTTCAGACAGTTATCAGAGAATTGTCTTTGCCCATTTGTAAGATGACCTTGTCAGGGCTGGCATTAGGAGGATGCCAATAGGACAATTGCCTTGGGTCCCACTATCTGAAGCTGCTGGTGAATTTTGGGGTCCAATTTCAAAGTTTCTGTCAAAGGCCCCAGCATATTTAACACCAAACTCTAGTCCTTGTCTCAAGCACAGAACACGTGACTCAAAATATACCACACTACTCATCTCCAAAATGGTGGCACCCCACCCAGTGCACTCTGGGGATGCATTGGGCGGGACGTATCATATAAGGGAGTTTCTCCCTTATATGGTGCTGCCATTTTGGAGATGACAGCACCTGCAGTGAGTAGGCATCGCTCCTGCCTCCTTCTAGATATGGGGGCCGGGGTGGAGGTGAAGGGGTCCTGCTAAATTACCAGTACAGTTTTTGACTTGAGGAGGGAATTGGCTGGAGGAAGGGGGCACCAGACCACCAATGTTTTTGTGCTGGGGGGGGAGGGGGGCACGGACCACTTAGGTATGAGTGGGGAGAGGGGCTTGTGAGGGAGCTGCAGCATATTTTTTTTTATGTCAACTTTCCTGTCAGTGCCTGAGCCAATCATCTCTCAGGCACTGACAGGAAAGTTAATATTCTACACTAAGCCATGGATGACTGCCGCAATTTTAATGTGACAGTAATTTGCAAGCTCATTTAGTTTGAGCATGCTGTGGCTATTTTTTGCGCTAAGTTCGCAGTAGAGTGAGGACTCTACTCCAATCATTTGAGCATTGGCCCCACAGTAAGCAATAACCTACCAGAATACCGTTTCATCACAATATTTGTTGTTGGTGTGAACAGAGTTATGAAAATTAACTAAATATGTCAAATTATTTGCCTCATAAGCTGAACATTTCTTGGATTACTAATCAAACTATTAAATGGTATCTATCTTTTTTTATATATAAAATAGTATCTTCTTATTTTTTATTTTTCTTTTTCTTTCAAGCAGAGAAAAGACCTCATAAGTCCTAGCTAGGCGTTGTTGTGTATCATGTACTTAAACGTCAGCATTTTTTGGACTCCGTTTTAATCCTTGGTCTTAAAAAACTCTGCTCATTTGTTATTCAATATCAGACATCTATTTTTCAATATCGGACATTGGAAACAGTATTTAATGTTACTTAGCTTTTTAATATCTTGCCCTACGGGGCTCTCCGTTTCGCTATATATATTAAGCTTCCTCAGGGGGCCAAGCAACTTATTCGGCTAGTCACGATATCTACAAATAAACATAATGATACCATGTAAACCTTGATATAAGTATTCATTCTTCAATATAAATGTTTATAAAATCAAGCCGTTGAACCACTAACCTTATAACATGGCGTTTCTGCTCCTATGACTCCGGTAGTGAAAAGCACTCACCGGAAGGAGTCATCCTTATTTATGCTCTTAGTCATATGTAAATAACTGCATTGAATTCAATCAAGGGAATCCAAAGAATACATTCAAGAAATACAAACAACTTATTTCAAAAAACTTATTTCAAGAAACTTGTTTCAAAAAAACTTTTTTCAAAAAAAAGGCTGCCCATTCAATAAATGAATTAAGCCCTCTAGGTTCTAAAGATTGTAGTGTATAAATCCACTTCTGTTCTCTTCTAATTAGCATTCTATCTCTATCACCCCCTCGAATGTTATTAGGGATTTGATCTATAGCCAAACATTTAAATGAATCAAATGTATGTCCTAACTCCTGGCAATGTGCTACTATCGGGGCTCCTATTTTGTTCAATTTAATACATGAGCGGTGTTCTGTCATCCGTTGATGTAGTCGACGTTTGGTCTTTCCTACATATATTTTTTGACAAGGACAAATCAAAATGTATACAACAAATGTTGATTGACAATCAGTCTGAAACTGTAATTGATATATTCTACCATCTACTGGATTTCTGAACTCTATTGCTTCATGTGTGATGTTACATGTTTTACATTGTTGACATTTCTTATGTCTCCCCGATGTATTATGTTGAGTTAGAGTGGATAAATTGGTTGGACTTATAATTTCCTTAAGATTGCGGGTCCTGGAGAAGGCGATTCTAATTTGTTGGTTATGTAGAATTGGATGTGATTGCATCATCGACCAGTTGTGTTTAATGATGTTCCTCATTGCATCACCTCCTTTAAAGAATTGAATAACAAAGGTATTAATATCTTTGCTATTTATCTGTGTTCGTGATGAATTACGCAATAGTAGCTCTCTATTGTTGTGTTTGGCCCTTTTATATGCAGTTTAATCACTTGTGCAGGGTATCCCCGTTGATTTAAATCTTTTTGAAAATTCTTAGCACATCTTTTGAAGTCATCCTGGTTTTCACAAACTCTCTTAAATCTCAAAAATTGCGAAAAAGGTAAACTATTTTTTAGTTTTGTGGGATGGCAACTTTGATATTGGAGAAATGTGTTTCTATCTGTTGGTTTTTGAAGATTTTCGTGTTGAATTTGTGATTCACTATAGTTACATCGATATCCAAAAAATGCACATTCTCTGTCGATTGCTCAAATGTGAATTTGATATTTCGATGACATGAATTCAGCCATGTGATAAATTGAGATAGTATAATCTGATCTCCATACCATATCAAAAAAATGTCATCGATATAACGTTTCCACATGGCTATGTGTTGTTGAAAAGGTGAATTGTTAAGCCATGTTTTTTCATATCTTGCCATAAACAGGTTAGCTATTGAGGGGGCAAATGTTGCCCCCATCGCTATTCCTGATGTTTGTAGATACATTTCTCCATCAAATAAAAAATAGTTTTTAGTGAGTGCCAATTCTGCCAGCCGTAGTATGAAATCAGTGGGGATTCTATGTGGTCTTGCTCTTTTTTCTATATATCGATGACATTTTTTTGATATGGTATGGAGATCAGATTATACTATCTCAATTTATCACATGGCTGAATTCATGTCATCGAAATATCAAATTCACATTTGAGCAATCGACAGAGAATGTGCATTTTTTGGATATCGATGTAACTATAGTGAATCACAAATTCAACACGAAAATCTTCAAAAAACCAACAGATAGAAACACATTTCTCCAATATCAAAGTTGCCATCCCACAAAACTAAAAAATAGTTTACCTTTTTCGCAATTTTTGAGATTTAAGAGAGTTTGTGAAAACCAGGATGACTTCAAAAGATGTGCTAAGAATTTTCAAAAAGATTTAAATCAACGGGGATACCCTGCACAAGTGATTAAAACTGCATATAAAAGGGCCAAACACAACAATAGAGAGCTACTATTGCGTAATTCATCACGAACACAGATAAATAGCAAAGATATTAATACCTTTGTTATTCAATTCTTTAAAGGAGGTGATGCAATGAGGAACATCATTAAACACAACTGGTCGATGATGCAATCACATCCAATTCTACATAACCAACAAATTAGAATCGCCTTCTCCAGGACCCGCAATCTTAAGGAAATTATAAGTCCAACCAATTTATCCACTCTAACTCAACATAATACATCGGGGAGACATAAGAAATGTCAACAATGTAAAACATGTAACATCACACATGAAGCAATAGAGTTCAGAAATCCAGTAGATGGTAGAATATATCAATTACAGTTTCAGACTGATTGTCAATCAACATTTGTTGTATACATTTTGATTTGTCCTTGTCAAAAAATATATGTAGGAAAGACCAAACGTCGACTACATCAACGGATGACAGAACACCGCTCATGTATTAAATTGAACAAAATAGGAGCCCCGATAGTAGCACATTGCCAGGAGTTAGGACATACATTTGATTCATTTAAATGTTTGGCTATAGATCAAATCCCTAATAACATTCGAGGGGGTGATAGAGATAGAATGCTAATTAGAAGAGAACAGAAGTGGATTTATACACTACAATCTTTAGAACCTAGAGGGCTTAATTCATTTATTGAATGGGCAGCCTTTTTTTGAAAAAAGTTTTTTGAAACAAGTTTCTTGAAATAAGTTTTTTGAAATAAGTTGTTTGTATTTCTTGAATGTATTCTTTGGATTCCCTTGATTGAATTCAATGCAGTTATTTACATATGACTAAGAGCATAAATAAGGATGACTCCTTCCGGTGAGTGCTTTTCACTACCGGAGTCATAGGAGCAGAAACGCCATGTTATAAGGTTAGTGGTTCAACGGCTTGATTTTATAAACATTTATATTGAAGAATGAATACTTATATCAAGGTTTACATGGTATCATTATGTTTATTTGTAGATATCGTGACTAGCCGAATAAGTTGCTTGGCCCCCTGAGGAAGCTTAATATATATAGCGAAACGGAGAGCCCCGTAGGGCAAGATATTAAAAAGCTAAGTAACATTAAATACTGTTTCCAATGTCCGATATTGAAAAATAGATGTCTGATATTGAATAACAAATGAGCAGAGTTTTTTAAGACCAAGGATTAAAACGGAGTCCAAAAAATGCTGACGTTTAAGTACATGATACACAACAACGCCTAGCTAGGACTTATGAGGTCTTTTCTCTGCTTGAAAGAAAAAGAAAAATAAAAAATAAGAAGATACTATTTTATATATAAAAAAAGATAGATACCATTTAATAGTTTGATTAGTAATCCAAGAAATGTTCAGCTTATGATTGCTAGTGTAGAGATTTTTTTGCTGAAACTGTGTCCAATTAGATTTTTTGTTTGCAAAATTATTTGCCTCAAAATGGAGGGTAAATTTTAAATGCTTAAATGGATCATTAGATTAAAAAAAATCAATGAACTGCTTTTTCCTTATGTTTATCAGATTCATGCAACATCTCTTACCCATGTTCCTTTCATTACCTCTGTAACTAAGAAAAGGAGAGGTGGGGAGAGATCCAAGATGGCGACTGGAGCAGCTGCGTGTTTTTTCTGCTCTTGAAACTCTCTGAAAGAGCCTGGCATTAAGAACTTTCTCAGTTCTGCATTATGGGGAAAAGAAAAGGGAAAGCTAAGGCTCTTACCTCCTCAAGCCTGGAAACAACCCCTTCTTCGCGCCAAACTACATTGGAGAACTTTGGGGTGAGAACACTCGGGGAGCAGATGCCCGCTTCGATGGGCTCTGCGTCTTTCGACGTGGACCACAGCATAGAGGAGTGTCATTGAGTCCTCCCTCCAACACAGTCCCCCCCCCCCCGCGACTTGGAAGCAGTTGTCGGCAGGGTCATAGCAAATGGAGGCGCCTGGTGAGGAACAGCTTTCGCTTGTTGAGAGATGAGGACCTGTCAGTACTTCAACCCCGGGCAGATTAATAACGGAGGGGATGCAGGCAATTCAGCTCTCCTCGTCTACTACCCAGGTCTTAACTTCCAGGGGAAATGGAGGTCTGGTAAGTCCGGCTGTGGTGATGATGGAGTTGCTATGGGATGCTATCCAAGGTTTGAATTCTACTTTGTTATCCATATCTAGCTCCTTTAAGGGAGAGATTCTGGAACTTAAACAATCTTATCAAAACCTGACAATATTCAAGATCAATCTAATAAAACTATTGCATTAGAAGGGGAAATTACTCAGCTACATACTGTTTCCTCAACGCTTATTAAAGAGAGAGATATTCAAGCTCAAGTTTGAATATCTAGAAAATCAAGGACAAAAATAATTTGAAGTTGTTAAACTTTCCAAAATCACCTTTAATACCTGCTTTGGAAATGCTTAAAAAATACTTTGGAGAAATATTGGGAATACCAGCAGAGGGTTTTCCACCCATAGTTACAGCCCAATATATAACAAGGACTTCAAGATCTTCTAACGAACAACCTCAGCCTGTTTCTGATCTAAACTTGACTGAATTCCTGGAAAATTCTTTAGAAGTTCTGACAGAACGAACTATCTCTTGGTGACTTTTGCCTTAGAGCCGGACAGAAACAATATTTTCCGCTCCTACTTCCGTCATATAAATGCTCTTTTTTGGGGATTTAAAATCCAGGTTTTTCCTGACCTGGCCAGGGACACACAAAAAAGAAGGAGAGAATTCCTGGCTTATAAACCAAGAGTTCTTAACTTAGGTGCATTGTTTGAGTTAAAATTTCCTTGTAGATGTCTGGTGTCTCTGTATTCCATTAATTATGTTTTCTTTAACCCAAAGAAACTGCTAGAATTTAATTCTAAAGAAAGCACTAGGGTTCCCTTGGCTACACCCAATAGTTAAAATGCTGTTTCATCAGTTGCGAGTGTCTTGCTCCTAAATGCTTCAATGATATGTATAAGTTTTCTCTTTTTTTTCTTCTTTTTCCTAGTATCTGGATCTATGTTGTGGACAAAATTAAGAGGGAAAGATTGCCTCTGTATTTGTTTATCTTTTTTTTTCTTTGAATTTTCAGATATTGTCCATGCATTTATGTTTGATATGTAAATGTAAAAATTAATAAAACATTGAACATGAAAAAAAAGAGAGAACAATGAACTCTCATATTTCTTGGGAACTTGTGAACAGAGAAAATTGATCAGTTTTGTTGAACCCTCTCTAAGCTTCCTAGACCTGTCTAGTAGGATTCCTAAACCTGTCTTGCAGGAATCCTACCAGTCAGGTCTTCAGTAAATCCACAATGAATATTCAGGAGACCAATTTGAATCCACTGCCTCCTTGGTATGCAAATCTATATCATGAATATTGATTCTCTGTATGCTAGGTACAAAGAATATTTTAATCACCCATACATCAAATCTTGACAAATCTTCAATACCTAAATAATATTAGTATTTTTTGCCACAACTCTTCCTTATGTTAAGTAAGCTGCATGTAGCTTATCCAACACTGCACAACACTTAAAATATTAACTTCTCAGGTGTGTTGAGAACACACTCCACTAGTGGTATAGATGACTGGAGAGTTGGAGAAACGAGTCACAAGCAAACTATTTTAGCGCAGCACTGACACTATTATGATTTCTATGTGGTTGAATGATCAAATGCAGAAAACATATAAACTAAATAGAACTATTATATACAGACTTCAACATCTCATTTCCCACTTAGACACCTTATGCAAAATCCAGCTTTTTTTCATTTATGTACAGCAAAAATCCAAACATCAGAGCTATTGAAATATCACTGAATTTAATTTGGGATTAGTGACTCCATCCCCAAATCCAGAAAAAAAACATTCACATGTCAGAAGTCAGAACTGCATCACTTTTCCTACATATTTCTCAAATACAAATATATACCGGTAAATTCTTTAATAAAATGTGTAGCTCAAATTATTTTGGAATTAGGCATGGAATTCTCTGTTTTGAATGTGTGCACCCAAGAAATCATATGAATGTTAAATCCGTAATCAATAAAACCCATTTGCTGAGATATTTGTGATTCTTCCATTGCCTTTTTTAAAGGAAGCTTTTTTTTTTAAAGGCTGAAAGAGGCAATTGATAAAATGAAAATACATAAAGGTTGAACACAACATACCAGATGTACAAACCGTCCAGTTTAACAATTCTCTGGGAAGTCTGGGTGCTCACTTGGGTCCCACCCATTTAATCTGTCCACTGCACAAAAATGCAACTCTGCTTGACTTTTACTGCCATCTGCTGGCACACTCAGGTCACTGATAAGCCATATGTGACGCTGACAAAGGTTGATATAATATGCTGGTGCATTAAACCTTAGCGCATCGTTTCCTAACGCAAATTTAAAATAGAAACCTTTTACACCATATGCACTAAACAAAATCATATGCAAATAAAGTGTGCACAAACATGGGAGAGCCCGTTGAATGGTGTGGAAATATGGACAGTCTAGTGCTAGCAGCAGAATTGATATTTTGTGCAGAGATTGCACTGGGACCTGTAGTTCTGTTTTGTTCACATGCACCATAATGCCAAATGTATATTTCATGCATAAATATCCATATATCATGTAAATTTGTGCAATTGAACTCATTGCCTCATTGTTAACCCTGCATTCGGCAATGCCATCACCTCAGCTCCTCATTCCCATGCTCTTTTTATTTATTTATTTTTATAACACTTAGTAGATTGTCCACCCAGGGACAGAGAATTATCTATTATACCTGACTGCTTATGTTAGTATTGATCTTGTATTTACTATACTATCTTTCATCAGCAGCAACAAACCAGTTTACAACATAAAATAAAACCAGAAAAAAAAAAGAGAATGCCAATGTAAAAGAAAACAGAAGACAAAGGATAGGACAAACTAAAGGTTACAGTGAAAGCCATCTAGCTTACTCATTTCCTGCACTCAGGTGTCTCCATGTAGCTAGGGGGTGCGCACTGATTTAAATAGCTGAAGCACAAAAACCGCAGAGACACAAAAACAGAAAAGAGAGATATCAAAATAAACTATTTAAAGGAGAACCCAAAACATACCTACAGGTAATTGGGAACAAGTTTAACGTATGGTGCAAATACCACCGAGTAAAGCTGAAACAAACATTCTAGACAAGCTTATACAAGGACTCTGAGCACAACCAAGAAGCAGTATGGCTGCCCTGAATACATAAACATAAGAATAGCCATGCAGAGTCAGACCAATGGTCCATCTAGTCCAGTATCCTGCTTCCAACAATGGCCAATCCAAGTCACAAGAATCTGGCAGAAACCCAAATAGTAGCAACATTCCATGCTACCAATGCCAGGGCAAGCAGTGGCTCCCACCATGTCTATCTTAATAGCAGACTATGGGCTTTTCCTCCAGGAACTTGTCCAAACACAGATACACTAACCATATCTTCGGAAAAGAGTTCCAGAGCTTAACTATTCATTGTGTGAAAAATACATTTCCTCCTATTTGTTTTAAAAGTATTTCCATGTAATTTCATTGAGTGCGCCCTGGTCTTTGTATTTTTTGAAAGAGTGAAAAACCAATCACCCCCGCTTCAGTCGTCTCTTTTCCAAGCTGAAGAACCCTATACTCTTTAGCCTTTCCTCATATGAGAGGAGTTCCATCCCCTTTATCATTCTGGCCACTCTTCTTTGAACCTTTTCTAATTCCAGTATATCTGAGATACGGTGACCGGAATTGAATGCAATACTCAAGATGAGATTGCACACCATGAAACGATAGAGGCATTATAATATCCTTGGTATTATTTACCATCCCTTTCCTAATAAATTCCTAGCATCCTGTTTGCTTTTTTGGCTGCCACTGCACACTGGACAGAAAATATCAGCATATTGCCTACAATGACACCTAGATCTTTTTCTTGGGTGCCGACTCCCAAGTTGGACCCTAGCATCAGGTAACTATGATTTGGATTATTCTTCCCAATGTGCATTACTTTGCATTTGTCCAAATTAAATTTCATCTGTTATTTGGATGTCTAGTCGTCCAGTTTCCTAAGGTCTTCCTGCAATTTTTAACAGTCCGCATGTGTTTTAACAACTTTGAATAGTTTTGTGTCATCTGCAAATTTAATCATCTCATTTGTCATTCCAATTTCCAGATCATAAATAGCACCAGTCCCAGTACACATCCCTGTGGCACTGCACTACTCACTCTCCTCCATTGAAAAAAAAATGGCCATTTAACACTACCCTCTGTTGTCTGTCCAGTAACCAATTCCTAATCCATGCCTCCTAAACCATGACTTTTTAATTTTCTCATAAGGAACTCTTGTCAAAAGCTTTCTGAAAATCTAGATACACTACATCAACTGGCACACCTTAACCCACGTTTATTCATGCCTTCAAAGAAATGAAACAAATTGGTGAGGCAAGACTTCCCTTGGCTGAACCCATGCTTACTCCATCCAATTAAACCATGTTTGTCAATGTGTGCCAAAATTGTATTCTTTATAACAGTTTCCACTATTTTGCCCAGCACTGAACTCAAGCTTACCAGTCTAATTTCCTGGATCACCCCTGGAACCCTTTAAAAATTGGCATTACATTGGCCACCCTCCAATCTTCAGGTGCGACAGACTATTTTAATGACAGGTTACAGATCACCAACAGCAGATCAGCAATTTCTCTTACATCATCTTCTGTAAAGACCAAAGCAAAGAATTCATTCAGTCTTTCCACTACGGCCTTGTCCTCCCAGAGTGCGTCTTTTGATTGTTCATGATCTAATGGTCCCACGGATTCCATCACTGTCTTTCTGCTTCTGATGCACCTAAAAAAAGTTGTTACTATGAGTTTTTGCGTCTGCGGCAAGTTTTTCTTCATTATTCTCCTTTAGCTTTATCAATGCTTTGCATCTAGCTTGGCAGTGTTTATGTTGCTTCATATTTTCTTCATTCGGATCCTTTGTCCATTCTTTGAAGTATGGAGAAATTAGATCTTACCTGCTAATTTGCTTTCCTTTAGTCCCTCCGGACCGGACCAGGATTGGACTGATGGGTTGTGCTCGCCTACCAGCAGGTGGAGACTGAGAAAAAACTCTGACTCTAGAGAGCCAATAGGAGCCCTGGCCATGTGACCTTAGCCTCAGTATTTGAATAACAAAGCAGGAAAGAAAGAAAGACCTTCTGTGCCGTATGGAATCCTAGCAGCCACAAAGCACTCGGCAATGCCAAGTATCAGAGCTCACCAGCAACTCTCACCAGAGAAGTGGTATGGCCCGATATGTATTACAGCTCACCAGCAACTCTCACTAGAGAAGTGGTATGGCTCACTTGTACTATAGCTCACCAGCAACTCTCACCAGAGAAGCGATATGGCTCACATGTAATATAGCTCACCAGCAACTCTCCCCAGAGAAGTGGTATGGCTCACATATAATATAGCTCACCCGCAACTCTCACCAGAGAAGTGGTATGGCTCACTTGTCTTATAGCTCACCAGCAACTCTCACCAGAGAAGTGGTATGGCCCACTTAAGATTTTATATATATTCCATCAACTGAGCTTACCAGCAACTCTCACCAGAAAAGTGGTAAATCATATTTAAGGTTTTATAGATATTCCAGCAACTGAGCTCAGCCACAACTCTCACCAGAGAAGTGGTATGGCGTATTTAAGGTTTTATAGATAGATTCCAGCAATTGAGCTCACCAGCAACCACCAGAGAAGTGGTATAGACCACGTAAAGTTCTGTATATATATAGTATTGTTCCACGAATCGTAAAGGAATGAATACACTTCCTACTGAATACACTTCCTACTTAATAAAAGAAGCTAAAGAGTAGAGAGAACATGGGAGGGGCCTGGTCCGGTCCGGAGGGACTAAAGGAAAGCAAATTAGCAGGTAAGATCTAATTTCTCCTTCCTTAGCGTCCCTCCGGACCGGACCAGGATTGGACTGATGGGAAGTACCAAAGCAGTAATCTGAAGGGAGGGACCCTATGAAAACTGCAGAGAAATGTTCATGCTGCATAGGCCACCTGGCGACAACTAACATGTAGTGTGTCCCAATGAGCAAAATAAAATGAAACTAGGACTAAGTTGCCAACTTACCAATGTGCACCGAGAGCACCAAAAATCGCCGTAGTAAGAATAGAGCCCGCTTCTGAAGTTGTGGAATATGTTGTAATACGCTGTGGAACTGCCCTCTCAGCGAGAAGAGAAATAGACATTCTCATTTCCTTGATCCTTCGCGATATAGCGGGTTAGAAACAAAGAAAAACTTTTACGCCTACTGGCTAGAAGGACAAAACCAATAAGAAAAAACCGATTGGGAAAGGTGAAAACTTTAAACTACAGCAGACCGAAAAGAAGTTACCAACCGTAGAAGTATTCCACACATAGATCTACTTGCTGCAATGGCTACTGGGAAACACTGCTTGAAGAGGAAAACTTTATAGAAAAAGTTATGGCTACTAGAAAACAGAACTTTAAGAGTCTGTTCACCTAGTTCACCTAGCTGGTGGACGAAGCGGGAGGTACAGGTGCAGGACTCCTTTAAGAAACCGCTTTGACAGTGGATGCTGCATAAGCGTGCGGTTGTCAACAGTATCATGCATCACTGATAGAGCTGCCAAATGAACTCTAATGGATGAGTAAGACAGACAAGATTTCGCAAGATGCAGAAGATATTCCAAAACATGCAAAATGGATACTGTTTGTGGAATGAAGTGGCGAGAGGAGTACCACAGAGTGAACCGTCGCCACTTTGATTCATAGGACTTTAATGTAGATTTCTGTCTGGAAGCAATTAAAACTTGAAGTACTTCCTGCGAAAATATCAAAGATGTTGCAGACCCAGTAACCACGCCATAAGTTTGAGTGACTGGGGGTCCGGATGTAGAAGGGTGCCTTGGTTCTGCGTAAACACCTAGTGAGATGATGGAAGAAACGCATAAAGAAGGCTGAAAAACCCCTGCTGGACATTGGCATCTGTCCCTGTCTCCGTCAAGACTGTTGCTGAACGGAAGAAGCAAGAAATGTTCATGAGCCTGAAGGCAAAAAGAGATAGCCCTGAAGTGTCGCAGTGAGGAAGTAAGGCTGAAAAAATGAGAGTCCATTCACCTAAATGCAGGGTGACACAACTAAGAAAAAATGAGTACAAACTCAAGAGTATACTCTTAACTCCTCCTTGGCGGATGACATAACCCATTGCCATGGCAAGGACCAACATAGCTCTCTCCGCCTTGTTTGTCAGTAGGGAAAACAAAATTCACCCGAAGGTAAAACGAATTGCTGAGGTCCCCCAGAAAAAAAAAAATATATATACAAACAAGCTTCTGCCAAAAAGTGTACTGCACGAAGCATCCCAATGACAGAACTAAGGTTCTTGAGATAACTAGATGACACTTAAATAGCGCGATTGATGACCCTGAGATTCGCAATAGGATGAAGGAAAATTCCTTCTTGGGCATTAGAAAGTAAAATTGCATTCTGCAGAATAGAGCGAGGAAATGGCCGAAGGCCCAAGGTCACCAAGAAAAATATAAACTGGGATGTTTGCAGAGGAGACAAAAGACTGTGCGCCAACCTGACTAAACAAAGCGAAAATCAGAGATATCTGATGAGAGATCAAATGAGAGATCAAATGAGAGGCCTGGCTACAATCACCACCCAACCTAGAGACTGTAAGAAATGCAACACCCGGTGCGTGACCTGAGAACTCTGCTGATAAGACTTTCTCCAATTAGGCAGTCGTCTAGGTAAGAATGAAATGACCCTAAGAGCGCAATGAACATCCTCTTAGATCTATAAAAGAACGGAAGAGAGAGTACTGCTGAAAATGACCGGTTAATGCATAAGCAAAAAACTAGCCATTCTCTGGATCCTGAGGAGAAGAGGAAGGGTGACCAAGGACACCAGTTAAATAGGGCTACAAACTCCAACCCTATCTCTATGGCGTTCCATAGTTGGGTAAGTTCTGAATATAGAAAGTTCTGAATGTAGGAGTCCACCAGCTATGGTAGTACGCTCCGGACAGAAATAAATTGTCCCAGTATGAACGTCTGATTCACCGGCCTGTAATTTCTTGGATCTCCCTAATCCACATACCACTAATCCACGTACCACGGTCATGCGTCCTCCCTCACTGAGATGTAGATTGTAAGCTCCTTTGAGCAGGGAACGTCCTTCTTTGTTAATTTGTACAGCGCTGCGTAACCCTAGTAGCGCTCTAGAAATGTTAAGTAGTAGCAGTAGTACCAGACTCACACCCAATAGATATGAATATTGAGCTTGTTTCAGGTTAAAACACCGAACCTAGGCCCAGGGTCCACGGTGTTCCTAGTGGTGAACAGCCATGGCAAATATTGTATGCGTTAGTTTGCAGAATTACTGCAAAGCCTTGCTTTTGGAGCAGAGATTTCTGTTCGATACTCTCGTGAGAGGTTTTTTTTTTTTTTTTTAATGCTGTTCTGGCTGTAGAAAGGTGGACATTTGAGCTTCCCCAGAATGGCAAAACTTATGTACCTATGCCCATTAGATATGAATGCTGGACTTGATGGACTTTAGGCCTTACCCAGCAAAACCATACTTATGTACTTATGGTATAAATACACAGGAAGTGAGTGAATCCCCTTCCAATTGAAAGAACACTCTGGAGTGAAGGCGCATAGAATGAAAATGAAAAAGGACAAACTTGGAAATTACCTGTAACGAAAAAAGTGAAGTTGTGCCACAGCCACTTGGTGAAGGCAGTGTAGACAAGACTGTATCTGAATTCAAGAAAGCTTGATATAACATCAGGTCTCTAAGGAAGAGGAAGAGATAGCAGATGGTATGTATAGGCATACTGGACCAAACCAGGATGTTTATAATCTGCCAATGCTGAACTGATAGAGTAGAGACAAACACGAGTAGATGGTTTGAGGACCGTCCACTATCTTTAAGTGAAAGGATGACTTTATTCTCTAAGTGACCATATGTCCTGTAAAAACCAGAAGAAAGCTAAAATGAAATATGAGAGGCTTCAAGGCAGTTGGAAAAGAAGGGAAGACATGAATAAAGCATGCCTGCTAAGGCAGCTGAGTGACTGGGAGCTTGGTAGACAGGACTGTCCCTCAGAGAATATGAAAGAGCTGATATATCCCCATAGCATCTGAACAATATACTGTATGCCTCTAGAGAAGGCTTCTTAAAGTCGGAAAAAGAAAACACTGTATAACACTACAGCCATTGAGAGTGTCTGTTAAGTTCTTAAAACACTATATAACATCATAGGCATGGAGTAAAATGCTTGAAAGGAACTAAGATATTATGGTCAGAATTGCAAAGTACCAATCAATTGACTCTTAGGCAATGTAGTCCTATTCACCAGGGAATGAGAAAGACAGAAATTTACTCTATGCCTATAGAGAAAGTTTCTAAAGTTCTTAAAACACTGTATAATACTACAGCTATTGAGGAAAATGCTTGAAATGAATTATGATATTATGATAAGATGTAGATTTTCCACCAGGCAATGAAAAATGACTGAGCACCAGAAAAAACTAGTGTTAACAGCCCCGTGATACATAGAAATTTAAAACAAGAAAAGCTTGTTATATATCCATATATGAAAGGAGCCCCCTTTTCAACCAAATATTGCCTGCTGATGTGAAGAGCATTTTAGAATACGCCATTCAGCACATACAAAAGTGTACACATCTTGGAGCCGAACTGCTCTATGAACTGCAGCCTTACCTTCAGCAGAGAGATCCCCGACTGATAAGATGGAGGGAGAAACAAAATGGCCGCCGTTCGCTCCACTGGCCCTGTGGCGATCGTCGACAGTGCGCCCGACACCTCCGAACAAGCGGAGCCCAGTGGAACGGCGAAGAAACAACAGCCGGCGAAAAAGGCCCCGAAAAAACTGGAGGCAGCACCGGACCCGAAGAAACCTTGAAGGGAGAGCAAAATTTACACGTTCCGGCTGCGTGAACTGCGCGACGCTGACCGACAGCAGCTGTTTGAACTTTTAAGCCATATCGGAAAAAACAGGTGGCCGCGCTTACGCGGTTCGCACCTTTCTTTTTTTTTTTTTTTTTTTTCATTTGTTTAAACTGCCGCCGCCAAAACGCAAGAAAATGGAGGAAATTAAATCTGACGAGAAAAATCGCTGTTTAAAGTCACAGATACTGAATTATTTTCTTCTGTTTTTTTTTTTTTTTTTTTTTATAACCCCTCAAATCATACTAAAACACTGGAGCTGCCTGCTCGTTAGAAGTCTGGGGAAAGAAAGGCTGCTTCTTTGAATTTCCTTTTATTTGATTTAATTCTTTTAAAGCAGCTACCTGTTAAAAGTGGCTGCCTCTCCCAAAGACGGTACACCTTTCCAGAGAAAGGGACGGCCCTTCCCTGCTAAGCCAGGGAGATGGGGAGGAAGGGGGGTGGACTCGAGACACCCGAGTTTAACACCCCCGAGGCTGTCAAAGAAAGAAGAGAAAGGAAACCCTGTCAAGCCTCTAAATAAGATTCCAGGCACAGAAGAATTATCACAAATATCTGTAATATCTAAAGAGAAAAGGAGAGAGACTAATGGGCTCACTTCCTACCTGCTGGGAGACTGAGAAAATACTGAGGCTAAGGTCACATGGCCAGGGCTCCTATTGGCTCTCTAGAGTCAGAGTTTTTTCTCAGTCTCCACCTGCTGGTAGGCGAGCACAACCCATCAGTCCAATCCTGGTCCGGTCCGGAGGGACGCTAAGGAAGTTCTTTTGGCTCTAATAGCCTCTTTCACTTCACCTCTTAACTTTAGGGAAAAGTTTTTCACAACTGAAAAAAACATTCCTCCAACTGATGACTGTGAGATAAAGGACTTTTAACAGGAAGGTGTATATAAATATCTAGGAGTGGAGGAAAGAGCAATAATTTAAGGAGAAGTCACAGAGAAATAATATTCTTTACCAATGTGCAGTGGCGTCGCGAGGGCAGCTGACACCCAGGGCGGGTCGCCGCTGCGCACCCTCCCCCCTCCGGAGCGCAACCCCCCCCCCCCCCGAGAACATACCTGCTGGAAGGCGGTGAGGGGCGGGCGGGAGAGCCAATCCGCCGAGTGCACGCCGCTGGGGGGTGTCAGCGCCTCGCTGGTTCCGGGGCAGAGAGAGCAAGGAAACAGCGAGGCGCCGACACCCCCCAGCGGCGTGCACCCGGGGCGGACCGCCCCCCCCCCTTCCTACACCACTGCCGATGTGATAAGGAAGAATACGTTTCTCCTTTTCATTAAGAAATGAATTACTGATCTCATAATTACCATCATTTTAGCTACAAGAAAAGAGGTGCGAAATGCCACTGAAGCTACCCATGCAACATATCAGCTGCCAAATGCACTGATCTCAAGCCTAGTGCAGTGGTTTTCAACCTAGTTCTCGGGGACTACCTGGCCAGCCAGGTTTTCAGGATATCCACAATGAATATGCATGAGAGAGATTTAAAATGCACAGTGTTTTCCTTGTTATGGAAGAAAATTAAAGCCTTAGTCTTTTCTGGATTAAGTTTTAGTTTATGAAGTCACAATGATTCTAAGATGGTGTTAAATTTAATATGATAACTATATTATAGTTGTTTTATTATGCACTTTGTTTTTGTAATTTTAGTAAATCAAAAGGTGAAATAATCAAACTGAAGCATACCCTAACTATTCACAGTGCCCTCAAAGGGTCTCTTAGATGAGAGTTAAAGTATAGCCAGTACATTGATGTTTTTAAATCACTGCTCAGTGTTTTACTTACCCAATGAACTCCAGCAACAGTGAAATATCAAGCTCTGGTGGAATCCGGAACACAGCGCCGAGTACCTTCCTGGATCTACTTCTGTTTGCAGCGACAGGCTGTGGTGCTGCTATGTGAGAAGAGCATGTAATCAGCATATGATGTCAGAACAGGGCTTTTCCACTATCTGCTGAAGGGCAGTGTATAACTCAGTTTCAAAACTGGCACTCAAGTATTATAAAACTAGTAATTGATGTTCCTCTACAACACATGCTGCAGTAATATTGATTTGTGTATATTTAAATAAAGAGATTGTTCCTAACCTACGTCGCCTACTAGTGTTGTTCAAGAGCCTTCTCCTCCTACTCCCCCTTTCCTCAGATTCTACTTTTCGTAGGAATTTGTGTACCTCCACCCTTGTGGTGGTTTGGCTTGCTTGCCTCTGGATATGATACAATACTCCAGGCATTATCACTTCCTTTTTTTCTAATTTTTCCCCTGTGCTCCTGGCATTCCTCTGACTCTCATCATTGCCTTACTGTTTTAGTATCTAGAGATCATTAGAAATGACCAAGGTCCTTTGCTTAGTGCATATTTATTTTAATCATAAAAAAGTGAAGACATCTACATGGTATTTAAATGACCAGTTTACAGTGTATGAAAGACTTTCCCCTCCCCCCCATTTTCTACTGTTCTGTTAGATATCAGCAACTAACCTAGAAACAGTGCAGGCTCTTAAGTTTTTCAGCTGTTCATTACTCTGGTGTTGATAAAACAGTCACACAAAGGATCTGATTTTGAATTTGCTCCCACAAATCAATATTACTGCAGCACATGTTGTAGAGGAACATCAATTACTAGTTTTATAATACTTATAAGAAAGGTCTGTCACGATCCCTGCCCTGCAATATGGGGGGGGGGGGGGGGGGGGTCTCGGCCCTTCCCCCTTCTAGTCCCGTCCCTGGTCCCCACACCTGCCCTTACTCCCTCCTTCGTCCTAGCCTTTCTTCCTACCCTCTGCCCCCAAGCCACCCAGGACATGCCCCCACTCCCTTGTGCACCTGCCCACTCCCAAGCCCAGCCCCTCAAACCCTACCTCCCCCCTCCTCACCCCGAGATAAGCCCCCCCTAATTCCCCTTCCCCCTGAAGATGAGCCCCCTACTTCCCCTGGACTAACCACTGTCCATCTGGGCCCCTCCTCTCCCACCCGTCCTCCACTTTAGCCAGTCTCCCCCTCCACTGGGTCCCCACCTCCCCCCCCACAACCACCCCTTCCCCCATGCTCTGACTTGCCAGGGCCCCTCCTCTAAAGAACCACCTGTGATCCTCATCCTGTCACGCTTTGGGGACATACTCATCCATGGTGAGTTTCACAGGTACTGCCTATACTGGTGTGTGCATGTCGGATACAGTCTGACAAGTTGTCTTATTTGCAGGGTCCAAGCATACAGGTGGCAGGAATGGTGGTGAGGTGGTGGACCTCAAGTAGGAGAAAGACGGCACTGCCCTCCCCTCTACCCCCCACCGTTGTTTACCGCTGTACCTCCCCCATTCCTTCCTCTGCTACCTTTGTTGGCTGCTCCACCTTCCCTATTCCTTCCACTTCCACTCTCATTGACCGCTCGACCTCCCCCAGAGTGCCTTAAAGCGCTAGAGGCCTCCAATCCTTTAAGTCTTTCTTTCTTAACCTCTGTTTATTGGACAGGCTGCTCTTATTGGTCCCTATCTCCTCCATTGTCAATCATTTTGCCAAGCTTTCCACCTTACTGTACCATATGCATGAAACAGCCTCTGAGGTGGTGTTTCATGCTCCCCTCTCGCCCTATTCAAGTACTGCCCAGAAACCCACATTTTAAAATCTGCTTATCAACTTTCAAACCTGGTTCCTCCTGATCACAGTCGTTGTTGATTTTAATCATGCTTACTGCAATAAATTTTCTTAACCTTCTTGTTTTGTCAAAAACTCCATTTTAAGCTCTATAGGACAGGGATCATCTGTTATTTGTATTTTGTGTATATCTAATAATACCAGAAAAATGATTAGTTACTGGTAACAGACGTAGCAGAGGGCAATCCAAAATAAATTTTCACGAATTGCTCTTATCTGCCATCGCTGCCCAGCTTCTCTTGGATCATATTAAGGATAGGTTGCATTACGTCATTGAGATGTATTTTACAATTCCTGAATAATTTGCCAGAAACAAACAAGATTTACTTACCAGGTTTTGGGACATCTAGGCCTCTTTCTTTATAGAAATCAAACATTTTCTTTTTCTCTCCTACATAAAGAAATGTGTAAATTAAAAGGTTGCAGAGTAGCAAAAACATTCTAATTTTCAAGATAACATATACTACTAGATTACTAGTCCACCACAAATCAAACTATTGTATAGTTGACATTTTTTGAACATTGATGGATTAGCAAAATTATGCTATTAAAGTGGAAATCATCATTAAACTACCTAGCAGCAAAATAAATAAATATGTAGTAGCAGTGATGTGAAAAGTTTCATCCCCTCCTGATTTCCCCTATTATTGAATATATCTCACACTAAATGGTTTCTGATCTTTAAACAAAATGTAATATTATACAACTAGTAAAAAAGGCCCGTTTCTGGAACGAATGAAACAGGCGCTAGCAAGGTTTTCCTGGGAGTGTGTATGTTTGAGAGAGAGAGAGCCAGAGTGAATGTGCGGGTGTGTGACAGAGTGAGACTGTCTGTGTGACAGTGTGTGTGTGAGAATGAGAGTGTGTGACAGGGCCCCCTCCCCTGTTCCTAATGCCCCTCACCCCGTTCCCTCCCCTCCTTTTCCTCCTCCTTCCCACACTTTGGGTTCCTTAAGGCTTTCAAAAGTCTATGTATCCCCGTGGTCCTAACGCCCAGTATCCGGATACCCCACCGCTTTCCTCCTCACCCCTCCCCCCTTCATTTTTTAAAAAAAGTGTACTATCTACCCTGTGTACAAATGCCTGGCATTCAGATTGTGTTCCTCTGGTAAATTTTCATTTCTTTCATTCATTCAGAACTTGCCCCCCCCCCCCCCCCAAACACTTTTGGTTCCTTCAGTCTTTTAAAACTCTCCTATGTACCCTGTGTGCTAATGGCCAACATTGAGATTGTTTTCCTGTCCCAAATTTGCATGTTTTTCAGTCACACAACTCCCCCCCACCCCCTTCTCCAGTTTAACACTTTCGTTTCCTTCAGTCTTTTAAAACTCTCCTATCAACCCTGTGTCCTAATGGCCAGCACTCAGATTGTTTTGCTTTGCCAAATTGTCTGTCACTGATGTCACTGAGGTCAGTGCGTGCCTGCCTAGCAGACCACTTCCGGCAGGCACATCCTGTTGGAGGTGAGAATTATTATATAGGAAGGGAACCTGAGTGTAAACACACAGTTTAAAAAATATTTCTTCATTTAATTAAAGAATAAAGTGATCCAACACACATGCGAACAAGTAACTGCCCTTAAATTTAACACCTGATTGCACCACCTTAAGCAGCAATATTTGCAACCAGAACCTTCCTATAATTTGATAGCAGTATTTCATGTTGCTGTTGAACAATTTTAATCCACTCTTCTTTGCAGTAGAGAATGACATGGGGATGGGGACAAACTTTGCTCACATGTCATTCTCTAAAAGCTTTTCTATTTAGACATCCTCTGTGTTCATCCCATGCCTTTTTGAATTTCATCACCATTTGTATCTCTACCACCTCCTTAATGGAGACTTTCCACATCTGTGCTGTTAAAGCAAGGAGGAGGAGGAGAGAGCACTCAAAGAACTTGGCACTCGGTAGGTGAGAGGCTGGCACAAGTGCAGCATACACTTCCACGAGAACCCCACAGGAACTGCTTCCGTCCCCACGGTAACCCCACAGGAACCCCACAGGAACCCCACAGGAACTGCTTCCGTCCCCACGGGAACCCCGCAGGAACTGCTTCCGTTCCACGGGATTCCCACAAACCCCGTTCCCATGCAGGTCTCTAGTTCCAAGCCCTGCCAAAGAGCAGCAGACAAATGCTGTCCTTGCAACACCCATACTTTAGGCCTCCCTCCAGGGCCAGGGAGTGTGGAGAGGTGGCCATAACAGAACCAATGAGAGACAAAAAAAAAAAAAAACAGTGGATTCCGAACTGTTCCCTGCCCTCACATGGCTGTGGCTAAAGATGTTTCTGTTCCTTGAATGTCCTCAGCTGATGATTGTGGCACTGATCCTGCAGCTGTATATAAGGCACAATTACATCTACTATTAAAGCATCCCTCATAATAAAAGCACCATTTTGCCTGCTGCAAAAGCACTTCCATGAGGCTACGACACTTTCTTTTTTTAGGCCCTCTTACACATGGCTCAGTGGACTATCTTGGTAGCCCCACCTTCTTCCTCCCACTGAAGCTCAGACCTGACCAGCACCACCAATGACATCCAACATAAGCACATAAGAATAGCCATACTAGGTCAGACCAGTGATCCATCTAGTACCTATTTCCAACAGTGGACAATCCAGGTCACAAGTACTTGGCAGAAACCCAAATTGCCGCTTCAGGTGTGAACAGACCTCTGGGATTCTTGTTTACACCACTCCTAACTTGCATGTCTGAGGAAGGACAGCATACTTAAACCAGATGGCCAAGGAGCTCCCTCCTACTGCTGAACTGCACAGGGAATCCTGCGCTGCTCCTGCAACCCGGGGGCAAGGAACAAAAGGAAAACAGTAACTTTCTCAGGAGCTCTGTGTTACATGTAAAAGTTTGGAGCTGAAGTTTTCTTTTTTTTATGTTATACTGTTACGTCATGTTCTGGCATTTGCTGAAGAACTTGATATGACCTTATGACATTAACCCTCTTCCTCTTTACACACAGGTCCATTTTTTGGGAGGGCTTTATTTCTCTGGAAAACTCTGATCCAATCTGGTCAATTTCTTTTTTTGTTTTTATTCCATCTTTTGGCTGGTTTTCCTCCATGCCAAATTTGGTTTCATTCAATTTTTGGTAATTTATATTGATCCGAGTAGACATTCTCCATTCCTTTTGTATAATGCCCTTCCAACAACCACTGGGTTGGAAAGAATACTAAAGTGGGAAAAATTTTTTAAGGAAAATAACATTCTCTGGATTGTAAATATTTCCATCCTTAATTACACTATGCATCAAACTCTGGATGACTTCAATGTGTATAGCAGAATTCTAGCTAAAAGTAACCTGGTAATTCAACACAGAAGATGGTAACCTTAAATGTTGGTGGTACATTCTCTATTTTTGTTTTAATATGCCTTTACAATTGGATAGTAAACAAAACTTACTGTCTTCTAAGTTGATCACTAATTTGTATACTATGTCTTGTAATTGTCTATCCAACCTGGTAATAAGAAAACAGAACAAGACAATATGCATAAGGATAAAACATTGTTTAGCTGAATACATTCATTTAATAGGCAAACAGAAGCAGAATATTATTAAGCCAGAAACGATCTCTGTGATAAGTCTAACTAGATTAAAAGACATACCAGTTTTCCATAATATGGCGCGTTTTAGAAATACCCCATGTGGACATCCTGATGTCTACTGCAGGAGACTAGTCCTGGATATAGCTCCTGCTCCTCAGACCAGGAGGGGTTAGAGGGTGCTACTGAAACAGTCTGAGCCGCTGTTCATGAAGGCTTCTGACTGGTTTAAGTGCATGTGGGATCTGCGATACACATCTCAGAAACTGGGCTCTTGATTCAATACCAAACTGGATTGGGGGAGGGGGGAGGGGCGAAAAGGGGAGGAGGATTTCTGGGCAAGGCAACCCTGTGCCAGACAGCCTTGGGAGAAAGGAAGATTTCATGCACAGACAGAAATTAGGGAACAAAAAAAACCCTTCCACCCAATGCAGAAAATAGCAGTATATGGGCTATTCTTCTATAAGCACACATTTTAACTCTGTGGTAATTTTTTATGCATTAGAAGTGTAAAGTATTTTCAATGTGGGCTTATTACATCAGTCCCTGGAGATGTCTACTATAAAATAAGAAGACAGAAGGAGTTCAACAAGATATGGGATAGGAAAGTATTAGGATGCTACTGTAGTTTGCAAAATCTATATATTTTACTGCTAAATCATCCCATATAATTACAGATGTTAAATAGGAAAAATTAAGTTAATTTGCACTGAATTCCTTTCAGATGCAGAATTTTAAACCTGAACACAGAATTTCTCTCTATGGGTATGGGAAGAGTATGAAGATGACTGTAGAAAGTGGGAGTAGTATTCTGGGCTGGGGGAATGAAGTGGCCTTGGGAATGAGCAGTGGAACCTGGGTGGGCAAAGGAAGAGGGGAGCCAGCATTGAGTTGGAGAGAGTGGGAGGAAAGAATGTGTTGGTGCAATGGCGTGATGCATGGGGGGAGGGGGGGGAAGAGAGAGTTGCATAGAGACAGAAATTTCACCCATCCACACACATCCCCGCTGGAATCTTCTCCATCCCTGCCCGTCCCCTGTACTAAAATAACCCAACAGTAGCCCATGTTGATAACTTCCCCTCTCAGTGCTTAAGGGGATTTCAATGTTATCAACCATATCCATTAATTTTTTTTAGTGCTCTAATAATTGCTAAACTAGCTTAGAAACACAAGGACAAGATAGGTAGGCTGGCCTGGTACCACACTTCTGCGGGAACACCGCAGGACCTGCATCCATCCAAGAAGGATTCCAGTGATCTGGAGGGGATTCCCACTAACCCTGTTCCTGTGTGCTCTCTACAGAGAAAGCCAACATAAGTAATGGTGTTGACTTAGGGCAGTGATGGGCAACCTTTTGAGCTTGGTGTGTCAAAATTCGCGAAAAAACCGAGCATAACTCGGGTGGTGTGTCACTTCGAGAAAAATCTACTAGGACCGCCCCCGGGCCCCCCCTACCCAAGATCGCTGCCCACCCGAGGTCGCTGGCCCCCCCCTCCACCTGCTACCGGGCCCAGAACTAACCTTAAAGCCTCCTTTCACGTCGCAGCAAGCAGCAGCAGGGCAGACCTCTCCTCCTTCCTTCTGTGCTCTGCCCTCGCGGACGTTACGTCAGGCGAGGGCGGGACACGGAAGGAAGGAGTGGCCTGCCCTGCTGCTGCTTGCTGCGACGTGAAAGGAGGCTTTAAGGTTAGTTTCCGGGAGCGAGGAGGGAGGGTGGACCACACTGCGGTGGCGCCGCGTGTCATCAAAAATGGCTACGCGTGTCAGTGCTGACACGCGTGTCATAGGTTCGCCATCAGGGACTTAGGGGGAGGGCAGTAGAAGTGAGGTTGGATGGAAAGAGGAGAATGAGAAACAGACCTACAGAAAGGCAAGGGCCTGGGGGAAAAGTGAAAACTTGGTAGGGGTGAAGGATGAGGGGAGAACATGGGTGCTGTAGGGCTGAACCTGGACGAGACAAGAAAGATGAAGGGTTGATGACTGGAGGGGAATGGTAGGGTAACGTTGGAGTGGAACAGGAGAAACTTGGGAGGTCAAACTCAGTGTAGAGAGTCAAGCCTGCACAAAATAGGTAAGCATTTTTAATTTCTGAATAACTATTTTTAGTATTGCATTTTAAATAGAGTATAATTTAAGTACAATGATTAAGCACTTTTGAAGAATAAAATAATTTTACAAAAAAAAAAAATGTTTTTTGCACAGAATTCCTTCAGAAGCAAATACTGTTATTAGAATATCTGAACAAAACAAAAATTCTGAGACTTTAAACACTAAAACAAAATTTAGTATATATTACATTACATTTGTAATCATCCCCAGCTTGCTAAAGAAAAATTACCTGATATTATAAAGTGGCTGAGTCTGGTGTACAATGATGTTGCACTTAGGGCATCTGTTACTGTAGTAAAAATGTCTCACAATGCAGCTTTTGCAGACTGTAAAAAAATTAGCACACAACAATTAGAAATTCAATTTGGAGTGCATAATCTATTACCATTCTTGTGTGTAATTAGAGCTACCTACTGTAATCCACTGACTTTAATTTTTACTATTTTTTAAAATTGCTTTTAATTGTAAAAAAGCAACATTATGATAAGTATTGTTTCTAATTTTATTTTGTTATAGCCCATCTTATATAGAAACCTTTTAAAAAGGCAGGTTATAACATTTTAAATTAAATGGTTTACAGCCAGCACAGGTTGAAAAAAATAGTAAAGAGAAAAATGCACCTTCTATTTGCACTAAATTGCAAACAATCACACATCTCATCATTGCATTTAATGTGCTTGTATACAGAAAAGTGCATAAATACATAAGCATCAGTTCCATACTACTTATTCTAGGAATATGCAGTGAATTTTCCCTGTCCATCTTAATAATGGTTTATGAACTTTTCTTCCAGGAACCTGTCCAAACCTTTTTTAAACCCTGCTATGTTAACTGCTTTTATAACATTCTCTAGCAACGAATTCTAGAGTTTAGTTATACCTTCACTAAAGAAATATTTTCTCCAATTTGCTCTAAACATACTACTTAGTAACTTTATTGAGTGCCCCCTAGTCCTTATACCTCTGGAAAGAATAAACAAGCAATTCACGCCTACCTGTTCCACTCGTTTTACAGGCCTCTTATCGTATCTCCTCTCAGCTGCCTCATAGTACTGAATCCTGTCTTCTGTCTTTATACAATGAGGCCATGTGACACCCTGACACAGGTATTACTACTTTGTTAGTGCCCCTCAATCTCTCAGCAGCATTTGACCTCATTAACCATCAATTGCTTCTATCAAGATCAGCTATAGTTTGGGTTCCTCTTTCCCACATGCATCACTTTGCACTTCCTCACAAATGTCATATGCCATTTGGGAGGGATCAAGATGGTGCCCTAGAGAACAGCTGTGCACAGAGCTCTTTCTTGATGTTCCAAAATGCCTAAGAGAAGACCAAGGAAACCGGCTTCCCCGACTGGTAAAAGCAGTGTTACTTCATTCTTTATTAGAAAATAGAAGCATTTACCATGCAACTTCCATCATTTGGGGCAGTCCCGATGCAAGCGGACGAAGGTAAACAGATGCCCTCGCCGCTACTGGGAAGTAGCATTTCGCTATCCCCTACCGAGGAGAGAGAACCGTTGGACAACCCTGCCTTGCAGCAGCAGAGACATCTGAAGCTGAGTGGAGCATCTGTCAATGGAGCTCTAGATGGTAACTCCACTGCTCCTGGAATATTGAAAGTGCCGAGTCCTGCGGTTGGGGATGGCACATGCCAGACAGGGGGTCCCCCTCTGTCATTTTAGACATCACAAGTGATCTGATGGAAGCAGCCAGCTCTTTGAATCCTGTTATACAGCCTATACTGGAGCCACAAATTTCTTTTGAACCAGTAAGACTGGCCACGTTCATTCTGGAGCAACTATGGAAGACGATTGTTTCCCTGGGCCAGACCTTAACACCACAGATGTCTGTACAAGTGGGTAAGATTTTGATGTTGGCACAAAAGGTAGATAATTTTGAATCTCGACTAACTTTAGCTTTAAATTCTTCTGAAACTTTGTCTACCGCTGTGCAACGCTTGGACTCGAGTGTGGTGGGGTTGGTTAAAGGACAAACCAACCTGGAAGTAAAATGTGAGAATTTAGAAAATCAGATATGCAGACGGAAACTCCATCTGATAAATTTCCCACGAATACCTGGTATTTCACCTTCAGATATGTTTAACAGTTATGCTACTGAAGTTTTGCATGTATCTGCACTATCTATGCCACCTGTTTCTAGAGGTTTTTTTTTTTCAATGTACTTTCTTTCAAGAAAAAAAAAAATAAACACTAGATGGGACTGACCAACTTTCTCCAATTTCTCAAGACAGCTTGAATTTGACCACTTTCTTAGAGTCAATTAAAGAAGAACTGGTCATTCCATCAATTTGGTGGTCACTAACACTGAATTATGAACGTGACTGGATTATAAGACTATGTTAGGCACAGGGAAGCTATCTTCTGTTCCATGAAAGTTAGAATTTTTCTTGACGTGGGTCACTCAAAAACGTTGCAAACAGTTTCTTCTGATCAGGCCTCGGGTAGTGGCTATTGGCGCTACCTTTCTGTTAAAATTTCCTTGTAAATGTGTAATAACGTATAAAAAGGGAACGTTTATTTTCTATGAGCCCTCTCAACTTGTGATTTTTCTTAGTAATAAAACTGACACAGAGACAGGTTGGACAGCCGGACCCTCTGAGTGACTGCCTTAATACATTAGACAAAGTATTTAGATTTATAACTCCTCTCTAGAGAAAGCTTGTTTAGAAATTGTTTTCTTTTTCTTTCCTTTAATTTGTTTGATCTCTTTTCTCCTCCTTCAAACATTGAGGAATGGAGTAATGAGTGACATGTAATATATTTTTTTCTCTCTTTAAAATTTGTAATTTACTTTTTAGTATTATTGCATATTTGCTTATTTTTCTTATTTCAAGGAATATTTTTGAATGTATATAATTTGAAATTCAATAAAGATTAAAGTTAAAAACAAAACAAAAACCAATGTCATATGCCTTTTGGATGCCCAGTTTCACAAGGTGGTTAGTGTTACTGTTGGAGATAATGGGTGGGGGATGAGGGGATACAAATATATATTATCTTTAGTTAGGCAGCTTTTTTTCTGTGCCATATGCATCACATTAAGAGCAAATGTCCTACATGTGAATAATTTGACTCCTGTTGAATTACTGAGAAATTGTATTATGTATGTAATATTGTGAGCTGCAGATTATACAGTTTGGAAATAAACTTCTGGGAGTATTGGTCTTTAACTGTCTTTATTACCTATGCCATAGTTTTTATTTATTTGGATTTATTTACCGCCTTTTTGAAGGAATTCACTCAAGGCGGTGTACAGTAAGAATAAATCAAACGAGCAGGAGGCAATTACAGCAGTAAAAATATTCAAACAACAGTACAAAGTACTACTTGCAATGACAACACAATATGTACTAGAACATAAGTACATAAGTAATGCCACAATGGGAAAAGACCAAGGGTCCATCGAGCCCAGCATCCTGTTCTCGACAGCGGCCAATCCAGGCCAAGGGCACCTGGCGAGCTTCCCAAACGTACAAACATTCTATACATGTTATTCCTGGAATTGTGGATTTTTCCCAAGTCCATTTAGTAGTGGTTTATGGACTTGTCCTTTAGGAAACCGTCTAACCCCTTTTTAAACTCTGATAAGCTAACCGCCTTCACCACGTTCTCCAGCAATGAATTCCAGAGTTTAATTATGTGTTGGGTGAAGAAAATGTTTCTCTGATTTGTTTTAAATTTACTACACTGTAGTTTCATCGCATGCCCCCTAGTCTTAGTATTTTTGGAAAGCGTGAACAGACGCTTCACATCCACCTGTTCCACTCCACTCATTATTTTATATACCTCTATCATGTCTCCCCTCAGCTGTCTCTTCTCCAAGCTGAAAAGGGTGAAGGGTAAGGCAAAATTGTAACATATAGATGAGTAAGAGAGTAAGAAGAATTAGAAAGTAAAGTGATTGATTTGAAAAAAGTTGCACGTGAGGTCAGAGAGATGGTTAAATATTATCTCAGCTAGGGTAGGAGTGGATAAACATGTCCCACTGCAGTATGTGCAGCCCGAGTCAATCCTTGTGTGTGTGAGTGAGACTAACAAGTTTTTACTGCTGTAACTGTCTATTGCTTATGTTTGACAGTCATGCTGTATACCACCTTGAGTTAATTCCTTCAAAAAGGTGGTAAATAAATCCTAATAAAGAAATAAAATAGTTTTCCCTTATATTAAATAAGACAAGGGTACTTACACGTATGGAGGCATTCTGTGATGGTTGTAGCATCTATTAAGTAACCTTTGCATATAGAACATAAGATATAAGCATTCAGCTCTGACAGATTAATCATGCGCTGTAAAAAAAAAAAAGATTACAAAATTAAGAATTAACTACAGAGTATATTATTACAGCAATACAAAATATGTACATCAACCAAGACCTTTGTGACTTCACTTTTAAAAATAATGCTCAAAAACTTGAGTCCTTTCTACACACAGGATTTGTCAATTACTAAATTTACACTGAAGTTATGTTTTCTTTTTGTTTTTTATACTTCTTTGATCAGCTCCCCAGCATCTATTTGAGCTGGTGACAGCTATATTTAGAACAGTATCATAAATTTTTATTTTTGTTCCATTTGTACCCTGCGCTTTCCCACTCATGGCAGGCTCAATGCGGCTTACATGGGGCAATGGAGGGTTAAGTGACTCGCCCAGAGTCACAAGGAGCTGCCTGTGCCTGAAGTAGGAATTGAACTCAGTTCCTCAGGACCAAAGTCCACCACCCTAACCACTAGGCCACTCCTCCACTGTTGCTACTATTTGTGATTCTACATGGAATGTTGCTATTCCACCAATGTGGCCGCGCAGGCTTCTGCTTCTGTGAGTCTGACGTCCTGCACGTACGTGCAGGACGTCAGACTCACAGAAACAGAAGCCTGCGCAGCCTTCTACATGGAATGTTGCTAGCAACATTCCATGTAGAATCTCCAATAGTAGTAGCATTCCATGTAGAATCTCCAATAGTAGTAGCATTCCATGTAGAATCTCCAATAGTATCTATTTTATTTTTGTTACATTTGTACCCCGCGCTTTCCCACTCATGGCAGGCTCAATGCGGCTTACATGGGGCAATAGAGGGTTAAGTGACTTGCCCAGAGTCACAAGGAGCTGCTTGTGCCTGAAGTAGGAATTGAACTCAGTTCCTCAGGACCAAAGTCCACCACCCTAACCACTAGGCCACTCCTCCACTGTTGCTACTATTTGTGATTCTACATGGAATGTTGCTATTCCACCAATGTGGCCGCGCAGGCTTCTGCTTCTGTGAGTCTGACGTCCTGCACGTACGTGCAGGACGTCAGACTCACAGAAACAGAAGCCTGCGCAGCCTTCTACATGGAATGTTGCTAGCAACATTCCATGTAGAATCTCCAATAGTAGTAGCATTCCATGTAGAATCTCCAATAGTATCTATTTTATTTTTGTTACATTTGTACCCCGCGCTTTCCCACTCATGGCAGGCTCAATGCGGCTTACATGGGGCAATAGAGGGTTAAGTGACTTGCCCAGAGTCACAAGGAGCTGCCTGTGCCTGAAGTGGGAATCGAACTCAGTTCCTCAGTTCCCCAGGACCAAAGTCCACCACCCTAACCACTATATTGCAAGGTTGGGCAAACTTTTTTTTTTTTTTTGCCTAAACTAGGGGCCGGGGTGTGGGTTGCCTCACTCAGCAGCAATTCTGGTTGTTGTCTCAAGAAAACAAATAAAAATAATTTATATTCCTAGGCTACATTAAAAAAAAAATACAACCAAGACTCCATAACACTATTCAGCAGAATTTTTAAGTTTTTAAGCATGTTTTTATGAAATCAGAGTATCTACTGCTGAGGCTTAATCCATATGTCTGTTTTGGGGTTTTTTGGCTACCCATGAAGGGGGACACATATTGAGAGAACAAGACAGCCATCAGAGAAATGGAGCAATTGGGTGGCAAAGAGCCTAGGCCTTGCCATCTAAAAACACAGCAGTCCAGTAATGGTGGCTGAAGTTGCCCCCCCCCCCCCCCCACCACCCCAATTCTGCTGGCAGGAACTTGAGGAGCAGCCCTCATTTGGCCATGCAACGGAACAGAATCCCACTTCAGGCACAGGCAGCTCCTTGTGACTCTGGGCAAGTCACTTAACCCTCCATTGCCCCATGTAAGCCGCATTGAGCCTGCCATGAGTGGGAAAGCGCGGGGTACAAAAGTAACAAAAATAAAATAGATACTATTGGAGATTCTACATGGAATGTTGCTAGCAACATTCCATGTAGAAGCCTGCGCGGCCACATTGGTGGAATAGCAACATTCCATGTAGAATCTCAAATAGTAGCAACAGTGGAGGAGTGGCCTAGTGGTTAGGGTGGTGGACTTTGGTCCTGGGGAATTGAGGAACTGAGTTCAATTCCCACTCCAGGAACAGGCAGCTCCTTGTGACTCTGGGCAAGTCACTTAACCCTCCATTGCCCCATGTAAGCCGCATTGAGCCTGCCATGAGTGGGAAAAGCGCGGGGTACAAATGTAACAAAAAAAAACAAAAACAGTAGAATAGAGACAGTAAAGCAGGTGAGGGGAAGTAGGCTGGGTGGATAAGGGAGGGGGTGTGCAGTACGGGAGAATTATGTGAAGGGGAAAAAAAAAAAAGAGAGATATGCCTCCCCACACATACATCCCCCCCCCCCGTCACTCATGAGCTATACACCTATCCCTATCACCCCTAGATCCTTGCATATACCCCAGCATCTCCTGACACCATAGTGAGACAAACACCTATGGGAACTGTGTGTGAAACAGGAATTCTGCAGCAGAACCAAAGAGGCAGTAGTGAATGGCACTGCTGCCCTCTTCCTCTCTTCTCTGGCATTCTCACAGCCAGCTCTCCCCCCCTCCCATAAGGCTATCTCCAAGGCAGCACATGAAGAGGGGGATGGCTACATATCTAATTGCATTCTCATCCTCTGCTGCAAAGGCTTCATGTGTTGAATCTGAACTCTGGGCTTTCAATTCAGCAGAGCCAGTGCGGCAAGGATGACAATATGGCCAACATTACTACTACTACTGCTCAACAGATCTTACAATCTAATTAGGACAGGACATTGCGATCATTATTCTTCTGCTTATTTTGAAAAGCGCTTAGGAGGGATGGGGAGAGGCGATATGAGGTGACATGCTGGGTGTGCGTGTGGGTGCACACTGGATATATAGTGGGGCTGGGGATATGGGGGGGGGGAGGGTGGAAGATGCAAGTACCACAGCGAGAAGTGTGTGCACACCATGGGGACATATTGGAAGAACCTGCAAAGAGAGCTGTGGGGAGGGGGTGGATTTAAGAAAGAGCTATGGTGCTATGAGTGCTGGGAGGGGGGGGGGTGAGAAAGCTGTGGTGCTACAATGTATGTGTCAGGATTGAAAGAGAACTACATGGTGTGCAGGGGAGGAAGAGGGTTCTGATAGAGCACTACAAGTGTGTGTGTGTGCTGGGGTCAAGAGGAAAGAGAGCTAGGGTATGTATGTGTTGAAGGGAGGGAGGAAGATGTGAGGAAGAGCTATGGGCATCTCTACTGGGTCAGGGGGAGGAGATATTTAGAGAGAGAGGTGTGGGGATGTAGGTATCAAAAGGAGCCATTTGAGAGGGATGAAGAGAGAACTGGTGGAGGGGTCTTGCGGAGGGATGGGGAGATAGGGAAAGAAAGCTGGGGGTGTGCACCCTGGCGAGGGTACAGGAAGATCAAGTTAGGGAAGGGGTTCAAGCTACCACTACTACTTATTTATTTAGAACTACTAGATGTACTCAACATAAACATGTAAGAGACCATCCCTGCTCAATAGTATTTACATATTTAAGACAAACAGGATAAATAAGAAATTATGGCGTTTCATTTATTATGAAAATGAGGAGGATTTAAAAGCAGACTTAAAAGAGAGGTCACGTGATGCTAGGCGACGGGGAGGACGCCGCTTGTTAGAGCTCTGGGTCCCCTCGGGTAACAACAGCCCCTAGCACCGTCAAAATCGAGTCAAAACCCACAAAAAAGCAACAGTAGAAATCGGAATACTCACGCAATAAGCTGCAGGAAAACCAAGCGGTACGGCGGTCGGAATGGCCACGAAAACAACTCGGAAAGAGGGAGCCCGAAGCCGCGTGGGAGAAAACAAAATGGCGGAGACCGGCGCGACTGGCGAGTCCGTGAGCTCAGCCTGGGCGGCGGAGATAGCAGCTGAGGTCTCGGCATTGCTGGAGGTGTCGGTAGACAGGAAGCTGCAGAAAATATCAGATCAGATTGGGCAGATGGACGATAAACTGGAAAGTCTGCGAACCGATTTGACGGGATTCCAGCAGAGGATGTCCGATGTAGAAGATCAATGTCTGCAAACTGAAAAGCAGCAAAAAGAACTGAAAGATAGATTGGACAAGCTGGAAGCAAAAGTAGAGGATCTGGAAAACAGATCGCGGCGCAATAACTTGAGGCTGATCGGTTTGCCAGAGTCGCTCCGAGAGGTGGAGTTGGCGGGATTTCTGGAATCATGGCTGCCAAAAGTGCTAAATAAGCCACAACTGGAGAAGGCATTGAAAATAGAGAGAGCACACAGGCTGGGGAGAGCCGAACAGAATGCGGAGAGACCGAGAGTGGTAATCTGTAAGATACTTAACTATGCACATAAACAAGAAATATTGAGGGAATGGAGACTAAAAGGAAAGATTTTATATGAAAACAACAGCGTGCTCTGCTTTCAGGATTTTTCAACCGCAGTTGCAGCCCAACGTCGACAATTTACTGAAGTATGCAAACGCCTCTATGCAAAAAAAGCAAGATTTGCTCTGATGTTCCCGGCAAAATTAAGAATACAGCAAGAGGGCAGATGGCATGTTTTCAGCTCACACGTGGAAGCTTCACAGTTTGTCAACCAAATGCTGGGAAGCGGGGGAGCAGAGAGTGAACAGACACAAGTAAGAGGCCAGAGGAGTCCATGAAGAGAACAGCTCGCCAAGGCAGGCGAAAACAATAGAGGAAGACGACAGTAGGAGACACAGTGGAATATTCAAAGCCACAGGGAACTTGGACTCACATCAAGACAGATGATAAAATCTAAGAGCCAAGCAGGGACATTAGAGAATAATATGCTGAGCACTCAGGAGCATAAGCTGGGTAAAGTATAAAGAGAAGTTGAAAGTTGAAGCTGTTTAATAGGTTGATTATAACTGTTATAAGTGAATGAGGGCTATATCTGTTACAAGTCCATGAAAAGAAACGTTTAGCCAAGAAAGGCTAAAATTCTAGAAGAAGAAGACAGTGGAGGACATAGTGGAATACCCAGAGTCAAAGGGAACTTGGACTTACATAAAGACAGTGGATAAAAACTCTGAGCCAAGCAGGGACATTAGGGAATCATATGCTGAGTGCTCAGGGTTATAAGCTGGGTAAAGTATAAAACAGAGTTAAAAGTCTGAAGCCGGGTTCCAAGATGATTCTATCTGTTATAAATAAATGTTGGTTATATCTGTTACAAGTAAATGAGAGATAAAAAGATAGAAGTTATGGGGAACAGCAGAATAACAAGGAGGACGGTGGGGGGGGGGATGAGGGGAGACAGGGGCGTGACCAGTTCTCTAGCGAGAACGGTAGTCTGGTCCTTCGGGAGCAGCATGAAGGAAAGGGGACAGGGACGGGAGGGAGGGGGGAGGGGGGTAGCAAGGGGTTTAGATGTTTTGGTTATAAAGTTTCCTTTTGTTTTAATCTCTTTTCTCACAACACAGGTAACAGCGAGAGGGCGGAGACAGGAAGTGGGTAGACGCGGAGAAGGGGGAGGTACCCAAGGGCTGGGGGGTGCATCCTCACCAATACGAGATATGGAACAGAGAAATGTCAATAAGAATGTGAAATGGGATCGATTAAATTAGTTTCATGGAACGTGGGGGGGATTTCATCACCCATTAAAAGAACCAAAGTCCTGCAGGCTATGCGACGGCATAAAGCAGATGTGGTCTTTCTCCAAGAAACACACTTAACAGCGGTGGAACATAGTAAATTTCAGAAAGGCTGGGTGGGGGAGGCGGTGGGGTCCCCGGCGAAGGGGAAAAAAGGGGGAGTGTTAATGCTGTTTCGAAAAGGGTTGCAGATACAAATAAAGTCGGTCAAAAGAAGTGAGGAGGGTAGATATGTGCTGGCGGAGGTGGAATGCGGAAACAACAGGTACATTTTTTGTAATGTATACGCACCAAATGTCTTTGACCACAAATTTTATAAAACCCTAATAGAACTGCTGAGCCCCTTCCAGGAGGGCAATATAATACTTGGAGGAGATTTTAATTTGGTATATAACACCCAGATGGATAGGTGTAGCTCTGGGACTAACACAACAAGTAACAGTGATAGAGGCCTGCCCTTTCTGTGCTCGACTTTAGACTTAATTGATATATGGAGGGTACTACACCCGACACACAGAGATTATACGCATGTGTCCAGGGCGCACTTGACACAATCTCGTATTGATTACTTCTTGATCTCTCGGGGCCTATTTGCACAAACACCAGCAGCAGAAATAGGACCATGCGAAATATCAGATCACTCACTCATATACATACAGCTGCAGGTGTCTAGAAATTGGGGAGGAGGGAGTAATTGGAGGTTCCCCTTTGAATTATACCGGGATCCACATTTTAAGGAATATATAAATGGAAAGTGGAAGGAGTTTGAAGAGCATAATAGGAGCCACCAGCAGCAAACAAGTTTATATTGGGAGACAGCAAAAGCAGTAATGAGAGGGGAGATAATAGCATATAGGGCCCGAGCCAAGAGAATGAGGGACAAAGAAATCCTCCGCTTGGAAAAAGAGATAAGAACTAGGAGGCTGCGATTTGGGGAGACGATAAAGGAAGAGCAGAAAAGAGCACTATTAGCATCTCAAAGGGAGTTAAACGAATTATTACACCAGAGGGCTAGGAAATCACAAATGTATTATCAGCACCAGCTCTTCCAGTATGGGAATAAGGCGGGAACTTTATTGAGTAGGTTAGTAAAGGGGCAGAAGGGGCCTACTAGGATCCTACAAATTAAAGATGGGAGAGGGCAGACAATCCGGGAGACTGAAGGGATCATAAGCAGATTTAGGAACTATTATAAGGCATTATATGAAAAACCGTCAGACATAATCCCGGATAGTGAGGTATACTTGGCTAACCAAGAGCTGCCTAGGGTCTCAGAGACGCAGTTGGAAATACTGAACAACCCCATAGTGGAGGGAGAGTTGATGTTGGCACTGCAGCAAAGTAAAATACATAAAGCGCCGGGGCCGGACGGGTTTAGTATGGCCTTTTATAAACTAGTACAGGAACAGGTGACAAACCCATTGATGAATCTCTTTAATGAAATGATAACATCAGGAACCTTGTCTGATCGGCTAAATGAGGCGAAAGTAATAGTATTATTAAAACCAGGTAGGGACGAGAGGGAAGTGGGGTCATATAGGCCAATATCTTTGATAAACTGTGATATAAAAATCTATGCGAAGATATTAGCTAATAGGTTGGCTAAGGTGCTTCCAGACTTGGTAGCCTCCCCCCAGGTAGGTTTTGTAACAGGCAGGTCAGTGGCAAGTAATATCAGAGCACTACTAGCTTCCCTGGAGACAGTGGAGAAGCAGAAAAGGCCTTCTGTGCTGGTTAGTTTCGACGCAGAGAAGGCCTTTGATCGAGTGGTATGGAACTTTATGTTTGAGGTTTTGAAGAAAATGGGGATAGAAGGGGCATTTAGGGAAGCGGTGGGGGCACTGTACTCTAACCCACAGGCCTATATGTGGATAAATGGGGAGAGGTCGGACTTGTTCCCAATTAGGAGAGGCACCAGGCAGGGATGTCCTCTGTCGCCTCTGCTCTTTGTTTTGGTTCTAGACCCTCTGATCAGAGAAATTAGAGACCATCCAGAGGTGACGGGGGTAAAGTGGGGCCCGCAAGAGTTTAAAGTCTCAGCGTTCGCAGACGATATCTTAGTACACCTTACCCAGCCTAAGCAATCTTTAGAGGCTTTGTTAGAGCTCTTCCAGGAGTATGGAGATTTCTCAGGATTTAAGATCAATTACTCGAAATCATTGGCGCTGGCGACTAATGAAAGAGTGAGAGGGATATGGAAAGGAACATTTCCTTTGAAATGGGCAGTGGAGTCACTTCGATACCTAGGAGTGCGGATCACCATGCACACTACAGCCTTATATCATACCAACATAACTAGATTAGTAGACGCTATGAAGGAGCAACTAGGGAGGTGGAAAGCTTTACCAATCACATTACATGGGAGGATACACTTGTTTAGAATGGTGGAGTTCCCCAGGTGGCTCTATACTTTTCAGGTGCTACCTTTGAAACTAAAGAATAAGGATTTGAATCGGATCTACAAGTACGTAAGGAAATTCGTATGGAGGGACTCCAAACCTAAGCTTCCTTTGAAAATATTAATGGGCTCGTGGAGGGAAGGGGGGTTGGGCCTTCCGGATCTTAGGCGCTATAACCAAGCTTGTTTGTTGAGACACTTGGGAGACTGGTTGTTAGACAGGCAGGATTTCACGCCTAGGAGACTGGAGCAGGAATACTTTAAACCATATCATTTATATTACCTGCTGCAGTGCCCAGGGATAGCTATACCTAGTCAGGTGGGCAATAGCGTGTTGCTAAGACCCATTAGAGAGATATGGAAGGATCTAAATAAGAGCTGGGGGTTGGGGGCAGAGACATCAGATCTTTTACCGTTACAGGGTAATCCCCAATTTAAACCGGGTTCAGAAAATAAAGTGTTTCTTAGATGGGCAGGACTAGGCATAACAAGGTTAGAGCATGTCCTGGATTCTCGGGGACAATTACTGGGTTTGGGAGCCTTGGGAGTAGGTATAGACTACAGCCACACATTTGCATATGGTCAGCTAGCTCACTATGTTCGTTCCTTGGACGCAGCACAGTTGGGAGGCAGACATGGACGTAGAGTCAGAGAATTCTATGGTTCCGTACCTGGAGAGAGGTTATCGGTTTCAGGGCTGCAGAAAGCCTTGTGGGAGCTGGGAGGAGGTAAGGATATGGACAAAATACAGCAGAAGTGGGCGCGAGATTTGAAACAGCCTAACCTGCAAATTAACTTCCGGAAGCTGGTGGCACAAATACCTTCAATATCAGGGAATGCAAATTTGAGAGAATGTCAATATAGAATTCTACATAGAGCATACATGGCCAAATCTCAGGTGTTCCAAATGGGGGGGATCCCGGATCCATTGTGTTCCAAGTGTAGGCAGGGAAAGGGCACGCTGTTTCATTATCTATGGGATTGTTACAAAATAAAAAATTTTTGGAGACAAATAGCTCAATACTTGGAAAAGGTGTTGCAGCATAAAATTCAGTTTTCCCCCAAGGGGGTCTTGCTAGATCAATATGAAACATTAGCAGTCCCGCAAAAAGGGGCTCGGCAGTTCATCCGCAAAGCCAGCATACTGGGGAAGAAGCTTATTCTGAATGGTTGGATGACAGAGGAACCGCCAGACTATTGGCATTGGAGAAACCGACTATATGACCTGCTCATGCAGGAAAGGAGGGAGGTGGGATCATCCCCAAAGAGAAGAAAGGTGTTCTTAGGAATCTGGGAAATGTACATACAATCATTATCCTCCAGAGCACGAAGTTTTCTGTTAAATAGACTGTAAAGGAAGAAGGGAAGAAGAAGAGAAGGGAAAAGGGAAACGGATAAAGGAGGGAAGAGAAAGGAGAAAGAAGAAAGGGGAAAAGGGGTTTTTTTTTTTTTTTTTTTTTTTTTTTTTGTTCCTTTTGGGATCATTAGAGAATGGAATGAGGATGCTATTGGAAGATGTGGGCTATGTAATGGGGAATGTTGAATAAATGGAGTATAATGTATGGTCACCAATAACATGTTGAACTATATAAGTAGCAGGATTAGGGAGGGGGAAGGGAGGTTTGGGGATAAAAGAAAAACTTAATTGACTGGAATGTAAATGATTTACTTGCATTTGTACAATGCTCATGTTGAAGTTTTGTTGGTTTGCATTGATTTTCAGTCAATAAAAAAGATTTAAACCCTAAAAAAAAGCAGACTTAAAAGGTGGGCTTGTAGCCTGGACTTGAATAGGGCCAGAGATCGTGAACTCAGGAAGCCTATTCCAGGTGTACCGCAAAATGGAAGGAACAGAGCCTGGAGGTGGAGGAAAAGGGCACCGGGCATTAAATAGTTCATTGCAAACCTCTCCCACTGAACAGATCTACAGAAGAATTTTCCCCATGTTGTGTCTATAGAGAAAATGTCCTTCACACAGACAAGACAATCTCTTAAAATAGAAATAGTACACATATTGTTTGAATTAACAGATGATTTTGGCACATGTACTTTTTCAACAACTTACAGTAAAAACAAAGCCACATACATGAATCATGGAGCCCACTCAGTTGCACTTCTTTAAAGCTCTTGAGAGAAATGCTTGCTGGGAGGGAAGGGGAGAACCAGGGGTTTGAATGCCCTGCTAAAACATCTCAAGAAATAAAAATACAAGCTGAGCTCCCTAAGGATTCAGGGCTAATTCCCTATAAATCATCTATATGTAACCCTGGTCTCACCATAAAGTTCCAGGCACCAGCTAGCTGTTCGGGTCAGCACCTGAAACCAGGGTCACAACAAAAATTTTACTTCTACTTATGACTTGGGCGCAGGTCAGGACTGGACTTACTCAGGTAAGCCGTAGGGTTTTAAGCCACACTTTATTCAGGTTTCTTTATTAGTCTGGGAGCAAATGAACTTCACTCTCAGGCCAAAGACATTCTTCCACGTCACATTTTATGAAACCAACATGAATTTTACTCAAATGTTGCAATGGCAGTTTATCCAAACTTCATATTTTTGGTAACAAACAGTTCAATTTATATCCAAACAATTTATAGCTGAAAAATGTTTAAGTGCCAGTTCAAGACTCTTAGTGCAAGTTAATAGTCCACTTATAAATATTAAGATATTTCTCTGTCTGTCCTTCTTTCCAAAGGTGCACTTTTTTGAGCTGCTGCCTTTGGTGCCAAACAAACTCTTTCTTGTTTTGCTTCCTAATTGGGTTAACCTTTCTACCCATCCGGAGATATCCTCATACTCTACAGGTAATGCTTCAGTAGGCAAAAACCCCACCTCAATGCAGCCTTAGGTTACTGGGCCTATCCAGGACACCCCCTCTCCTCACAGGTCATAGAGGGGGGGGGGGGGGCGACACCAGCTTCCATTAACACATAACTCCACTGCTATATGACATTTCCTATTCATTTAAACCCACAGACATTTCCCTCAGCAACTTTCCCATAAACACTCCCCTTAGGGCTGGGCTTCTCACTCTCTCCTTTCCAACAAGTTCCCTACCCTCACTAACTCTGAAGAAGAGGTCTCTCATTAATTTAGTAATCCGCAATATAATTGGGGATTACATATGTAACCCTGGTCTCACCACACACAGTCCAAGCACCAACTAGCTTGTTGCGGGTCAGGGGGCACCTAAGACCAAGACAATAATGAAATACCAATCTCTTTTTAGTTCTTTAAAAACAATGCAGCTTTTCTAGTCACACACACAGAGCTGGGCACGGATAAAAATCTGGAAGACACAGGGTTTTGGGATGGGGCTTTTACTCTCTTTATACCACTCTGCACACTTTTTTCTGACAGTCCAGAAAGTAAGTTCCAACTCTCGTGCAAAGAAAAGACTCCAGTCCAGAGAGTTATGCAAAATGACCAAACTTTACTGAACATTCTACAACGGGCAGTTCAAATCCTCTTTGAAATAGTCAATTTATAATCCAACTTTAATAGCAGATGCAAACTGTAAATCCAGAGCAAATTTAGGGATATGGAAGAGTGGCCTAGTGGTTGGAGCACCAGTCTTGACATCCAGAAGTGTCCGGTTCAAATCCCACTGCTGCTCCTTGTGATCTTGGGCAAGTCACTTAACCATCCACTGCCTCAGCTACAAATACAAACTTTGATTATGAGGCCTCCAGGGACAGGAATATATGCAGTGTACCCGAATACCTTGAACTACTACTGAAAAAGGTGTGAAGTATTTTCTTAAAAGCAATTTATAATCCTACAGTATGTACATATTTACAGCTCCCACTGTCCATACTCATCCCTTCTGGGTGTTAACAACCTAAGGCTGTGCAGCATGCAGATCTTCCATTGGATCAGACCTCCCTGTCTGTCCACACTCCTCTCTTCCAAAGAAGTCCCTCTATGTACTACCACCTTTGGCTCCTAACAGATCTTTTCTGTTCCTGCTCCCAGGCTAGGATCTCCTATTTCCCATCTGGAGCACTCCTCCACTCCACAGTTAAAGCTTTTCTTATAGAAACTTTCCTCTTGCATCAGCCTTTGTTTCTTTACCCCCTCCAGGACTCTTTTCTCAAGGAGCTGCCAGATGTCAGAAAATTTCCCACCCCAATCCGTGACCAACTGTAGCCCAAACTAGTGCAACACCCAAAAAAGCACCTCCTGCAAACCCTAACAATCAACACTTATTAACTCCCAACTCCTCCCACTACTGTTTTTCAAAAACCAGAAACATTTCCCTCTGCAACTTACCCGAGGGAGGGGGGGGGGAGGAATCCACCTCCTTCAGATCATTACCACCCACAACCTCTGAACCCCTCTCTTATCTTTAGTAAACCCCATTATAATGGAGGATTACACATATATAATGCATACCAAATATACACAGGGGAGGGCTCTACAGACAGACATGTTTCCCCAAACACCAGGGCAAAAATGAGCAGGCAGTGCTGCTGGAGTTACCTCGTTCTCCTCGTCCGAACCAGTCGCCTCCTCATTCTCGCTGGACGGATACCCGCTACCGCCCAGCTCAAACTCCGCGGCACCGGACACCCCCACTTCCAGCTCCTCGTCCTCTTCCTCAGCCGAGGAGCTAGACGGCACCGACCTAGCGTCAACCTCCATCTCGTCCGTCAAGCAACAGCGCGCGCGAAACGCCGCAGTCAGAAACGCAGCGCGCATACGTGTCCGGCCGCACGGATCTGCTGGGAATTGTAGTGTTTAATGTTTTATAGCCACTGGCTAAAGAAAACAGGTTGCTCAATTGAATATTGGCGTCGCTTTATCAATACCCCTTTATTGAGTGAGCCTGTAAACTACAGCATTCACCGAGCATGTAAACTCATCGGCGACAAAAACCTCTGAAGTCTGAAACTGAACTTGTGTGAGCGCGCGCCGAGGTAAGGTTCTGGTACCACTACCTGCTGCCGTAAAAGTACTGACGTAAACGGTCTCGGGGACGTTCTCGCGCTGTCGCAAAAGACCAGACCACTCACAGTCCCAGTGAAAAATGGCGGCGCTGCCTGAAGATGCGAACGAAACGGAGAGTAAATCCGACTTGGAGGTGAAGGTGGAAATTAAGGTGGAGAGTGATAATGCTGAAAATGAAGCAGGAGACGGGAACAACGTTAACAGCAGTGTTAGTAACAATAACAACAGCGGTGGTCATCATGCTAATAACGGTGGCAGCTGCGGTGTAGAGAACGGGAGCTGCAACTCTCAGCCACCTCCGCTGCCTCCCGCTCCGTTGCCTCCTCTCCAAGTTGCAGCTACGACTCCGATTCCCTCTCCCGCTCCACAGTCTGCGTTGCCGGAGTCCCAGGACCGTCAGACGCTGTTAGCCGTGCTGCACTTTCTGCGGAAAAGTAATCTGAAGGAGTCCGAGGAAATCCTGCGCAGGGAGGCTGGGCTTCCCAAGTGCGCCGACTACTCGCTTAGCCCCGGTGGGGAGTCGGAAGGCACCGATGCCAGTCTTCTGAGCCGGGTGACAGCGGCAGTGGGTGGTGGAGCCGGGGCTACGGTATCCGCATCATCATCTGCCGCTGCCGCCGCTGCTGCAGTTCCTGCTGCGGGCAAAGGTGAGAGAGGAGAGGAGCACATTCTGTATCACTGAAAAACAATCAGGCAGCTAGTGCTTCTGTGTCTTGGAGGAATCAATTCTCTCCCCCCCACCCCATCCCAATTTAACTTACTACCGAGTTGGGCATCTTAAGTTGCAAAGTAGCTGTTTAAGACTTCAGTCTGCAAACCAGAGCAGAATTGGGGCTTGTGCTCTTGGTTTCTCAAGTTCGGTGTAGGTTGATTATGACTGAGAAAGAGCTCGTGTTCTTCATGATAGGAATAGCGACTTTTAGTAGCTCCTGGTCTATTAACCTAAAAAAAAAAAAAACACTCTTACAAAGTTAAATCTTGCTAGTCCATGAGACCTGGCTTTTGATTTTCAGTAGTCACAACATTCTTTGTACACTGACTGAAGAGGGACATGTTGCATTTGGTTTATAGCTAGAACATTTTATTTGTGCATGAGAAATATATATCTGTCCGGAAGCAAGAACTCAATATGAGGTTTTTTTTCTTGTCTTTGTTTGTTTCTTTTTCTGTGAGCAGAAATTAGTCCGTGTTTTCAGTGGATTTTTGGTTGTTTTGTTGTAATGGATTAATAGGCATATATATATTGAATTTTTGAAAGAACACAATGTATGAGAGTGCCTGGAATAGCTCATGTACAGAGATGCTGATGGTATTTAAGCATGCTTATTAGAATAAATGCATTTGGATTTGATTATTTACCTTTCCTTATCTCAGATCAAAGGGTGTTACATTCAGGTTCTAGAAATATTTTCCTTTCTAGATAGTTTACATTTGGTACCAGGGGTAATGGAGCATTATTAAATGATGTACCCAAAGTCATGAAGGAGTGCTGACGAGAGAGGCAGAATTTGAATCTTGGCTTCCCTAAATCTGAACCCCCATCTCTAACCATTAGGCTACTTTTCCACACTGAGTAGAGTGGTGGGAGACAAGGCTTGAGAAATGAAGAAGCACATAGACTTACAAAGTTACATAGGTTACTATGGGGGCTCATTTTTGAAAGAGAAAAATGTCCAAAAAGTGTCAAAAGCAGCAGTTGGATGAATTTCTTCTCAAAACGTCCAAATCAGAATTTTCAAAACCTATTTTGCAAATGTCAATCTATGCAATTCATCTGCAGTGCGTTCAAATGACAAGGGGACGTGTCGGGTATTTTGAAGGCAGGATTAGGGTGTGCGTAACACTTGGACATTTTACAGCCATAATGGAACAAAACCAAAATATCTAGGGCTGAAATGTCAATGTTTTAGTCTAGACCTGTTTTTAGAATGAATAAGGCACAAAAAAGTGCCCTAAATGATCAGATGAGATGACCACTGGAGGAAATCCAGGATGCCCCCCCCCCTTACACCTCCAGTGATCACTGACCCCCTCCCACATCCCAAAAATGTGAATAAAAATAGTACCAGCCTGTGACAGATTCAGATGTTATAGCCAGGTTTGTTGGAGCAGCATGCAAGTTCCTGGAGTAGTCTACTGGTTGGTGCAGTGCACTGTAGACAGGTGGACCCAGGCCCATACCTCCCCCCTACCTGTTACACTTATGGTGGAAATTGTGAGCCTTCCAAAACTCACCAGAAACCCATTGTACCCACATATAGGTGCCCCCTTCACCCATAAGGGCTATTGTAGTGGTGTACAGTTGGGGGTAGTGGGTTTTGGAGGGCTCAGCAGACAATATAAGGGAGCAACAGTGAGATTTGTACCTGGGAGCATTTATATGAATTCCACAGCAGTGTCCCCTAGAGTGCCCCATTGCTCTCCTGGGATGTCTGGAGGACCACTGTACTAAAAATGCTGGCCCCCTCCTTCATCCCAGTGGCTTGATTTTTTCTATGTTTTTCACTTGTATGGTTTTTTTTTTTTTGGGGTGGGGGGGGTTCAAAAATGGTCTGAAGAGCACAACAATTTGTTACAAACAGCATTTAAAAAAAAAAAAGATAGACGTTTTGCTGTTTTGAAAACGGTCATGTTTTCTATTCGGATTTGAGACATTTAGCGCAAAACGTCCAAAGTCCGACCTGGATGTCGTATCGAAAATGCCACTCTGTATAACTTTGTAAGTCTATGTGCTTTGAAAATGAGCACCACTGTGTGTTTATCCAGAACAGTAGAGGATCCCAGAAAACTGATAAAAAGAGCAATCTCCTCTATTAGTACAACTCATCCATTTCCTGTGGTGGCACATTTTCTATAAGTTTGCATATTTGTATATTTAATTTTACATTATACAAATAATTTTCTGATCTTTCTTCACAGGCATTGGAAGAGGGCAGGCCATTTAGGGCTAGACCAGACCAATCTTTTACTCTACACATCAGTAACTAGGGAGTGTGGTGGGGGGGCACAGAATTTGGCTCAGCCAGAAAGGTGTTCTGTCCCTGAAACTGATAAATGTTTTTCTCCTCTGGGGAGTGATGTCCTACATTGTTTTCCCCTTCCCTCTCATGCGCTGCCCTCCCCACCCCATCCTCTGTCTCTATCTTTCCGTTTTTACGTCTCTACCCTCACCGCAAATCTCTTTTTTTCACTAACATCATCCCTTTCACCTGTTCTCTTTTCCTCTTACCAAAAGACAGTAAGAGATGGATATATCTTCCTTTTTCTCCATTAACTCATTTTTGTGCTTTGAGCTACGTCATGTGTTGAATTTTTGTGCTTTGAGCTACGTCATGTGTTGTGAAGTCTGAGCTGGGCCCTAGATGATCAAAGAAAAGGAGAACTTGCCTAGCCAACCATCCCCTTTCTCCTATTTGCTGGTGTCCTGTGATTCTACAGACAACAGTATCATTTGGCAAAGGTCAGTTTTTACAGCTCTGTATGGGGACCCAAGGAAATCTCCTATAGGTGATCAAGCTTTCATGGCTCAGAGCTGGGAAATATTCTATCTTATGGTAGTATAGGTGGGGCCTAGTACATAGTAGATGATGGCAGATAAAGACCTGTACAGTCCATCCAGTCTGCCTAATAAGATAAACTCATAGCATAAGGTATGATGTGATACTTCATAAGTATTCCTGATCATGATTTGTCCTTGCCGTTTTCAGGACATAGACCATACAAGTCTGCCTGGCATTGTCATTGTTCTAAAATTTCTGAAGTTGTTATCAAAGTCCCACTCCAGCCCATCTAAATCTGTCCAGCCACGATCATGGCACATCCCGTAGAAGTCTGTCCAGCACTAGCCTTGTACTCCAACTTCTGAAGCTGGATCTATCCAGTCACAATCAGGGCACAGATCGTAAAAGTCTGCCTAGCACTGGCTTTGCTTCCCAATTACTGGTGTAGTCATGTAATCACCGCTAAGCTTCTTTGGATCCATTCCTTTTAAGCAGTATTCTTTTGTGTTTATCCCGTGCATTTTTGAATTCTGTTACTATTTTCATCTCTACCACCTCCCGCGGGAGGGCATTCCAGGTATCATCTACCACCCTCTCCATGAAAAAGTACCTCCTGACATTATTACTGAGTTGGCCACCCTGCAACCTCCGTTCATGTCCTTTAGTTCTACCACCTTTCTGTCTCTTGAAAATGTTTGTTTGTAGATTGAACATCTGTATCATATCACCCCTGTTTCTCCTTTCCTTTAGGGTATACATATTCAGGTCATCAAGTCTCTCATAGGTCTTGCTATGCAAGCCCCATATCGTTTTTGTCGCTTTTCTTTGAAGCTTCAAGTCTTTTTGCATCCTTCAAAACTGACCACAATACTCCAAATGGGGCCTCACCAATGATTTATACGGGTCATTAACACCTCCTTTCTTCTGCTGGTTATACTCCTCTCTATGCAGCCAAGCATCCTTCTGGCCGTGGCCACCACCTTGTCACATTGTTTCATCACCTTGAGATCCTCAGACTCTATCACCTCAAGGGTCCCTCTCCTGAGCTGAGCTTATCAATCTCTCTCCTCCTGTCTGGTATATCTCCTTTTAATTTCTGGACCCCAAGTGTGGAGGAGTGGCCTAGTGGTTAGGGTGGTGGACTTTGGTCCTGGGGAACTGAGTTCGATTCCCGGCACAGGCAGCTCCTTGTGACTCTGGGCAAGTCACTTAACCCTCCATTGCCCCATGTAAGCCGCATTGAGCCTGCCATGAGTGGGAAAGCGCGGGGTACAAATGTAACAAAATAAATAAATAAAATCACTCTGCACTTCTTGGCATTAAATTTTAACTCTGTTCCTTTAAGGGAGGAGCAGCTTCCTGAAGATTTGGGATATCCTGAAAAGCACACACTTTTGAGTTGGAGTGCTGCATGCCTAACAGCTGAAGCTTTTCTGCCAACCTGACCAATTGGTTCTTTTCTGCAAACATCTACTTTGTTACTTGATTAATAGAATGGAATAGTGATCTATTATCAGCCTATCCAATAGAAAGTTAAATGGATCATTTATTTGACTGTTTCTGTGATTCTTTTTTTTAAATAGGCATTCAAGCTTTTTTAGATAGTAGCAGCAACAGCAGCTGAAAGTTTCGTCCAAGGCTTGTCCTTTAGTACTGAAACTTATCTCTTTGACAAAATATATCATAAAGATCAACACGTATAACTGCACTATCTCTAATATATCCAGAAATGCTCTTTAATGTCTTTTGCTTTAAAATCATCATGTATTTCACCACCATGTAACCCAAAACCCTCTGTAAAACCAATTGTATGTTCTCTTCTACCTCCATCATCCATGAAAAAGAATTGTAAGCCACATTGAGTCTGCAAAGAGGTGGGATAATGTGGGAAACAAATGCAATAAATAAAAATCAGTTTTCCAACTTGCATGTTTTTATTGGGTCTTGCCACAAGGCCCAAACATTTACAGTACCTTTTGGACCTTATCAATTCCTCTCTATTTTTTGTAATACGGAGCTTTTATTTTTCCAGGGTCTGGTGTCAGTGCTCAGGACCAACCAGATGTGAGTGCTGTGCTGTCTGCCTACACTCAGCAGGGGGACCCTGCTAAGTATGAGGAGTACTACAGTGGACTGAAGCGCTTTATTGAGTCTGTGCTGGATTGCCATCGTGCAGAGTTATCTCAGCTCTTCTATCCTCTCTTTGTACACATGTATTTGGAGTTGGTCTATAATCAACATGAGAACGAAGCCAAGGCTTTTTTTGAAAAGTAATTAACATACATCCTTTATTTCAAATGTTGTTACATTATTTACTGTTTATATATCGTAAAACATTTTTCCATAGTATGTGTTTGTATATGTATATTTTTGAAATCTGTACACCTGGTTTTCAGTCAAGGTGCCCACCGTTTAAAACTTAGCACTGGCCATGGCATTTATTTATTTATTTGGATTTTGCTCACACCTTTTTCAGTAGTAGCTCAAGGTGAGTTACATTCAGGTACATTGGATATTTCTCTGTCCCAGGAGGGCTCACAATCTAAGTTTGTACCTGAGGCAATGTAGGGTTAAGTGACTTGTCCAAGATCACAAGGAGCAGCAGTGGGATTTGAACTGGCCACCTCTGGATTTTAAAACCGGTGCTCTAACCACTAGGCCACTCCTCCACCCCATTTAAAGCTTATATTCAGAACTATCCTATTAACAAGTCCTGCTGAATATAAGTATGAACACTGACTGTTCAGTTTAGGTCTGCTCTTTGAGAAGCCTACAGATGATTGCCAGTAAATGGTTAATTTTGGGAAATGGTTGTTCATTTTGGATGTTCTCACCTATTTTTGAACAGAAAACTGCGATGTTTTTCCTGTTTAAAAATGTCTGTGAGATGGACTTTTTATTTGACGTTATGAGCAGGTCGTTCTTTCAGAAATGCCTCTCCTAGTGATTTTGGCATGTATGGTGTGGAACAGTGTTTCCCAAGTCGATCCTGAAGTACCCCTTTGCCGGTTAGGTTTTTAGGGTATTCACAATAAATATGCATGAACCTGATTTGCACACACTGCCTCCACTTATGCAAATCTTTCATGCATATTCATTGTGGATATCCTGAAAAGCTGACTGGCAAAAGGATACCCCAGGACTGACTTGGGAAACACTGCTATAGAATAGTGCTTAGTGTTTATGCATCTGATTTCAAATACATTTCTTCTTCACTTAATGCCACAAATTGGCATTTATGCATGTAGGTACTATTATTCTTTAACTTAATGTACACAATTACTCCTGGACTCTATGTATGGCGCGGGAAGTTGTCCTCATTAAATTGGGCACGTGCCCAGTGTAATTGAGTAACGAGCCAATCAGCACTGATAATTGGCCAATAACAGCCAATTAGCAATAATTGGAATTTGTGTGCACCTTTTTAGGTGTATTCTGAAAGGTGGCATGTGTAAACTCTAATATGCGTAGGTGAAAAGGGGGCGTGGCCATGGGAAGTGTGTGGGCGTGCAGGGGGGCATTCCTCAAATTTACATGCTTGGTTATAGAATTCAGAGGAACCACGCCTAATTTAGGCACAGGTATTTATACCAGGTTTTCAGTGGCTTAAACAGCCACACCTAAATGTAGGCGCGTTCCCTAGCCCGATTCTATAAACCGTGCCTAACTTTAGGTGCGGTTTAAAGAATAGCACTCAGCATTTTTTTTTGATGTGCTTATTTTTTTAGACGCCATTTAGGTACCAGTTTATAGAAGTAAATGTATGCTATAGTAGGTAAAGGTTTTCTTTTGGAAAGAGTGTTTTAGCAGCGCAGTTTCATTTGAAGAAATATCATAGTGTTTATTTGCGGCATTTGTATCCCACATTTTCCCACCTATTTGCAGGCTCAATGTGGCTTACATTATGCCGAAATGGCGGTAACCATTTCCAGAATGAGAAGTACATATTAATTATTACAATTAAAAGTACAGAAATATGAAGTACATTAGAAGTAAATGGATATACAGCACATTTCAGGAGTTAACTTGTTAACTTGTTCTGGTTGAGTTTTGATGTCAGGTCATTTATGACTGATCCTTTTGATAAGGATATATACATATACATCCTTGCCATACACTCTGGTCCACAATAGATTTTATGACTGCCACAACTTTGTGTTGGTTTATGGAATAATATTAAACTTGAAGCAATATGAACTTTGCACTTTAGGAAAAGTTCAACATTGTTTTACACGCAGTAGCTTTGAAAACATTTTGAAATAGGTTTTAGCAATAGAGATTTACACATGGTATTTTGACATGTTGGTACACTCACTTCTTGAACCTGGTTTTTATTTGGGCTAAAGGTGCTCACAGTTCCCAAGAAAGAGTTGTTATTAACTGTTTCACCAGAAGGTTTAACAACACACTTCTACTTGGCTCCAAAGCAAACCATGGTTTATGTCCTTTAGCCCGAAGACTGTAGCTACAACACTAAATAGGGCTTTTGGGAGACTTGCGTGGGAAAACTTCCAGCTCCCATGGCATGGCAGCTTCATATATCTAACTGTAATCCTGCTCACTGACATTTTATGAGAAAGTTCCAAGTGGGCTGGAAGATCAGGAAATGGGACGGAGCATTCGGCAGCCAAGAAATAATGCTATAGCTATAGAAATCTTAAGGAAATAGCCAACCCAAGGATACAGCATCTGGGACTTAACATTTTAATACTGGGCAGTAATTGGCATTTTGTGGCACATCCAATCCACAGGAAACTTTTTTTTTTTTTTTTTGGGGGGGGGGGGGGGGGAGTGTTGCAGGTGATCTGTTGATCGTTCCAACAGAACATTTGTGCCAGGGGCGTAGCCAGCCTTCCGTGGGAGAGGGGTCCAGAGCCCGGGGGAGGGGGCACATTTTAGCCCTCCCCCCGGCGCCGCCCCCCCACCGCCGACATTGCCGCCCCCCTCCCGCCGCGAACCCGCCGCCGCTGCAGCCTACCTTTACTTTTGCTGGCGGGGGATCCCACTCCCCGCCAGCCGACGTCTTCTTTTTAGTCGCTTCCCGCTCTTCAATTTGTTTGCTGACGTCCTGCACGTACGTGCAGGACGTCAGCAAACAAATTGAAGTGCAGGAAGGAGTGAGAAGACGTCGGCTGGCGGGGAGTGGGATCCCCCGCCAGCAAAAGTAAAGGTAGGCGGCGGCGGGGGCGGGTTCGCCGGGAGGGGGGTCCTGGGGTGAATCTGCGGGGGCCCCGGCCCCCTCAGGCCCCACGTAGCTACGCCACTGATTTGTGCATTTCAGAAACAATCTGCAGGTGTGTTTACCTTCTTGATGATAGGATAAGAGAATCTTGGAAATGGATGCTCTGCTATTTAATTTAATTTATGGATAAACATCTGCTTTTTATTTTTCTCTGTTTTGCAAACTAGATTTCACGGTGATCAAGAGTGCTACTATCAAGATGACCTGAGGGTGCTTGCTGGTCTTACAAAACAGGAGCATATGAGAGGTAATGAGACAATGTTGGACTTCCGGACAAGCAAATTTGTACTGCGAATTTCTCGTGACTCTTACCAACTTCTGAAAAGGCACCTCCAAGAGCGGCAGAACAACCAGATCTGGAGCATTGTGCAAGAGCACCTCTATATAGACATCTTTGATGGGATGCCTCGCAGCAAGCAACAGATAGATGCCATGGTGGGAAGCTTGGCAGGAGAGGCAAAACGGGAAGCTAATAAAGCCAAGGTAATCGCCATCCCTGTTGGGTGGATGAGTCATTTTGATACTAACGAAACAACTTGAATTAGAGAACATATAACGGCCAGTTTTTAATTTGAAGTTTTAAAATATTCTAATACACCTTGAGTTGTAAAGGGTTAAAATACAAAAATTTGGGGATGAAAAGGATGACATATATGTGAATTTTCATGCATGTTTCCTTAAACTGTTATTACATATCAACATGCTTGGTGTGTATTAAGCCAGTTAAATATATAGTATAGCTTAAAATATGTCTTAAATTTTGTTAACATCCAAAAAATACTACAGTACTTATAAATATGTTTAAGACCTTTCTGCAGGGATAGTGAAACAATGGTCAGATTGCTCCTATACTTCTGCAAGTGCTGCTACCAGGGACCAAGTTCCCTCTTTCTCCTTATTCTCTTTATTTCTCTTATCAGCACCAGTATCTCTTCCCTTTATTAGCATCACTTATCTTTCAGCATTCCCACCTATTTCTCCACTCCCATTTTTCTCTCTTACCCTTCAAACGTTTTATTTTGTTTCCCCTGTTCCATCTATACCGCCACAGGGTGGTTTTTTTTTATCACAGGGATAAGAACAGTGGCTTTATATTGCAGTGAAGTTTTTTTCTTTCTTCACTTGAGAACTTGTTGGATACAAAGATCAGCAATGTTCAATATCTGCTACAATTATTAAGAACTGAGTTTTGTGTGCCCTTGTGTTTTTTTAGGGCTCACTGACTGATCTTTATTGAGATTGTGCTCTGATGATACACAGAGACTGAAGAAACTGCAATTTAGGGTTTTTGTTCAGTGTTCTTTGTGGGATTTACATATGTGATCAGGGTATAAGTCTGGTGTGGATGGCAGTGTGAGTGAGTTGCAGGGATACTATTTGGTAATTCTTTTAATGCACTGGTTTGTTTTCACTAATAAAGATTTTGTAATTTATATAGAACAGGAGTACTATTCAGCTTGGAGAAGAGACGGCTGAGGGGAGACATGATAGAGGTATATAAAATAATGAGTGGAGTGGAACAGGTGGATGTGAAGCGTCTGTTCAAGCTTTCCAAAAATACTAGGACTAGGGGGCATGCGATTAAACTACAGTATAGTAAATTTAAAACAAATCGGAGAAAAGTTTTCTTCACCCAACGTGTAATTAAACTCTGGAATTCATTGCCGGAAAATGTGGTGAAGGCGGTTAGCTTATCAGAGTTTAAAAAGGGGTTGGACGGTTTCCTAAAGGACAAGTCCATAAACCGCTACTAAACGGGCTTGGAAAAATCCAAAATCCCAGGAATAACATGTATAGAATGTTTGTACGTTTGGGAAGCTTGCCAGGTGCCCTTGGCCTGGATTGGCCGCTGTCGTGGACAAGATGCTGGGCTCGATGGACCCTTGGTCTTTTCCCAGTGTGGAATTACTTATGTACTTATGTAATGTTTTAGGTACCTCCTATTATATATATATCCCTTATTAGGATTAAGGAGATATATTGATGGCATGTTTATGTTGTGGACGGGATCTGTGAATGGGTTCTTATCACTTTGTTGGTTGGTTATAATTGTGATACACCATCCAATTTGTGGATCATTTTTCATATTTTACTAATAGCTTTTTAGATATAGAAGTATCTCAAATCGATGGTAATTTTGTGATGAAAACATTTGGAAAAAACTACAGACAGAAATATTATCCTTTTTTACAACAGTTGTCATCCACAACATATAAAAGTTTCCCTTTTTACCAAATGTTAAAGATAAAAAGAAACTGTTCAAATCTTAAAAGATTTTAAAATACAGGCACTTGACTTGATGGACAAACTAGAAGTGAAGATATTATAAACGTTTTTCAAACTCTTTTTAGAAGAGAGCACTCTATAACGACAGGGATCTGCTTTTATCTATATTGGGACAATCTGTAGAGTCTGACAATATTTTATTTATTTATTTGCAGCATTTATATCCCACATTTTCCCACCCATTTGCAGGCTCAATGTGGCTCACAATTCAACAACAATTACATTGATGGAATAAGAAGTCAAAATATAGAAACAGATAAGGTGCATAAGAATATCATATTAACGAAGAAGAATTTCTTACTATTAAGATGCATAGTAAGATTATGTAAATAAGAAATGGATAAATAGTTGTAACATAACATAATGATATCATGACAAAATAAATGTTCTGTAAATTAGGGTGAAATTAAAATAGGCAAATTAGAAAAGTTCCAATATAGTTGTATCTGGTGAGGCTTATGCATATGTGTGTGTTTAAAATATTCTGCTCTTGGAGAAGCAATAGCTCAAATTGTTAGGAACAGATGAGATATTCTTAAACTTTATCCAACATTTAGTGCATCAACGTTACAGATTGCATTGGCACGGGATAGGAATTTGAAGGACTTTTTGAGTCTGGCAGTATTACCTGAAGTGAAGAGTAAGAAGATAGCGGGGATGATTGGGCATTTTAAGTGTGGCATGTGTAGTGTATGCAGTACCACTCTACCAGTCAAAGCGTTTGTTAATCCATGTGTTGGAAAGAAATATTTTTTGAAATTTTGTAGTAATTGTTTTTGCAGTTGTGTGTCCATGCCAGAAAATGTGCATAGGGATGACTTTAAGAATGTTAAAAATCAGAATGTTGGAACATAAATCTAATATTAAAAAGAAGATTATAATGAACCTTCAGTAAATCTCTGTGAGCAGTTTAAACAGACATTTGAAGAATTATGATGTTCTGTGATCGATAGTGTCACCCCATAAGCGGAGAGGAGATCGTGTCAAGATGTTACAACACTGTGAAGCATGGTGGATTTTTAAATTGCAGACTTTTTGACTGGATTTTTTTTTTTTTTTTGTAGAATACGGTGAACAAAAGCTTTCTGCAATTTTGGTAGAGTTTGACAGTGGTTAAATGACACTTGATGTATATTGGGTCGAGAGAGCAGAGCAGTAAGTGTTCCTCGATGGAAGTTTGTTGGTTATAGTAATAGAGATTTTTTTTTTTAAGAGACCAGTGAAAAATAAAGGGACTTGTATATGGATGACAGCACCATAGTCTTCCAGGAGGGTTACTGAGGTTTCTTTTTCTGATAATAGGGTGCATAAATCATTCTAACGAGCAGAGTGACTGCAAATGTTTGTTGTGTAGTCTGCAGTTATAGGCACTCAGTCACTGTGGTTTAGTGTGGGACTCCAGTGTTCACCTTTCTTTGTTCCATTTGATTGCCATTTACCACTACCCTCTGTCAACCAGTTTTTTGGTCCAGTTGGCCACCTTAGGACTTGTTGCCGTGCTACTCAGTTTATTTTTAAGTCTCCTATGAGGAATCATATAAAAGGCTTTTCTGAAATTCAAGTACAACATATCTAGCATAGGCCATTTAGCTCTCTGGTCACTCAGCTGAGGAAATCAGTAAAATTCATTTGGTATGATCAGTCCGTGGATAAACCTTGTTGCTTTGGTTCATTCAGCCAGCTGGATTGTAAAAAGTTGACTCTCTTTCCTTCCTCTTCCAATACTTTTGCCACCACTGAGGTGAGGTTTACAGCCTGTAGTGTCTCACCTCTTCTTTCTTACCACTTTAGTGAAGAGGGATAACATCTGCCTTTCTCCATTCATGTGGAACCTCTCCTGTCTCCAGTGATCCGTTAAATGTATCCTTCAGAGGACCTGCCAGATCTTCTGTGAACTCTCTTAGTATCGTGGAATGTATTCCATGTTTTCATCCACTCCTATGACTTCTTCCACTTTCAGCCCTGCGAGTTCTTTACAAATGGGGCTCTGTCTAAGATCATCAGTGGTTTTATGTGTATCACTTAAGTATTGTAAAAAAAATAATAATAATAAATCTTTTTTTTACTCATTTAATTATGACTTTCTCAAATCCATTAAAGAAGCCTTTTTTTCCCCACTTTTCTCCAATTTCACAAGTGGTTCCTTGACCAATTGCTCATCAGCCATGCCTTCTGCTGAGGCTCTGTCACTTTTAGTCTAAGATTGAAATGGAATTGGCTTTTTCTTCATCATTATCTATGTAGATACTTTTATTCTGTTTTCACTGAAGAAAATCCTGGAGAAGGACCACGAGGGACTGGCAAAGTACATTTGAGAATGGAGTGGATATAGCACCGTTCACGGAAGAAAGTGTGTATGAACAACTTGGAAAGCTAAAGGTGGACAAAGCCATGGGACCAGACAGGATTCACCCCAGAATATTGAGGGAGCTCAGAGAGGTTCTGGTGGGTCCTCTTAAAGATTTGTTTAATAAATCCTTGGAGACGGGAGAGGTTCCGAGGGATTGGAGAACGGCGGATGTGGTCCCTCTTCACAAAAGTGGTGTTAGGGAAGAAGCTGGAAACTACAGGCCGGTAAGCCTCACTTCGGTTATTGGAAAAGTAATGGAAGCGATGCTGAAGGAAAGGATAGTGAATTTCCTGGAAGCCAATAAGTTGCAAGATCCGAGACAACATGGTTTTCCCAGAGGGAAATTGTGCCAAACGAATCTCATTGAATTCTTTGATTGGGTAACTGGAGAATTGAATCATCGATATGTTATAGACGTAATCTACTTAGATTTTAGCAAAGCTTTTGACACGGTTCCCCACAGGAGGCTTTTAAATAAACTCGATGGGCTGAAGATAGGTCCCGAAGTGGTGAACTGGATTAGGAACTGGTTGATGGACAGACGACAGAGGGTGGTGGTAAATGGAGTTCGCTCGGAGGAGGGAAAGGTGAGTAGTGGAGTGCCTCAGGGATCGGTGCTGGGGCCGATTCTGTTCAATATATTTGTGAGTGACATTGCCGAAGGGTTAGAAGGTAAAGTTTGCCTATTTGCGGATGATACTAAGATTTGTTACAGAGTGGACACCCGGGAGGGAGTGGAAAACATGAAAAAGGATCTGCGGAAGCTAGAAGAATGGTCTAAGGTTTGGCAATTAAAATTCAATGCGAAGAAATGCAAAGTGATGCACTTAGGGAGTAGAAACCCACAAGAGACTTATGTGTTAGGCGGTGAGAGTCTGATATGTACTGAGGGGGAGAGGGATCTTGGGGTGATAGTATCCGAGGATCTGAAGGCAACGAAACAGTGTGACAAGGCGGTGGCCGTAGCGAGAAGGTTGCTAGGCTGTATAGAGAAAGGTGTGACCAGCAGAAGAAAGGAAGTGTTGATGCCCCTTTACAAGTCGTTGGTGAGGCCCCACCTGGAGTATTGTGTTCAGTTTTGGAGGCCGTACCTTGCTAAGGATGTAAAAAAAAATTGAAGCGGTGCAAAGAAAAGCTACGAGATTGGTATGGGATTTGCGTTCCAAGACGTATGAGGAGAGACTTGCTGACCCTGAACATGTATACCCTGGAGGAATGGAGGAACAGGGGTGATACGATACAGACGTTCAAATATTTGAAAGATATTAATCCACAAACAAATCTTTTCCAGAGATGGGAAGGCGGTAGAACGAGAGGACATGGAATGAGATTGAAGGGGGACAGACTCAAAAAAGATGTCAGGAAGTATTTTTTCACAGAGAGAGTGGTGGATGCTTGGAATGCCCTCCCGCGGGAGGTGGTGGATGAAAACAGTAATGGAATTCAAACATGCGTGGGATATACATAAAGGAATCCTGTGCAGAAGGAATGGATCCTCAGGAGCTTAGCCGAGATTGGGTGGCAGAGCCAGTGGGGGGAGGCGGGGCTGGTGGTTGGGAGGCGGGGATAGTGCTGGGCAGACTTATACGGTCTGTGCCAGAGCCGGTGGTGGGAGGCGGGGCTGGTGGTTGGGAGGAGGGGATAGTACTGGGCAGACTTATACGGTTTGTGCCCTGAAAAAGACAGGTACAAATCAAGGTAAGGTATACACATATGAGTTTATCTTGTTGGGCAGACTGGATGGACTATGCAGGTCTTTTTCTGCCGTCATCTACTATGTTACTTTGTTGATTGCCATTATCTCCGTCCATATGAGCTTTTTTTTAAACCCCTGGGAGTGCTCTTATGTCAAGTTCTCCTACAGTATTAGTCTCCTCCTCCCTATCCTCATTTGAAATACCTTCCCTGACTTCCTTAGGAAAGCTATTTTCTATTATGAAAATAACCATTTGTTCTCTGGATCCTGTCCGTTCTCCATGGCTTCAATTGCCGTCTTATGACCTTCTCCCATTGGTCCTGTTACTGATTTCCCAGAGTTTGTCTACTGGATGTTTCTCATCTTCACAGCCATATTTTGCCTGAATTTAAAGGTCCATCATTATTTCCAGTGGACCCATAGATCAAACCCCAACCTTTTTTTTTTTTTTTTTAATTTAAGTTAACTGAGAGAGTATTTGAGCAACAAATTTCATACATTGAACACACATTTCTTTACGCAAGACAACTAGGGTTTTAATCTGGGTAGAGTACTGAAACTTATCCTTTCATCACTATTTCCTGTAAGCTGAGTGGGAGTCCTCCACCTACAGTTCTGCCAGTGGGGGGTGCTATTTTACTAGTGAGAGACAGGCAAGTTCTGCAGGACTCCAAGGAGCCTGACTGTCTCTAGTGCAGTGGTTCCCAAACTTTTTCAGTTCATGGCACCCTTAGTGTCTGAGCAATTTTTCACGGCTCCACCCCCCCAGCCACACAGTTTACTGCCCCCCGCCACACATTTTTTTCCACATTATTTGTGATTTGTTCGAAAGACCCCTCTCAAAAAGCTACTTATTTTTTCTGCTTGCCCCCACCTGCTCATTATTCCAAACAAACACACACACACCAGAAAAAAAGCTATTTTAACTTTAAAAAAAACTTACCAAAGCAGATGAATGTGGCCCACAGAGAGGCGGAGAGAAGTAGCATACACTGCAGTGAGTGCTGTCAGGATTGCTGGACATACTTAGATTAATATGAAACCAGCTTGTCATACTTAGATTAATATGAAACCAGCTTCTGACTTCTGATACCCCCCCCCCCCTCAGGAACAGAAAGGGATCAAATAACCTCTTTCCTTCCCAACCAAACTCCAGTTTAATTTCCTTGATGCAAGGAAGGTGACCATTTTCACAGGTTTTACCTTTGAAGTCCCTCGTTATGGAGCCTCTCTGTCTGGCTTCCTTTGTTCTTAGAGACCCCTGCTCCCAGATGCCCAGAGAGGACATAGGTATGCTAATCAGGAGTAATTGAGAAACAACATGGCTATCAGCCAGCTGGGCAACATTTGGTCCATTTGCTATCCTTAGTGATTCCTGAGGGGGGGTTATCAAAAGTCAGAAGCTTGACATACTTAGATTAATATTAAACCAGCTTCTGACTTCTGATACCACCCCCCCCCCCCCCCACCCAGGAATCACAAAGGATAGCTCATTTCATAGAAAACTAGATTTTTCTTCCTTGTATACCTTTACTCATGCTTTGTTAACCTCTAAGCTTGATTATAATATAGCATATGCATGCATTGCTCTATCCTACATTAAGTGGCTTCAGTCAGTGCATAATACAGCCGCTCATTTCTTTTTGTTCCGCGCTCACTTGTTTGACCAAGTTACTCCCTTATTCATTAAACTCCGTTTGCTTCCTATACCGTACCGGATTAAGTTCAAAGTTCTTTCATTGGCACACAAATCCCTGTGCACAGATGTCCCTCCGTATTTGTCTGCAGTTGTTACTGGGCAATTCCACACAATGTGTCACTGTCGTAGTTGAAATGGAGGGGATGTAAATTGGGGGGACACGTGTGTTGATGGGGGGAGGGAGGGGAGGTCATAAGGGAGAGAGGGGGGGTGTTGGGGAGCTTGTCCTCAAGAAACCACAGGGCATTCTTAGGGTGTTGAGGAGTTTGAAGTTATTGGGGGGGGGGGGGGGGAATAAATCATAAAAATTTCACCGGTTCGATATGGTTATGTATTAATGGGAAAGGTTAAGAAGGCCAAAGTTGAGACAGGTGTGCAGGATGTATTTGCTTTGTGGTTTTGTAATTCATATATCATTTACCCTTGTTATTGTCATAATTGAAAAAAGTTTTGTATGAAAGATGTTAAAAGTATAATAATAATAATAATAAAAAAAATTTAAAGATAAAAAAAAAACAAATGTGTCACCGTGGGCTTCTAATAAGAAAAATTTGTTTCTTTAAACCACTTTTCTTAAGGTGAAAAATTGTACTGAATCTGAAAATGCTAATTTCTTTACATTATCAGTGCCTGTATGAGTAAATTGAGGTTTCAGAGAGTGACTCCACACTGGTACTTTGTTAATAATAGTTGCAAATGTATTAATGAGATGTCATAACTCTCTGTCCTTTATAGAAATAAAGAACATTTTAAAGTGACAAAAAGTTCTATGTTTGAACAATATCAGGAAGATATTTCATGTTGTTGTATCTTATAGGTTGCTGGAAAATCTTCTTTCTAAATTCCTTTACCAACTTAATAAAGATATCTTGTGCAGACTTAGATACATCTTGACTATATCTAAAAGAATACCAGATCTTCTAACTGTAACTATAGCTGTTTTATGATACTAATAGGCTCATTTTTAAAGCACATAGACTTACAAAGCTGTAGGTTATTATGTAACTTTGCAAGTCTATGTGCTTGGAAAATGAGCACCAAAAGCTCTTTGCAATATGATTTTGATTAATTTCATTGGTAATGGAATTGCATAGAGATGAATGTAAATGTTTGTGCTGTAGAGCTATACGATTTCTGTAGCATAGCTACGTAATTTCTAGGTTTTGTTCTGGTAATGTGGTAACCACTTCTGTCTCACATTTCCTGTCATTCTTTTTTTTTTTTTTTCAATTTCTAGGTTTCCACACTGCACAGTCAATTGTATTATCTAGGATTAATCATGTAGCTTTCTTTTTAAATATTTAAATATTGACATTTTATTTTGTTGAACAAAGTTTTGACGTCTAAATACAAATTGCTGTGCTGCTGAAGGTTGCAGCCTGATCATTTCTGGGTCCATGGGTGTTACAGCTCCAGCTCTCCTGCCTGCCAGCACGTACATGCAGGATGTCAGACTCACAGAAACAGAAGCCTGCGTGGCTGCAAGGGCAGGCTTCTACATGGAATGTTGCTAGTGGAATAGCAACATTAACATTCCATGTAGAATCTCAAATAGTAGCAACATTCCATCTAGAATCTCTAATAGCAGCAACATTCCATGTAGAATCTGAAATAGGGAAAGGGAACTGGGACTTGATATGCCGCCTTTCTGTGGGGTTTACATAGTATATACAGGTACTTATTTGTACCTTGGGCCATGAAGGGTTAAGTGACTTGCCCAGAGTCACAAGGAGCTGCCTGTGCCTGAAGTGGGAATCGAACTCAGTTCCCCAGGACCAGAGGTCACCACCCTAACCACTAGGCCACTCCTCCACTCTAGTTGGAATTCTAGTTGCTAAAAGGACCCTCTTTCACATTTTTTTTGCTGTAAATATGATGATGCTTATTTGCCTGGTAAAGTTGCAGCTTGCCAAATAAGGGTTAAAGTAGCAACAGCAGCACAATTGCAGTATGCGTCCACGGAAGACATTTGTAAAGCAGCAAATTGGGCTTTAGTTCATATGTTTACAAGAAACTACTGACTGAGCCTGTTCGAGTGACTCTACTTTTGGTCAAGCTGATTTATGAAATATTTCTGTTTAAGAAACTTGTTTTTAATTATGCTACTTATTAATTTCATGGTGTGTCCCCTCATCTTAGTACCATTTGGTAAACAATTGTTCCGTATTCACTCGTTTCCCCCCCCCCCCCCCCGTGATTTTATAAATCTTTGTCATATTTGCTCTCAGCCGTCTGTTCTCCAAGCTGAAGATCCCTAACTTGTTTAACCTTTCTTCGTAGGAAAACATCCATCCCCTTCAACATTTGAATTGGCTTTTCTATATCTTTGTTTTAGTTCTAATATATCTTTGTTTTTTTGTTTTTTGTTTTTTTCTGGTGTTGAGGTGACCAAAACTGCATACAGTGCAGTTGTATACCCAGAATCAGACAATCTTTGTCCCCCTTTTCATACTTTCAAAGAGGCACACACCAAATTACTAATGCTACAGCAGTAGATTAATTATTTTTTAAACTTGTATATTTTCCTTCTCAAATTGCTCTAGGTTTTCTTTGGATTATTGAAAGAGCCAGAAATCGAGTTGCCTCCAGATGATGAAGATGAAGAAGGGGAAAATGAAGAAGGGAAACCAAAGAAGAAAAAACCTAAAAAAGACAGCATGGGATCAAAAAGCAAGAAACAAGATCCTCATGCACCTCCACAAAACAGGTATCTCCTGCTGCACTTCCAAGGTTACAAACTTTGTAAGCCTAAGTGCTTTGAAAATTGTAAGCCTAAGTGCTTTGAAAATATGCGTCCATATCTACTATAATAAAACTCACCCTCAACGTTCTGAGGACACAGACGTCAGTGAAGCCAAGCCACTGACTTCAGTTCCTTCAGGTTCGAAGGTTCGTGGTGTTGAAACCACCGGGCCCTGCCCTGGCGTCAAACGTCATGACATCGAGGGCGGAGCAAACGTTGAGGGTGAGTTTTTTATTACTGTACCTGTGCTCCGCCCTCGCGTCAAAACGCGATGACGTCGAGGGTGGCCCAGGAAAATCGCCACCCACACAGAGCTACGACAACGCTAACAACAGTGGCGGCGCACGAACCAGCTACAACCGCGATGAGCCATGGGGCGGCCCAGGAAAATCGCCACTGTTCTCCGTATGTGAGTTACCCCCCTCCCCCCCCCCCCCCAAAAAAAAAGCTAGCGCCCGTTTCATTGCTCTGAGAAACGGGCCTTCTTTCGTAGTATATATATAAACCAGTGAAGTGATATTTGAAAAAAGAAATCCTCATCTGAGTATCTAGTGGCAGTCAAAAATGAAAATAGAATGTTAGGAATTACATGGAAAGGAATGGAGAATATAATGCTTATGTATTGATGCCTTGGTAGGGACCATACCTTGAGTAGTGTGAACAGGTCTTGTCTCCCCATCTCAAAAAAAAAAAAAAAAAGCTGGGCAGCCAAAATGATAAAGGGGATGAATGATTCCCTTTGAAAAAAAAACTCAACACATTAAGGGTTCTTCAGCTTAGAGAAAAGGCAACTGAAGGGAATGAGGTAGAGTTGTGTAAATTTATGAGTGAGACTGAACAGGTAAATAGGGAAATTTTATTTCCCTTTTCAAATAGTACTGGGGACAAGAGGTACCTCCATAAACTAACAGGTAACAGATTTAAAACAGATTGGGTGAAACTTGCTACTGTAGCATCGGGATTATAGTTCAGCCAGGAGATAAAAAATTTATTCTAGCATGTATTTTTTTTTCTTACATTTTTGTTAGTTGTGACTTTTTTGTGCATTTGCCTTCTATATGCACAAATGCACAATTTAGAAACCACAAAGAAAAGTACAACTAAATAAAACGTAAAGGAATGATTCTGGCATTATGATGTATCTTTTTCTCTCCTGGGTGAACAGTGTTCCTCATGTCATTATAGTCGGTTTTGTTATACAACAGGACACAATACAGCATGACTAGCTCAGCAGTGTAAACCTCATTGATCATGTTCCAGGAATTAAAGCACATTATTGCAGTGAATACTAGAAAGAGAATAGGTCATAAAATAAGAACTGTATAATGTATCTGGTCTATCCAGTTTGATTCCTGGTATAGTTCCATAAATACTACATATAAATTTTCCTTTTACTGTTTTTGTCCATGATTCCCGGAATAATCTTTCCATTTTAGTCCTTCCAATCAATGCAGGGCAAGGGAGATTAATGTAGAGACCTTGAAATGAGGGGTTATCTGCCCCTTTATACATTTTCTTCACATGTTTTGAATTTAGACAATTTTGTTAAAAGTACTCAAGAATGCTCAAGAGAGTGATCTCCTAGCATTTATCTTCCAACAACTGTTGGCTATTTCTCTGTACATTGTCACCTTGGAGCTTCATGTGCGGAGTCTTTGGTTATCAATAGAGTTTACATGGCACCCTGCCAGAGTTCCTTCACATCAATTCATAATATAAAGTGAACAGTGCATAAATCAATGCAGAATGAGTCAGAATTATGATATGAAGATTTCTGCTTGGCAAGGGATACTTCATGCTTGGCCATTGTGTGACTTCAAGAGTAGTGGAGGGTGAACCTGTCTCATATTTTCCAGTAAGTCCATTCCACAACCTGGGTTCTTGTTGATATCTTAAGTACCTTGGTTCTTTACCCCAAAGAATTTTAGACCTTTTTTTAATATTAGCGCTTCGCAATTGCATTTTCTTAGGTCACATTTTGCTGTATTGGTCCAGATGTTGGTATTGTCTCATTTGGACTATTGTAATTCCCTTTGTGTTAGATTGAGTGGTAGGCTTTTATGTAATTTTACAGATGATTCAAAATATAGCTGTACGTTTGGCTTTTAGGTTCAAAAAATATGAAAGAGTATCTCGAAATGCTAGAAAATTACAATGGCTTTCTCTCAAGTCACATATTATTTTTTTTAAATCTGTTTGTGTGATTTTTCATGTTTTAAACTGTAGTACATCTGAGTTGCTTATTGAATCTTTTCCAGACCTTTTTCTTTTTTTTTTTCTTCTCGGTTGCGGGATAATTTTATATTAAAACTTTCTGCATTTAATGGTATTTGATTTAAATGTCATTTTGAGGCTGTGTTTTCATTTTGAGCTATTACGATTTGGAATGCGCTTCCTCTGGTATTCGTTCTGAGCTTAATTACATGCAATTGAGGTAAAAAAATTTGACATTTGATAAATTTTAGATTGTTTTAATTCTTGTATCTCCTCATGCTATTTTGAGTTTTCTTGTCTTGTTCACCGCCTTGAACTTCTTTCTCTGAGAGTAGTGAGGTCTACAAATCTCAGATTTTATATTATATTATTATTATTAGCATTTGTATAGCGCTACCAGACGCACGCAGCGCTACACCTGACACAGAGAGACAGCCCCTGCTCAATAGAGCTTACAATCTAAAATAATACAGACAGATGTATAGATGGCTATACATAGTCCAGCAAGGTGTTATTCCAGCTCCTTTTGTCACATAGTAGCCATGTTTAGGCAGTGTATGGCATTATTTTAAGACTAGAAGGTTTGAGTTTTCTGAATTGCCTGATTTTAAGATTTCAGCTGTTTATTAATAAGAGACAGAAGTTCTGCAGTATAGCAAAGCTAAAGCATATTGCCTAAGATTTGTTTTCTCTTTGTAGAATCCCACTGCCAGAGCTGAAAGACTCTGACAAGCTAGACAAAATAATGAACATGAAGGAAGCCACCAAACGGGTGCGCCTAGGTCCAGACTGCTTGCCTTCCATCTGTTTCTACACGTTCCTTAATGCTTACCAGGTTAGTTCCAGCTGTGCTGCTGCAGATGCTGTAGTGAGATTCTTTACACGTCTTCCAGAAAAAGCAAAGTACAAAAGGTTGGAAGTAAACCAATTCCAAATGACCAGCCCAAAAGCCCAGTAGTAAGAGCACAAAAAAACAAAGTTTATTGGGACCCTACACGGTCCGTGTTTCAGCTAAAGAGCCTTCCTCAGGGGTCTTTTAACAGCAGTAGCCTCTTCTACAGGTGTACAAAGAACCTTTGTTGCTTTTGAAATAATTCATCCTTCTAAACTGGGAATATGTGAACTGAAAAAGCAGGGAAGCTTATCTCTATTCCAGTCGTCCGGTGTTCGTGCTGCCGGTGCCTAGCACTTCCCAGACTAGGGAAGCAGCCTACTGCCAGCACCCCACCGCCCCTGCTGCTCTGGGAGAGCAGCCGAAACACGGCCCCTGCAGGGTCCCAATAAACTTTGTTTTTCAGTGCTCTTACTACTGGGCTTTTGGGCTGGTCATTTGGAATTGGTTCACTTCCACACTTGTGTACTTTGCTATTCTTTACTCCCTAACCAGCATCTTAGAGCAGAACATGTTATAGATCCCCTGCATGCTATGCAAGAGCTTCCTTGGCTTGTAAACATCAGTTGCCATCATAGTCATTCTGTAAACTTTATTTTCTGTCGTCAGGGCCTGACTGCAGTGGACCTGACAGATGATTCCAGCCTGCTGGCAGGCGGCTTTGCGGACTCTACTGTTAGAGTGTGGACTGTGACGCCGAAGAAGCTGCGCAGTGTGAAAGCAGCTTCAGGTAATGGCTCTTCCTTCTACAATAAAAATGAATTGTGTTGCTTGTAATTGGATACGTGCTTATTGTCTCACTATCTACTAGGGATGTAGCCTCAAGAGTTCAAAGGGTCTTGATTTCAGCCTTTCTGATAATTCACAGGAACAGCAGTGCTCATTACAGTTTCTTTGTGGAAAACCAAATATTTCAGTGATGCTTGGAAGAAGAGATGCTTTTAATACAGCCTGATTGCAGAGTTATTTTTATTTTTCATTCTCATATATAGTAGAACTTGATAAACAAGGTTTTAGGGGCCCTTCTAGTAAGCCATGGGGGGGGGGGGGGACACACACACACTCACACTCACACATTCACACTCTCACTCACTCACACACACTCACACTTACTTTCTGGGCTCGCGAGATGGTCCAGTCTAGCTAACAAATGTTTTTACTAGGTAATTAAAAGTCAGATACTGTTATTTCACTATGAAAAGAATATTTGGAACTTTAAACTTTTTCTTTCTGCTTTCCTTGTCTGGGGTTCCTCCTTCCTGTACAGGGCTCTTCCCATTCCAGATGTTGGGAATCTCTTCTTTACTCTAGGTTCACAGTCAAGAACTTGCTTTTCTGACCTAAAAGACTACTACTAATAGCATTTGTATAGCGCTACCAGACGCACGCAGCGCTGAACATTTGACATAAAGTCCCTGCTCAAAGAGCTTACAGTCTAGGTAGAACAGACAGACAAGACATTAACGGGCAAGGGAATTAATGGGTAGAGAGGAGGAGGGTGAATGAGTAGTGGTTAGGAGCCAAAGGCAGAAGTGAAAAGGTGGGATTTCAGCATAGATTTAAAAACAGGTAGACGTATGGCTTGAGGAAGACGGTTCCAGGCATAAGGTGCTGCAAGATAAAAGGAACGAAGTCTGGAGTTAGCAGTGGAGGAGAAGGGGGACGATAAGAGAGATTTGTTAAGAGAGCAGAGTTCACGGGGAGGAATGTGGAGGTAGGAAGAGAACCAGGAAAGAACAGGGCCCTGGAATCCAAGCGAGGACAGTGTATCAAGGAGTAAGGTATGGTCAACAGTGTCGAAAGCAGCGGATAAGTCAAGAAGGATGAGGATGGAATAGAGACCTCTGGATTTAGCTAGAAGCAGATCATTATAGACTTTAGTAAGTGCAGTTTCAGTAGAGTGAAGAGGGTGAAAACCAGATTGAAGTGGGTCAAGAATAGGTTGGGAAGAGAGAAAGTCAAGACAACGGCGGTGAACGACACGCTCAAGTAATTTGGAGAGGAAAGGGAGAAGTGAGATGGGGCGATAATTGGAGGGACATGTAGGGTCAATATCATCTTTTCTATGAACTGTCACTATTAACCTTCAAGACATTTGACAGCATTCTTAACTCCAAACTCCTCGCTCCTCCATCCTTCTCACTCAAAGGGTTCATTAAACCCACAAGGATCATCGGAATAGGCACTCTCACAGTTTCCCTTTCAGGTTCCCTTAGCCAGCGTGAGGTAAATGGATTACCATCCTAGATGGGTCTTGATTCCAGTTTCTGCAGCCTACTTGACCATCAGTAGCATACCTTGGTAGTTCAGGCTCTCTGACATTGAGTGCTGACTTTTCTTGCAGATGTGTTTTCAGATGAAGGAACGGCTTTCTGCTCCCAAACCTTTTTGGCCTTGATGTGTTAGAGAGAGGACTTTTTTTTAAATAGCACTCTGCCACTCAATTCCATGTAAGTCTCTAGGAAATGAAGTAAAACAATTTTATTAAGATTTAGGGTTGAGTTTGATGAAATTATTCCCCTGAATAAATTCTCAATTACTGTGTTTCGGAAATTATTATAATAATGTAGTGAGTTATTTTCCTATAAATTCAGCAGGGAATCAATTATATGATTTTTGCTGTATGTAGGCTCACCAGACTTATGGAAATTGTGAAGGATGTGAATATTGCTTAGAATGGATGGCTATGTTTCTATTGTAAGATATCAATTGATATATGATATTCTTTGTAGAACGATGTTTGTAAGTCTGTGTAAAAAAAAACATTATTATAAGAGAGATTTCTGCTGGTGTGGGGATGAGTATGAGTGTATGATATACGAGTGAGTTGATTAGAGTGGAGGGGCATTTTCAGTATGACGACTGAATCTGATTCCAACTTTCCAGTTCAGTTTTTTGCCTATAGGTCTGTGACTCCTTGTTTCATGTTTGTAGTTTTTGTGTACAGATCTGTAGCAGTTCTGCTTTCTTACTGAATAGTGTTGCTTATTACAGATAGATGGTATTTGCTTACATCATTCAATAAAGTTTTTACTATACTTCTTATTTTTGTGAAGGTCTGTTTTGTTACACAGGCTGTTTTGTCCAGGCTATTATGTTGGGGTGCCATCCCAGCCCCTTCTTTTATGCACCTATATCCCCAATCCAATTTTATAAATGCCTGCTGGAGGAAGTAAAACGCACTTGCAGATGCTCAATTGCCTATAAAATTATTGCCCAGTGTTGCCATTGCCTGATGCATATAACTCCCGCTGGGGCAATAAGAGCCTGCATCTGCAGCATGCCCAGCTGGCTCAGGCCTGAGCTACTATTTCAATTCAACACATTCTGCAGGCAGTACATGGCACTGTTCATGAGCCATCATACTGGCTTCAGATTTTATGCTGAACGTTATCAAGAGGCTAGTGTGTTTTAAACTTTGGCACTGAAACAGCGATTTATTGCTGGTGTTAACGATTTTTGTGCCTGTCTGCTGGGACTGGGCAGCCAAAATATTGTTGTTGGTTTTTTTTTTTTTTTTCCATTCCAGAACTAGTAAAAAAGCCCCGTTTCTCATGCAAATGAAATGGGGGCTAGCAAGGTTTTCTTCTGTGTGCATGCGGGAGTGTGTGTGTCCCTGCCCTCTGCCCTCGCCCCCTTCCCCCTCAGAGTCCAGTCCTTCAGTGTTAAGTTTCTTGCTGTGCTGTTTGTGTTACAGAGATAGTGAGGCCTTCTGCCCTCTCTCCCCTCCCCCCTCCGAGTCCTTCACTGTTACAGAGAGAGCGATTTGATTTCGTGCTTTGCTGTGTTTTCCTTCACTGTTTGCGTTACAGAGAGAGCGAGGGCGGGGCAGACACTCATGGGGAAACCGGATATCTCTCCCCCTTCACACTTCCGGCTGGAGGCTTCATTTAGAATGTTGATGGTGCCTTTTATATATAGAGAGATTTTTTTTCATTCACAATGTATGGCAAAAGTATGTGTAAATAGGGCACCTTTTTCTTAAAGAGAGCATACTCTTTAAGAACAGTTCACATTATTGTTGGTGAACGCCATCTTGTTGCAAATAAAGCCCTTCCATAACGTCTAAGAGCTCTAAACATGATACTTGATGGGCTTTTCCAGATCTCGGTCTCATAGATAAAGAATCGGATGATGTTTTAGAGAGGATCATGGATGAGAAGACAGCAAGTGAGTCAAAGATTCTGCATGGTCACAGTGGCCCCGTCTATGGAACCAGCTTCAGTCCCGATAGGTAAAATACAAACAGAATAACATGAAAAATAATTTTTCACTAAAAGCTAATTCTGGATCTAAAGAAAAATTAGTGGTGTTCACAGTTCTTGTGATTTGTTAATGGAATTAGCTTTGTTATAGATTATGGCTTAAAACAGTTACTTAAATTCAAATATTTATTTCCGTGGTTTAAAATTAATGTTGCATTTCAGGACTGCTGCACTAGGGAAATTGATTTAATCTGACTAAACCCATTCTTTGGTTACACTTGGATGGTTTGTAATTAGAATCCTAGTAGGTATTTCTCAGTGTTTGACAATATTTTTTAGAAAACAAAACTTGAAAATAATTGTTCCTTCATTTACGAACGTGGTAGTTTTTATATCAATTTATGCTTGGCACTGAAGAATTCTGATTGCTGCCAGCGTTGGAACTGATCTTGGAAACAAATTTTATGGCAGATTGGTGAGGAACATACTGGAAAATGTTCAATCACACTTCTAACTAATAAGGATGGACCCCAGTGGCCACTAAAAGAGGGGCTTTAAGTTGGCAAACTGGATCAAGATTTTGTTGCTGTCTTTTTTTTTTTTTTTATATCTTTATTGAGTCAAAGGCATAGAAATTACAATAGCATCAATGCTCAAGCATCAGATTACAACACTAATCATACATCAGTGTGAACGAGTTACACTTTCTCCATATGCAACAGTGCTGTCTTTTTTTCACTAATTTATTTTTTCTTTTGGAGAAGAATTAATCTAATGCTTTTTATGAAAATAGCTTTCTTATATTCAAACACACATTCACCTAGTCACTGAGTAAAGGTGTGAAGAAATTCAAAGCTATATAAACAGCTGTATTTTCTTTTTGTGATTTGTAGAAACTACTTGTTGTCCAGTTCAGAGGATGGCACCATTAGATTGTGGAGCCTGCAGACCTTCACTTGTCTAGTAGGTTATAAAGGACACAATTATCCTGTATGGGACACACAGTTTTCTCCCTTTGGCTACTATTTTATATCTGGAGGTCATGACAGAGTTGCACGGTAAGAAGCTAGTAGGTTGTATGGCTGTAACCGAGATCCTGCCTTGTACCTGTAGCTCTCTGGCATTTATTGCTGGGTGAAGTGTAATCCAATACAAACATGTTTCTCCTTTTACAAAGATGCTGAAGATTTTATTTTTCTAAAATGTGAGCTGTAGGAAAACAAGTTATTTCATATGTTGCCATGCTGATGAAATAGGTCAACTTGCTGAACTGTTTGAGTGATGAAACTTGTTGCTCTGGTTATTTAGTGCGAGTGTGAGCACAGAGAATATTTGCAACTTATGTTAGATGTGCTTGTTTTCCTCATTACAGGCTTGATGCAGTAAGCCATTCATTAGAACACTGCACTAAGCTTCAGTGAATAGCTTTCTAAGGTGCGCACACAAAAATCTTTTACTCCCAATGCAATAAACGAATTGCATGCAAAATACTGCAGTGTTGAAAAGTGTGTGCCAACAGAAAAAACAGTACACACTGCTGCAGTGATCTACAGTGGCTTTGCTGCATTTTAAATAAAATAGTAAACATTAAAAATGGCCAGCTGAACCTCCCACAGGTATAGCAAGAAGGACAGTTCCCTACGAAAGCAAGTCCACGGGAATCCAAAGAGTAGGGAAGGAATGTTGGCCGATCAAAATATCATGTATTCCAGAAGGAGATTACAATAAATGTATTAAATAGATATCAGAATTCATACAGACTCAACATGGAACTGTGTTTCAGCAACAAGATGCATGCTTCAGGAGTCAGTATATCTAAAAACATATAAGTACATGTTAGATAACTACAAGGCAGCCTACACAAGCAACTTACATGTGTGTCAGTACACTAAAATTAACATGTTTCAAAATTTAATTTAATGGTCCTCTATATAAAACCATTTTTTTTTTAAATAAAAATGCACTGAAACATCCAAATATCAATCTGCTGAACCGCCCACCTATTTGGTCTAGTGCACCCTGGCCTTGGGCACTGGGCAAAGAGAGACCCTTGACCAGAGTTCTCCAATGCAGCTGGGACCCCTCCTTGCAGACCAGTAGTGCTTATTTGATATAGGCAGGTGTCCAGTGGCATCCTCCATTTCCCTGCTGCTGCAGTGCATAGGGATGCACCATTAAGGTCAGTCTGCCAACTGAAGCATTCCGTTACATAGCTTCCCACTATTCCAGAACCTGTGGGATAGTTGTGTCCATCAACCAGCAGGTGGAGATAGAGAACTGAAAACTGAGCTGAGACATATCTCTCATGGCACCCAGTCCAGCTTGTCAGTATTTTCTATCTCCAGCAGGATAGCTTCTGATTCTGAGTGGTTTGCTCCTGGTCAGGTTGGTCAACTGGTCCCCAGTTGAGTTTTGCAGGTGACTTGAGTCTGGAGGTCTTCAGCTCCCTGTCTTTGGTACCTCTTCCCTGTTTCTTGAGGAGCTGTCCTTTTCAAAAAAATTAATTAATTTAAAAAAAGTGTTGGGGGGGGGGGGGGGGGCAGGAAACAGGTTTGCTGGAGCTCATGGTACAGAGTATCAGTCCTGAGTCTTTCTTATCTGTGATAATTCCAAGAAGCCTGCCTTAGTGACTCCTTCCAAACTCCCCCATATTGACAAAGTCTCTTGTTCCAGCGCAGCCAAGCTCTCATTTCTGCTACCCTCCTCATGCAGGCCAAAGCTACATAGTCCCCAGACTCACTGGCTGATCGTAGTTTCACGGCACCGTTTTCAACTCATCTGCCTTCTTTTTGGACATCATGCCGCATCATACCTTCAGATTCCACCTGACCTTCACACTATATATTCTAATGAGCTCAGCAGGGGATAAATCACTCAGACCAGCAACAGAGCCTTCGTGTCAGGCAGCCATTTCTCTTGGTGACATCACTTCCTCCTCCATCTTGCAAAATTTTATTCAACATATTTCTTCAGCCATTGAGTTTGGCCATTTGCATGCCCACCATGCAACACTTTAGTGCAGTGGTTTTACTAATTTATTTTTTTCTGCACTGAAGCCCTTACTGCATTAGGAGTAAAGTTAGTATGGGAAAATTAAAAGTAACCTACTGTACAAAAGGATAGCACCACTTATTGCACTGGGCTCTCTGTGTCTATTGATAAAACTACAAATATGACTTATGCTGGGTGAGAGACTTTGGAATAGGTGATTACAGAATGTCAGTATCTAAGGAATTGGAGGAAATCATTGGCAGATCTAATAGTTGCCAAACTTTTTATTTCAAGATTTGTGTATATTTTTTAAGTTACTTATAAGTTTGTTTTTTTTTTTGTTTTTTTTTAGTTTTTGTGACATAGTAAAGTATACGGTAAATTAAAAGATTATCTTCACAATCCACAAGTACTTATGATGGTCTATGATATCTCACAGTTTAGCAAGCCAAGAACTAAAAGTGAACGTTTGAGGGTTCTAGTTCACTTTGGTTCATTTTAGTATAATAATAATTGATTTCCATTTTTATTCCCCAAGCTTGTGGGCTACAGACCATTACCAGCCTTTGCGGATTTTTGCTGGCCATCTTGCTGACGTCACATGTACGCGATTCCACCCCAATTCAAACTATGTTGCTACGGGCTCATCAGACCGGACAGTCAGACTTTGGGATGTTCTGAATGGCAATTGTGTTAGAATCTTTACTGGGCATAAGGTAAACAAGTGGGGAAAGCATGGTTCATAGAATTCTTTCCAACCTCTCTACGTGTAAATGCATATATATGTGTGTGTGTGTGGGGGGGGGGGGGGATATTGTAGGGATGTGTGTATATGTTTGCATGTTTTGGTATGTATGTGTATGCTTGGATATGTTTCTGTGATTGTGTATGGGAGGGTGTACTTTCTATTTGTCTGATCAGTAGAAACCGAACAGAGAGGGTAAACAGCATACATAAAAAAGTACACAAACAAAAAATCAACACTGGGCCTTCAAGACTGAGACAACAGGAGTATTTTATTGACAAGTGACTTGACACGGGCCGTCTTTTGGCGTTAAACAACGCCTGCCTCAGGGGTCAGGGTTTGGATGTGATTTGTTTAAAATTGTGTATGTGTCCAATTTCTCTGAAAATAAACTGAGAAGATCTTTAAAATCAAGCTTGCCTGTAGGGATCGACAGCCGCGATGTAGAGTAAAAAAAAACTCCTGTGTTGGCCTTGTCTTTAGCAAAATTTACAAGTCGCTTTTGCTAAAGACAAGGCCAACACAGGAGTTTTTTTACTCTACATTGTGGCTGTTGATCCCGGCAGGCAAGCTTGATTTTAAAGATCTTCTCCATTTATTTTCGGAGACATTGGATACATACACATTTTTAAACAAATCACATCTGGACCCTGACCCCTGAGGCAGGCGTTGTTTAACGCCGAAACACGGCCCGTGTTGGGCCACTTGTCAATAAAATACTCCTGTTGTCTCAGTCTTGAAGGCTCAGTGTTGCTTTTTTTGTTTGTCTGATCAGTAGAAGGCAGTTAGAAAGGTGCAATTCCTTAATCACTGTGTTACAGTGAATCAGTGTATGTATATTGCAAATGTTGGCGCTACATTTTCCATAGAAATGTATTAAGGCATATTTTGGATGAGGTTTATTTTTCTTCTGCTCCACTTCAACAACACAGAACCTTCTTCCCAATCCCCTGCTGCGAAAAGAGCCATCTACTGTCAGGCCCCAGAAGAGGTCTGGGTGGGGGAGAGTGGTAAATACTTTGATTGGGAGACATGATTGGTACTGTGGCTTTCACTTCCAGAAGCTCTCCCTCAGTCCCTTATCAAAGGCTTGAGGATCTTATGGGCAGTTCTCCTGGGGGAGGTGAGGAAGAAAATTAAGGGAAGGTAAACAAGAAAAAAATGCCAAAAAAAAAAAAAAAAGGCAGATGGAATGAGCAATGCACTGGTGGTCTCGAATGGCCAGACTAATCATTAGTTAAGTCATTAGTTATATCATTTTTTTCCCGTCTACATTTGAGGACCTACACTGTTCACTGTAGGGCAAATCTTTTACTACAGGACAAATGGAGCTCCTGCTTTAATTTTGCAGAACAGCTGCCATTGTCCCTAACAAGTATGCATGCACTCTGACTTTCAGCTTACCTGTGGGTTTTATTTTTCAGGGACCAATTCACTCGCTGTCATTTTCTCCCAATGGGAAATTCCTTGCTACTGGAGCAACTGATGGCAGAGTTCTCCTCTGGGATATTGGACATGGTTTGATGGTTGGAGAGCTTAAAGCTCACACAAACACAGTTTATGCCCTGAGGTTCAGTAGAGATGGGGAAATTTTAGCATCAGGTTAGTCTTTTAAATGACCATTTACCACATCAGAATGTTATAATGTATCTAGAGTGGGTAATTTTATGTTCAGATAATTTAAACCAGTATCCTCCATTCTGGTTTTTTATTATTATTTCAATTTTGTACATGAAAAATTTTTTAAAAGAATAATTATGTGAAATTATGTTTGTGATAATGGTAACAGTGATTTAAAGTATGGGTAAAAGTCCCCCTCTTCCTTTGTTTTGCTAGGTTCGATGGATAACACAGTGCGCTTCTGGGATGCTGTAAAAGTGTTTGAAGACTTAGAGACAGATGACTTTACTGCAGCTACTGGCCACGTAAACCTACCTGAGAGCTCCCAGGACTACCTGCTAGGGACCTACATGACCAAGTCCACACCTGTCACACATCTCCACTTCACCCGCAGAAACTTGCTCCTGGCTGTGGGTGCATACGTACCCCAGTAAACAGGAGGACAAACTTCATTTTCCAAGTTATTGTTATAATAACAAAACAAAAACAGGAAATAGATTTAATTTAGCTCATACTGAGTTACTACAAAATGTAAAATACAAAGCAAAGACTTGTTTAATGGTTGGATGGAATGTGCTATAATACAAAATGACTCTTTTTCCCCCGAACAAATTAGCCTTAACTACCCACGTTTCAATTCAAAAGTAGCAGCCTTCTTATCAGAATCCTGGAGGATTGAACACCAGCTTGCTGATGCTTATTTCTCATCTAAAGCTCATGTGAGTTGTTTTGTAGCAGACCTCTGAAGTGATCTTGACTAAATGGCTCATGCTCCATAAGCAGAACTTAACAAATGGAAAATCTGTGTGTGTGGGGGGGGGAATTTGCCTTTTTACACTCTGCAAAACTCCAGCAGGAACTACTGTGAAAGCAGAACTGGAAAAGAGAACTTGGGAAAACCTAGTGCTAATGGTTGAGATAATTTTTAATAGAAATAGATCTTAATCTTAATGATATTTAGAGTTCTGTTTAAGTCACCATTTCAGTCATTGTACCACCTTGAATAAACAAAGCCAAGCAAAACCGGGCATGAGACCATTTCAGCTTAAGTCTGGGATTCTCAACTTCATCCTTGTGTCATACCTAGCCAGTCACGATTTTCAGGATGTCTACAATGAATATGCATGAGAAATTTGCATGCAAATCAGATTGGCTAGGTGTGGCCTGAGGACTGGGTTTAGAACCTCTCACCTTAGTGATCATTAGGAAAACCTTTTGTTAACTTGCAGTTGGTTGTTATTTACTGCATCTTAAATGCAAAACTTAAGGTGCAGTAAGGGCAAAGCCTGTTCATGTTAACAGGCTTTAGCGCTGTCTTAAGTGTCCAAAAATTCCTCTGCTCCTCCAGATCTTGACCCAGCCGTGGGGCTCCCTCATCTAGTGGCAGAGGATGGAAAGAATTACCCTCCACTCCTGCCCTGGGGTTTCAAAATAGTACCAATGCCCCCTAGCTGTAGTACTGAGAGACTACTGCTAGGGGCCATTAGCAGCATTTTGAAACACAGATCTAAGTGGAAACACTCATGGCTGTGCAGATAAACTACCAGCATCCCAGGAAGGGAGGTGCTTGCATGGTGCTATTGTGACATTATACATTTATTGAACACTTGGGACAGCAGCTGCATTTAATGCAAACAGTTGAGGGGGCCCCTCCTCTGCTTGGCCCCTCAAAAGCTCACCATCCACTGTTACCTGCAGTAGGCTGCCTGGCTTTAATGTTGGTCTGTGTTAATGGCTATCATGCACTAAAACCTGCAGTAGCTGTAACATAGTTTAATAAAAGGAACCCTTTATTTTAAAAGTTTGGATGTAAAAAAACAAATGAGCTTGATTGTAAAAAGTAGTTCATTACAGTTTCCTATGGTCCATCTTCCAAAATGTAAGCTGGGTACTGGCAGCAGCAAGGAAAAATGTAAGTCTTATCTGATAATTTTCTTTCCATTCATCCTTCCCACTGTTCTAGAAGCTGTGGAGAGTTGTCCAGCAACCAGCAGGCAGAGAGAGAGAACATCCAGCTCTTCTCAATGTTTACATAGACAAGCTGTAAGGATAGCTGACAATTTTCTTTCCATTAATGTTTCCCACTATTCCAGAATCTGTGGAGAGTTGTCCAGCAACCAATAGAGAACTGAAAATTGAGCTGAGACATGACTCTCTTGGCATCCAGCTCTTCATTATTAATGTAAACAAGCTGTAAGGATAAACTCAGAATAAACACAACCACCTTCAACGACTTTGTAGCCTAACACTAACCATACAAGCAAATGTGTGGATCTCTCTCATCACTGGACAACTTGTAGAGAACAAGATATATGCAGGAAGCACCTTGCACAAGGACAGTCATTATTAGACCCATTGCTTCGCCCTGACTAAACATCTCAGAAAGCTCAGGTCAGCCTCTGGAATAGTGGAGATTAATTTCTCCTTCCATTATGTAGCTTCCCACTATTCCAGAACATGTGGAATGTTCACAAGCAATCCCTAGAATGGGTGGGATCCTGGTGCCCCAAAACTGGCTCCTGAGTGCGCCACACCATCCACCTTGTAGTGCCGCCTTGCAAATATCCACCAGAAACAGTAAGGTAGGCTCCGCCAAGGGTGGCGCTGTATACCTCAAAGAATGAGTCCGCAAAGCCACAGAAGCCTGCTTCCCTCATGAGCAAATAAGCTGATGAGATATACTTCTTCAGCCATATACAAATTGTGGGTTTGGAAGCCATGAGGCCATGCCTCTGTTTACCAAAAAGCACAGTTTCTCCGATTTGTGAAACTGATTCTTGACTTCCAGATATCTAATGAGGACTCTGTGCAGAGTGAAAAACTTCATGAAAGTATACAGAGTGTCTTCATCCTGTCTGCGAAAGGAGGAAAGCTCCACCAATTGGTTGATATGAAATACTGATACCACTTTCAGAAGAAAAGAATGAACCATGCACAGAGAGACCCCCGCCTATGACAAACGGAAAAAAGGATCCTGACAAGAGAGAGCCTGATGCTACAACCCTATATGCCAAAGCAACCACCACCAAGAATGCTGGCTTTAGCAAAGATCTTTCAAAAAGGCCTTCCAGAGTGGCTCAAAAGGAGGCTTCTGAAGAGTCCAAAGGATTAAATTAAGGCTCCACTAAGGACCCGGCCTACAAAAGGGAGGCCACAAGCTGGCTGCTCCCTGTAAGAAGCAAACGATATTCAGGTGAGAAGCAAATTGTGTTCTGTAATCAGCCTCTGAAACAGACCAAAGCCGCAACCTAAACTTTTAGATAACCCAACACTAATCCTTTCTGAAGACCTGGTCAGAGTAGAGAAGGGATAAAGTCCGTGCTCAGAATCCCAGCCCTCAACATCCTCCATCCTCTCATGCCATGGCTTTAGTGTTTCCGAGCTTGAAGCAAGGTAGCAATGACCGAATCAGAATAACCTTTTCATCTCAGCCCAGCCCTTTTTATAACCAAAGCTGTAAGACCAAAGGAGCATGGACCCACTTTGAGCACTAGGCCATTTACCTGCAGAAGATGGAGAAGATCCCCATCCAGCAGCCAATCCGGGGCTACAAGAATTATTTGACCCGGTGCAATGCGATTCTTTTCAAACAGTCTACCATGGACTAAGGAGGGAAGACAGAGTAAATGTGTTTCCAGCCAGGGCAGCAGTAGGGCATTGATCCCGGTTCTTTTCAACGTTGCAGAACTTTGACACACTGGTATTCTTTTTCATCACTGTCGTCCAGAAGCAGAGAACCCCATCATTCCACTATCATCTGAAAACCTGGCTGGATATTTCCCATTCTCTTGAGTTCGAGTGCCTGCTGAGAAAGTTCACCTCCACATTCAAAGACCCAATGAGGTGAACTGCCGACAGATAGAACTTGTAGTGAGCTCCCCATCCCGACTTACTGGTATTCGTTGTCATCACCTCCCATTGTCTTATTGGAGAAGGAGCTGCAATGGCAACACTTCTGTACAACAATCGGCACTGCATACTCCGTCTGGCTACCAGCATCCAAGAAAGAGGAAGGTTGTACCTCTGTGACACTGGAAACCAGCGGCTGAGAAGAGATTTCTGTAATGACCCCATATGAGCCCTTGGCCATATGTGGTCATTACAGGAATGACCAAATGTGGCGATATGTGGTCATCACACTGTCATTGACCACAGAACTTGGATGTAGTCCAAGACCCTGGGCTGCCTTGACTGAGGAAAGGATGAATCTGTTGAACCAGCTTTGACCTCCTGTGACCAAGATCCTCTCCCTTGCTGTGTTAAATAGAACACCCACTGCTATTCTCAAAATTGATCAGCCAGCCTAACGACTGCAGAAAATTAACAACTTTGACCATTGCCACCACACTGTCTGAATAGGACAACATACACATGAGCTAGTCGTGGAGTATGTGTGACCTCTGATTCCCTGATGCCAAAGGAAGAACGTCGCCACCACCATAAATGTTCTTGGTGTCTTTGTGAGATAAAGGAAAAGCCCTGAACTGGAAGTGATGGTCCAGCACCGCAAAACAGAGAAACCTCTGATGCAGCCACTATATGAATATATGTAAGAATGCTTCTTTGATATCTAAGGTGGTGAGAGGTTTTCAGTCTTAAACCAAAGCTACAACTGCTCTTAGTGTTTCCATTTGAAAGTGGGACACTCAGAGGCCACGGTTTAGACCTTTGAGATCTAAGACCCGATGAAAAGTGCCTTCCATCCTTGGGACAGTGAAGTAGAGAGAATATCTGCCTTGTCCGTGTTAGACCTTGGGACCTGGAAGAATGGCCCAGAGTGCCAGCAAAGAACCTACAGTGGCCTGAACCTTGACCACCTTGGTTCCCTTTCAACAAAGAGTGCAAGAAGAGAGGAGTGACTGGGCGGGAGAACTCCCAACTTGTAACTGTCTAAGAATATTCAGAACCCACTGGTCTGAAGTGATTTTGGTCCACTTCTCCCGAAACTCTTGTAGACGTCCTCCCACAGGAGGAAGAGAAGAGTGGACCAGCCTCTCAACATTGCAAATCCCTAGAGGCATTGGGCACTCTTGCTCACTGAGAGGACTTCCTATCTATACAAAAGGGAGATTGGCATGCCTGAAAGCGGGACCTCTGACCATATTGCTGACGCCCATACTTGTACTGTCTGCTGTCTCAAAAGCAAGATCGCCCTGTAGAAGGAAAACCAGATATTTTCAGTTTATCCTCCACCTACTGCTGGGGCTTCGTTTCCCCCCAGTTCTTTCACCAAGCTACTGCAATCTTATCCAAATAGCCACTTGCCTCAAAAGGGCAGTTTAACTAGATGTAACTCACGCTGCATCCACTGTCCAATGCCGCAACCAGCATTGCCAGCGTGCCTTGATAGCCAAAGACATACTTCAGGCCGTAACATGTTATAAATAGCATCCAATAAGTAGGCCAGCCCTGCTTGTTATGGCACCTGTCTTGTGTTGCAGACTGCTGCTGCCACTTCAGCCATGCTCTAGCCATGAACGAGCTGCACTGTCACTTGAAGGCCCAAAGAGGCCACTTCAAAGGTTTGTTAGTGAGCCTTCTAACTTCCTATCATGTAGGTCAGTTAGGGCAATGACCCCATCCACCAATGGCTCTTCCCACGCTCAGTTCCATGAACTATAAACTCCATTCTGCTGTGATCAAGTCTTGAATATATGGATGCATTGAGAAGGCCTTAGGAAGACTAAGCCCACTCATCATGACTGATAAAGATAGAACACTTGAAGCAGAAGGCTCATCAATGGAAAGCACAGCCAATACCTAAGAAATGAGTACAGAGCTCCTCTTTATGAAACAACTTCAGTACTTTGGGGTCACCCCCTCCTTAGGAGGGAGTTCTTCCTTCTCTAATGACTCCTCCTCTGAATAGACCAAGGCCACATCAAATAAGGTGGTAGAAGCAGAGATAGACATCCAGGAGTGGACAAATGTGGTGAAACGAGATCTTAGTAGCCAATGGGGCAGTGGGGTGAGAAAGTGAAGCACCTTGCAGCCACTCTGGGCTGTCCCGACTTCCATAAATAGGCCTGGTGTAGGAGCAATATAAACTCTGGAGAAAACAAAGATCGCTGTGAGGCTGAATGCGCAGTTGAACCCTGAAGTTGTAAAATGTCAGCTGTATTGCAGCTAGCTGTGGTAATAGAGGTTTCATCTCCTGTTCTCTGATTCACAGATCAGCTGTGCTTTTCTTGGTACATGGTGATTGTTATACCAAGTAGTTATAACTAATTTTAGTTTAATGTTATACGAGTAATTTAAACTAGATAATCTTTTTTTTCTCTTTTTAGATGGTTTATTTTCTGGTGAGCGCATCTATATTTTCTCTCTCTGTACTCTGATAAGCACTTCAAAGTTACGGGCCTTACAAGCTTTGCCTGTTAAAACCATAAAAGACAAAATTAAGATGAATTACGGGATTGCATTTCAAGCATGCTAATGGTCATTGCTCTCCATAGCAAATGAGCTCTACTTCAGTGCTTTGCTGTCCTGTGCTTTCAGTATATAACTATAGTGCCCGCATATGGGGCAGTACATGGTAAGCTACACATTTTTCTGGTGTTGCGCTGCTGTAGCACAGCAATCGGTTATAGCTGATTTCTTTGGCTAAAGGAGTGTCATATAGCACTGCTGTTACCGTATCTGGATCTAGAACATTACTGACAAAACAGTCAGCTCTTGCACATTAATGATCTATAGGTTGGCTGGCTGTTTTAGTGCTGCTACAGTAGTTTCCTTTGTGCAGCGTTTACAGCAATGTTCAACTGGTTGACACGGCTGTAGCATCAGTAACCACTGCTGTTCATCCACCTCCTACAAGTGGGCACTGCATTAGCTCTGTTCCACCAGTCAGCAGCATTATTCCATGGGAGCTTTACCATCCACCTCTGGAACAGTCTAGTATCCATCAGTGTTGCTTAACTGTGTCATCCAACTGTCCAGATCCATGCGAACAGTAGGACATGAATCTGACACTCTTCAAGTTTATGGCTGCATTTACGTTTCAGCCCCGATGGTAGACTGTATGCTGTACTTGCAACAGCCGGCTGTGCTAGCCGATGCTTCTACGCTACTTCACTATACTCTGCAGCTAGTTGTGCTATTCTCTATCTCTGCACTTTCTAATTCTTTTGCAAGGCTGCAACAATCAGCGGATTCTCAGAGGTTCATGTCATCTGTGTTTGGCAGAGGCTGCCTTCCTCTTGTGTATCGAGTAGCTCAGTCAGAGGTATGGTATATGGTATACATTCCTTTGGGGAGCAAGTGTGAACATTGAAGCTTGTGTCTGTTCAGTCAGTGAAGACACTGATCTAGTCATAGCAGCCTAACTTCAGGAGTCGTACAGCTCCCACCGTGATTCTCAGAGGAACATTTCAATTTTGTTCTTAGTAACAGTAGCAGGCTTTCACTCCTCTTCTGCAAGATCGTGTGTTCTCAATAGGATGGAAGAATCAATGTAACCAGAGAACATCTGTAAGTCTTCAAGTCCTCTTTAGCAAGTGCGCTCAAGGTATTCCCATACTGAAATAATCTTTATAAATTGACCTGGATTGGCCACTGTTGGAAGCAGGATACTGGGCTAGATGGACCATTGGTCTGACCCAGTATGGCTATTCTTATGTTCTTAATGCTCTTCCATCCCCTTGCAATTCATATGTCTGATTATCCTGCAGGACTCAATTGTTTAGTGAACCTTTCTCTTGGCTCCACCAGGTCTACCCTTCTTGCCAAATCAATGGAAGTTTCTGCCTTATTAAGCCAATTGATTTGTTACCAGAGTGATATATACAGTACTGTGTCTTATAGTACTGACAGCTTGTCTCCTTATCCAAGTGGGCAGCTTGGGGTGACTCTTGCTTACAGTGCTGATTGAGTGGCAGCCTCACAGAGACGTCTTGCTATATACATCTTCCTGTTGATGGCTCCCCTATTTAGTCTAGCTCTGTCAGCATTTTTCACTGGGCCATCAGTTTAAGTTTTAGCCCTGGCAGAGAGGCTCAGTTGTGTTTCCAGCTATTTCTGGTCAGCAGTTTATCCCATGTGGTAGTTGTCATTTTCTTCCGCAGACTACTAGGGTCAGTTCCCTAGACACTGTTGGTTCCCTAGACACTGTTGATTCTTTAACTACCTTCCACTGAAGCGTACCGCTGGTTTACCTTGCTCCAACTGTCTGTTTTTTTCCCTTTATAAATCAGGGTTCAGTGATGCTGTTAGATCTCTGCATTCAGCAGTTGTGTTCAGACATTTAGCAGGTGTATCCTTGGGCTGTTAAGTCACTTGTATTATCCAGCTGTAAATGTAGTTTGAAATACCAACTGCATACACTACTGTCTTTCCAGCAGGGCATGCCAAAGTTGGTTTTCTCATTGGATACCTTAACTAATTTCTCAAGCTGAAGGGCTCAGCGCTTTGCTCAGGCTAAATATCTTAGCTTCAGTTTCAGGTTGAGCGCCTCACCTCTGAATTCAGATCAATTAGGTCAGCCATCTTTTCAAATAAAAGGGCTTAGCTTCCTTTCAAGCTGTTTCGGTCTACATATTGACCGATTTATTTACTGATTCATTCAATTATTTAGCCCCTCCTCCAAACCACACCCAGAACAGGTTACAACATTTCGCTCTCTTCTTGAGAACAGTTCTCATCTATGATCTTCACAGCCATCCTTTCTGCTTCCATAACTCAGTCCTCTTCATTGGTGGCATAGCTCACCTCTCTTGGTAAGCTCATTTCTCAGTCTCTGCAGTGTGACTCTCTCTTTCTTAACTGAATTATAAACTTCTGTGGTGGTGTTTTCAATTAGTGGTATATTAAATGAAAACTAATCTCATATCTGAGTTGCCCACCTCTCTTCTCAAGCTAGGTAGTTCAGCATACCTCCTTTACCACCTTGATAGCTCAGTTCTGTTCTGAACTTGGATTAGTCTATTCTCTTTACAAACTGAGCAAGTTCACTCCCTTTTCCAGCCTTCATAGTGCTAAATCCCTTTCCGAGGCTGCATAGCTTTGTCTTCTTTTGCAACAGGATGCTGCATCTCCCTTTTTTTCAAGCTGAGGGTGTTGACTCTCAAGCTGAACACCTCAGCTTCCTTTCTTCACTTCCCCTCAACTTCCTTTTCCAGTTTGATTCAGCTGTCATTTTTCTCCTTTGCTTTGTTTTCTTTTTTTAGCATCATCTCATTTTGGGGAACTGCTTTTCTATATCCCACTTGTCCGGACTAGTCTGATAGGATGCTAAGGAAGGAAAAGTTAGGACTAAAGGAAAAAGTTATCAGGTAAGACATATCAGACCAGTCCAGAATCCCTCCCTGTTCATTTGTTTGCACAAAGCAAGTTATCCTTGCACTTCTTTTCTTTTGCAAGCTTAATCTGAAACACTTTTCCTATTATACTCATGCTCCTTCGCTTACAACTTATGATGCAGACACTATGCTGCACGGCACTAGAGTTCATGTCCGTTTCCATACACAATGCATTGGCGGAGTATGGCTTGTTGGATGTCAAAGTGATGGTTCTTTCCAACACAACTTGCTATGGGTGCACAATACATTTAAGTGGCAACACACAAAGAACTACTTTTATTCTGTCTCCATCTGCTGGTCTGCTGACATAACCCACTTGCCTGAACTGATAGGACTAAAGGAAAGAAAGTTGCCAGGTAAGACAACTTTTCCTTACAGTTTGTATCTGAGGCAGTGTTTTAGGGCCTATCTGCATGGCATGTTTAATAGGTTGAATAAGTGCTATGATAGTAGTACAGGATATAGATGCATCGTTATAGAAAATTTATATGATATATATATATATATATATATATATATCCAGCCCAAAATCTGGGCTTGGGCAAAGAACCTAGATAACAAAGATCTCACAGTCTACTGTTAAGCCAGAAGCAACTGTCAAACATGTACCATCAGCTTTTTTTGTGTGTGTGCATGAGGGATTTTGATGTTATTAAGGTTAATGCCTTAAATATAGTTAACTACTGAGCACTTTGCTAAAAATTAAGCTGCATTTAACAGTGAGTAAGCTGAATTGGGTTTGGGGTGACTAGATTTGAAACACCATGCCACTGGAGTGCTACCATCTAGCCTTTATTTTAATTTCTGGATGTAAGTCAGTATATGAAATTAATTGGGTCAGAAAAATAAAATAAATTATACTTCTCTTTTTGGTAGAGGAGAAGAGCTATAAACATACTTTTGCCTGTTTTTAAAAGGAAAATTACATGAGTGTTCAAACTTTCCTGTTCTTCATTCAGGTAAAGCCTTGGGGGTGTCTCATTGGTAGCATGGGAATGTGAAATTATGGTTGGAGCAGGTACATACTTTCTCACACACAGCTTCTATGCAATAAGACTATTATTAAGTTATGAATGAAACTTTTATTTATCTGTTATATACCTCCAGAATAGTCTTGGCTCTGTCAAATGTAAATACAGTTGAACGGGGGTGAAGCATCACTAGTTTCCTGTATATTGATTTTTGTATTTTTTAAAATATTTTGTAAATAAAGATGACAAATTTTAAAAAATTCAATCTTCTCATTTCTGGAAGGGTGGTTTTATTCTGTCAAGCATCATCCAGTACAGAGACAAATTAGGAACCTGTTGGGAGGCAAGAAAAAGGATTAAGAAAATGGACAAAGTTTTTCAGACTCACGCAGGAGGTGCTAATAATGTAGCTTTGGTTCACATCCCAATACATTTCCTATACCAAATTTCCCTTAACAGAATAGTGGGAGCAGCAACAAATTCATTCACTGGATTCTGGTTACTAGCAGTTTATTATACACAAAATCTTCATCAGCATACTTTTTAATTAAAAAAAAAACCAAACAAAACCCGACACCTTCCTTCTAAGGTCTACAGAATACACTTACCTAGACTGTCCTGACCTTTGCTGAATTATAATGAGCAATATAAAGCTTTTGTTTACATTCTAAGCCAGTGCTTCCCAATCTTTTTCTACCTGTGACCCCATGACTGCAGCCAAGTAAAATTGTGACCCCCCACCCTTAAGGTGCAACTATGGAAAGCCCACCTAGCTCATGAACCCAAAAGAGCATAAGAATAGCAATACTTTCAATCTAGCCCAATATGCTGCTTCCAACAGTGGTAAATCAAGGTCACAAGTACCTGGCAGAAGCCTAATCAGTAGCAATATTCCATGCTATCACTCCCGGGGAAAGCAGTGGCTTCCCCCATGCCCATCTCAATAACAGACTATGGACTTTTCCTCCAGGAACTTGTCTAAACTTCTTTTAAACCCAGATACTAATCGCCGTTACCACAATCAGAAGCTCTGCTCTAAGGAGCTAGTTAAGAAGCTGTATTATGGCACTGATAGTTTAATACAAATATTTTAACCATTTTGCACGTTAAATAATGAGCTGTGAACCCCACAAAGCACCTTACTATCCAAAATGAATAATGCTGCTTTTGAACTTTATACAAGCTGGATTAATTTCACATGATAGTGTTGATAATGTAATGTAAGTCACACCTAAATGGTTCACACACATCCAAGCCTAATAAACATAACAGAAAATCCCTCCTATTCTTTAGTAATACAGAATAAACAAATTTCTGGTTCTTGGAAAAGCACATTTCTTTCCCCAATAGCTCTGGTAAAACATTCCAAAAGGCAGACAGTGAAAAATGCTATTTACTGAAAGTTAAAAACACAACTCAGAGCATGGTGGGGGTATTAAGGAGTGGGGAATGTAGAAGATTATTTTTATCAACAAGCTGGGGTGGAGGCTAGAGACAGTCCCCACCAATAACAGGGTCTACTGTGTGTGGGTATAACAGCAATATAAATTCCAGAGAAAACAAAGATCCCGATGGCAGCTGGATGCTAATGATGGCTGTGCTCCACATGTAATCAGACCGATGCTGCTTCTCACTGCCAGTCGCACCAACAAAATGGTGCCCATTCCCATGCTCTCCTGCAACAAACTGGACACCAGCCATGCCAGAGACCCCGAACACCACAGCATATTAGGATACTGCACCAAGATGTTGCTGCTGCTGTTTCGTCCGCATCCCATAGGATTCCCAGCTTGCACATATTGCAACTCCCCAACGCTGGGTCCCACAGCAGGAACACCACTTAACTGCTTCAACAGGCATCGCCACTCACTTTGGCACAAGCACAGCACAACATGTCTCAAGCGATGTGTCAGGATCCCTCCCCTGCACCAAGCAGAACTTACAGCACACAGCCCTCCGCTGCTCCCCCTCCCCCCCACAAGATCACAGTCACCACAAGTCTTAACCACAAATGGGACAGATACGCTATTCCACCTTTTTTTGTTTTGTTTTAAGATTGTTGTGCTGGCAAGGAAAGCGCCACAGAAAATAGGGAAGAGGTGAAGGGAGTGAAGAAATAAATTTGCGGGCACCAGAGACAAGGATCTGAAGACCTCCAAATATAACTCTGCAGACTCAAGCCACCTGCAAAGCTCAACTGGAGAAAAACTGACCAAATGGACCAGAAGCAAAGTACTCAGTACCAGGGGCTGTAAAGTGTGTCCATCTACAAAATGCTGGACTGGATGCCAAGAGAGATGTGTCTCAGCTCGGTTTTCAGTTCTGTATCTCCACAACTATCCCCACAGGGTCGAGAATAGTGGGAAGCTACGAAATGGAAATCTATTATCAGTATAAGAACAGTGATTCAGGCTTTGGCCTCTGAACATAGCCCCCAGTGGCTGAAGAAATATGTTGAATAAAATTGAGAGAGGGAGGAGGAAGTGATATCACCAAGAGAAATGGCTGCCTGACACGAAGGCTCGGTTGCTGGCCTGAGTGACTTATCCCCTACTGAGCTAATTAGAGTGTGTATAATGTGACGATCAGGTGGAATTTGAAGGTTTGCAGCAGTGTGGCATGATGTTCAAAAAGAAGGCAGATGAGCTGAAAGTGGTGCCGTGAAACAGCGATCAGGCAGTGAGTCCAGAGACTGTGGCATGGGCCTGCATAAGGAGGATAGCAGAAATGGGTTGCTTGTGTTGTGCTGGAGCAAGAGAGTTCGTCAATATTGGGGAGTGTGGAAGGAGTCATTAAATTATGCTTCTGGGAACTGTTGGCTAAAATGAAGACGGCGATCTCGTCGGTGAAGGTGCATATTCGCGATGTAGTGCAGGAACTTAAGGCAGACTTGACAGATATGAGCAGACACATTGATAGTGTGGAACATCATGTGGACAGCTGTGAGGAGGGGATCTCAGGCACAAAAAGGCATAGAAGAGTTGTGCTCTGAATATTTAGCCTTAGTAGATAAAATAGAGGACATAGAGAATCGCACCCATCGCAACAATTTGAAGGTGAATGAGATTCTAGAGACCGTGTAATATCAGAAATCAGAGGAGATGGTGCTGAAGAACTGGCTCATGCAGGATGAGTTTTTGCTCCATTAGTGGAACGAACGCATCATTCTCTGGGGCCCCGCGGTTGGACAGGCCCAGGAACATCATAATTTGTTTTCAAAGTTTTGTGGATAAAGAAAAGCGGCTGCACAAAGCCAGAGGATTTGCAGACAGTACCTTCCAAAAGCATAGAGGGTTTCAGGAAGTTACCAGGGAGATGGCTCAAGTAAACTGGGGATATAGGTGGACCTCGCCCTTTGGCCTTTTAGTAACAATGGTGTGAATAAAAAAAAAAAGTGACCACATTGGAGGCGGCACGTGACCAACTGAAGGAGGGTGTCACAGTAATGCAGGCAGAGACTACTGCTGCCCATCAGAGGGTGGACAGAGGAAACAGGCAATCTACTCTAGCACCGGCCTAGATAGTACCCTCTGGGCCCAGCTTGACTGTCACCTGGAGTTGGTTGGGCTCTGCTAAGCTGCACTGCCCCCGCTTTTTTTTGGTGGTGGTGGGATTGCTGGTATCCTAAGCGATTGCCCATGCCGGATCAAGGTGGCTAAAGGCACAGAGAGCTGCGAGGGGGGAAACGCTGCATATCCTGAGGTCAAAATCCGCAAATGCAGTCTGGAGCCACAAGGGACCGAAAAACAGGTCACACCACCGGGAGTCTAAGGATACCAACACCGCATCAGATTGCCACCTTAGTGAGGCCATGCTGAGATGGCCGACATGTCCTCGAAGGCAGCTACTACAGCAGCACACCACTTGATGCTCATGCAGACATAGGCCGCCAGGTCTCCCCACTCAGAGAGAAGAAAAATGCCCATGCCTCAGGAAGGAGGGGGCGGGCGAACCCCCCCCCCCCCCCAAACAGTCCAAGTGGCATAGAACCACAGCTACCAAAACAAGGAACCTCACAATCCAGTCAGTACCTGGAGTAAATGCAGCAGAAGGCCACCTACAAGAACGGGCACAAGCCAAAGGCCACCAACGCAGCAGGAAAATTGAAGACAAGGTGAATGTGAGGAGACTTTGCCCCTTATCTCAAAGTGAGAAGGAAATATACTCCCCCCCCCCCCCCCCAGGAAAAGAGGACAGCCCACACATAGCCAAGGCCTCAGAAAGAGAAGTGAGATGCATACTGAAAATACAACCAGGTGGAGTAGCCTGGAGAAGGCTGCAAGAGCATCCAGGCTTCTTCTGTGCAGGAATTCACCACGTGAAAAGGAACTGAAACCCCAAAATTACAAAGGCAACCAAAAATCCTCTGCCAATCAACGGAACTGGCGCCATCTGCACCACAACACCCCGAAAGCTGTGAAAACACAAAAGGAGAAAGAGCAAGCCATTATAACAGCCTTTGACCAAAATGGCTGCTGCTGGCTGAAGAGAGGTACTGTCCCGAAAACACAGGCAAACCCCCACACAGGCTGCTCAGAAAGAAAAGTACCGCCACAGGTGCACTAACTCAAACAGCACAAACTCGACAGAGGGGGGAAGAATGAGCTTATCAGTACCCACAGACCTTCCGACCCTGATCAGGTAGCCACATAAGCAGAAATCTGCTCTCTTCCAGTATTTCTTTTTTTTTTTTTTAATTTCTATGAAGAGGAGGAGGGAGGGACCTGACATCACTAGGTGTACCTCAAGTCAGGCACCTCTACAGTCCTAGACACCCCTAAGCTCAAATGAACCAGGGAACCACGAACAGGAGCCGCAGGAGAAACCAGGAGCTTGTGAGACCGTACACCGCCCGCTAGAGAGAGAATACATTCTTGACTGACCCAAAAGCATACTGTCCTACGTGGCAGAGTTCAGTTTGGTATTCTATATCTCCACCTGCTGCTCCACACATCTCTGGATTTGTCTGATGCTGACAAAGAACAATCAGGATCTAGAGATGTGGGAGAGACACTGAGGCATATTTTTAAAGCACTTAGCCTTCCAAAGTTCCATAGGTTTCTATGGAACTTTGGAAGGCTAAGTGCTTTGAAAATGAGCCCAATTGCCTCTCTTAGCTGGGGAGAATTGAGATGGTACAGATGATGGTGCGGCCGTGCCTGCTTTATCTGTTTCAGGCTTTGCCTATCCCTGTTGCTGATGGAGCACTGTCCGAGTGGTGGCAGTGGCTACATTTATTTGGGCGGGCGGATGGCCAAAGATGGCTGTCTCTTTGCTGTGTTTGGGTAGGTGGGATGGGGTGCTTGTAGTGTCCGATTTAAATAAATACTTCAAGCAGCACAATTAGGCACGGTACTGGAATGGCAAGCAGTGGGTGGATATAGAGCAAGGTGGAAACATAGATATTCCTGTTTTGCATTTACCCTGCTTGCCAGGGAGAGGGAGGGATAAATGGGGAAGGCCATTTAGGAATCTCATGTTACAGATTTGGGTGTGTATGCGAGCTTGGTCACTGGAAGGGAAGAAGTATTCTTGGTATACCCCCTTAAAGTTCAATCTGAAATTTAAGCCTGGGGGGGGGACGAAATCTTTTGGGAAGATACATGACAAATATAAATTGCAGTCATGGGATCTTTTCCCATACCTGCACGTGAAGCATTACATCTATTCTACCAAATTGGGGTTAGAGTTATAGCCGGCCAAGATGGCCTTTGAGTAGCTGTTTGGCCAAAAAATACAGAAAGGGGTGATATAAGTAAGTGTTTGAATTGCAGGGGGGGGGGCAGAGCTGGCAGAGGGTACAAACTTTGGGGATGTTGACTTATTGTTGAAAATGGGTATAAGGGATTGTTCAGGTGGTACATTACACCGGTTTTGTTAAGCAAAGCTCTGGAGATTATGATTGTTGGAAAACTTGTGGGGCATAGGGGATATATGCAATACTGGTCATGGGTATTCCATTGGCTCTCAGAGACTTGTAGAAAATGGATTGCTCCATCGATGGACACTTGAATGGGCCAGTACCTGGAATAGATGAGGGGAGAGGACTGGCTCCCTCATTTGGGTTTGGTTGCAGCACATATTGTGCTGTCAGCGAATTGAAGGCAGCCTGACCCCCCTGATGGGAGACAGGTAGATATGAAATTGGAGCATTAGTATGATCTGTATAAATTCACTGCTATTACAATTAACAAGGTCACTTTCATAGATGCTGGAGGGCCTTTCAAAGATGGAAACATACTAATTGGAAGATGTAGGGAGTGTGGAGTGGTATATGAATATTTTGTTTTAGTCTGTTTAATACAGAAGGGGGGGGGGGTTGTGATGCTTTATTATGGCTGCAAGGGGGAGGGGAGGGAAGGGGACTGGGCTGGTAGGTGCATTGAAGAAAACACTTGTATCCACCACAAGTATTGCTACTGTATGGGTTAAGCCTGATTTAAATGTTTGGAAAATGTTAATAAAGTTAAATATTTTGAGAGGGGGAAATCCCATGCACTGTGATGTATTATATATAAAAAAAAAAAAATAAAACCAAACAAAGCAAAATAGGAAAGGATTATAGTCAATTGATTTGAACTGAATGGTTAAAAAAACCCAACCCAGAGCACCATGCTGTGCCTATTAAGACATAAAAAGGGGGATTTTTATGTGAACAATCTATGGTTTATTGCAGTTAATATAGCATAACAAAGTGGTGTTATAATACAAACAGAACATTCAAGCTATACAGAAACTTTCAGGTTTTAACAAATGGTTTGCTTGCTATATGCACCAATTATATGCCGACACTGTTAACAGTAAGGTGGAGGAAAGACTTAAAGTTTTAACAGCGCTACTAATATTTTGCAGCAGCTGATAATATTTTGCAGCAGCTGACACATAAGTGAAAAACCTCCCACCATCCTTTTTATTATTCATCATAAAAATGTACCTATATTCTTTTTCACTTCACTGTACTCTATTTTTTACTTTAACTTTAGGAGTGGCCTAGTGGTTAGGGTGGTGGACTTTGGTCCTGGGGAACTGAGGAACTGAGTTCGATTCCCACTTCAGGCACAGGCAGCTCCTTGTGACTCTGGGCAAGTCACTTAACCCTCCATTGCCCCATGTAAGCCGCATTGAGCCTGCCATGAGTGGGAAAATTTGCCTTAAAAAAAAAAAAAAAAAAAAAGAGCACTAGTCCCACCCGGGAGGAAGTAAGCCCAGAGGAAGGGTGGAGCCTAAACCAGGAAGTATATAAAAGACATGGCTTGACTGAGGTTAAGGAGGACCACAGAGGAGAAGAAATTGAAGCCCCAGTGTATGTCGATGCCGCCACCTATGGTTAAGAATTGTTACCTGGCTGAGGTAAGCTACTTTTGCTTCTTGTTTGAGACTGACAAGTCTTGAACTGATCATAGTGCTCAGAGAAGACCCAAAAGACTCACAGGCTGTTTGGGGTGGGGCCACCCTACCAGCCACAGACTGTGTTCAGGCCTTGCCAGCCTGAGGCCTGCTTAATACTAGAGGCATTCTATCTTTTGTTCCTGGACCTATGACATAACAGGCCTCAAGATTCAATTAAACACTTGTTTTCATTTATATCCCTTGGTCCAGCTGTGTTATTTCACGGGCCCAACCTCAACCCTCGCTCAGGGTATCAACTACCAACACAATATTTGGATTCTTAAGAGACCAGATAACCACTACAGCATTGCACACCATCAAATTCTGGTGAGAATACAAATATTGTGTGTTATGTACAGGAGACATTAATTTGGGTTTATACTGCTCCTTTATCTGGACTCCTGTATCTCTAACCTAAACTTCCGGAAATCACTAAAAACTAACCTGTTTAAAAAGGCATACCCTACCAACCCAACATAAATGCCGATTTGTACAACACACTAATACTAAAATACGTAAAGGACATAACACAACACTTCCCTAATGTGGCTGTGCCACATTAACTTTATCTTACCACAATCATCACCTTGTATTTGTTTACACCGGAGTCTGCAAACGCCGCTCTGGTACTATGTAAGCCACATTGAGCCTACAAATAGGTGGGAAAATGTGGGATACAAATGTAAAATAACAACCTGCAAAAATAGCGGGTAATAATTCAATAACGGAGGGGAAGAAGACCTCAGACCCGTGACAATTTTTTGATCAATGAGATCACACCAATATAGTCACTACAATGTAATCACTGGTCTTTTCTGCCAACCTCCTCCCTAGATATGTAATTCGTGCGCTTCAAGTGGCGTGTTTTTTGGCAGCATTAACAGCTAGCTGGGTTTTTTACCACAGTTTGATGTTGAGGGTATTTCTCTCCCTGATGAAGCCCCAGGTGGCGAAACGGGACCGTTGGGGAGGCCCTTAAGCAAGCAATAATAAGCTAAGTAGCTGTGGTTTATTTTTTGATTTTAATTTAGAATATTTATACTTGAAGCGCATGAATTACACATCTAGGGAGGAGGTTGGCAGAAAGACCAGTGATTACATTGTAATGACTATATTGGTGTGATCTCATTGATCAAAAAATTGTCACGGGTCTGAGGTTTTCTTCCCCTCCGTTATTGAATTATTCATCTCACAATCTTCAATTATTACCTGCTATTTTTGCAGGTTGTTATTTTATATACTCTAGCGGAGTTGTTCCCAAAGGTTTGTGTTACTTTGGTGGATACAAATGTAACAAATAAAATAAAACAATGGTTTTGACTTCTCCTCAGAGAAGTGGTGTGCAATAGTGATTTTTACTCATGCTTAGCTTTAATACATTTATTTAAACAGGAATGATGCAGATTCTCAATTTACATCAATTTACTACAACAAAACTGATCTAGCCAAAGCTTTAAACTGTATCAAAGAAGACTGCATAAGGGCACGGCTGTTAAGGTTCAAGTGTATAACTATTGCAAAGACAGTAATATTTAAGGTGCCATCACTAAATGTTGTATTATAAAAATGAGACAACTGTTAAGGACACTTGTTGTTAAGAGCTTATCTTTGATGATATCAAGTTTTTTTTTTTTACGTTCATGTTGTGTATTATAATAACTAAATCTGCACTTAAGTTTCAATAAAAAAAGATTTAAACCTAAACTGTATCAAAGAAAACGTCCCTACTTACCAGCAGTAATTATTTTTCTGTCACAGCTTTAGTTTGTTTTTTAGGCTTTAGTTTGAAGTACAGAAAGATCATCGCAATCCCTGCATATGTTGCCAGCACACACTAGAAAGCAGAAGAATTGGTGTGAAATATAAACCTTTACACTGTACCCATGTAAAAATTATCTGGTGAACTGAGACACACGTACATTCCTCCTGCCTGTCATGGTATATGAGTTGAAGTATTTCTGGATCCCGGTGAAGTTGTACTGTGTACCAGAGTCATGTCCTGCCATGGTTGCTGATCCTAAGCACAAGAGAGAACAGTTAATTGTCGGTATAATTAGCGTGACTGCAACAGATGTTGAGTAGAAATGCCATCTTAGTAGATTTAATTACACAAGGCCTTAATTCAGTGATCCCCAAACCTAGTCTGGTAACTCCAGAGTTGGTCATGCTTTCACCGTATCCACAAGAAATGAGATTGCCACAGGAAGTCTCTGAAGCCATGTCCACTGGAGCAGCATATGGGGCGGGAACAAGTGGGATTCATTCCTGCCCCCCGAACAGAGACTTCTAGACCACCAGGGCTTCCTAAGGTAGGTCCAGGGAGGGTCTATCAGTATCAAGTGAGGAGCATTTTCATTTATTTCAGTTTCTGCCAAAACCAAGTGGCCAATTTCGGTCTCTGGTTCGTTTTTGGCAGCAACCAAAAATTCTGGGTTTGGTCTGTTTAACGGGAATGACATCATATTGCATAAATACTAGCTTCTCATAGACATTCCTTGTGGATATCCTGAAACACTGACTTGTTTTGGATTCATCAAGACAGGCTTGATCAACACAGTCCCAATCTTGTGCAGATTCTAATTTAAACCACCAAGCTGAACAACAACAACAAAAATACTTTTTTCCTGCAAGTTTTAACACCAACCAGCGGAAAAACCTGTCAAGAACAAGAGGAAAAAAAGGGGTAGTGCTACACGAGTGTTTGCACTACTAATCTGCTATATATGCACCTAACTGGTACACTTGACCCTATACACATTTACCTCCTGCAGTGATGCTGTGGAGATGGGGAGACTATTGGAGGAAAGAGGGATGGAAGTAGACCGAGGGAGATTAGAGGATAGGAAGGTGGTGGTGTTGGAGATGGTAGACTAGGCAATATTAAGAGGCATGGAATGGCAACATACTACAGGGAAGAAGGGGGCTAGGAGGGTGGAAATGACAAGGAAAGAAACAGTTGAGGCAGATGGATAAGACTGAAAACCAAAGGAGGAGTAAAAATTCCACAAGTCAGATTAATGGAGACAAAGCAAAAATGGAGCACACATGGGTCTGATGGAACCAAATCAAACTATGACCAGCGTCGGTGATCTATAGGAAAGGACCCGACACAGCTGTGTTTCAGCACATTCATAAGTTCATATTTTTATTTATTCATGCATTTTGTATCTCTGGTTGTTTCTATTTTTTAATTTGTAATATTGCTCACATGTAACTAATTAATTTGGTTTCTACTTTGTTTTTATAGAGTGTGTTTGACCCCTGACACAGGCACAGTTTATGCCGAAACACAGCTGGGTTGGGTCCTTTAATATAGATCACTGACGCTGGTAATAAAGTCTGTTTTGTTCTATATGTTGGATGTGTGCTCCAGATAAGAAACAGGTGAAGGATGGAGATGGGGGGGGGGGGGGAGGGAAGAGAACAGATATTGACAAGATAGATCAATGTGAGACAAATAGAGGGGAATTGAGACAAATAGAGAAAGAGCAAGAGAAGATGACATACAGAATGAAAGAAAATGGAAAGAAGAGAAGCAGAGAGAACCTAGGAATAAGTGATGCCTGTCCGCAGCTGAGTGGGACTATTGCAGACAGAGATCATTATTATTATTTTATTTATTATTTGTTGTATTTGTATCCCACATTTTCCCACCTATTTGCAGGCTCAATGTGGCTTACAAAGCTCCATTATGGCATTTGCCATTCCAGAGTAGACATTACAATTGGTGTTACATAGAGAATAGGTTGACATGGTGAAATTAAGCATACAGGCATATAATAGGTGTTACATAGAGAAAAGGTTGACATGATAAAATTCGGCATACAAAGAGATCAGTCAAAATGGATGTCATGTGGTAATGTGTTGTAGTTAAAGTTATTGGATGTTGTGATATGCTTTGTTGAGGGGATATGTCTTCAGGGATTTACGAAAGTTAGTTAGTTCGTAGGTTGTTCTTAAGCTACGTGGTAGTGCATTCCACATTTGTGTGCCCGTGTATGAAAAGCTGGACGCATGGGTTAGTCTGATCATCTTCTGGGCCAGCAACTCTGCGCATAAGCAAGGGAGTGCCATGGTACACGGCCATAGATATGTACCCAAAATAAGACATGACAATTGTTCAGGCCTCTAAGACTTGGAGCTTGTCTTATATCCTGACGTATAACCTCGGTACACCAGTTCACACTGGACGACTCTCTCTCTGAAAGTCCTTTATTTGAATAACACAATGTTTACACAGTCAACTGTAGATCAGAGGTTCTGCCCCAATGGCAAAGAGTCTCCGTGGTACTGAGAACAACATTAGCTCAGAGCTGGTTGAATGGTGTACAATATCTTTTTCAGCAAGATATATTCAAGGTAAAAACTAAGTACTCTAACAGATGGTAACGCAGGAAAGGGTTCTGTACTGTCTAACAAATGGAGCCTACCTCAGACTAACAGAAAAAGGGCACACACCGACCCAGTGAGCAGGGGGAAAACCACCAATGGGAACAGAGCCTGAAATAGCAACAGCATAACCAATCATATAACAGTCCTATGCAGACAGGCTAGTGAAGTCACGTTGCCTGATAACTACACCCCCCCACAATGCAAAGCTCATGTGACTCTGCCTTGAGAATGACAGAAAGTGTCACAGCCACATTACAATCAGGGAAAGGCTGTCAGAACAACAATAAAGACTATTAGCCAGTGCCCAAACAGCTTGGGTAAAAGCACTTCTAGCCAGCATCAAAGTTTGACTAACAAATTTGCTTATTAGGTAAGCTCCATGGCCAACTCTGACTGCACTCCTTTTGTCTGCATCCTGCCTCATAACTATCCCAGTTCTGCATATGGTTTGAGAGGAGTTGGACCATAAATCTCCAATAAGCTACTCATGAAGATGTGTCCTTTAAACCACCTTCAAGTACCACAATTTTCTTGGCGTGAGTTTGACCAATAAGTTATTTCTTTAAAACCCGAAAACAAGTTAGCTAGAGCTTACACTACCCATTTTTTAAAATAACTTTGAGTATTGACAGTTGATATGATCAGGAGAAAAGGAAGACCTTACAACAAAGCTCAGTAGAAAAAGAGGTGGCTGTTAGAAGTTCCTCAGACAGTGCAGAGCATAAAGGGGTCCTTTTACTAAGCTATGGTAAGAAATGGCCTTAGTACACTATTATGCAGGTCAATTCTTTTTATTAATGGCCATGTGCAAATGTTGACATCACATTCATGCTTTATGCACGCAGATCATACACGCTTTTATGCTTTCAAGGCTTCAAGTCAGCCGTTTTGAAAAACTACCTACACTATAATAGTATTTTAAAATCAAAACCTCGTTCTTTACTTGAATGAAAGGGTAGTTTATCAGACGATGGTATATGTGATAACATTTTCTAACACACTTTATTGAGAGCACATATTTTTTTCAGGATTCTTTTCATATCAGCTGGTTTAAATTTAATTTTGGTTAACAGGATCCACAGCCCGGATTGGGCCCAACCTGTTTGCACAGTTTGATGATGCCTGAGGTGACATAGATGGCTATCTCACTGCCTTTGAAAATGTTTGCACCTCAATGAGCGCATCCAGTCTTTCTGAGGAATCTATCTGGGAGGAAAGCTCACTGGCAGAGCACTTGAGGATTTACAAGGACTGTCCATGGAGCCGTGTTCCTAGTTTGAGGAGGTGCGCAAAGCTCTGTTGAATCATTATGCCATTACCCCCAAAACCTACAGACTAAAGTTCCGGACTTTGCCAAAAGGGGGCAGATGATACAGCGCGTTTGTGATCCAGTTAAAATACCAGCACCGGCGGTGGCTCAGTGGAACTGAGATTAAAACCCTGGAGAACTGCCAAAACCGAATGGTCCTGGTGCAGTTTCTTCAGCATTGTTGTCCAGAGGCAAGGGAACATATTCAAAATCACCAGCCACATACTCCAGAGAAGGCGGTTGAGTTGGCTGACATCTTTATAGCTAACTGTCCCTGGTTGACAAAGAGAAGCAGTTCTTATCTGCAGCAGCCGGGATCTAAGGGCAGCCAGGGCCCTAAGCCAAATATCCCTGCAACCTCAGACTATTAGCAAACCCTCCAATGTTCCCAAAAACCTAAACACTTAAGGCATGAGCGTCCTTGTTATCAGTGTGGACGCACAGGACACTTCAAAGCGGATTGCCCAGATAATCCCAAGCCTGTACTAAAGAGCATTTCAGTTCCTGCACCAAAACTGCTGGCTTTTGTGGGTGGCTCCATTCCCATGAAGCAGGCCCATACAGCAGCACAGAAAGGTACTGGTAATTCATCAAGCAAGTAAGCAGTTGGGTTTCTATAACACTACAGCACCCCAGTAACTGTGAATCAGAGTGTTAGCCAATGGATCCAGAGAGACTATACCCATTGCTCGAGTATTCCTGGATTGGGGTACCAAGCCTGGATATAGAGAAGTAGGAATAATTAAAAACATACCAGAACTAATACTATGTGGAATCGAGATGAGTTCAATGAACATTACTACCCTTGACAGCGGCGTCAGCATTTCCGCTATAGTGACCCGTAGTCAGGCCCAACAAGCAGAAGAAGCAAAGATCACCTTTCCAGTGTGAGATCCTGAGCCAGTCCAGGTGGAACCAGCTGACCAAGCCACAAGACAAGGCGCTCCAGTGCTTCCAGCTGTCATAGCACCAGTTCCAGAGGTGACAGAGTATGGAACAGCCTGACTTAACTGACATCTACTGATCAGATTGTTGACCCTGATTTGTCAGTCATCAGCAGAGACCTTTCCAGATATGGATACCGATATAGAACAGACGCATGCTTTTCAGGAAGCACAGCGCTCTAACCCTGACCTGGAAGCCCTGAGGCAGAGGGCCGATCAGCCAACCAATGAGACTGGTAAAGATCGTATCCTATGGAAAGGGGGCTTGTTGTACAGAGACTAATCCTGTTGATCCTAATAGGCCCTGGACAGCAGGCAAGCAGCTTATAGTGCCTAGGCCATACAGAGAACTCCTCCTACAGATTGCACATGATATTCTACTAGCAGGACATCAGGGGGTGACATGCATATGCACTAGATTGACCCAAAACTTCTATTGGCCGGGCGTATCTTGAGCTGTAGCCAACTATTGTCGAACCTGTGATGGGAGCCAAAGAGTGGGTAAACACAAGATTACCCCTGAGCTCCCCCCGAAACCTTTACCCACTATCAGTGAGCTTTTGAGAGAATAGCTGTGGTGAAGAAGATAGGATCTGCAAGTCCTCTGATCCTCTCATTTTCCCCAACTGAAAGACTTTTGGTCTGAAAGATTGCAAATTAAACACTATGTACAATCCTTACTGAAATGTCATCCAGAAGCCTTTTTGATCACTTCTGATCCCAGGATCAGAATGCAAAAGGTCTAATAGAAAGCTATTATAAATCCTATATAGCTAGCTAAATGATACCAGGAACCATTTTAAACATACAGAAATGGATTAGCGATACAAATGACTATTCTAGATTGGGAAACTTCCTGGAATAATTAGTAGAAAGTGCACAATTAAGGGAAATGCATTAAAAGTGATCCACGGGCTATATATGCCCACTAACTGGGTCAGTAAAGCTATGACAAATGTTTCTGAAAACTGCGTTGTGTGGGGATCAATTGGGCACTTACATCCATTATTGGTGGAAATGTTCTGAGGGAGCGTTCCGGCATCATTTACAGACTCTGGTGGGACAATCTTTTTACATTTTATTTTTTTTGTTACATTTGTACCCCGCGCTTTCCCACCCATGGCAGGCTCAATGCGGCTTACATGGGGCAATGGAGGGTTAAGTGACTGCACTGTCAGGCAGATGATCAAAAGCCCCGCGCTGTTCCAAACAGTGCTCTAAAAATAGTGCTGGAACAGCGCAGGGCTTTACCGAACCGATGATCAGAGATAATGCATGCAAATTTAAGCAGCGCAATTATCTCTGATCATGGGGTAGAAGTGCGGGCGAATTGTGGCTGAGCATGTACTCAGCACAATCCTCCCGCACTTGTTTGACAGGTCTGGGCTGTCAAAAGCCCAAACCTGTCAAACACTACTACTACTTAACATTTCTAGAGCGCTACTAGGGTTACGCAGCGCTGTACAAACTAATAACTAAGGACGGTCCCTGCTCAGAAGAGCTTACAATCTAAAGGACGAAATGTCAAGTTGGGGTAGTCTAGATTTCCTGAGTAGAGGTGTTGTGATTAGGTGCCGAAAGCGACATTGAAGAGGTGGGCTTTGAGCAATGATTTGAAGATGGGTAGGGAGGGGGCCTGGCGTATGGACTCAGGGAGTTTGTTCCAAGCATGGGGTGAGGCGAGGCAGAAAGGGCGGAGCCTAGAGTTGGCGGTGGTGGAGAAGGGTACTGAAAGGAGGGATTTGTCTTGAGAGCGGAGGTTACGGGTAGGGACGTAAGGGGAGATGAAGCTAGAGAGGTAAGGAGGGGCTGCAGATCTAGTGCATTTGTAGGTTAGTAGGAGAAGCTTGAACTGTATGCGGTATCTGATCGGAAGCCAGTGAAGTGACTTGAGGAGAGGGGTGGTTTGACTATATCGGTCAAGGCGGAAGATAAGACGTGCGGCAGAGTTCTGGATGGACTGAAGGGGGGATAGGTGGCTAAGTGGGAGGCCGGTGAGGAGTAGGTTGCAGTAGTCAAGGCGAGAGGTAATGAGAGAGTGGATGAGAGTTCGGGTGGTGTGCTCAGAGAGGAAGGGGCAAATTTTGCTAATGTTGTAGAGGAAGAAGCGACAGGTCTTGGCTATCTGCTGGATATGCGCAGAGAAGGAGAGGGAGGAGTCAAAGATGACACCGAGGTTGAGGGCAGATGAGAGGGGGATGATGAGGGTGTTATCAACTGAGATAGAGAGTGAAGGGAGAGGATAAGTGGATTTGGGTGGGAAAACAATAAGTTCAGTCTTGGCCATGTTCAGTTTCAGGTGGTGGTTAGACATCCAGGCAGCAATGTTGGATAAGCAGGCTGATACTTTGGCCTGGGTTTCCGCACTGATGTCTGGTGTGGAGAGATACAGCTGGGTGTCTTCAGCATAAAGATGATAGTGGAAACCATGAGATAAGATCAGGGAGATGTAGTCAACAAAAGGTAAAAAAACGGATACAGCGGGATCTTCCCGGATTCGAGCACAGAAAACTTTAAATTCATTTTTTCTTTTGGAAGTCGTTTAGATATGGACATTTTACATATATCCTCGGAAATTTTTTTTGTTTTCTGTGTTGAAGTAGTCTACAACTGTGGATTCAGAAAGCGCTGCCGACTTTGATGCTTTGAAAAAAACAAATGCATTCGTTACTACGGACAGAACGCATCTCTGACTTAAAGGAGAGAAGATTAAACAATTCATACATATTTGGACACCATTTTTAATCTCCTTGATTCCCAAATTAAGAAGCATGCTACTTAATATACCGAGACTCTAATTTAGTGTACTGCGAAGACTCTCAGATTCTCCTAGAGGAATGTGGGGTGGAAGGGGGTAATGGGAAGTTCTTTACCGTGTGAAATTATTTTTGCATTACAGTACTTCATATTTTGTTATATCGCTGTTTGAGTAACATTGGAATAATGTTCCAACGTTTCAATAAAAATCATACTTAATAAATAAAATCCAGCAGAGACAACATCCGCCTTATTCTCCGTTAACTGAGTGCCTTTCGGTTGCTGGTATCAGGTGTACAGTCCACCGCTTATGTCACCCAAGAAACATTAGTACCGTGCAACAATCACTAATCACCCTCCACCCCACGACACGACACGACACTCACCTTCCTTTGCCTGGCTACCTCTGTGCCCTTCACCACCACCAACAGCAGCGTCCACAATGGAAAGAAAGCGGAAGTCCCACCTTCTCGCCCGCTAGACGTAAAGAGCCGTGCGTTATGCGTCACAGCTACGTCCTCATAGCTGATTGCTATATCCAAGGAGAGCGAAGCAAGCAATAGTCGGGATGACGTCAACATGTTGAAGCCAATTTGCTTAATCGCTGTTTCCTATTCCGCGCCGCGCGCAGTCGTCATCTAGTACACTAAAAAAAACATGCAAACCTATGAGCTGCTTCATTATCGTTGTCGTTCGTTATTGTTGGTAGCAGTTCTATTTCATCTCACTTCTAACTTCAGACATGCTGGTTTGTATAGCATATGGATGTACACAGAGGAAGTGTTGGTTTCTTCGGTTAGAGTACTAATTTGTCTTTTCATGTTAATTTGTTATCAATAGAAATCAAACAAAATAAAACATGGAAAAGAAAATAAGATGATACCTTTGTTAATTTGTACAGCGCTGCATAAGTCTAGTAGCGCTATAGAAATGTTTAATAGTAGTAGTAGTTTGTTCTACATTTTAAATCATTGTGTCTTTTGGAGGGTCTGGTTATAGGGACTCCCTGTAGTCGTGCAGAAATGTTTTCACCTAGTAAAGGGCTACCAAAACAGACATCATGGTAGGAGAATCAGGTACTTAACAATCAGACTTACTATTTATAAGTACAATTAATAAAAAACAAAAAGAACATTAATTAGGTTGAAACTGGGAGCATTTAACATTGATTTTTCCTGTGCCTACATCAAAAGAAAAAGATGGCATGTGGGAACTTGCTCCTTTTTACTCCTATTTTTAATGCAGTGGTATATTATAAAAATGCACTTGCTTTATTTATTTATTTAGTTCACTGTGTTGTTTGTTTGTTTGTTTGTTTTAAACTTGTTTCAAATGTATTGTACTGGGCTTGATGGCCTGTTCCAGTATGGCAATACTTATGTACTTACGTTTTGGACTGCTTTGGGTCCTGCTGATCTGTACATCAGCTGTCTGGAATTTTGGAAGATGGAAATGAGAAAATAACAATTTTGGATGAACTCTGTATAAGCTGTTTTTTACTTGTGCAATGTGTGTATGGATGCCTGTTCTGGTGTATGCATATGATAATATTTGAATAACTGTCTACACTGTGATTTCTGAACATGCAGCATCATTAAAGGACAGACTTTTAAATGCCCAGCTGGGTACATATGGTAATCTCATCTTTGTTAAATGTTTCAGACATATCCATGTACTTGCTCCCATGATATAACTGAATTCTATTAGTCTGTCTCACTGTATTTTCAAATGTAAACCACATTGAAACCAAGTTAGTTTGTGTTAATGTGAGACAAAATGTAAAAAAAAAAAAAATATATATATATATATACATATATATATACATACATATATCCTTTACCCTACACCTTTTAAGACACTGCCTATGCAGCTGGATGGTGACAGCACAATGAAAACAAGTTTGGTCCAGTGAAGACTAACTCAAAATAACCTGTTCCTTAGCTGGGCTCTAGTATTACCATATTGAAAATGCGACCATACCTTGCCTCTGTGGTTATGTTGCACTAATAAGTTAGATTAACTGGCTGTCTTGAAAGGATTAGATAACCTTTGGCTGCATGACTAGGGACACAAACATACACTTTTTTTTTATTCAGTATCACAATTTGTCACGTACAGCCAGAAAACAACCTTTTAGGGTGGATAGTGTTCACATTGAGTTCCTTTTATTATCGACCAGATAGAAGAGATAAGAGTTTTCAGTTTTGGCACAGTATAAGTAATCACAAGAACAAAATATAAGAAAACTAATGGACAGCATTAGGGGCTTATAACTTATTTAGTTATGTTTGAATATAAGATATCTGAATGAAGCAAAATATTTATTTTTATTTTGACTTATAAAACCACTTGTCCCTGAAACATGCCTAAACAGAATAATCCATTTGTGTATCTAAAATGTAAAGTTCTACATAACAGATGAGGTGAAGATGTGATTCCATGTGTCCCAAAGAAAGGAGAGCTTAATTTTACTTCCATCGAATTGCAGTCTATTCAGTCTTTATAACACCAGGCTTCCCAATGTAGATTATAACAACTTTTAAGATGACCCAATCAGAAAACAGGATATCCTCACTGAAATTTGGCCATCTGTATTTGTATATGAGCACAAAATACTGTTTATGAGTGCTGTTTCTACCAGCTACAATAATTTTTAAGCTGTTTTAGTGATATGTATTATTTCACGACATTTATATCTACATATGGTAAGCTTTAAAATAACTAAAAAAGCTGTCAAATAAGTAAAAAAGAAAAGAAAATAGTTTGTCCTCCACCTTTTAAGGCACTGCCTACTGTCGCCTATCTAACTGGATCAGGTTTAGACTTTTTACAAATGGACCACACATAGGTCCGTTATTTCTAATATCCTTTTGCTATTGTTTGCAAGCGTTTACTATTGTTTTGGGTGAACTAAAATGGCGGCAAGGTCCGCCTACTGGCTTCAATCCGTATAATAGACTTTTTAGGAACAGCCCCTCTCCTATTTTCTTCAACCTCCTTAGGTGTATCTACTACCGTCGGGCTGCAGAATACATGTAACCTCGGACAGAAGCATCCGACCCTGGTTGGCTGAGAAAAGTACTTCCGGAGTAGAGGGTGCACGCCTTGCATTGGCTGCAAGCAACGCAGTGGTGTGTTTCCGGGTTGACGTTATGGAGTTGCACGTGTGAATGTGGAACTGGTGGGCTGTGGGTACTTGAGAAAGGAACGGCGATGGTAGTTCGTGATTGAGTGCCTTCTACTGGTAAGGTGAACTATTCATTCTGTAGTCCTGAGCTTATTGGGGTGCAGTTCTGTTGCTAGCAGACAGATGAGGTATATAAGAATAACTATACTGAGTAATATCAGTGCTCTGTCTAGCCCAGAATCCTGTTTCTAACAGTGTCCAATCCAGGTCAGAAGTACCTGGCAGAAACCCAAATAATAGCAGATGTAGAGTAATTACAATTTCGTATTTTGACCCATGATCTATTGAGCTTTGCTCTCTCCCCCCCCCCCCCCCCCCCCCAGGCTGTAATACCTTTAATTGGATTGGACTAAAACAGAAATTATTTTAAGATGTTGATGAACATAAAGCTTTTCAAACCACATAGATCCTTTATGAAGTGTTGTACACTGCATCTGAGAGAGAAAGCCCAGTCGTTGCTAAAACAGTAAACATTAATGACCCGGCTTATTTACGCTTCTTAGACCGTCATGTTCACTCAAGTATAATTTTGAGGTTTATAAACAAATGTAACACAAGAAAAGTGATACATGCAACAGTTATTACCATCTGCATAACGTATTTAGATTGCTGCAACATTTTCTACAATATGTAGCATTGGAGCATGCAGTGCAAAATGACAGAAGAGAGAGAGGGAGCCTTCTATTGCCTCTGAAAGCGCAAAAGATCATATTCACATGATTGTAAACTTAGGATGAATATATTGTATAGTGCACATAAAAGATAAAAATATAACCTAGTCTTTCCCAGTTAGTAGGGAAAGATTAACATTTATCAGTTTTCTTGTATATAACTTGCATAACCCATATGGTCAGCCCAATAAGGTGATTAGTTTTGTAACTGTTGTGTGCAGATTATATATTTCATGCCTTTGTTTTTAGGGTAGTCACTGCAGTTCCTTGCGGGTTATCTCCCCCCTCCCCCCCCCCCCCCCCCCGTCTCTTAGAAGTGCAAAAAGTAATTTCACTGTTGTTTTGAGTTTAAGCTTAGGTATTCTATGCTTGGTTTCCATCCTCGCCATTTATGGATCCTCTGTGTATATTTCATTCAACAGGGTAAAAGTCATAGTAAGGTTTCAATAGGTGGAAACATCTTTACCAGGTTTGACCTGGGCCGCCATCCTTCCCTTTGTAGGGCTAAATAGGTGACTATGGTTAGAGTAGTAGTATGGCAAAGCAATAAACAAAACTTAGCAACAAGCCCACATGCCAAAAGGTTCTGACTCACTTGAAACTTGGCAGTGCTTTCTATCTCACCCCCTGGGCCATAGGACAGACTAAAACTGACCGTCGCCTGTAGTCTGCCTGGAAAAGTGCTTTGGCTCTCTCTATATGGTAGGTCTCTCATTTCCCTCTCTGACTCCAAGCTGAAGTTTCATAGCTGGCTCCTGGACAAGGCTTGTAGATAGGCTGCCACTGCTCCACTGTTGGTCTGTGTTAGTTGTGGGAGGCCATCAGCAATGAAGCCGGAATGCACACAGCTCTTCTCTGGAATTAGTTGAAGCTAAGATGCTACCCAGTATGGCACTTACTTATAGTTCAGTTCCTTTATGAGTACTGAGGGCTTTAGCCCTTCAGTGATACTCAGAAGAACTATATCTTGAATGGCAAAGTAACAGACATTAGAGAAAGGTGTCTTTCTCTAACAGGCTAACTCCTGTGTAGCTTGCTGCCTCTCAGTCAGCGCCCCTTGTATAGTTCACATCATATTACATGTGGAACAGGTCTCTGATTGGACGAGCTGGGCAGACAGAGACCCCTGGCATGAAGTGTGCTCATGGACAGTAGATGGTAAAGCTTTGGTCCACTAGGGTCGTCGAGCTAACCAGATGATAATTGCCATCAGCTTGGTGCTGGAATGCCTTTGCAGATGATATAATAAGGAGGGCCATCACCAAGGCCAGGGGCCTCATCAGAGCTGGCTGTCTGGCACCTTACAAGATGGTCAGCTAAGATTACCACATACCAGTGTTGTTGTAAATCATTTTCCTGCAGCTTCACACCAGAGGGAGAAAACACAGATGTCCCTTAGAATGTCAGTGCCCAGTGCTATAGGAAAGTTTTGTAACAACCGTGATAGTATTGTCCTGTAAAGATGGTTCTTGTCCTAGCCATAGTTTGGTTCATAGGCCTCACTTAGGCAACATAGGCCTTATGCATACAAGCAGGTATGGGCAGTATATCCTACTACATTCTGAAGCACATGTTGACCTGGGACACATTGTGTGAGGGTGAGCCTAACATAACGATTGGCTGAGTTTGACGCAGAAGGGCCTGACATGGACGGGTAGATGAATAGCTTGTTTTGCCTGCATCTCTTCGCTCCAGCCATTACCTAACTCCATCCTGTTGTGGTAGGGTGGGAGTGACAAAAGGGAAAAATGGGAAAGGTTCAGTGTCGTCTCTAATGGCATTGTGTCACTTCTCAAATGGAGTGGGACCATCTGGTGAGGTCAGGTTGGTTCCCTTTTCTGTTTTCCCAGAGACAGGGACCAAGGGAATGCCTGCTTCCTGTTAGGATAGACAAGAGGGAAAGTATCCTTACCAAGTGTCAAATGCTCTTGGCACACTGGATGGATCCATATCCCAGGATGAGGGAAAAAAAAATCCGAGGTATTCCTCTGTCCTATGACACAGAAGCGCCATTTGTTCCCAAAGTTTTAAATACCTAGGGTAGTTCCCACCATCTGAAAACATTCATGGTGTTCCATGCAGGGGAAGGGCAGATGGCAGTGGTTTGAAGGCTCAAGCGTCCCTATGCAGCTGTTACGATGACTGCCACAGTGTCTTGGTGCCGTATGTACCAGCAGCTAGATCAGCGGGAGAGAGGCCTTCCTCTCTTGCAATGACATGTGTCCCATTACAAGTTGCTACAGGAATATGACAGCAGATTACATTATTTTTAATAAACTGTGCATCTCTGTATACATTTTTTAAAAGCTCACATATATCTAAAAGTATTGAGAGGATTTGCAAACACAAGAAGTGCCATTCTATAAACAGAAATAAAGTTTAGAAACATTATTTATTTACAGAGTAAATTGAAGGCAGGTAAACATCAAAATGTCATCCACCGAACCAAATAAGATGGTTAGGTTTGTAACTGCTACTGCATTTAGGTTGCCCCCCTCCTCCCGCATGCCTTAGAAATTCGGAAAGTTGTTCCATTGCTGTTTTGAGCTGAAGTGTCCAATGCTTGCTTTCCTTTCCTATTTGAATTAAGTGATCGTTTTTGTTCCCACCACATTGTCTGGGAGGTCACCCAGCTATTCACCACCCTTTCTGTAAAACTGTTTCCTGAAGTCACTTACGTTGAGCTCATCTTCAAAGATCAATCAATGGAACATCATCCTGATCAAGCCCAAGATTGCTAAGATGCTGTTCACTTCTCTATTTAACAGGCTTTTTCGTTTGTCACATGGACATTTACTGCCATAGATAACTTACGTAGATGAACAATCAGTTTTATACTTTACCTTATATTTTCTACTGGTATTAGGAATCTGTGTGAAATTGGTTGTCATGACAAATGGACAATAGACACAGTGTCCACAGGCTGCATGTCCTGATTCTATGGAGAGCTCAATTTGCCTACCTGGAGTTTTAAATATTCCCCTCAAATTTCTACCTCTTGTGTATGCAAAATGGTTTAGACTCAAAACCACGATGAAGAGATACAATATGCTGTCACAATTTTTTTTTAACTAAGGGGCCCTTTTTCTAAGAGCATGCTAATAAAATTAGTATATGCTATATGCCACGACACCCTTAGGTATAAAATGGACTTATTAGCATTTTTAGCACATGCGCTAATGCCTTTACTGCACGCTAAGCTTTAGTAAAAGGGCCCATAAGAAAATCTGCTACATCTCCATTGGCTTTTGGTGCAGACATTGTGCCATTTTGGTAGCATTTCTCTGGCATATTGGAGGCTACACCTCTGAAAAGATAAAGACATCACATTCTAAGCGAGATCTTCACAACTTCTTATGCAAGAGCATATTGCTGCTTTTTTTTCCCCAATGGTTCTTCCTCTCCTTATTCATTCCAGCATCCCTAGTAAGAGGGTGGTGGAATTCCAGTTATAGATACGTAACCAGGCATGCAAGAGTTCAATAGAGTCAGGTGGTTATTGAGGGCTGTCTTACATGCTAGCCGCCTTTTATGCATTAGCAGCCTGTTTGGTTTTGGTGGATTAAACTTCTCATACATTCTGCTTGCTTGTATGTCACTGCCAGTTGAATGTCTGTTCTCAGCTTGGCTCTTCTGTCCTGACAGTAGAGGTAAACCAGTATTAACATCACCAGAAAGCCTCAAAACCCTTGATCCAATTATTCTTTAATGCAGTCAATCCAAAGAAAATAAATAAGAGTTACTGCCACTGCAGGTCAGATTCTGTTTTTATCCAGCCCCTAAAACAGGCAGGAGGGGCTGGGGAAGTCAGCTACAGGCTGGATGGTGAAGTTGAAAATACATGCACGATGAAAACAACAATGAAATCACAGGGACTTGAAAGCCAAACAGCAAGATCACAGTAGAAGCATGGTGAGCATCCTGGTCCTCCGCAGACATAATGGGAGGGGGGAACAGGCTCCTTACCTGGTACGCTTGGAAACAAGGCAAGCCAACAAGGAAAGACCATGAGACGGTGAGCGAGAAAGTGCTAATTACAGAAAACTACAAAAATATAGGAATTTGTTCTCAGCACAAATATGTAAACTACTTTGATTGTAACTACAAAAAGGTAGCATATCAAATCTTGTCCCCTAGCCCAGTGGTTCCCAAACCTGGTCCTGGAGGCACCCCATCCAGTCAGATTTTAAAGATAGCCACAATGAATATTCATGTGGATATCATGAAAACCTGAATGGCTGGGGTGCCTCCAGGACCAGGTTCGGGAACCACTGAGCTATCCCCTTACTTAATATCACATTTAAAATGGGAGCAGCGCACTGGCACTTCCCATATGAAGGCTGTAAGTCAACAAATAGTGGTACATAAGAGCTGACTGAATGCATTAATAGCCTCCACACAGCAGGATACTTTTTTTTTGTGTTAATGAAATAATTGCTGTTCGTATTCTAGTTGAGATTCATTTATTGACCGCATGGCTTAACCTTTATTATCAGTCATCCCTCAAGCATCAGCACTACTGAGTCTTCTGTATATTCTGTGCCAAACATATCTTTGTCTTGCACTCAAAGATTAAGGGTTTGATTGATCTGTAGGTTTATGTACCATAATTGCAGTTGGCAGATTCATTCATAATTTTTTCCCCTATTTTATCTATTCTAGATATTTCAACATGGCATCTTTGGAAGAGAGTTTTCCTCGCGGTGGCATACAGAAGAAAAATAAGGAAATAAAAGTGCAGAAGAGATCCCTAGAGAAGGATAGCCTGTTTGATGTGAGTAGCATGCAAGGATATTGGAAAGCTTACAGGGTTCCCTGGACATGTTCATATAACTAGATTTTATTAGCACTGGAATTGACTGTAGTTTAAAAGTTTTGTTGGGTTGGTGGCAATTTGTTTAATTTTACATTTAGTTAGATTGAAGTAGATATTAAAGTCTTTTGGAATATGTTTGCCTGGCGAGTTTCATTAATATAACTAGGATATTTGCCCCTGGTTCTCAAGGGCCACAACTGAGTTGAGTTTCTTGAATATGCATAAGGTAGAATTGCATGCATTCTACTTCACGTTGTGTATAGATCTAGCTCATGCGTATTATTAGGGATATCCTAAAAACCCTGCTTGTTTGCAGTTCTAAAGGACTTAGAAGCCTGTGCCACAGTACTTGGGAGATGGCCTGGAAGCACGTTTATCTATGTACACACTAGTAAAAAAATGCCCGTTTCAGAAAGCAATGAAACAGGCGCTAGCAAGGGTTTCTTGTAGTGTTTGTTTGAAGTGTTGTTCGCCGGTATGGGAGGCCTGGTCCCTGCCCCCAGCGCCTAAGTGCACTTTGATGGGCACTCACAGCGAGTCGTTGGCCATTTTCTGGCCCCAGCGCCTACGTGCACCTTGATGGGCACTCGCAGCGAGTCTTTGGCCATTTTCCGGGCCCAGCGCCTACCTGCACGTTGATGGGCACTCGCAGCGAGTCCTTGGTCATTTTCGCATGTTCGCCGGTATGGGAGGCCTGGTCCCCGCCCCCAGCGCCTACCTGCACCTTGATGGGGAGTCGGAGCGATTTTCGCGCATTCGACGGTATCGGAGCCGTGCTGGCCGGCCCCAGCGCCTAGCTCCACCTTGATGGCCACTCGCAGCGAGTCATTGGGCATTTTTTGCGTTGGATGATATCGGAGCCGTGTTCCCTAGCCCCACCGCTTAGCTCCACCTTTATGTCCACCTCGTTGGTGATGGTGTGGCCGCATTTGACGCACCTCGGGGAGATCTCCGCCCTCGTTCGTCATCACGTTGTGACGCGAGGGTGGGGCACACAGTAATGGGCCAAAACGGATATCTCGGGCGCCTCACACTTCGGGTTGAGGCTTCATTTAGAATGTTGGGGTTGCGAATTTTGTCCGGAAGGGGCGTGGCTGAGGGTGGGTCTATGAGTGAGAGTGAGTGGTGCATGAGTGAGAGTGAGTGTTGCTGACAGCCTAGCCTTCAGTGTTTCCCTCCCACTGAGTGAGCTTCAGAATGTTCCAGGTGAGAATTATTATATAGGACTAGTAAGGAAGGCCTGTTTCAAATCGCAATGAAACGGGCGCTAGCACGGCTCCCCTCCGTCCCTTTGTGTCTCCGTGTGTCGCCGGCCCCCTGCAGCCTCCATGCGAATGTGTGACCCTGGCCCTTTTGGCAGGCCCATGTGCTCCGCCCTCGACGTCATCGCGTTTTGACGCGAGGGCGGAGCAGAGGTACAGTGCAGTACAACGTTGGAGCTGAGAATGTGCTCCGCCCTCAACGTCATAACGTTTGACGCGAGGGCGGGGCCCACAGACTGTGATTTTCTGTGGCTTCAGAGCTTCGAACTTACAAACCTGGCTTCAGTGACGTCAGTGCAAATAGAATGTTGAGGGTGAGTTTTATATATATAGATTTAGGTGGGAAAGGAAAAAAAAAAAAAACCAATGAACAAAGGTGGCCAAAAGACGGAGGCTTAGACCTAGGTCAAACATGTGAATCTTTATTAAGAAAATGACCCGACATGGTGTGTTTCAGCGTAATGCCTGCATCAGGGTGTCAAAGTGCATATTGCACAGAAGAGCATAAAAATCCAGGTGCTTGATTGCACCATTTTTGTGAAACACTGCTGTGCCCAAAAACATTCGATAGGAAAAGGCAGCCCTGTAAACATTGTAGTGGGCACTAGAGCAGTACAACTACTGGAAAACTAAACAAGCCAGATTAGTACAGATTGATCCTGTTCATTCATTGCTAATGGAAGACCAAGTCTCTTACAAAGACTCTCACCCAGTATAGAATAAGTAACCAAAAACTAAAAATGAAAATATGTAGGCTAAAATTAAACTGAGACAGCTCTTGAGGACTAAACTTTGACAAGCCCCATTTGGAGTCCTGCGTGGGAGGTAGGGCCAAGATGGTGTTTTGCTGAGATGCCTAGGACAAGCTCTCTCTGGAGTTCCATCTTTGTCAATCGTGAGGGGGCTTAGAGGTCCTTGTAAGGTCTTCCCGATGCATCCAGACATTCAGGACCTGATGACAGCTGAATAAGTCTCAGCAGACGCAGGGCTGAGACTGGGAAGAGCCATGGCTCACCTCTGCCTGTTAGTTCTGGTGGAGAAAGATAAATTGCACCTTTGCTTCCCGGTTACGACGGTGACTAAGAAGACCAACTTGCCAGTGGAAGGGGGCATTGCCCTAAAAGACATACAACATAGGAACCTAGAAGGCTTGTTGAAACAAACCTTTGGGCCTTCAAGTGACACAGTGCTCAGCTTGTTTGTGGCAAGAGCATGCCTGAAGTGACATTAGCAGTCTGCATCACAAGATGGGCGCCATAACGTCCAACTGGAAGCGAGGTTGCTTGGTGAATGCAGATTGACATGTTATGGGTCACGGTCCACAGTATGTCTTTTGGCTATCATGGATTTGGCAGCAGATAAACCGACGAGTGAAGTTGGCTAAAAGACGTAGGCCCAGGTCAAATGTGTGAATCTTGTGTGACTCATGAAAGTTATTGCTATTATATGGTATGATAGAATTGCTCTGTAGGGCCTAGGTGTCATTTGTAATGTTTTGTATGTCATCACAGTATGCATGGTACTGGAATTTGGCAAGTTACAGTAAGTATTTTCCTGTCCTTGAAAGGCTTAAATCTGAGGGGCCCTTTTACTCAGCAGCACTAAAATGTGGCCTGCTGTATTCCCAGCGAGGATCTTTCCCATATGCTAAGGCCACTTTTAGCGTTGCTGAAAAATGATTGATTTTTTTTTCTATTCGGCCTCTGCCATAGCAAGCTCCTTGGATCTGCTTCAGCGACAACAGCCTGACCTTACATTTTTTTTTTCTATGTCTGTCTATAACCAGATGCATAGCAGCGGTTGGCTGCATGGTCCAGTTGGAGTGGCGGCAGCTAGGTCCACAGCATTTGGCTCTATGGTATTCTGTCTGTAGCAACAGCTGCCTTCATGCCGCAGCTTGACTATCGGCAGCTGCCTCCCTACCCCTGCTTCAGCATCCATAGCTGCTGGCATGGAGCTGAGCTTTCTTCACGACCATTTGCAGTGCACTGAGTCAGTGCTGGCAGTAACCGGCATGACTTTTCATCACTGTTGCCATTGCCCTTCATCAGCTCAGTGGGCACTAAGCTGGTATGGTCACAGTCTTCAGGCCCTATGGGGTATGGGGTCGGCATCCTCAGCTTCTAGCATGGCACTGGGTCAGCATCAGCATCCACTAGCATAGCAATGCTTAATATTAGCAGCGTTTTTGTTTGGTGAGCAGTATTTCTGGTTGGTCGCAGTGTCAGTAGCAGCCACCTAATAGAATGCGACTGCGGTATGGCTTTCATATCATGAGTTCAATCCCTATCACTCTCTTGGTCAGCATAACTGCATCAGCAGGCTGCTCATGGTCAAGTTGTTAACAGCTTCTGATATATGGTTGTGGTGATAGCACAGGTGACTAATATTTAAGTTTATCCACAACGGTGGCTGCCTGTATGCAGTGGCATCACAATCTAGTTCCTGGGTTGCTCAGTGGTGGTGCTCACTGAGGCAGGGGCATCCAGGCCTTTCTGGTATCTGCAGCAGTAGACTTGTTTTTGCTGGGGTCTCAGCCATTATTTCTGGTAGCCAACTCTAGTCTGCAGATCCACCAGGGGCTAACTTTGGGGTTTTGCTGTTCTGTTAACTGATCTTCTAGCTTTTTCTACATCTACCTCTGGGACAGATGTTGAGAGGCAGACTGTATGTCATCAGCTCAGACTTCCAGCTGTGTACCTCTCTTCCATCAGCCGTCAGGGCTTCTTTGGTGGACGACTGTGGTTTGCAACTGCTCCATCAATGGTGGGATACAGCTGTGCTATCCATTGGCACGGCACTTCAATACTGGTTGGTGAAGTTATCATTGGCCTTGGCAGTGTGCTGGACTTGGCAGTATGGGCCACCGTTTCCACCGTCAGGAGACTCTGGCATGTAGGGACCACAGCCCTTAGGCCACCAGTTTAGCCTGGGTCTAGGCAGCTTTATTCAGATGCTATCTTCGGCACCTTCTTCTTTGTTGTGATTTATTGTCTGTCAGAGACTTCCTTTCCAGAGCTACTTCTCTGCAGTTATTCTGTAGGGAGATAGGCAGGTCTTTTATGTGAGACATACTTGACTGTGGCTCCTTTAGGAGTGTACAAGCTTCCAGGTTCCAATCAACCTTTGTTTGCTTCTTCGCTATCCAGCACTATGGTGTGGGGATAGCTTTTATTTCTGCTTCCATAGGTTATAGTTGTTCTTGGCATACACTGTTTGGGCGGGGAGATTTTGCTTCTGGTTTGTCCAGGTTCTTCATTTCCTTCAGTATCACTGCTCCGGTTCTATCTTTCTGTTGCAATGGAAGTCTCCTTTGGTTGGTTGTTCCTCAGTCAGGGTTCTGATGTCCTCAGTCATTTCTGTTCTGTGCATAGAGTTCCTCATCAGGTATTCATGTGGTTTTTCTCTCTCGTGTAGTCCCACCCTGTCTGCTCACTGCTTTGCTACATCCTAATGGTGTGGACTGATCTGGTATGGACACTAAGGAAGGAGAAATTGTCTTATCTGATCATTTTCTTTCCTTTAGTCCTACCAGACTGGTCCAGAACCCCACTCTATTAATATTTCCTTCCGCAATGGTTCAAAGTTCTTTCTCCTTATTTGATGTACTCTTCAACCTGTTTCATCTTCTGAATCAGTGAAAACACTGTCAGTGGGGCATATGTCATCTGGGTTGCTACAGGCATGAAGATGCTGTCTGTCAATGAAACATATACCTGCGGAATTGCTACAACTATACTTTTAAGTTGTTGCTTTGGCTCAAGTGTTCATGTTTGGTGGGCGAGTAATCATGAGCATCATTGCTTGGCTATTTGACATACTGAACTTTCCATGGCTGCATGATAACCCTTAAGGGGTGATTCACTAGGAACTACTTCATCTTCTAGTCAACAGACATAACTATCCCAATGGTCTGGACTGGTTAGGTAGAATTAAAGGAAAGAAAATTATCAGGTAAGACATAATTTCTCTTCCATCGCAAGCAAATGTTTTTTCCATTACAACTCTGCCTTTAGAGGGAATGTTGCTTCTCATACCAGATTTTTTTTTTTTTTAATTAGATATATGATGATGATGATGAAGAAGTGAAAAGCAAGAAGAAAAGGAAATCCAAAGAGGATCACGAGAAACCTCAAAAGTTTAAGACAGAGCACAAAAAATCTCTGTCCTCTGATGATACTGACTTAGAAATTCTCAGATTTAAGGTTTGTAAATTAGGATTGATTGCAGTCCCTGTCTGCACATCCTTAATAAGAACGACATACCGCGCATGTTTTAAATATGACCACTGAGTAGTTGCTTAACTCTCATCACCTTTATCCACCTGTCCCTTTGGGTCACCCAGGCAGGGCCGCCGAGAGACAGAGCTGGGCGCGGAGCATGACCGCTGCCACTCCCTCCCCCCACTCAGTATGCAATCGCAGTTGCCGCCTCTCACTCGCTGGTTTGCACTGCCCCTGATAGATTGGAGGGGCCAGAGCCAAAAGTGTGTGTATAGGGGTATGTTTTACTCCTGCCCCCCCCGCCCCAGCTGAAGCCTTCCTCCAGCGCTGTTCTCTGCCTCATTGCCTGTCCTGCTCAGTGCTTCCCCTCGCATGCGTGACATGAGGAGAAGCACTGAGCAGGGTAGGCAATGTGATGGAGAACAGCTCTGGAGGAAGGCTTCTGCTGGCGGGGCTTGGGGACCCCTGCCAGCAAAACCAGGGGCCCCAAATCTAATTTGGAATCCTGTCTGCTCCTCCCCAGCCTCTAAGGGAGGCCTGATGCCTGTCTTTCTGCTGCTCCTGTCGAGACCCGGATGATTGTGTTAATGTGATCACCCGGGTCCTGTTAGGAGCAGGAGACAGTGCCGGGCGCGGGAGAAGTTTGCCCCCCCCCCCCCCTCTCGGCGGCCCTGCACCCAGGATGTTTATGTTGACTGCATCTGTTGTCCCTTCATTTCTATTGGAGCTGGGTTTCATATAACATGTCTGTAGTGAATATAATGACAACAGATAGAGATGACTGACCTGCCCAGATCTGGGGTCTGTGGCACTGCTGCAGGCATACAGTTGAGAGGACCAGATTGTACTTCAAGGTCCCCATCTGCCATCATATTCTGGGGGTTAGTTTTTCAAGCAACATTCAGCAGTTCATTTATTCCTAAGTTTAGTGGAGATTTTCAGCAAAATTTAGGTGCTGAGATTTTTACTGAAATTCCCCTAAATTTAGGAACCTAAAATATACAAGCTTATATTTTAGCCTGTAATTCTTTTTGCCAAGATTTAGGGGGAAAGTTAGCGATGTGGACTACTGTTAAGACATGCTATTTTACTTTAACCTCAGTTATTAGTAACTAGGTCTCACTGCATCAAATGGGGCCTTTGATAAAACAGCACCAGTTAGTGTGCTAAAATAACACATCTTAATGGTAACCCATCTTGATAACTATGCCCCTTGGAAAAGTTTTAAGTTATTTGCTTATTTATTTATGACATTTATATGCTACATTATCCCAGACAAGTTTGAGTTCAGTGTGGCTTACAATAAACAGTATTGGATACATAACCAAGAATAATGCATAAGAAAGTAATTTGTTGTAAGAATCCAATGAATCCTTGCTTGCTGCTTAACTTTTTTCCATACCTAACTTCACCCCTTGTAGCTTTCTATTTCTTAGGCACATACATATAGGTGATCAAGGAAAAAAGATTCCTAAATTTGGGTTCTGAGCTGCAGTGAGTTTCCAACCGGGCAAATTTAGGTCTCTAGGCCCTTTGAAAAGTTACCTCTGTCTTTCTGTATAAGCTTTAGCAAATACATTCTTTAAATTGTCAGTCAAACAAGCTTGCTTGCCTATGGAATACTGCATCTCCTTTTGCTGGGAGGTATAGCCACACCAGCCTGTAGCCATGCTAGTAGATGGGTCAGTTCCTTCCATCACCATTTCCTGTGACATATGTGAGAATGTACCAAAAGCCTTCCCACTGTTTCATGCTTGTCTAATGTGTTTCTTTGTTTGGACTTACTTCAACACCTTTCATTACAAAATGTCAAAGCAATTACAAATAGACTACTTTGAAGAAGGAAAGGAATGCCAATCATCTTGACAGGAAAGCAGAATCAATTTTGCCTTCCTTGTACTTTGATTTTTGAGTTTGTAGATCCTGTTCTGAAAAAGTGGAGCCAAGTAGTCGGCCTAAGCTCGAACATAATGGTGTACTGATATCATCTGGCTATAGCTGACATTCATAGCAAGGGTGTAACAAGAAGGCCATTTTATTTTTGAGGGCCCAGGGGTGGACTGAGGGGGCTACGTATTTTCTCTTAGTTCCCCCCCCCCCCTGCTCCGCCCCATCAAAAGTAATACCTTGGCTAGCAGAGATGCCCAAGCTCTACCTGGTGATGAGGTCTGCTGTCTGATTTCCCGTACCCATGCTGCCTGAGCAGCAAGTAAGTCAGTGGTTATGCTTCAGCCTCTGATGCTAGCACTCCCATACATGCTTTGTTCATAGCATGAACTTATGGTGTGGACTTTCTCAGTGTTAAAGCAGCACGGACAGGGGCTTGGACATGCTTCCCAGCCGGTTCTGCAATTTTGGACGAGTCCTGAGCCTAAAGTGGGGGTTCCCAGGCCTACGAGTGCCCCTTGTGTCTATGCCACTGATTCTTATTCTTTTGCTTAAATAGACTAAATATTGCTGATATTCTCTTTGTATGCTATTCAGGACATTTATAACTTGTTTGGTAGTTCTATGATGCAGTCTGTTTTCTAGCATTTTCTATAAAGATTCAGGGGCCAATGCACAGTGGCTTCCGATAAATACAGGTGCCACTAGAAAAACTGCCAGGTCACAAACAGTGACCAATGCACAAACAGTGACCAGTGCACAAAGGAGATTGTATGCAAACGAGATGCATGAATCCTCTTTTGTGTATCGATCACTGTTTGCAACTGGAAGCTGTCACAGCTTGCACTAAGTCCCTGGTGGTCCAGTGGACTGCCTTCTGACACCCCCCAAGATCTCTTAATAATTCCCTGGTGGTCCAGTGAACCCCGACAGTACCCTCCCTCCCTCCCCCCCCCCCCCTAGCAAAAGAACCTTGGTGGCCCAGTGGACCACCTCCCGAACCCCCCCCCCCCCCCCACTGTAACTATCACTCCATGGTAGTCTAGTGACCCCCCACACACACACACACACACATACCTTAGATCCGCAGAAGTAATGCCTCCTGCCTCTGGAGCCTGTCCTTTCAAAATGGTAGCACCCAGCCCCTGCCTGGTGTATCCTGGGATGCACTGGGAGGGGCTAAACACCATTGTTTACGTGCTTTGGAGCTGTGCATCACACAGCATGCTCATTAGAATACTGATGAGCTCGTAATACATTTGCATAGGAGTTCTCAGTGGCTGCTAACTTCACACGTTAGAGCCACGGATAATCCCTTTGTGCATTACTTGGTAGATAACGTTTGCTTTAGACTGGCTACAACCAGTCTAAAGCAAACATTGACAGCACGGTAAGCTTTTCTCAGTTTGAGCCATCTCTGCCTTTTAGAAGAAGCTGCAGATTTCTCTGGTGCTCATTGCCTGATTTCTGCTTTAGTGACTGCTTGTAATATGCGACTGCCTTGCTTGAATTTCAGGACCTAAGCGTAGGACTGCTGCTGCTTGGTTGCGTGAAGGAAGTACGTGATTTTGAGGTACTTGTCAGCCTGCCAGATGGACTCACGGGCTTTGTTCAAGTAACAAATATCTCGGATGCATATACAAAGCTCCTCAATGACCAAGTGGACAAAGAGGATGCGCTAGAGGTAAGAGTGTGGAAGTATTCTCGCCATGCGGTGGAATTGACGAGTATCTATTAAAGGGCTAGATTGGGCCATTCTTTTTGGGTTCAGTTAAACTTTCATGTGACACATACGTGCCACCCTTCTGCATATAGATAGAATCTGTGTTTATGAGTAAGTTGTGGCTGATTCTTCATGTCTGCTATATTGATATGTTGAAATTAATCTTTTTGCATTGTTTTATGAGCAAATAAAATATTGCTATCTTAATTTTTTGTTTATTTTTTACTCTATAGGGTTTGACTGCCCTTCCAGATTTGTTCCCTCCAGGAATGTTGGTGAGATGTGCTATAAGTGCATTAGAGAAAACTGTAGGAGGGTTTAATAGCGTCAAACTGTCTGTGAACCCCAAAGATGTCAACAAAGCCCTTAATTCTGCAGCTCTGAGAGCAGGAATGGTATGATGTGTTTATAGAAGCTTATTTTAAAAACTGCTTTCTCTTCTTATCTTGAAGCTGGTAAGCATTGCTGTGACTGACATAAAAAAAATGATGGTTTCTGCTTCCTGTCTCAGCAACTTCCCATCTTTTAAGAACATGGGAGAGCTAGAAAAAAAGCACAGAATATAGCAAAGAATTGAAACTCTTTCGTGGACAGTTTCTCCAAATGGGTTATTTTTTGCAAATACTGTGAGAGTAATGAGCTTCACTTCTGAGCCAGGGTATGTGGCATGTGATGTTAGTCTTTCAAATTTACTGCTAACACTCACTGTAGTAGTTGCATCATGCCAAAGAGAGTTTCCCTGTGGAGTTCATAAGATGTTAGCCATCCAGGTGAGCTTGAAAATTCCTTTAAGTCAGGCCTGTGGCACCCAAAATGATGGGAAATATGTCGGTATCTTCTTGCCACATTTTCTTTGTTCTTGGACTGCATTTTGTTTTTTGTTACATTTGTACCCCGCGCTTTCCCACTCATGGCAGGCTCAATGCGGCTTACATGGGGCAATGGAAAGTTAAGTGACTTGCCCAGAGTCACAAGGAGCTACCTGTGCCTGAAGTGGGAATTGAACTCAGTTCCTCAGTTCCCCAGGACCAAAGTCCACCACCCTAACCTCTAGGCCACTCCTCCACTCCATTTCTTGGTACCTGAGGATTTGTTTTTTCTCCATACACAATTCAGAGTAATTGCATGGGACTGACACAGCTATGATCAATTAGAGGCTGACTTGATTTTCAGTTTTGATTACTTACATTATATTACATTACATTTGTATCCCACACATACCATTAAAGGTCAGCTTGGCTTACAAAAGACTAAACTGGGCCAAATGCCAGGAACAAGTACAGATCATTAAAAATAAGCAACCAATAAAAGCTAATTTAATTCAAACTCAAATATTATCTAAATTAAAAAATGTTTTCAACAACTTTCGGAATGCTGCATAGTTTTGCATTTGAATTTCTTCAGGTAGATCATTCCAATTACTGGCCACCAGATATGCAAATGAACAGGCAAACTTCCCCCCTCCCCCCGCCACAATCACTCTCCCCTCTTTCCCCATCTCACTCGTCTACTGTGGGAAGCCCCGGTGGTTTAGTGGCCTTTTTGTGGTCAGGAACAATCCCACTTGTTCCTGTCCCATGTTGCTGCTCTGATGTAATGACAAGCTTGCCCATGCTGGTTCCATTTGCAAAATGGCTGCCAGGACCTCCCGCAGCAGTCTCGCAAGGCTGTTGCAGGAAGTCTCGGCAGCCGTTGCTTTGGAGCAGTGGCACTAGGCAAGAATGAGTGGGATTGTTCCTGCCCCCGAAGAGGTCGCTTGACCACCAGCTCTTGAAACTCTTTTCCTGTGTGGGGAGAGGTGTGTGTGCATCAGTTGGACAAAGCTTGCTTCGTGCAGTATGGGGAAGTCACAAGAGTATAATCTGAAAGAAAAAAAAGTTACTTTTCTTATGAAGGAGTAAACTATTTTGCCTATATAGTGTACAAGTTATGAATTATTTTGTTCCATATAGGTGTGTATTCAGTATTTGTGGCCATTTTTCACAGAACAATTTCTATATAGTGTTGCAAATCATGATGGAACAGGATCAATTACAGTTGGGAACCTAAAGAAAGTACTGGGTGATGGATGCAAATCTACCTTCATCTTTGCTCATTTCAGGTTTTTTCTTACTGCACTCTCGTCTCATTCTCTGTCTTGTGAAATTCCCCAAGGTTCATCGTTGGCAATCATTATTTTTAGTATTTTTCTTTCCCCTTTTCTACTGTTTATCGCATAATTAGGCTGTAGTCATTATTTACATTCAGATGACATTCAAATAGTCTTCCCTGATCTTATTCGCCTTAACACCTGTTTTCAGTCAGTTCACAACTGATTCTGGGACTGCTACCTTGTTCTCGTTGTTGTCAAGTGTGAACAGTGGCGTACCAAGGTGGGGGCGGTCCGCACCGGGTGTCAGCGGGTGGGGGGTGCTCCGCGAGAGCCGACAGGTTTTTTTTAATCCATGCAGCGATCGCCGATGCAGGCAGCGCCTCGCGTCTGCCCTGCATGAACTGAAAAGAGGAAATCGCTTTGCTGACGTCGGGCCTTCCCTCGCTTGTTGTCCCGCCCTCGAGGAAATAGGAAGTTACCTCAAAAGAGGGCGGGACAACAAGCGAGGGAAGGCCCGACGTCAGCAAAGCGATTTCCTCTTTTCAGTTCATGCAGGGCAGACGCGAGGCGCTGCCTGCATCGCTGCACGGATTAAAAAAAAAAAAGCAGGGTGGTGGCTTTAGGGTGAAGAGGGCTCAGGCCTCTCGAAGGAGGGGGGGGGGGCTCAGAGGGGAGAAGGGGATTGGTGAGGTGCTCAGAGGGGAGAAGGGGATTGGAGAGGGTGGGGGTGCTCATAGGGGAGAAGGGGATTGGGGAGGGTGGTCATAGGGGAGAAGGGGATTGGGGAGGGTGGGGGTGCTCATAGGGGAGAAGGGGATTGGAGAGGGTGGGGGCCCTCATACCGTAGGGGAGAAGGGGATTGGGGAGGGTGCTCAGAGGGGAGAAGGGGATTGGAGAGGGTGGGGGTGCTCATACCGTAGGGGAGAAGGGGATTGGAGAGGGTGCTCATAGGGGAGAAGGGGATTGGGGAGGGTGCTCAGAGGGGAGAAGGGGATTGGAGAGGGTGGGGGTGCTCATAGGGGAGAAGGGGATTGGGGAGGGTGGTCATAGGGGAGAAGGGGATTGGGGAGGGTGGGGGTGCTCATAGGGGAGAAGGGGATTGGGGAGGGTGCTCAGAGGGGAGAAGGGGATTGGAGAGGGTGGGGGTGCTCATACCGTAGGGGAGAAGGGGATTGGGGAGGGTGGGGGTGCTCATAGGGGAGAAGGGGATTAGGGAGGGTGCTTAGAGGGGAGAAGGGGATTGGGGAGCTCAGAGGGGAGAAGGGGATTGGGGAGGGTGAGGGTGCTCAGAGGGAAGAAGGGGAGGGTGGGGGTGGTCATAGGGGAGAAGGGGATTGGGGAGGGGAGTGCTCAGATGGGAGAAGGGGTCTGGGGGGTCTGACAAGGGGGCAGGAGGGAAAATGGGTCCATGCCTGGGGCAGGTGGGAGAATGGGTCTGGGGCTGAAAAGGGGGGATGCAAGGCATGTGGTGGATGAAGGGGGCTGGAACTGGGGGCTGAAAAGGAGGGTATTTGGGATAAGGGGGCTAGTACTGGAACTGGGGGCTGAAACGGGGCAGGGGCTGAAACTGGGGGCTTTAAAGGGGACAGGGAGAACTGGCTGGTGCTGAAGCTCGGGACTGATGGGAGAAAAGGGCTGGGGACTGGTGGGATAGTGGGGCTGAAAAGGGGGGCAGGTGGGAGATGTGGGCTGGGGCTGGAACTAGGGGCAGGTGGAATAAGGGGGCTGAAAAGAGGGGGCAGAGAGAGAGGGGACAGACCCTGGATGGAAGTGGGGAGAGTGAGGGAGGGCAGACCTTGGATGGATGGGAGAGGGAGGGCAGACGGATTGAAGGGGCAGAGAGAAAGGGCAGATGGTGGGTGGAAGGGGGAGAGAGAAAGAGGGCAGACTGGGGTAAATGGTGGATGGAAGGAGCTGAGATAGAGGGCAGATGTGGATGGAAGGGAGAGAGAGAGATGGCAGACTGGGGCAGATGGTGGATGGAAGGGGCAGAGAGAGAGGGCAGACACTGGATGGAAGGGACATTAGAGAGGGCAGACACTGGATGGCAGAGAGTGAGCGAAGACATGCTGGATGGAAGGAAGACAGTGAAAAGAAGATGAGGAAAGCAGAAACCAGAGATAACAAACTGTAAATATATATTTTAATTATTTTGCTTTAGGATATAGTATTGTAGGTGTGTTAATAAATGTTTATAAGTAGAACATGTAAATAAGGTCATCTTTTTATTGGACTAATTTTAATACATTTTGACTTAACTTTCAGAGAACAAAACCCCCTTCCTCAGGTCAGGATAGGATAATGTAACAGCACTATACTGTATTGACCTGAGGAAGGAGATTTTGGTCTCTGAAAGCTAAATGTATTAGTCCAATAAAATGATATTATTTGTTTTATTTCTATTTGTTAATTTGTAAAGTGGTGATTGGTATTTGTTAGTTTTTTCAAATTTACATCTGCTGTCTTTATATTTTGCACAGTACTAGGGGACATTTTCTGTTTCTGTGGTGTTGCATTGTATGCAGAGTCTGGCATCTTGGGGGTTCAGTTTAATTTTTGTCTAAATAGAAAGTTTAAATATTACTACTTACTCTATAGTGGATTAGGGTGTATCTGTGTTTGTGAAAAAGACATGGCTTTCAGTTGGCATTGACTGTGCAGGATCGACGATCTGTATTATTCTGTCTGGTTTCGTTTTACAATAGGTGAATTGATGTTCTAGTGCTCACTGTAGTGTTTAACATGCTTTCCTTTTCCTTGTGTGACTCGTAGAAATTACTGCTTATGGTATGGTAGAATCGCTCTATAGGTCCTGATGTTTTGTATTCTCGGTATGCCTAGTACTGGATTTGGGGGGGGGGGGGGGGTGTTAAAAAATGACCGGCCCCGGGTGTCAACTACCCTAGGTACGCCACTGAGTGTGAATCCATTTGTTTCTCTGGCCCAAGATCTTACCTGCTCTCTCCCTCTCTTATTGCATCTTCATAACTGTTCGCACTCTGAGTGTCATTCTTGACTGCTCTCCTATAAGCCCCAACTAGATGTGATGGTGAAGCCCTCTTAAGCTTTCTGCAGAATCCTTTCTGTTTGTCTCTGTTTTCCCTTTGCCCAACTTAAAATTCTAATCATTGCTCTTGTTATATCTAAACTGATTGAAGAAATGTACCCAAGGTGGTATACAGCAAAAATAAGTTGGACATAGACAATTTGTCAAGTAAAAATATTCAGATACCAGTACATAGTATAACATAATGTACTACTTACAGTATCAACTCAATACGCATTAAAACATCTTAATAGACAACATAAGGGAAAGAGGATATGATTTGATGCACCGCCTTTCCATAGGTACAATCAAAGCGGTTTACATATTACATAAAGGTACTTATTTTGTACCTGGGTCAGTGGAGTGTTGTGCAGATCCACAAGGAGCTTCAGTGGGAATCGAACCTAGTTCCCCAGGTTCTCAACCCACTACACTAACTACTAGGCTACTCCTCCACTCCATAAGGTGTAAGTGGAGCTGGAACATATAGACAGATGAGATAGAATAACAGGAGTTAGGTAGTCACTCTTACTTTCTAACTTAAGGAAAGAATGTAAATAGAGTTAGAAAAGGTGCATGAAAATGATCTCAAGTAGAGTAGATAATCAAGTGTTGCTACAGAATGTGCAGCTGACGTTAGTCCTTGCGTATTTGACTAGCTAGTTACTTGCTTCTTCCATTAAAGGCTTAGGGGAAGAGCAAAACTGTTAAGCAAAGCTTTTCTGAGGGAGTTTGTTCCAGAGTGCAGACGAGGTTCATTGTTGGGCGTGACATTGAGTGATTTCCTTTAGAGGGGGTGTGATTAGGGATATTCCGTGGGAGGACCTTAGTGATCTTGGAGGTGTGTAGAGGGAGATCCTTAGTACCCTGGTCCATTTCCTTTAAGGGCCTTGATGATCAGACACGGTTTTAAATTTAGCCTTCTATTGTATTGGTAGTCAGCAAAATGTTTGTTGAAATGGTATGATGTGATTGTGTCATTTACAGTCTGTTATACACTGGCATTCTGAAACAGTTGAAGCTGGTGTAAATCCTTAGTAATCAGATCAGTGTAGAGTGCATTACAGTAATCCAGTATTTGTTATCATGGTGTGAACCACTGTGACAAGACTTGCCTTCTCGATGCCTGGAAAAAGACAGTGTAATTGTCTCAGAGGACAGTTGCTTAGATTTGGGGGTTCAGCATAAATTGACTGCTGTAACTCTTTATATAATGATTTGTAGAATGCCATTCGTTAAGTTTCTATCCAATGCTTTTCTCTCTTTCCAATCACTGGTTTCCAGTTTGTTTTGAAATTTAAGATTCTGAGTTTAATCCACCATGCCCACTTTTTCAACTTTGACCCCTCCCTCACCTTTCTAATTTGATTGTACCTTATGTCCCTTTGCACAACCTCAGATCTTCTCAGGCTTCATTGTTATCACTCCTTCCACTGTCTTATTATCTTTTGTCATTCTGTCTTTTGAAAGTGTCGAGTTCAACTCTTGGAGGTGGAGCATCTTAAAGAGCAGTGGAAGGGCAGTTACGCAAAAAAATAGGGCTGACTGGATTAAGATTGTACAATGGGCAGACTGCTGATGGGTGGTGGGTTATTGCAGTCCTTATTTATGGAATCCTCTTTCTTTATACTTTCATCAAGCCTTCCTTTAAGGAGACCATTAAGCCTTGGCTTTTGCAACGGTTTGCCCACATTCATTTGTTGTTCTACCACTTCCCTGCTGGCTGTTTGTGTTTAAGGGCAGTTTTGCAAAACACTTACAAGTATGCCATGAATATTTGGAGCTAGTACATTAGGGGAAGATGTTATCAGAACCATGTAGTTTTTTCCACTATGCCATCTCTAAATCTGTCAATAAAACACTCATCCGCACATGTTTTGGTTTATTCTAAAAATGTACTGTACCACTCTTTCTGATAGAAGAGGTCAGAGCGACTTACAGACAAATAACATTAAAAGAAAAGAACTCCATAATATGATAGGAAAGAAGCAATCGCACAGAACGGAAGAATATACACATGCAAATAAAAAATAAAACATCTTATTTGAGGTACCATTTCTAAAGGAAAAACATTTCTTAGCACCATCAGAATTTAATTCATAGCAAGGATATTGCAGAAGTGATTTTTTTTTTTTCTCACACTGGCCTTCATCTGTCCAAATTTTGATATTTTCTATCGACATAAAACTACATATTAAAAGAATTTCTCCAGTCTCATATCTGCAAATTTATCAGAGATGACCATCCATCCTCCTTTTGTGATATCCTTGCTCTGAGTCAAATTCTGATGGCCCTCAAAAAAATTTTTTCTTTAGAAAATATACTTTAGATAATATATGCAAATTTGTAGCACAACGAGAAAGTGATGCGAGACTGGGCATCCAAATGTCAGGTGACGTGTAATGTGAATAAGTGCAAAGTGATGCATGTCATGAAGAGGAGCCCAAGCTATAGCTGTATGATGCAAGGTTCCATATTAGGAGTCACCGCCCAGGAAAAGGATCTAGGTGTCTTGGTTGATGATATGTGGAAACTCTCTGCTCAGTATGCAGTGGTGTCTAAGAAAGCAAATAGAATATTAGAAATTATTAGGAAAGGAATAGAAAGCAAAAATGAGAAATGTTATAATGTCTTTGTATTGCACCATGGTGCGACCACACCTCGAATATTGTGTGCAGTTTTGGTCACTGCATCTGAAAAAGATATTGCAAAATTAGAAAAGGTACAGAGAAGGGTGATGAAAATGATAAAGGGGATGGGATGACTTCCCTATGAGAAACGGTTAGAGGCTAGGGCTTCTCAGCTTGGAGAAGAGACGGCTGAGGGGAGATGTGATAGAGGTCTATAAAATACTGAGTGGAGTAAAAATGGTAGACTTTTACTCTTTCCAAAAATACAAGGATTAGGGGGACGCAATGAAGCTAATAAGAAGTAAATTTAGAACAAACCGTAGAAAATATTTCTTCACTCAACATGTAATTAAACTTTGGAGTTTGTTGCCAGAGAATGTGCTAAAAGCAGTTAGCTTAGCAGGTTTCAAAAGAGGTTTGGATAATTTCCTAACAGAAATGTCCATAGGCCGTTATTAAGATGGACTTTGGAAAATCCACTACTTTTTTTTTTCTAGGATAAGCAGCATAAAATCTGTTTTACTGTTTTGAGATCTTGCCAGGTACATGTGAGCTGGATTGGCCACTGTTGGAAACAGGATGCTGGGATTGATGGACCTTTGGTCTGTCCCAGTATGACAAGGTGGCCATAGTGAAGGTGTGCAAATGCTGATATATTTGGGAGTGAAATCACAGTAAAGGAGACCGTGTAGTGCAGCTTCTGCTGTTATTCAGTTCAGACAATTTGACTGCATAGTGGTAATACTAGTTTTGCTGCAGTACCATGCTGGTGAATGACATCATTCATTTTGTCTCTACTCCTTCCTCTGCCCTCCCCAGCTGCTGTCTGGCAGTGTGACCAGCGTGGAAGATCATGGCTATCTGATTGACATTGGAGTTGGTGGCACTAAAGCTTTTTTGCCTCATAAGGCGGCCCAGAACTATGTGAAAATGACAAGTAAAGGTATGTTTTGGACCTGCTTGAACATATGATTAATTTTCCCCATAAAGTTCAGTAAAAGCCAAGGTATCGGCCTGCTTATCCGACATAGCTGCCTGGATGTCCAACCGCCACCTGAAGCTGAACATGTGCAAAACCGAGCTCCTCGTCTTTCCACCTAAACCCACTTCTCCTCTTCCTCCACTCTCTATCTCAGTTGATAACACCCTCATCCTCCCCGTCCCATCTGCCCGCAACCTCGGAGTCATCTTCGACTCCTCCCTCTCCTTCTCTGCGCATATCCAACAGACTGCCAAGACCTGTCGCTTCTTCCTCTTCAACATCAGCAAAATTCGCCCTTTCCTATCTGAGCACACCACACGAACTCTCGTCCACGCTCTCATTACCTCTCGCCTTGACTACTGCAACTTACTCCTCACCGCCTCCCACTTAGCCATCTATCCCCCCTTCAATCCGTTCAGAACGCTGCCGCACGTCTTATATTCCGCCAGAACCGATATACTCATATCACCCCTCTCCTCAAGTCACTTCGCTGGCTTCCGATCAGTTACCGCATACAATTCAAGCTTCTCCTCCTTACCTACAAATGCACCTGGTCTGCGGCTCCTCACTACCTCTCTACCCTCATCTCCCCCTATGTTCCCGCCCGTAACCTCCGCTCACAGGACAAATCCCTCCTTTCAGTACCCTTCTCCACCACTGCCAACTCCAGGCTCCACTCATTCTGCCTTGCCTCATCCTATGCCTGGAACAATCTTCCTCTACCCCTACGCCAAGCCCCCTCCCTACCCATCTTCAAATCTCTGCTTAAAACTCACCTCTTCAATGCTGCCTTCGGCACCTAACCTTTCGAGAAATTTAGTATGCCCTATCAGATTGACTCTACACTTGTCTTTTAGATTGTGCACTTGTCTCTAGATTGTGCACTTGTCTCTAGATTGTACACTTGTCTCTAGATTGTACACCTGTCTTTTAGATTGTGCATGTGTCTTTAGATTGTGCACTTGTCTGTAGATTGTACACCTGTCTTTTAGATTGTGCACTTGTCTGTAGATTGTGCATGTGTCTTTAGATTGTGCACTTGTCTGTAGATTGTACACCTGTCTTTTAGATTGTGCACTTGTCTGTAGATTGTACACCTGTCTTTTAGATTGTGCACTTGTCTGTAGATTGTACACCTGTCTTTTAGATTGTGCACTTGTCTCTAGATTGTACACCTGTCTTTTAGATTGTGCACTTGTCTCTAGATTGTACACCTGTCTTTTAGATTGTAAGCTCCTTGAGCAGGGTCTGTCCTTCCATGTTAAATTGTACAGCGCTGCGTAACCCTAGTAGCGCTTTAGAAATGTTAAGTAGTAGTAGTAATATGTCTTGGACCTGCTTGAACATATGATTAATTTTCCCCATAAAATTCAGTAAATGCTCCCTATTTTAGGTGGCACAGCAGATCAGTAGTGTACATTTAAGAAGAAGAGTTGTAGATTAGATCTGTTTCCACTGTGCCAAATTGCTTCATACCTTTCTTCCAAAAAATGTAGCAAAGGAGGCGTAACAGCCCAGCAGATACCTTTATAATAGTGATCTTCATTGCAAGGCTCAGGTGCAAGGGGTGGCTTCATTGGATCACTAGGGCATCTCCCATTGTCATAATGAATTTTTTTTGTTTTACTTTGAGCTCCTGGTAATCATTGGGAAGATGGAAGCCAGAGATCCATCTGTTGGAGGAGGGGTAGCCAGGTGTCCTGCTCAAGGCCCCTGCGAGATCTGAATGTGGTAAAAGAACCCTTTATGTCGAGAGCCAGTGCAAAGCCTGATCTGGTGCTGTTATCAAGAACAGTCCAGTGTAAAGATCCTGCTACAGATCCATCAGCACATGCTCTGCTGTTCTCCCATGCAGAAGTTAGGAGGGAGCAGGTCCTGGGAATGAAGGTGTATTCGGTCTCTGGCTACAGGATCTGGCAGCAGTTGATACTACCAAGATGGGATCTAATTGGTTTCTGACACCTGGCTCTCTTTCCTGCATTCAGACATCAGTGAGCACATTAGCAGACAGAGCCCTGCTTTCTTATTGCTGAAAGTGCTTCTGGGATTGGGCCCCAGGAAAAGAGCAGGCCAGATACCGGGAGTCAGAAGAGCAGCCAGCAGCCTGCTCCAAACTGGTCCAGATCAAGCCTCTCAGATGCTATAGAGGATTGCAAGAGATTTTTAAAAATCTGATTTTATATATTTAGCTCACTTTTTTTTCATTGAATGTCTGACCCCCCCCCCCCCCCTTTTTTTTTCTTCACTTTTTTAAAGGGCTAATTAAGCTGTTGGCATTCTTGCCATTTTGACTGATGCTTTTTGATGAGTTGTAATCTTGTATGCAGGGATAGAGACTGGTGACACAAGGATAAGGCAATGAGAGAAATGGAGACTAGTGGAGATAAGTCATTCACAAACAGTGGTCAGCAGTCTTGTGGCTCCGTGAAGGAAACTTTCTGCTGATTCTTTTATCCCCTTTGGATCCACAGTGGTCAGTTCTTAAAAATAAGTCAAGACCAGTGCTCTATAATATGCCACTTAAGGCTCAGAGGTCGGGGGTGGGGGGTTTACGCTATTGAAAAGAGCACATTCAATAAATCGACGTGCGGTATATAGTTGAATATGAACTGAGATTTATTTTGGCCAAAAAAATCGTTAAAAATTAAATCTGTTTATTCGGTCCTACTCTTCCTCCCTCTCCCATGGCATCCGTCATTTCTCCTACTTCCTCCCTTCCCCGAGGTATCCTGCTACTACCGCCACATACTTTGCCCACCTCTTCCCCTCCTTAAACTAGAAATTCCCATTTCCTCATGCCTTGTGTCCTCTCCCTCCCCATCCTGCTATGCAGACCGTGGTCCCTCTTCCTCAACCCACTGTAGGCCCTTCCTCAGGCCTACCATATAGCCCTGGCACTCCACTCCAGGTGAGCTAGAGCAGGAGCTATCCCCACACTCTTAGCAGCTGTTTTTGCTATGGAGACCACATGGTGGGATCACTCCTGCACCAGGACTGTACAGTAGGCGTGGGGAAGGGCCAACAGTGGATCCAGGAGAGGAGGGGGCTTCATCTGCATGGCAAGAGTGGGGAGGAGCAAGGGAGGGAGTAAAGAACTGGGGTGGGCAGGTGGAGGCAGTGGCAGCAGGACTCCTCAGGGAAGGGAGGGAATGGAAGGAATACCGGCTTTAAATTGGCCACCCTCCAATCTTCAGGTACGACAGACAATTTTAATGACTTTTAAAACTCTATTCTGCTGGTTTCCTGCAGTTTTCACTTGTGTGGGTTTATGCTCCCAAAGCTCTTTGGTGTACCCGTGCTGCATTTTGGCATGTTTTCATTTCTCTTAGACCAGTACCTCTAACAAAGAGGGTTTCTGATTATTTGACACGTTTGAATATCATCTATACTGATAGACCCCTGATGTAGGCAGTTTCGCCGAAACACGGACTGTCGGGTCTGTTCAATAAAATATTGAGTTGACGCCCCCCCACTCTTGAAGGCTCCTTATGCTTTTTGGTTTCCATTCTTTTGGAGTGTACTTTGGAATTCCTCTCCTGCATTTCCAGATTACAAATTTGTTCAATAAAATATTGAGTTGATGCCTCCCACTCTTGAAGGCACCTTATGCTTTTTAGTTTCCTCTCTTGTGGAGTGTACGTTGGAATCCCTCTCCTGCATTTCCAGATTACAAATTACCAACAGCAGATCAGCAAGTTCACGTTTGAGTTCTTTCAGTATGCCTGGAGACTCATAAACACGGCTGTCCCTGATGGGAAGGGCTTACATAGTGAAACCCGTAAGAATGTTTTGCTTGCCTTTTCTATTTGCAGGAGATGATCTGAAGGTGGGTCAATACTTAAACTGCCTGATAGAAAAAGTCAAAGACAATGGAAGAATTGTCCAGCTGTCTGTCAACCGAGCAGATGTTGCTACAGCCATTGCAACAGAGGATCAGAAATGGACGCTTAATAACCTGTTGCCAGGACTGGTCGTTAAAGCTAAAGTTCAGAAGGTAAGATCACCATTTTTGAGAGACACTGAAGGCAATAGAGTGTTCTCAAATCAAAGCGATTTAATTCTTTGGTCTTGGGAGATATTAGCTGGGATTCAGTCACAGCTTTTGCTGCTCTTTTATCCTTGGAGGAGATTTGCCATTGGTAGAAGTTTCTTCATTTATTTTTATTTTTGTTACTTTTGTACGCTGCGCTTTCCCACTCATGGCAGGCTCAATGCACAGTAGGTGATGTTTTTATAGTTGCTAGTGTGAGCAGCCCATTTGGGTATCTCCAGGATACTATTTTCTCCTTCTGGCTTTTATGTGCAAAGCAGTGTTTTAATTTTATAAGACAGCTTTCAAAAAGTAGCCTCATTGACTTTGCACTAGCCCTATAGGGGAATATATGAGCATGCCTTCCCTTTGAAAATTACCTCAGGAAAAGACACATGGGTTTGCGCTTGCTTTTTGTGGTTGCATTTTTTCCCATCAAAGCAACCTAACCATGCCTCTGAGCCCCAGTTTTTACTCTGGGTAATAGGCATAGGAGCCAACATTTCAAAATTATTGGGGGTGCTAAGCCGAATGGAAATAACCCTTCCCTGGACACATACAAGAAAGTTTCTCAATATTGGGGGTGCTCAAGCACCCACAGAGTCGGCTCCAGTGGTAATAGGTATGCATGGTGTTGATCCCTGTGTGTACTGTTTATCTGGGTGAATGGCTTCTAAACATTTTCCTTGTCTTTTTATAAAATAGAGTACTCCACTGTCAACTTGGTAGATACATCAATCAATTATTGTAGAGGGTGTGTTGTGGAAATATAACTTGTGATTATGTATTCTTACTCTAGGTATTCCTCAATGGCATTACTGTCTCTTTCTTGTCCTCCTTCACTGGAATTGTGGACTTTCTGCACTTGGATCCAAATAGGTCTGGAGGGTATCAAGAAGAACAAATGGTAGGTGGGTGGCATGATGAATGAAAGAACTCTTATTTTGAATAGTGTGTTTCTGAAACATATGATGCTCAATTTTTGCTTAGGATGTCCTAATAAGGATTTGGATTTCCATTACATAGCTTCCCACTATTCCAGAACCTGTATCCGTCAACCAGCAGCTGAAGATATTTCTCAGCTCAGTTGTCTATCTCTCTTGTCATCCAGTCTAGCACCTCAGTATTTTCTCTCTCCAGCAGGTGGATAGTCACACTTGTCATCCTGTGGTTCTGAGTGATTTGCTCCTCAGTTGAGCTTTGCAGGTGGATTGAGTCTGCAGAGTCATATCTGGAGGTCTTCAGATCCCTGTCTGTGGTGCTCCCCCCCCCCCCCCAAATTTACTTCTTTCCTTCACCTTTCCCCTGTTTCCTGTGGTGTTCTCCTTTTCCAGTTCAACAACTTAAAAAAAAAAAAAAGGGAGAAGGAAAGAGGTTTACTGGAGAGCGTAAGACAATGTGTCTGTCCTGATTTCTTTCTCATCTGGGGTAAGATTTGTGGAGATTGTGAGCCTGGGGTGGGGGCGAGCAGCCAGCTGTGGTAAGTTCGACTAAAGTTTGACTCGCTTGTAAGGCTGCAAGCTCTACTTGATACAGGGGAGGGATCCTGACTTGCTGCTTGGGACCATGTTATGAATGGCGACTCCCACGGAGGCAGTTAAGCGGTGTTCCGCTGTGGAACCTGCCAGCTGGAGTCAGGACGTTGCATTGCATGAAAGCCAGGAATTTACATCAGGCATACATGCTATTCAAAAATACCATCCTGGTAACTCAGACCAGATATATTTAATGTATTTAAAAAAGGAGGCAGGAAGGCCAAACAACAGCTGGCATAGTTTAAAAAAAAAAATAGGTGAAGGAAGCTATTAGAGTTAAAATGTTTGTCCCACATGAACCTTATTCTACCGCAACATCACTGTGTAACTGTTTATACCGGAATTGGCGAACACTGTTACGGTACTGTGTAAGCCACATTGAGCCTGCAAATAGGTGGGAAAATGTGGGATACAAATGCAATAAATAAAAGAAAATCCTTCAGAAAATGGAAGAAGGATTTGACTGAAAATAATAGGAAACAGCATAAAGAATGGTAAGTCAAATCAAAGCGCTGATAAGGAAGGCAAAGAAAGACTTTGGATGCAAAAAAAACATAGTACCGTATTTTTCGGACTATAAGACGCACTTTTCCCCCCCAAAATTTGGGAGGAAAATGGGGGGTACGTCTTATAGTCCGAAGGTAGCGATTCCGGATCGCCCTCCCCCCGAGTTCGGGAATCGCCCTCCCCTACTCACGTCAGCAATGTTCCCTGGTGGTCTAGTGACGTCGGGGCAGGAAAGAGCCCCCTCTTTCCTGCCCAGCGCGCTGCTCTCCGTCCTCCTCCGTCCTCCTGTATGCTGCCTGACCGTCAGGCAGCATACAGGAGGACGGAGGAGGACGGAGAGCAGCGTGCTGGGCAGGAAAGAGGGGGCTCTTTCCTGCCCCGACGTCACTAGACCACCAGGGAACATTGCTGACGTGAGTAGAGGAGGGCGATCCCGAACTCGGACAAGACGCACCAGAGCACCTAGGTTTTAGAGGAGGGAAAAAGGAAAAATTTTTTTTTTCCTATTTCCCTCCTCTAAAACCTAGGTGCGTCGTATGGTCCGGTGCGTCTTATAGTCCGAAAAATACGGTAATTTTTTTTTTTTTTTAGTTAGAAGCAAGAAGCTGCTAAAAGAATCAGTTGGACTGCTAGATGACTGAGGGAGGAAAGGGGCACTCAGGGAAGACAAGGCCGTAGCAGAGAGATTAAATAAATTCTTTGCTTCAGTTTTCACTCGGGAACGTGGGAGAGATACCAGTGCCAGAAATGGTATTCAGTGCCAATGAGTCTGAGGAATTGAAACAAATCTCTGTATCCTGGAAGATGCAATGGAGCAGTTTTACAAATTGAAGAGTAGCAAATTGCCTGGACCAGGTGGTATACATATCAGAGTACTGATAGAATTGAAAAATTAATTTTCAGAGCTATTAGTAATAGGTAATTTATCTTTCAAATCAAGCATGATACCAGAAGATTGGAGGGTGGCCAGTGTAATGCCAATTTTTTAAAAGGGTTCCAGAGGTGATCGGGAAATTATAGACCGGTGAGCCTGACGTCGGTGCCGGGCCAAATGGTATAGACTACTATAAAAAAACATTACAGAGCATATACATAAGCATGGATCTAGTCAAGGGAAATGTTGCCTCACCAATTTACAATGAAGAGAAAGTGGGAGGTGGACCACTGGTTTAAGAGATGAGGACAACAATCTGGATTCTTAAATATTTTTATTAGTAAAAGGACTTTACTAATAAAAATATTTAATAATCCAGATTGTGGTCCTCGTCTCTTGAACCAGTGGTCCACCTCCCACTTTCTCTTCATTGCTGTTTTCTTCATGGGATTTCGGTGTTCTTCCACCTCGGCGGAATTTCACTGGACCTCACCAATCTACTACATTTCTTTGAAGGGGTGAATAAACATGTGGATAAATATGAACCGGTCGATATTGTGTATCTGAATTTTCAAAAGGCATCTCACAAAGTACCTTGTGAATGACGCCTGAGGAAATTAGAAAGTCATGGGATAGGAGGTAATAACATAATAACATAGTAGATAACAGCAGAAAAAGACCTGCACGGTCCATCCAGTCTGCCCAACAAGATAACTCAGATGTGCTACTTTTTGTGTATACTCTACTTTGATTTGTACCTGTGCACTTCAGGGCACAGACCGTATAAGTCTGCCCAGCACTATCCCCGCCTCCCAACCACCAGCCCTGCCTCCTGCCACCGGCTCTGGCACAGACCGTATAAGTCTGCCCAGCACTATCCCCGCCTCCCACCACCGGCTCTGCCACCCGATCTCGACTAAGTTCCTTAGGATCCATTCCTTCTGCACAGGATTCCTTTATACTTATCCCACACATGTTTGAATTCCGTTGCCGTTTTCATTTTCACCACCTCCTGCGGGAGGGCATTCCAAGCATCTACTACTCTCTCTGAGGAAAGGACAAAAAAATGCACCTTCTCCTCAAGCGGAAAAAAGAGAACTGAGGAGACCGCATTCACGCAGAGGGCAGGAAGGCACTTGTGCTTGCGTGGTGGAGCATGGCTCGTGCTCCACAAAGCTCTCTCTTTTTTACTATGGCACAAGCTGGACGAGGCATCACGGATCAGCGTGCTTGTCCTCCGAGAATTATAGCTACGTAATGCAAGGTTCCACATTAGGAGTCACCGACCAGGAAAGGGATCTAGGTGTCATCGCTGACGATACACTGAAACCCTCTGTTCAGTGTGCGACAGCGGCTAATAGAATAGGAGGTAATGTTCTATTGTGGATTAAACACTGGTTAAAAGATAGAAACCAGAGAGTATATTTCTAAGTGATCTAGAGATGGGAATAACAAGTGGGTTAATTTAAATTTGCTGATGACACAAAGTCATTAAATCGCAAGAGGATTGTGAAAAATTACAAGAGGACCTTATGAGACTGGCAGATGTGTAATGTGAGCAAGTGCAAAGTGATGCGTGTGGGAAAGAGGAACACAAACTATAGCTATGTAATGCAAGGCTCTACATTTAGGAGTCATCCCCCAGGAAAAGGATCTTGTGTCGTCATGATACGTTGAAACTCTCTGCTCAATGTGCAGCGGTGGCTAAGCAAGCAAATAGAATGTCAGGAATTATTAGGAAAGGAATGGAAAATAAATATGAGAATATTATAATATCTTTGTATGGCTCTATGGTGCGACCACACCTCGAATACTTTGTGCAATTCTGCTGACCATTTTGCATGAGCTAGAGCTAAATCCAAAATGATGCTAAAATATATTTCTTGTTCCATTTAGGTAAAAGCATGCATTGTCTGTGTCCATCCTTCATCCAAGAACATCAGGTTGACCCTAAGGCAGTCGCTTCTGCAGCCTGGCAACCTGATACGGCAGCTGACAAGTAATCAGATCAGCAGGGTAGTGGACCAGTGCACAGTGAAGGCCTACTACAAGAAAATGGGTGCAGTGTTTGAACTTGACGATGAGTCTTTAGCTTTTGCACATGTAAGGACACGTTAAACATCTTTTAACTGCATGTTATCTTTGAAATGTTTAAAAAGTGATGAGATGCTTTGCATAAATAGCAAGTAAGCATATGGTGCTAATTTTATAAGAGGGTGCCCAGCTTCTTTTATAAATGCAACATAGGCACATATGTGCCTTTTTAAAATAGGCTTCCAGAACCGGCCCAAATAGCGTGCAAATGCTAATGGCTTTTGCCACGGTAATTTATAAATTAGATGATAGTATGTAGCATCGCTTTCTGCATTGCTATAATTCTAGTATTATGTCCTACTTCTTTTCTGATTATAAGCTACATCGATCCATTTATTGGTGCATGTGGCATGTAAATATTAAATGTAATGTAATATACACCTGCTCCGAAGTTTATAAAAGACTTTCCACAGATAACACCAGCTTTATATGTGGAAAAACCTTTATAAAATTATCCCCATAAAGCAGAGCATTTATTATGTGGGTTCTAAAGGATTCCAAATAGAAAAATGGTTGCCTTTGCTGGCAAGGTTAGGAAAATGGGGATGATGTTCAGACATACTAGAAGGAAGAGAATGGAGGAGATATTTTCAGATTTGAACAGATAAAGGAGTGCAAAAGCAGGTATGAAAGAGAAATGGATCCATAAAGTAGAAACCATGTAGAGGAAAAGAAGCAAAATGTGAATGATGACAGCAAAGAGAGGGTACAAAGCACAAGACAAAATCCAAGTAGCAAAAGAGAGCACCAAGAACCTTCAGAAAATGGGACAAGAATCCTTTAATGACACAATTTAGGAAACAGTCTTCAAACAATGACCCGACTCGGCCGTGTTTTGGCGCACAACAGACCCCTGACACAGGCACTGTGCGCCGAAACATGGCCCGTGTCAGGTCATTGTTTGAAGACTGTTTCCTAAGTTGTGTTAAAGGATTCTTGTCCCGTTTTCTGAAGGCTCTTGGTGCTTTCTTTTTTTTTGCTTTTCAATTTTACAAACAAAGGTTTGTAGGGCAATACAGAGAAATCATCAATATTTAGAAAGAAAAGAATATCACGTATGTAACTCTTTAAACTCTTCCTTAGACCACCACTTTAAATTTCTTGGGGGGAGAGGTTTAGAAAACTTAAGGAGATTATAAGCAGAAGAAAAACTTTTATATAGTTATAGTCCAAATTGGCATAGTCCTGACCTTTGTCCCTGTTTCTTTAATTTATAGCTGTTTCTGTTGTTTCAATCAGTCGGCTAGGTGGGTTTTTTTTTGAGTCCAGAAAAATCCTTAATTGATTTGGCTCAAAAAATACATATTTGATTCCTAACATACGGATCAAACATTTACAAGGATATGCTAGTGTGAAGGTTGCTCCTATTTCTCTTGCTTCTTGTCTTAGAGTCAAAAATTGTTTCCTTCTTTGTTGTGTTGTTTTAGTCACATCCGGATATATCCAAATTTTTTGACCACAAAATAGAGCAGAAGAATATTTAAAATATAACTTCATAATCATATTTCAGTCCTGCTCAAAAACAAAGGATACTATCAAAGTCCCTCTGGTTGATATTTCAGTCATAGATTCTTCTAGAAATGCTGTTAAATTTTGCATATCAATACCAGTTCTTTGTGATGGTATATTCACCAGGTTAACTGATTCAGAAATCTCTCCTCGTTTCTGAATTTTTGGTAAGTAATATCTCTTGGTGCTTTCTTTGCTACTTTGACCATTAAGAAGAAAACAGTCCTTTCAACTAGGGCTGTACATTTAACGCGTTAATAATGCGGTTAATGTGCTAAATGCTTAACTAGCATTAAAAAAAGGTTTTGTGCAGTTAATTCATTCCTCTGTCTCCCCATCCCCCGAATTGAGCTTTGCCCCTTGTCTCCCTGTCCTCGCCCCCTCCTACTGGCTTACTCATTTTACACGGTGTGGAGCTCATATGCCGATCCCCTGCTTCTCTCTTCACCGTGGCTATAGCGGCAGCAAACAAAAGACAGGCACAGGGACGTTCCCCTCTGTGCACGAGCTCCAGACCATCTAAAATGAGTAAGCCAGTGGGAGGGAGAGAGGACAGGAGATAAGATGGGGCAAAGATGGATATGGGACCCAGGGGAAGAGACAGGGCGACTAAGGGTATGGAGGATGAGGAAAGATGGGGCAACGCGTGATATGGGGATGAGGTGAGATGGGGTAGTGCACACTATGGGGGAGTGAAGAGAGACAGAGCAGTGCACACTATGGGGAGGGGAAAAGATGGAGCAAATCAGGATATAGGGGAGACAAGGCAATAATGGATGGTTGGGGATGGGGAGACAGAGGTGGGGCAGTGAGGGATGATGGTTTTGTTTTTTGGTAGTGGTGGTGGGGAAAGGAGGCGAGATGGAGTGATGGTAGATGGTTGGGGGACGGGACCGAGCGACAGAGTAATGTTGGATGTTGATGGTGTATGAGAGGGAAGAGATGGGTGATACCGAACAGTGTGGGGGGAGATAGAGAGGTGATGCTGGGTGGCGAGAGGAAAGAGAGAGAGATGGGTCGATAGTGGATAATGGAGATAGAGGAGCAATTCTGGAGGGTTGGGAAAAGAGGGAGAGAAAGAGGTGATGCTGGATGGCAAGGGAAGAGAAGGATAGATGTGGTGGATCCTCCTCTACTTAAATCCCACTGTCAGTTGGTGTACCTCAGGGATCTGTCCTGGGACCTCTTCTTTTCTCCATCTATACTTCTTACCTTGGTACTCTGATCTCATCCCATGGTTTTCAGTATCATCTTTATGCTGATGACTCCCAGATCTACCTCTCCACACCAGAAATCTCAGCAGTAATCCAGGCCAAAGTCTCAGCCTGTGTGTCTGACATTGCCGCCTGGATGTCTCGCTGCCATATGAAACTAAACATGACCAAGACTGAGCTTCTTATCTTTCCCCCTAAACCAACCTCTCCTCTTCTCCCATTCTCTATTTGTGTGGATCTCATCCTCCCTGTCTCATCAGCTCGTAACCTTGGGGTCATCTTCTACTCCTCTGTCTCCTTCTTTGCACATATTCAGCAGACTGCTAAAACCTGTCATTTCTTTCTCTATAATATCACCAAAATTTGCCCTTTCCTTTCTGAGCACACATCCAGAACCCTCATCCACACTCGTCACCTCTCGCTTAGACTATTGCAACTTGCTTCTCACAGGTCTCCCACTTAGCCATCCCTCTCTCCTCTTTAATTTGTTCAAAATTCTTCTGCACGACTTATGTTCCACCAGTGTCACTATGCTCATATTAACCCTCTCCTCACTTCACTGGCTCTCTATCTGTTTTTGGATACAGTTCAAACTCCTCTTATTGACTGTGCATTCACTCTGCAGCTCCGCAGTACCTCTCCACTCTCATCTCTCACTACACTCCTCCTCGGGAACTCTGTTCACTGGGTAAATATCTCTTATTATTATTATTATTATTATTAGCATTTGTATAGCGCTACCAGACGCACGCAGCGCTGAACACCTGATACAAAGAGACAGTCCCTGCTCAAAAGAGCTTACAATCTAAATAATACAGACAGACAGACAAGACAGTTACGGGTGAGGGAAGTAATGGGTGAGAAGGGAGGAAGAGACAAGGGGAGGGCAATTGTGGCTAGGACCTAAAAGCAGCAGTGAAAAGGTGGGTTTTCAGCATAGATTTGAAAACAGGTAGAGATGGAGCTAGACATATAGGTACAGGAAGTCTATTCCAGGCATAAGGTGCCGCGAGAGAAAAGGAGCGAAGCCTGGAGTTAGCAGTGGAGGAGAAGGAGGACGACAAGAGAGACTTGTCCAGTGAGCGGCGTTCATGGTGAGGAATGTAGGGAGAGATGAGAGCGGAGAGGTAATGGGGGGGCTGCAGAGTGGATGCATTTAAAGGTCAGTACGAGAAGTTTAAACTGAATGCGGAAGCGGACAGGGAGCCAGTGAAGTGAGTTGAGGAGCGGGCTAGTGTGGGTATAACAATTCTGGCGGAAACCAAGTCGTGCCGCAGAATTTTGGACAGATTGGAGAGGAGAGAGATGGCTGAGCGGAAGACCAGTGAGAAGTAAATTGCAATAGTCCAAGCGAGAGGCAACAAGGGTGTGGATAAGGGTTCTTATCTGCACCCTTCTCCTCCACCGCTAACTCCAGACTACATTTCTTTTATCTTGCTGCACCATATGCCTGGAATAGACTTCCTGAGCCGGTACTTCAAGCTCCATTTCTGGCCGTCTTCAAATCTAAGATAAAAGCCCACCTTTTTGATGCTGCTTTTAACTTCTAACCCTTATTCACTTGTTCAGTACCCTCACTTTAATATTCCCTTATCTCTTATTTGTCCTGTTTGTTTGTCCTAATTAGATTGTAAGCTCTGTCAAGCAGGGACTGTCTCTTCATGTTCAAGTGTACAGCGTTAACGTACGTCTAGTAGCGCTATAGAAATGATAAGTAGTAGTAGTGGAAATGGGGGATGAAAGAAAAGAAAGAAAGAAAGAAGGGAGATGGTTGACATGAACAGAAGGTAGGAGAAGGGAAGAGAGCTGAAATGCACATAGATGGCAGGGAAAGGAAGAGAAGAGAGAAGGAAGGATTTGCAGCCCATGGGTGGACGGAAAGGGAAGAGTTGGAAACTAGACATGAGAAGGATGCAGAAAAATGGAAGAAAGTTGGATGTGAAAGATGGATATAGGGCATGGAGTGAAGAAGAAAGGAGGAGAGAAAAGATATGGCGAATGGACAGGTGGTCTTGGAAACTGAGTTCAGAGCACAGAGATGGGGAACAAGGTGGTTAGAAAAATAAAATCACCAGCTCACAAAGGTAAGAAAAATGATTTTATTTTCAGTTTAGTAATTGAAACATGTCAGTTCTGAGAATTTACTTCTTGCTGTCTATATTTTGTATTGAATAGGGGGGAATGTGAGTGGGGATGTTTTACGCGATTAATTGCATGATCAAGAATTCTAATCACGATTAAAACTTTAATTGATGAACAGCCCTACTTTCAACTCATTTAAAAGGATGATACAGCCTTAAAACACAGTCAAAGGGAATCAAATCTGATGTGGTAAGAGAAGTTTTAGAGTCAAACACGCAAGCAGCACACTCTTTGGGACAGTCAACTTTGTGTTCATTCATCTTGGTATTTATTTTAATTTGTCTCAGTGCATTTATGCTTTCTCTCTTGCCTAATTCCTTGGAGTACAGGATTTGGTGGAATGAGCAGACCAAGCAAAAATGTTTGCAATACACTTTCATTTAATCCTAAATTGAAGGGAGAGGGTGTATGTATTGCCTTCTCGTGCCCGTCTTCCCATTTTTTTAAACCACCCTAGATTGTTCCTTTTACATGCTTACTGTTTAAAGTAGGATTTTTTTGACTTATTAACGCAGGCAGCCTCTGTTAACAATCTATTCTTTTTCTTTGCAGATTAGTCATCTTTCAGATTCAAAGCAATCCTTCAAGCCTGAAGAGTTTAAGAAAGGTTGCACGCGTACTGGTAGAGTTGTTGACTTTAGTCCAATGGATGAAATAGCTTTGTTGTCTTTGAGAATGTAAGTAAAATGCAAAGATTGCATTTCTCAAAAATACAGTATAGCTGTTAGTTGATGAAAAGTTTATTAACATTTTTCAAACTGCGATTAATTGCATTTTTAATCGCGGTCCTGAAGACACCCCACCCCCCCTCTATTTTGAAAGATGCCCTTGTGGTTTCGGGTAGGTTACATTTTGAACCAGGATCTGGTATGGGCAGCAGGAAGTGGGGATCATAGCTGCTTGCCCTACCCTGGACCTCCGGAACATTTTTCCGGTAGGGCATGGCTTTTAGGAGGGCAATGGATGCACTTAGGGTTCTTTGGGGAAGGGGGCCTTAAGGTGTGGATAGTCAATACAGCCCACAGTGGTCAGTGTTTAGAAAAACAGATTTGTGCAGTCTGCATGCATAAAAATTTTTGGGTTTGGTTGTTTGTTTTTTTAATCGCTGTTAACACCAATTAATGGACAACCCAGACGAGCGTTCTTGATTAATCGCAGTTAATAATTTTAATTGCCATTTAAAATTTTCGCTTAATTGTGATAGTTAATTGCTATTAATTAACGGCACTAAAACAAAGCAAAATCTTGTAAATTAGATTACCATAAGGTCCTTAGTCATACAAGACAAGGATGAGCTACTCCTGGTAATGCACCGCTTTCTGTCAAGAAGAGGGAATAGAACGATTTTTAAATAAATAAAAACTGTTACCAAATACAAAACCACAGCGATGCATATTATTTTCAAGAGTGCTGAAGATGAAAGCATTTGAGATGATGATCTACCGTGGTGGGCTGCTGCTTTTAAAGTGTTGAATTTTCCTTTCTTGATTAAGGTTGTGATTGGGTCTACTTCAGAGCTAGAGCAGTGGTTTCCAAATTCTGGATTGGGAGCCCAAACGGAATCACAACATCAGTAGATGGGTCACAGAAACAAGGTTGCTTCCCTTTCCCCTGACCCTCCACTGTCACCCACGTTCAGTAGTGGCAGTCGGCATGTGCCTGTGTGTCGATGGATGTTCAGACCCTGCACCCTCCTTCTGAGTGTGTTTCCTGTTAGACTGGAAACACATATATAGTATTGAGATCCTTCATGCTTGAGGTAAAAGGGGGAGGAGGAAGGAAATGGACGAGAGAGGGGTGAGGGGGCCTGCTATTCTTGTTTTTATCATCTGGTGTCATGCGACTTATCCAGGATGACCCCATTTTAACTCTCAAAAAATAATTTGGGAAGAGCATGATTACATACCCTGTGCCAGAATGCTGCATAATCTTAATTGCTTTTAATAAATTTTGTTCTGCCTGCCGGAACAGATAGGGAGTAGTGGGATGTGTTTAATCTGCAGTGATGGATAATGATGGAATCCTTAAGAATAATTTGTTTATCCCCTAATTGTACAGTTTTGACAGAAGATCATTTGCTATTTAGACCAAGGATGAATCATGCAGGATTCTCTAGTAACATAGTAACATAGTAGATGACGGCAGAAAAAGACCTGCACGATCCATCTAGTCTGCCCAAGAAGATAAATTCATATGTGCTACTTTTTTATTTGTACTGTCCTCTTCAGGGCACAGACCGTATAAGTCTGGCCAGCCCTATCCCTGCCTCCCACCACCAGCTCTGGCACAGACTGTATAAGTCTGCCCAGCACTATCCTCGCCTCCCAACTACCAGTCCCGCCTCCCACCACCAGCTCTATAGACCAAGGATGAATCATGCAGGATCCTCTAGTACAGCCCTTCATTTTCTTCCATGCATCCAGCCACTATTTTTTCATACTTCAGCTGCTTCATCTGATGAGATGTAGGCATATTGTTGGTCCTGGTTGCTTCTAATGTCTTGAGCAATTTTATAAACCAGGCCGTCCACGTTTATGCACCCCTTCAACATGTAAATGTATGGAATACTAGCACTTCCAAAGATTTCAATTGGCTAATATTCAATGTATTTATTTTTGTTACATTTGTACCCTGCGCTTTCCCACTCATGGCAGGCTCAATGTGGCTTACATGGGGCAACGGAGGGAGGGTTAAGTGACTTGCCCAGAGGAGTCCACCACCCTAACCACTAGGCCACTCCTCCACTGTTTCTACTATTTGAGATTCTACATGGAATGTTGCTATTCCACTAGCAACATTCCATGTAGGAGTCGGCCCTTGCAGATCACCAATGTTGCCACGCAGGCTTCTGCTTCTGTGAGTCTGACGTCCTGCACGTACGTGCAGGACATCAGACTCACAGAAACAGAAGCCTGCGCAGCCTTCTACATGTAGAATCTCCAATAGTATCTATTTTATTTTTGTTACATTTGTACCCTGCGCTTTCCCACTCATGGCAGGCTCAATGCGGCTTACATGGGGCAATGGAGGGTTAAGTGACTTGCCCAGAGTCACAAGGAGCTGCCTGTGCCTGAAGTGGGAATCGAACTCAGTTCCTCAGTTCCCCAGGACCAAAGTCCACCACCCTAACCACTAGGCCACTCCTCCATCAATGAGGAAGTGATATCTAAAATCATCAACACATATCACATCTCCACTATACTATCAGTTTCAATTCAGTTTATTGAAGGTATTGGATCATCAGAGGTGAAAAGCCTCTACAGTCTTCAGTCAATCGTCAGTCCATTTTCACTAATGTTTGAATTTTATATCTGTTTTTTTTTTATTATGAATAATTTTTTATTTTTCACTTAGGGTTCTGTTTACTAAGCCCTGCGGCATTGGCGACACAGCCCGTTCAAAGTGAATGGGCTGTGTCGGCACCAGCACACAGCCAGCCACGCTAGCAGCTTAGTAAACTCCAGCTTTAATTTTTTCTAAACTTTATACGAAAATCTTTTATTTGTTCATTTGTAGAATGTATATCTACTTAACTTCTATGTTTCAATTGTGCCAAAACAAATTCATGTTTCACCTAAAGATGTTTCAAAGCTCGTTCCCCTGCAAAAAAAAAAAGTTGTTAAAAAAAATCTCTTAAATGTCATATTTTATTTTACTTCACACGTGACCAGGGCGTTATAAATAGTGAAAAAAGCCCTGTGGCCATTTTGATGAATATGAATGAGAGATACTGGCACTCAGCAGCATAAAGGTTTTATGACTGTAAATTAGAAGTGAGTGATAAGTGGAAAAAAATGTGAAGTGGGAAAAAAAATGAAATTTAAGAGATTTTTTTTTTTTCTCGGGGAACAAGCCTCGAAACAGCTTTAGGTGAAACAAGAATTTGTGTCAGCACATAATCCCTTATCGACATTGAAGATAAGTAGATATACATTCTATAAATGAATGAATAAAAATCTGAATCAGAAAAGTTTATAAAAAATTATATAATATATCTGCCTATAGATTTACTAATAGAAATGCTTTTCTGTTGGTGTGCTTCTATTTTCAGAGGGAATTGGAAATATACACCCTAATTCTATAACATTGTGCACATGAAACCGTGCTTGTATGTTGAACTAGCAGTTGTGTGCAGGGGCGTGTCTGCGTGGGGCCTGGGCCCCCGCAGATTTTGCCCTGGACCCCCCCTACCGCCATCAACCCTCCCCCGCTGCCGTTGCTTACCTTTGCTGGCGGGGGGCCCCAACCCCCGCCAGCCGAGGTCCGCTTCCACCTGCCGCTGCCTTAAAAACTACTTCAGCCGGCGGGGGACCCCAAACCCCCGCCAGCCGCCTCGAGGTGTTTAAAATTCATCTTCGGCCTCCGTGGCCGTGCTGCTGTTGATAGGAGCTGTTGAATCCACTTCGGAGTCTGACGTCGCAGCACGTACAACTTACAACGACGTCAGACTCCGAAGTGGATTCAACAGCTCCTATCAACAGCAGCACGGCCACGGAGGCCGAAGATGAATTTTAAACACCTCGGGGCGGCTGGTGGGGGTTTGGGGTCCCCCGCCGGCTGAAGATGTAGTTTTTAAGGCAGCGGCAGGTGGAAGCGGACCTCGGCTGGCGGGGGTTGGGGCCCCCCGCCAGCAAAGGTAAGCAACGGCAGCGGGGGAGGGTTGGCGGCAGGAGGGGGGTGGAGAGAGTCATTGGTGGCAGTGGGGGCTCTGACAATGGCGGGGGGGGGGGCTAAAATCTGCCCCCTCCCTCTGGCTCTGGCCCCCCCTACCGCCGGAGTCCAGATACGCCCCTGGTTGTGTGCAACTTAATTATTTAATTAACCCTTAGTTGGCACTAAGGGGCATTAAGTAGTGTTAATTGACACTAATTTGTATATATTCGTGTAATTGCGTCATGCTAGTTATTGCCTGAATTCTGTAGTGTGCAACACAAGGGGGGGGGGGCATGGGCGTTACCACATTTATGTGCACAAGTTATAGAATATTGTAAGTTAAAACATAAATTACAGCATTTAGGCACCTGCATTACACCTGCCGTCATGCATAAATGCCAACTTACATTCTGTTCTGTAGTGGCGTCAGGGTGCTTTTGCACACCTAAATGTTGGTGACCTATACAGAAATGCCCTTAAAGCGCCCTGGCAAAGAAAGTAGAGTGATTACACATTTAGTGGCCAATTCTGTAAACTAGATGCTCACATTTCACATGCGTGTTAAATATGTAAATGCTTAGCATAATGATGTGCGCAGTTAGGTATTTAAATACCAATATTTTATTTATTTGTTACATTTGTTGCCCACATTTTCCCACCTATTTGTAGGCTCAATGTGGCTTACATAGTACCGGAGAGGCCTTTGCAGGCTCCGGTGTGAACAAATACAGGGTGATGTGATAAGATCAAGTTCACATGGCACAGCCACATTAGGGAATCGGAGAACAGAAGAGTTGTGCTATGTCCATTACCGACAAAAACCCATTCACTTTTGAATGGGCTTTGTCAGAATTGCTGCTTAGGAACCGCTAGTGTGGCTTGATAAGAAGCCCATAGTATGTATTTGCAAGGGAATGGAGCATGGGTGGGGCTTCCACTTGCATGTGTAACTTATGGAACGCTGGAAGTTCACATGTCCCTGCTGCATTTAGGTGTTCGCACTTAATCTAGCTCTACGGCTGGCATAAATGCAGGTGCCTACTTGTTAAGCAGGTCGATACCGGGTTTGCTTGTATACTGTAGTGGAACCTAGGTGCCTTGATTTCGTTATAGAATAGGCTCCTATCGCTTGGCCTGGGGAGCCTAAATGGAGGTGCCCAGTTACAGCATTGCCTCCTTGGGGACCGTGTTTGCATGTCTAGGGCTTTGCACCAGAGCTGTGGAGGTGGAATCAGTAAAAATGTACCAACTCTTGACTTCTGCTTCAAAATAAAAAATTATTTTCTTGATCAGGTTCTTTGTTCAAACTTATTACATTTTGTGGTCTATTAGTCCTAATTTTGTACATGAAGAAATAACCATTGTTTCTGTAATTAATCAAATTTCTCTTTAGATTTACTATACATAGTAGGCGTTGAAGGTTTGACGTACCAACCCTACAGTCCTGCTTTGCACTTATCTCAAAACTAGACAAATTGTCTTACAGGCTTTTTATGCCTTTTTATTTGAAAGTTAATTCTGGCATTTATCCAAACAGATTTGACACTACAGGGTAAACCAGAGACAGTATTGGCATGCTGATCAGTCCCCTGACAGCCTTGCAGGAGCAATACTGGACTAGTATGCTGATCATTTTTTTCATTTTAATACTGTTTTAATTGTGCTGTTTGCTTCAGTCATATAGTTTACAAATGTTCTTCTTGTTTCCAGGCATGTTATAGAGGCTCCATTTTTGAGACATCAGGACATTCTACCTGGCCAATTGATTGAAGTAAGATCATCTTTGATAAGTGCTAGATTACGTCTATATTTTTCTTTGTAATGTATAAAAACCAGCAGGCCAAGATAAGTTCTTGAAAAATCCCAGTAGCAGTGCCCCTGGACATTTTTGCTTTCTCTTTAAAAATAAATAAGAAATAAAATGAAATCCCTAGTCTCCTTTTTTTTGGGGGGGTGGGGATGGGGTTAAGCACATTTCAAAATTTTGAAGAGTGCTATTAATTTCAGTTTATCTGTTTAAGGAACTATTCATCTTGTTCTTCTAAATAGCAGTGAACATTTTTTCAGAAACTCCCCTGGTCATTGTTGGGTGGGCATTTTGAGAATAAAGGGCAAATGATCTTTGGCTGTGCACTTGTGTCGCTCCCCACTGTTCTGGGGATTTGTGCAGCGGCAGGCCGAGTTGCTTAGATTCATTTTGTTCACTCCAGTTAAGTAGGAGGAATGTTTAAACGCTTTCAGCCTGGATGTCACCTGGATAATGAAGTATAAAAATAAAGAAATGAGATTTCTAGTCTTGGACTTTTAAGATAGTCATTGCTATATGATACCAGCTAATAGTATGACATTGACTGCATGAGGAAGGAGGAAGGACTTGCCCAGTGGCCAGAGCAATGGGCTTAGAAGCGGAAAGCCAGGATTCAGATCCCATGTATGCCACTGATACAACTTGTGACGTTGGACAAATCACTTTATTTCCATTGCTTCATGCTTTTAAGCTCATTGCGAAGGAACTTACATCTGAATGTTGTTATTATTAAAATAGGTATGTTTCTCCAGAAATCAAAGCATTTTGTAGTGCTGTATGAAAATAAAGTAGTATTTTTAGGAAGGCATATGGGGGGAGATTCTATATATGGTGCCTAAAAATTGGTGCCGACTATGTGTGTTCTATAATTGGCACCTGGATTTAGATGCAGTATATAGATTAAGCTTAGTTGATATTTCGGTGCCTAAAACTACATTCATCCATTTACACCGACAAAAATGTGGCATAAATCCCGGCACATAGATTTACACGCACTGGGCCGTATTCTATAACTACGCGTGTAAATTTCAGAATGCCTACGAAATGCCCATTTCCCCGCCCGCAACCATGCCCCTTTTTGCCTGCACGTGTTACAAGCTTGGCACACTTTGTTACAGAATACGCTTAGCAAGTTGTGCATGTAAATTCTAATTACTGCTAATTGCTTGTTAAGTGCTGTTATCAGCGCTCATTAGCTTGTTAAGTTTAAGTTACACACATTGTTATAGAATCCACTTGGATTTCGGCACAGATCTCTAGGTGCACTGTATAGAATCTGGGGAATAAAGTGTTTGCACTCCCTTTAGCATTCATTGACCTGAGTTTATGAAGAAGGGGTTTTTGCAGTAAGTTGGCAGTTGCAGAGCACTTACACACACATAAGCAACCTTATCTCTCCAAGATTAACATTGTCTCCTTCTTAGTCCATTGCTTTTCTTCATTCTCCCTCTTTCCTCTTACAGTTGCATTTTTGCTTTACTCTTCAGTACCTAACATTACCTAACATGAACATGTTTTGTTGGGAATGCAGAATATGTGAGTTGGCTTGTGTCAATAATTTATTCGTCTTTCCTTTGGTCCATAGGGAAAAGTGACAGCGCTGAAAACGTTTGGAATGTTAGTGTGTGTGAGTGACCACTTAACAGGCCTGGTACCAAGCCTACACCTGGCAGATGTACTGCTGAAGCAGCCTGAGAAGAAGTATCGTATAGGAAACCAGATCCCATGCAGGGTAAGGCTCTTAGAGAATAGGCTTCTATGGCTAGCTTCTCGTTAACGAGAGTTGTAACTTAGCGTGTAGGAAGGATTTTCAAGTAGAATTCTGTATTACATTCTCACTTCTTCTGCTCCTACCTTGTATCTTTCAGTTGGTCTTCAGGCTGAAGCCTGTGAAATCTGTTTAAAGACATCCACATCTGGAGACTGTGTTTATCAATCTTATATTTTCAGTAAGGCTGTAGGGGGTCCTTTTACAAAGACACGCTGAAAAATGGCTTGTGGTAGTGTAGGCACAGGTTTTGGATGTGCAGATCCATTTTTTAACGTGCCTGTAAAAAAAAGGCCGTTTTTTTTTTATTTGCCGAAAATGGACGTGTGGCAAAATCAAAATTGCTGTGCATCCATTTTGGGTCTGAGACCTTACCACCAGCCATTGACCTAGCGGTAAAGAATCCCTGCGGTAATGACCTGCACGCGTCAAGTGCCATTTCGTTTGTGTCTGTTACGCACTCCCGAAAATAATATTTTTTCAGAAGCGCATATCAGACGAGCACCAAAAATGAAATTACCGCAACAGCCACGCGATAGTCGAACAGTAACTCCATTTTGGCGCACATATACGCCTAACATGGCTTTGTAAAGGGCCCCTAGGTTTCTTCAGTTCAGCCCACTTCAGCAATACGAGCTCCTTTTCCCCATTCTTTCCTTTGTCCCGTCTGGGCATCTCGCCACTATTTTGTGATGTCGGATGTCTTGAAACAAATCTGATAGCTTACATTTGTATTTTAATCACACATAACTATCAAAATTTAGTATTCTTGTTTTCTCCAAACAACTTTATCTTTTCCTTGAAAACCTGAACCGAGTCCGATATTTCCCAGCCTTTGTTGAAGAAAAAAAAAAAAAAATCTTCCACACATTTAAAATGCGTTTGCACAGTCAGTGGCAAAGTCTCAAGTCTCCTTGCCTGATGAGCTCATTTCATCTTTCAGGTTTTGACAGTTTTTCCTGAAGTGAAGAAGCTGATTCTGACTCGGAAGAAAACACTGATAGAGTCCAAACTGCCAATCATTGCAAGTTACCAGGATGTGAAAATTGGAATGACCACCCATGGCTTCATTACCAGCATCAAAGACTTTGGCTGCATTGTTCAGTTTTATAATAATGTCCGAGGGCTTGTTCCAAAGCATGAGCTCAGCACAGAGCCAGTCCCCTTTCCAGAGAAAGTCTTCTACGAAGGCCAGGTACATACAGGTTTGAGATTCAAAACCTAGCACCCTAGCAGCAACAAATTCTAGGACAACAGGTCATGACACGAAACTGGAGGGAGGAAGGCTGAGAGGAAATACTACTTTATTGACAGCATTTGAGGTATTCTTGTGATTTATGGAAAGCAATGGTAAGAAAGCATTGATAGCATATGTAAAAAGTTGAGCAGAGATGAGGGGGAAGGTGCTGGATGTCAGTTTAAGTTTAGAAACTTGGATACCCAAAATGGTAGAGGACCAAAAAGCTAGAATTGGAAAACATACTTTCATAGAAAGTAATATCCTGCAGGTAATCAAACAACCAGGATATATCTTTTTGCAGCTCTCGTGCTACTGCTATTAGTTTATCATTTCTTTAAGCGTTGCTACAGATGTACGCAGTACTGTGCTACTTCTCAAAATAATTGTAATATAATATAAGAAAAGGTTCTTGCTGTGTGAAGCTTGCCTTAGTCCAATCAGGCTGGTACAGTTGAAAACACTAGAGGAGCCTCTTAATTCTTGTGATATTGTATAGGGTAAGGGTAATGGGATTTAATATACTGCCTTTTTGTGGTACAGTCAAAGCAGTTTTCATGTATTACATGGTTGAGTTGACATTGCAGGGCAGGAACAAGGATGGACTGAAGTGTTTATTTTTCTGGCCTTTCTTCAGTAACATTGAATGAAAACTTCAAAAAAAAAAATCTGCTAAATTTAATATACGACACATTCTCTTGTCTCTTTCTGACCAGGTTATGAAAGTAAGAGTGTTAAACTGTGATCCAGGCCAGGAAAGAATGCTTTTATCTTTCAAGTTAAAGGGGGACGCTGAGCCTGGAGGAGGAGAGGGAGAACAAAGTCCTCAGGGAAAGAAGAAAATATCAAAATACAAGACAGGAATGGTAATATTTTAAGAAAATAAAAAAAACTTAACTAGGATTTGCTAATAGAGATGTGAACTGTGGTAGAGAGCATATTTTTTGTTGGCTGAAATTTGACCGTAGCCATATATGTTTTCCTTAAAATACTTAAATCATGGTTAAATTTGAGCTGGTGAACAATTTTTTCCTTGAGCAATTTTTGATAAACTTTTTAGATTTGTGCTAAACAGCGGTGATCTTTTTGTTTTCCATTCAGATAGCTGACGTGAAAGTCTTGAAAAAAACCGAAGATGGATTGACTGTGTCTGTCTTGCCTGATGAGAATCAGGCATTCCTTCCCATGATGCATCTGTCAGACCACATCACCAACTGTAAGCTGCTTTGGCACTGGCTTCAGGAGGGCGACGTGATCTCCAGAGTGATGTGCTTAAGTGATGTCAAAGGCCTCGCTGTATCCTTTTCTACGGGGTTGAATCATTCGGTTCCATTTAGTGCATGCGCCTTGGTCAGGTTTAGATGGTATAAATTTCCCAGATAGAGGCTGGCTTGCACTTCAAGGCTTTAGCTTTTAAATATTGCCTTTTCCTTTGTAGCTCTTTACATTTTATTTAATATTTTTACAGTTTTATCCAAAAATATCCATTTTGGCCCTACCAACTACTTAATGCTGAACAACAGGAAATATGTATCGCCACAGTCTGAGCATGATTGAATATACTGCAGATAGGAAGGAAGCTGCAATTCTTTATCGGCAGCACTATAAACACCATCTGATGCTTTTGAAGATGTTCATGCTCCTCTGGAATGTTTCGTTTTTCAGTACTTCTGGAAATTAGAGGGCATCCAAAACCAAGCCCCAGTTTTAGAGAGAAAATATTGCTTAATTTATTGTTCCTTATTATTCCCAGACCAGTCCAGATGCATGACTTATGGCCTCCTGCCAACAGATGGAGTCAGAAAACAAGAGCACTGTGTAGCCAAACTTCCCTCCGTTTTTCTCTGTCTCCAGGAGATGTTATCCATCCTGTTCAGCAGATGTTAGAATATTCTGAATCTGTTCCTGGGCCCTGCTGGAGAACTGGTCACCCAGTCGAGTTCAGGCAGACAAGAAGCTCTGTGGCCTCTAAGGATCTGTCTCATCTGGGGAGATGCCTGGAAAAGTCCAGGTTCTTCTCTTTTTTAAATTTATAGAATTTTTATATTGTGTCACAGAAAACTCTGCTGTGATAAAGCACAATAAACAAAAATCATCCAAAGGAAATAAAAAAGAACAAAGGATAATGTTAGAACACCCATTTGACCACAATTTAAGGTAAAAGAGGAACCAAGAAAGCGAAAATGATTTAGGAAAATTAAATTTCTAAGTGAGCATCGCATCTTGCACTACAGTCCCACAAGCCAGCCCATACGATGTGAAATTAGATCTTGACTCTTAATTCTTTTGCTGATACAAAATCCAAAAGCTGTCTGTGTATCAAAAAACAAATAGTGCTTTGCCTCAAAAAGTCACAACACATTGATAAGGAAGTTTAAACACAAAACTCATGCCAAGGGCTAATATCCTAGGCCTCAATGTCAGGAACTCCTGGTGTCTCTTTTGTGTGTTTTTAGGTAAGTCCGGAAATACATGTATTTTAGCTCGTAAGAACTGTTCATTCATATAATGAAAATACAAGCCCAAGATAATTATTCCTATCCGGTTTCAGAGCAAAAGTCAGTAGTAGTGGTGTCCTTGGGTAATAAACTCAAGGGACGACTCGAGGAACTCTGTCAGATTCAGTTGATCAACCTGGTATTCTCCGTTTCTTTTTTCCTGATTCCCCAACATCAGATACTGAGCATTAACAAGCAGTGGTAAGGCATCTGCTGATGTCTTTAAAATATCCATAAAATAGTTTCTCGCCATATTCAAAGATGAAATCAATGGTAACTTGGGGAAATTCACAAATTCAAGATTTTTCTTTCGTATATGATTCTCAAGATATTCAGTTCTCTTAAATGAATATATCTTATCTTTCATCAAAGCAGTAGGAATGTTTCAGACACTTGATTAAATTGAGCGGCTGTAAACCTTCACAAAAGAGTTATTGAGAGCTTGCAAGGCCTCCTAAATTGAGTCCAATGTGACAACTTTAGGTGTTGTTAATTCCTGCAGCTCAGAATAAACGAGCAGAAACTCTCTACCTGGGGGGCTGTACACTTACAGTTCGCTGACAATTGCTGTTTCATCTCTTCAGATGTTACAGAGAGCGAGGCAAGAAATGCGGTAGTAGAACCCTCGAATGAATCTGGATAGGGTTCACTTCCCGCCAAAACCAAACTCTACCTTCCAACGACGCATATACTCGCAGACTGTGGAGGTGCTGTCTGTGTGATGGGGCTTAATGAAGCCCCATCATTTCTGCTGCCAGCAAAGGAATCTGCCAGTAGGGCCACAGGAGTGGAGACAGTTGTAGCGTTGAACTTGTCCTTAGTTGTCTGACGAAGCCTGGAAGTAAGAGTGGTTATGGAGGGAATTTGCTGATTCCTACCCTTCCTCATTTCGTAGGGTAATCAGAGCCTACCAGGCACTCTCTAATGACCACAGAGCTCAGAGTTTCCAGCTGGTGTGTCTCAGACAGTAGCCATCTTGGTTCTCTCTCTAGGTTCCTCTCTCAGTTGACCATAGTTCCAGTATGGCAGTCAGATTCAGGGAGACAAAGGATTTTTGGCATTTAGGGTTCTGTTTGGTTGCTTGAAGAGATACTTCCTTGAAGCTTCTCGAGGTGTCTAGAGTTATCATTAGATATCTGGAAGTCACAAATGAGTTTCACAAATTGGACAGGGCTTTTTGGTAAACAGAGACTTGGATTCATGGCTTCCAAGCCCACAATTGCTGAAGGAGACTATTGCATCTGTGTATTTGCTTGTGGGGAAGCAGGGTTCTCAGGTCTTGTGGGCTCATTCTACGAAGCGTACAGAGACATCCTGGGCGGAGACCTTACTGTATATCCGGTTATTTGCAAGGTGGTGACGTGGTCAGTGCTTAATACCTTTGACAAGCACTACAGGGTGGACATTGTGGCACACTCAGAAGCCGGTTTTGGGGCTTTGGTCATCAGGGCGGTGGTGCCAGGATCCCACCCACTCCAGGAATTGCTTTTGAACATCCTGCAGGTTCTGGAATAATGAGAAACTATATAATGGGAAAATCAACGGCAGGGTCTAAGGCAATTTCGAACCACAGATCAAATTCATCAACTGACGAGGCAGACAATGAAAGTGGCCCAAAACAGCCCAACCAAAAGGTAACACACAGCCACACATCACCTAACCCAAGGAAAAAGTAGTGCAGGCAGACAAGATCTCAAACAGTCATGCACTAACCTCATGCATGCACACTCACACATATAACCCCACGATATTAACCAACGACTAAGCCTGAAATAACACACAAGACCAGAACACCAGACCCCACGCCAAAGAAAAAAGTCTTATCACGCATCCAGTCATCAGAACTCGGCCTTATTAGTAGCCCATAGCGAAAAGAAACCAAAATGAATACCTTCAAACTACTCCTAATAATCTACTCCTTAACATTGATCCACTTAACACTAACCACCCCTCTTGCAGAAAGTAACATTATACACATACTATACAATCATCAAAGATTGATCAGATACACCACACCTCATCAAACTGACAACTTAAACAAAGGAAAAACACCAACGTACGGACAACCACTACAGAATGCAAAGAAGGGTCCAAACAAACTCACCTCAACAAAGAAATGACAACTAATAAAAGTCCACACAACACCAGACGCAGAAGACCCATTCCAAACAATCCAAATGGACTACATCAATGGCAGATCCGCAGTAAACAAAATAGCAATACTAACAGACTGGATCATGGCAGAAGACCTTGACCTACTCTTCATCAGTGAAACCTGGATCCACGACTAAAAGGACCCCCTAATCCTAGACCTGTGCTCTCCAGGATACAAACTCACACACTGGACCAGAAAGGAAAAGAGAGGCAGAGGTGATCCCACTTTACCACCAAAGCCACTGCCGAGTCCATGATACCTCAACTTGAATTTGCCTCAATCAGAATCCACAACAAAACCCTACACGATCATTTGAATTGTGTCTTGTTTTACAGACCTCCAGGTAATTGGAACGAAGGCCAGACTAACTTCATGGACTTCGTTTCAAACACATGTGTAACCAACTCCAATGTACTAGTATTAGGAGACATCAACCTTCACTTAGAAGACCCAAACTCAATCAATGAACGAGAATGTAAGGAATTCCTCCACCTATGTGATCTCAAATGGCCACAAATGCAAGCAACCCACCTCAGGACAACACTGACATCGAAATCTTCCTTAATGAGTTGGACCCAACCACTGGAGAATACCCGGCTGACCGAACCTGGTTAAAATTCGTCATCCTTATCGTTGATGCAGTTGCACAGGCGATCAGCAGGTTCTCCAACACTCACTGTAAACTAGATACCTGTCCCAACTACCTAATGAAATCTGCCCCTGACCGCTTCATAGCAGACCTCACATCCGACATAAACTACATTTTTTATTTTATTTTTGTTACATTTGTACCCCGCGCTTTCCCACTCATGGCAGGCTCAATGCGGCTTACATATTGTATACAGGTACTTATTTGTACCTGGGGCAATGGAGGGTTAAGTGACTTGCCCAGAGTCACAAGGAGCTGCCTGTGCCTGAAGTGGGAATCGAACTCAGTTCCCCAGGACCAAAGTCCACCACCCTAACCACTAGGCCACTCCTCCACCATGCTTAAGCAAGGTCTCTTCCCTAAGGAAAATGGCAATATCCTACTCACTCCGATACCAAAAGACACCAAGAAAAAAAACAAATGAAATCACTAACTACCGTCCAGTATCATCCATTCTGTTGGTAGTCTAACTGATGGAAAGCATGGTAGCCAAACAATTTACAGATTATGTAAACAAATTCTCAATATTACACGAATCACAGTCAGGTTTTCGCCCCCTCCACAGCACAGAAACAGTACTACTCACTCTCCTAGCCAAATTCAAGCAGGAAATAGCAGTAGGCAAAAACATCCTCCTCCTCCAATTCGACATGTCTAGTGCATTTGACATGGTAAACCATAATATATTAATAAGATTACTAGATAAGTTCGGGATTGGTGGAAACATACTTAGCTGGATCAAGGGTTTCCTAACTACAAGAACATATCACGTAAAATCAAACTCAAACATATCATCACCATGGAAAGCAGACTGCAGAGTACCACAAGGATCACCGCTATCACCAATCCTCTTCAACCTAATGATGACCCCCACTAGCTAAGTCCTTATCCAACCAAGACCTTAACCCTTTCATCTATGCAGACGATGTCACAATATTCATTCCTTACAAATGTAAACTGACAGAAATCACCAACAAAATCAAGATCAGCTTGAACATCATGGACTCTTGGGCAAATGCATTTCAACTAAAACTAAACAAAGAAAAAACACACTGCCTCATCCTCTCATCCCTACACAGCGTGGATAACCCCACAATTATCAACACCCCAGATTACACACTCCCTATCTCAGACAACCTGAAAATCCTCGGCGTTACAGTGGACCGCAACTTAACACTAGAGAGCCAAGTGACATCCACAACAAAGAAAATGTTCCACTCAGTGTGGAAACTCAAACGCGTGAAACAATTCTTCCCGAGGGGAACATTTCACAACCTGATACAATCAATGGTACTAAGCCATGTAGACTACTGCAGTGGAATTTATGCGGGATGCAAAGGTTTGTACCTTAAAGAAACTTCAGACGCTCAAAACCCGGCAGCCATGCTTATCTTAGGAAAAACGTGATTTGAAAGTGCAAAACCCCTTTGCGAAAACCTACACTGGCTCCCAATCAAAGAACGCATTGCTTTCAAAATCTGCACCCTGGTTCACAAAATTATCTACGGTGAAGCTCCGGGATACATGACAGACTTGATCGACCTACCAACTAGAAACGCATCCGAATCAACACGAACGTACCTAAATCTGCACTAGCCAAGCTGCAAAGGACTGAAAAACAAATCAACTTACGCGTCCAGTTTTTCCTACATAAGGACACAACTGTGGAACGCCTTACCAAAAGCCTTGAAAACTACGAACGACCACCTAAACTTCCGGAAAATACTAAAAACTAACCTGTTTAAAAAGGCATACCCTACCGATCCAACATAAATGCCTGATCTCTGCAACACAACAAAACTAAAGAACGTAATGGACATAACACAACTCTTCCGTTGTACGATTCCCTAGTGTGCCACATGAACTTTATCTTACCACAACATCACTTTGTATTTGTTTACACTGGAGTCTGTAACGCCTGTCCAGTACTATGTAAGCCACATTGAGCCTACAAATAGGTGGGAAAATGTGGGGTATAAATGTAATAAATAAATACTAGTAGGAGAGATTAGGTCTTAACCTGATAACTTTCTTGCCATTAGTCCTTCCCACTATTCCAGAGGCCTGCCTGATGTTTCTGAGATGTTTAGTTGCTGTGAAGTAATGAGTCAGATAAAGACTGTCACCTTGCATGGTGCTTCCTTTATATCTCTTGTTCTCCACACGTTGTCCAAAGATGAGAGAGGTCCACAAATGTTTGCTTGTCTGGTTAGTGTTAGGTTAACGAGTTGTTTAAGGTTGTTGTTTGTTCTGAGTTTCTCCTTACTGCTTGTTTACATAAATACTGAAGAGCTGGACTAGATACCAAGAGAGCTTAGTTTTCAGGTCTCTATCTCCACCTGTTGTTTCATGGACATAACTTTCCCACAGATTCTGGAATAGTGGAAGGACTAATAATCTTGTGTCCCTTCTTGATGATCTGCACAGAAATTGTGACAGAGGTTCTGCTTCGATACTAGTGCTGCTGGATTTCTCAGCATCTTTCGACACTGTTAATCATAATAATATGCTTACAAAGCTGGCAGAAACCAGTATCAGTAGCCTAGTATTTACATGGTTCAAATAATATTTATCGGACAGACAACAAACAGGCCTGTTTTACAACAGCACATCGTTACCTTGGGCACTGAACTGTGGGGTGCTACAGGGATCCAGACTGTCTCCCATTTTATTTAATATCTACCTCAAGCCTCTGGCTGAGCTTTTTCGGCGAATAGACGCAATATTCTATATCTATGCTGATGTACAACTACTCATACCCATTAAACCAGATCTTCCCACAGCCTTGAGTAAACTGACTGCCTGCCTCAGCGCAAACAACAATAAACTCTGCCTGAACCCAAGCAAAACAGAGATTCTTTGGGTACTTAACACAAGTGTACAAATACCTGACTTCAAAATACCTTTTGGGAACTATGAAGTCCCCCTAAAATCATAGGTCAGGAATCTTGGGATGCTGCTAGACTCGTCATTTACCCTGATCCCACAAATTCAAACAACCTTGAAAAATTATCAGCAGTGGCAGCTACCAAATCTCTCTCCATATATTAATAAGACACGTCTGATCACAGTGGTCCATAGTTTGTTTGTTTATTTATTTATTGCATTTGTATCCCACATTTTCCCACCTCTTTGCAGGCTCAGTGTGGGTTACAGTACATCATGGATAGTGGAAGTAAGAACAGAATAGATACTTGGTATTACAGATGGATTTTGGGTTGCATGGTAATGGAATACATTTATTATGACTTGCTAGACCGCTTGAATGACTAAAATTTAAAGAAAAGGAACTCTATTTCAAACATAAAAGTTAATCACACCAAGATAGATAAGAAAGGGGTGGGGGGTTAGATAAGTAAGAGAAAAGGAGGGGGGGGAAGGCCTCCTAACTGAGGAATCCACATCAGCAGATCAGTCTGCTCCCTCAAATGCTTGTTTAAAAAGCCAAGTCTTTAAAGAAATCTTAACATTTTAATAAGAAGATTCAGAGCGGGGGAGGGAGGTTTTTCCAAGTGTGGGGGGAGCGAGAAAGAAAAATTAACTTATCTCTAGTACATTCATAATGTGCTACTTTGGGACTAGGAAGGTCCAAGCGATGGTCATTTAAGGAACGAAGAATTTGGGAGGGAGAGTAAGTGATAGTGAGGCAGGCAAGATAATCGGGAAGTCCAAGTCAGAAAGCAGTAAATGCTAGAATAGCTATTTTAAAGATAATACACTGCTTAACAAGCAACCAGTGGTGCTGTTTCAAAAGGAGAGGTGGTGTGAGCCAAACAATGAATATGTCATAGTAGCCTGGTCGCGGTGTTTTGAAGAGTTTGTAACCTTTTCAGTGATGACTTTGTTAAACCTGCATAAACAACATTACAGTATTCAAGTTGACAGCTAAAGAAGGAAAGGAGAAGGGCATGGTAGTGATTAAAAAAAAAAGTGCTGAACAGCTTGAAGTTGATGAAAGAGAAGAAAAGAAGTTTTAGACAGGTGTACTATTTGTGGTTTAAAGGAGAGGGGACTGGGCAGAGTCCCAAATAATTCCTAAATATCTGAAACTAATAATAGGAGTAATTTTTGCTCCAGACAGAGGTACAGATGGGGGTGTGGAGAAACCAGAAAGCCAGCAGGCAACCGTCTTGCCGGGATAACATCGTGACTACTATAATGTCCTGTTCATGGATCAAACCAAAAAGAGTTTGCATCTGCTCCAACTAATTCAGAATGCTGCAGCACGACTGATGGAAGGCTGCAAGTGGTGTGACCACATCGCACCCTTCCTGCAAAAACTACATTGGCTACCAGTACCTTAGAGGGCAAAATTTAAAACTCTGTTTGATTCTCAAGGTCCTCAGACAAAATGGACCAGAGTACTTAAAGAAAGAATAAATTAGCCCTTTACATGCTTTTGAGACCTCAAAGGTACTCTCAAGGATCTGTACCCTCATCAAAAGAAATTATACGATGTGATACCCTCTAGCGAGCCTTCTCAGGTGTAGCCCCCAAGCTCTGGAATTTACTCCCAGAAGGGTTACATCTAACTCGAAACTACCTCTCCTTCAGGAAGCAAGTTGAAAGCTTGACTCTTCTCCCAAGGCTTTAATACATAGGGTGACTGATTATACACCATTCTGCACCTGGACTAGCTTGCTACACACACTGTAACTTAGACCAGTTCCTTGTCTTGTTTAACTGTACAAAGAACTTGCCCTGAGTTTAGCCACCCATCTATTAATCCCAATTAACTGCATCACCCATCTTGTCCCCATCTATATATCTGCACTTGGCCCCTCAGCTACATGGTTAGCTGTGTTGTAGAAAAGCATTAGTATCATATCCATGTTACTTGAATGTTCTAATGCGTGTTCATTAGATTTTTCATTAGTATGCTAACATCATATTATCTCTGTGTTATTTGAATTTCAGTTCTGTTTAAATGTGTATATTTTTAATCCTGTTTCATGGTAGTCCTATTATTAGGTTTTAATTTGCTGTTCTCAAGTTTACCTCTTTTATTGTATTTATGTTTATATTTGGCCATTTTTACTATTGTTGCACTGCCTTGGGTAAATCTCTTCATAGTAGTGGTTAATGAATCCCAATAAATAAATAATGGAAAGAAAATTATCAGGTAAGATCTAATTTCTCCTTACAGCAAGCTAAGATTTAATTTATTCATAAACTGACTTCAAGTGTGAAGAGGATAGGCCAAGTCAAGAATTCTCACCTATTAAATTCATGGTTGTAGAGGTGTTTTCAAAGGCATCTAAATCTTACACCTATATTCCCTTGAGCTTGGTGTTACAATACAGATGTCAATGGAGTATAAAAATAAAATGTTTGGTAATTCTTTCTGTACGTCTTTCTTCTGGAGTGGTTCCTTGATTTTCATTTTCAGATCATGTGTAGAAAGCCTTCTCTAATCTCCGCTGTGGAGGAGGGGCTGGTGGTAAAGAACTTCTCCGAGGTCCATCTAGGGATGCTACTGAGTGGTTTTGTGAAGAATATAATGTCTTATGGAGTGTTTGTGGAGTTTCCCTATGGCCTTTTCGGGCTGGCACCCAAATCTGTAAGTCAGAGAGGTTGGCCTTTTTCTGTTAGCACTGTTTATTTCTAATGAACTTCACGAGAACAAGGCCAAGCACACACACCTCTTCTTCCCACCTCTACACCTTGGTGGAAAGGTTGGAATGACTTTTCTATTGGTTTCACTGGCCTTGTTTCTAAAACATTTGGGCACATGATGGAACCAACATTCTGCCTGTTTTATGAGACTTGTCCCTTCAATTGGTAAATTTTCTTATAAGATTTGATTCTGTGATTGTAATTACTCAAAAGACTGAATTAGTGACAGGATGTTAGGCTTAGTTTTATCCATTTGCTTGTATTAAGCTGTTTTTCATAGATGCCATGAAGGAAACGCTAGAAGAAGCTAAACCTTCCCAAGATAGTGCAGAGCCGTTTGGTAAGTTTACTTGAGGGAGATGAGATTATTTGAGCCCATGTATTTTTTGAAGTCATATAGCCGTAAATCAGTTGGTCTTAACCTAAAAGCTTATCCTGACACAAAAAGTGCATATGGATATTAAAGTATGGCTTTGTTTTAAATCCTAGGCTATGAGTGATAAATTTGTGACTGACCCCGGTGAACATTTTGTAGTGGGGCAGAGTGTGGTTGCAAAGGTAACCAATATTGATGAGGAGAAGAAACGTATGCTGTTAAGCCTGAAGATGTCAGAGTGTGCGTCGGAGGACCGCTGCACCGAGAGCATCTCCCTGCTTGACCATTACTTCCAGGAGCTGCAGTTCCTTAGGAGCATCATGGGCAGCAGAGGTAAGGACTACGGGATGGAGGACATTGCTGTAGTCCTTTCAGAATTTTTTGACAAGTTCAGTTCCACAGTTATTGGCTCAGCGGCGCCACTGAGCAAATATAGAAATGATTGCCTTTTCCTTTTTTTTTTTTTTGCTTTTAATTCATCTGAGTATGACGTATTGCTGCAATGCATTAATTCATTCACCTGTTATTAATAAACCCAGTTACTTTCAGCTGTATTTAATTGTAGATGGGGTAGTTTTTAAGTGGTACACAAAGCAATACAGAAAATAATTACGCTGAGCAGTGGAACACACAAAAAACGAAATACATCAAAAACAGGATAAACAAGACTAGAAACACTGGTCACAACCCAAGACCAAAAAAGTACAAGTGGTCAACATCTTAAATACAAATAAATAATACAGAAAATACCTGAAAAACCCACCGTTCTACTTTTAACAAAAGGCAAGTATATTACCCTCTAGACAAATGTTAAGAGGCCATGAATTCCAGTAAGTAAGCCCAGCCGCAATCCATGATTTGTACATAATGGAGGTTTGCAGCTAGGGCTGGCAGGCATCTCTGTCCTTTCATTCCTGTAGAGCTACATGGCTTGGTAAACTAAGAATTCTGGAGAGGCTTCTTTTATTTTGTGCACTCCTGAATAGATTCAAGTTTCATGAATTAGAATATTTTCACAGAAAGTAGAAGGTATATTGGAGAAAATTGTTGTGGATTTCTCTAGCTTATTTATTTTATATTTGTTACATTTGTACCCCGCGCTTTCCCTCTCATGGCATGCTCAATGCGGCTTACATATTGTATACAGGTACTTATTTGTACCTGGGGCAATGGAGGGTTAAGTGACTTGCCCAGAGTCACAAGGAGCTGCCTGTGCCTGAAGTGGGAATTGAAACTCAGTTCCCCAGGACCAAAGTCCACCACACTAACCACTAGGCCACTCCTCCACAAATGTAACTTACTGAGTTTCTCACATAGAACTGGAGACAAGGGGGTTGTGCTTTTATTTTTCCCCTTGATTTGCTGAGTGAAGGGCGTGAGGTACTTGTATGTTTGTGTTTAGAGTGCATAGATAATCTCCAGTAAAGTTTGTTATGCTGGCATGTGGTATTTATCCCTTGTGGCTGGCTACCTCATACTTAAGTGGTAGGAGGGAATTATGATGTTCTGAAGGTTTTAATTTTTAAATAGAACGAGTTTAACAATAATATGCTAATTGTAAAATGTGGAATATTTTTTTTCTCTTAAAATAGAGGTTCTATTTGACATTAAAAAGCATAGGGTTATATCAGTGTCAGGAAACGCCTAGCCACCTGCCTGGGGCTACCCCGCTGCCACTTAGAGGGTCTATCTCCAGCACAACTGCTTGTGCTTTACGCTAGCACCCTCCTCCCACTGACTGGGTCCCAACTGGCTCTGGGAGAGTCTCCCGCTCTCAAATTATCCCCAGTGATTTCTAGGTTACTGGGGGCCACACCCCCAGTGGTCCCACAGTTCCCAGAAAGCACTCACAGACCCAACACATAAACCACCAGGATTCTTAGTCAGTCCAGACAAGCAGAGGCACTAAACTAAAATATTTATAGTCATGAAAAATTAGAACAATGAACAGAAAAGGTGCAACCAGCAAAACAATAACAGGTATCTGAAATATGGATCAATTATAAAACTATGTAAAGGGAAATGGGACTTTATACTGCCTTTCTGGGGTTTTTGCAACTACATTTAACGGTTTACATGGTGTATACAGGTACTTATTTGTACTTGGTTAAACATTTGTTTGCTATCGAAATAGTACCTGGGTAGATCAGGACATATAGCTGTTCACAGGTTATCAAAAGTAACTGTTCACAGGGCCTCAGCAAAAAGATCTTTCTCTCTCTCCTCCCTGGCTAAGACTGGGGCAAAAGCCAGTACATCCTAGATAAATTTGAGCTCCTGGACCAATCAGAGCCCAGAACAACAAGTTTTTCAAAAGTATATTGCATCTTACTTCCTATCTGTGCCAGACTAAAGAAAAAACAGTTACTACTCTAAAATAGCTTTAAAGTAAGGAAACATCACCTGCTGGCCAATAGGAGAAATACACTTCAAGAATTTATTAAGGCAGGTTTTTTTTTTAGAGGCTTAAAAACCCACTGTCTTTGTAACAGTCAGCATTTGTGTATTATTGTTCCAACATTTCCCCTCTTTTTGTTAATTTCCCTCCCAGTTTGACCACTTGTTTATGTCTGCAGTTTTGGAAAGCATAAAAAAAAACTCTTAGACCAAAGCAGTGGTTCTCAATGTTCTTTTGACATTATTAATTAACATAAATTATTACCTATGGGCGTGCACAGCTCGGTAACATTGTACTCACTTTGGTGTTTTTGGACAAGACGTCACACACATTGGTTTTGTGACTTTTACGTGATAATGGCCTGGTTTACTCTTACAATTTGTATTTTATAATTTGTGCCTAGATAGCACTTTTGAATGTGGTTTTGATATGTACCCTTTTAATATTGCTGTAGTATTTAAAATGATCCCTGCACACAGTCTTTGCTGTAAGGCCCGAGATGGTTCTCTGTGGCTTCTAAATAGCACCATAAGCTTCTTTAGCTTATTATGTGACTTTCTTTTTTTTTTTTTTTTCTATTTATTTATTGAATTTTAATTATACAAGCATATCAATCTTGTAACAGGAAAGACTGATCAAGAAAGGAAAAAAAAAACTTCATAAAGCAAGACATTTTACATAATAATTTCTTGTCTCAGTCAAAAGTCCACAAACTGGGAGTTCAAAGTGTACAATAAGTGAAGCTAACAGGAAAAAAAACTTTAACAAATGGTGGGTCGGACCCATTTAAGACGCATTAATTCTATTTCAAACGCTTTCACTAATTGGAACTACTGTTCCATCAGTCTTTCTTGCTGTAATAAACAACTCCAATTGGGATGGGTCAAAAAAGATAAATTTTTCTTGTTGGTAGGTTACTAAGCATTTGCATGGAAATTTTAGGAAAAAATTGGCTCCCATGTTAATCACTTCTTGTTTCTTCTGCAGAAATTTCCGTCGGCGTAGCTGTGTTTCTCTTGACACATCTGGGAAAATATTAATCTTTAATCCCTTAAATACTTTATTACGATGTTTATAAAATAGTCTCAAAATCCAGTTCTTATCGGGTAATAAAGTTACTGTCGCCACCAAGGTGGCTGGCAGTGCTTGGTCAGTATCGGAGGTCTCTAATAATGTAGACACATCTAAGGGTTGATTCTCTTGTTGTTGTTGTTGCTGCCTTATGGTCCCAGAGGGAATATAGAATATTTGGGTAAAAGGAGGTATATTATCTTCTTCAATTTGAAGAATTTCCTTAAGGTAATTTTTTAAAATCTCTCTGGGGGCCACATTAGGCAAATACGGAAAATTCACAAACCGCAGGTTATTATTTCTGGTAAAATTTTCCATGTTTTCAGCTTTTTTCCTTAAACTAATTAAATCCTTCGAGAGGAAGTGACGTCACCGCTAAAGATGGCTGCCTAGAGCTCTAACTCCCACTCCTCGATAATAAAAATAAGCAATAAGAAGCAATCACCAGCCCTTTTGGAGCTGCCTGCACTGTTCCACATTGTTCCTCATCGCCAGCAGGATGAGCAAAGCGTCCTCGGCGCGAGCTAAAGACTCAGAGAAGTCCGCCGGCGGCGGGACGAGCAAAACCGCGAAACGCCACGAGGTAATGGCGCCGGTTTCCCCTTCGGACTCTGATTCTGCGCTGTCGTTGGCGGAATCGCGAAAACCGCCTGCAAAAAAAGGAATCTCAGGCGAACTTCGCCAGATACTGTCCGGTATACAAGCAGATATCAAAAAGTCGAAGGACGAGATTCTGGACCGGATGGAGACCCTAAGCTCTGACCTCCGCGAGTTGGGGAACAGAGTAGAAGAAGCGGAAACAAAGCTGGAAGAACAATCTGAATCCTTGCTAACGCACGAGACCCACCTTCAAGCGTTAGACCAAAAGAATATAGAACTTGCATATAAACTTGATGACCTAGAAAATAGGGGAAGGAGGAATAATCTCAGATTTCGTGGAGTCCCCGAGGGAGGTGAGACCGAGGATGTCCTGATGATTGTACAAACACTGTGTACCACCCTGCTGGGGACTGAGGCCGCAGCGGCGAAGATCGAGATAGACAGAGGACATAGAACTCTGGGCCAGCGGCAGGACAATAGAATACGGGACATCATCACCCGGTTCCACCGATATGAAGTGAAGGAACAATTGCTTAACTGTGCCAGGAAAAAGCCCAATTTGGAATATGGCGGGGCCAAAATAACAGTGTACCAGGATCTCTCACAGTTCACCTTACAACAGAGACGCCTCATGAAACCGGCTTTGGACATCCTAACTAAGGAGCAGATAACATACAGATGGGGCTTTCCTTTTTCCCTGAATTATACATTGCAGGGTGTTAAAATGAGAGTTACATCGCTGACCGAAGCCTGGACATCCCTGCTTGAAGCGGGAATGGTGCAAAAGAGCAAACCTCCAGGTGAAGTAGCGTCAGCTACGAAGGCCAGGCTTCAAAAATGGCAACGGGTCCCTGCAACACCTAAAAGGAATAACACAAAAAGAAAAGCGGCCGTGGAAGAAACCTGATCGGATAGAGCAGCCTGGACATTATATTTTATTCAAGGTTCTCTCTAAGGAGCAGGCCAGAGGGTCACTGGCTGATATTGACCTCAGGATTGGTAAATATGCAGACAGTACCTAAAATCAAGCTCTGTTTCAGGTTTAATTGTTATCTTCTTTTTTTACAAAGGAACTTATGTCTCTTAATTAACAGAGGATATGATATTTACAGCAGTGTGGAATATTGTTTATGATGTTATAAAGTTATATGCGATGTATGAAGGGGTAGATTAAGGAGATGGAGGGTGGGGGGGGGGGGGCTAAGGTATTAGTTGTGCAAATGTGGAAAGTTTATTAGGGAAAAGGCTCCTGGTGATGCTGTGAAGCAATCCGGGGGTGGGGGGGTGGGGCGGGCTGGGCTGCCTACGTGCTAGTGTGTTACTTTCTCACATCCCACTACTGGGACATGTGCCCGGTGGTTGGTGTTAGACAGGGGGGGCTGCAGTGGGTAAGAGAGAGGGGGGGGTTAACAATAGGGGGGAGGGGGGAATGGGTGGGTTGGGGGCACCACTGGTATAGGGGAGCACAAATATGTGTATTAGAAGGACCCTGTATAATGGGGGAGAGAGCTGTCATATTGTCCCAGGCATGACTACAGACTTAAAAATTTTATCATATAATGTGAAGGGCCTGAACATGCCTCAAAAGCGGCAGAAGTTGTTCAGGGAGTTACAACAGCTAAGGCCGCATATTGTCCTCCTACAGGAGACCCATCTCCGCAGGGTACATGAGCGACTCCTCTCCCATCCAGATTACCCTAGTGCTTTTTTTGCCTCTTCCGCTGATGGCTCCAAAAAGCGTGGTGTGGCAGTGCTGTTCCATAAGTCTATAACAGCCCAAATATTGAGTGTCAAACGGGACCCGGGAGGGCGGTTTTTGTTCCTGCAAATTGTCCTAGACCACACAGAACTCACTCTTGCAACTTTATATGCACCTAATGAACAACAGGGGGCATTCTACACTAAAGTGAAGAACATACTAGCTACATTTACCCGGGGTTCCCTGATCATGGGGGGTGATTTTAATGAAGTTATGGATCATGTGATGGATAGGTCCGGGAGACCTCAACATCCGATCTCTAAGGATTCTTTGGCACTGAACTCCCTGGTCAACTCACTGGGGACTTTGGACGTCTGGAGGCTGGGTCATACGACAACTAGAGATTATACTTTTTTTTCTCCTGTACATAAGTCGTACTCACGCATCGACTATCTTTTTCTTGACGTTACACTAGTTGAGAGAGGCCCGACAGCAGGAATCGGTAGTGCCACAATCTCTGATCATGCCCCAGTTTGGGTCACTTTGCCGACCATTAGAGCAGAGGTCAAAGATAAAAAATGGATGCTTAACACAGAATTATTACAGGAGAAGGAGGTGGTGGAGGGTTGCAGGAGGGTCCTGAAGGAATACCTGGAGCTTAATATAGAATCGGGCCCACCCCTCAGTGTTGTATGGGATGCCATGAAGGCTGTCTCTAGAGGTTACTTTATACAGATAGCTAGTAGGCGTGCGAGGGTTCGTAGGGCCCAGCTGGCGCAGTGCATGGAAAAGATTCGGATCTTGGAGGCGCAGCACAAATCAGGCGGCTCCTCTGCAATTTTGGAGGAGCTGCGCGGGCAGAGGCTCCAGCTGGACTCTATCTACTCCGAACAATTAACCTGGTTACAATCTAGAAATAAAGTTTGAACATACGAATTTACCAATAAAGCAGGACGCCTCCTGGCCATAAAGTTACGCAGGCGAAAAGTAGATCGAACAGTCACCCACATTAGGGACACGAGGGGCAACCTGCTGAATACCTCTGAGTCCATACGGAGGCGTTTTAGCGAATTTTACCAGGAGCTCTATGCACAGGAGATTAATCCCTCTGAGGACACTATATTAGACTACTTAGCTGAGAGTGACTTAGCACCCCTAAATACCCAACAGAGGAATGCCCTTGATGCACCAGTTACCCCAGTTGAGATACAAAAAGCTATACAACACTTGCCCTCATGTAAATCACCAGGGTTAGATGGCTTACCTAATGAATTCTATAAGAAATTTGCCCCCGAACTGGCCCCGTTGTTCGCGGACTTGTTCAACACGATTGGGAGGGGGGAGTCGTTGCCTAGTTCCATGTTGGAAGCCTGGATTGCGGTATTGCCTAAACCGAATAAAGATCATACAGAATGTGGGTCCTTCCGTCCAATATCTGTCTTGAACGCCGATGTTAAAATCTTAGCTAAAGTTCTGGCCAACCGTCTGGCACCGTTGCTCCCAGCTGTTATCCACCCTGACCAAGTGGGTTTTGTTCCATATAGAAAAGCAACAGACAATACCAGGCGAGTGGTCGATTTAATATATTTGGCCAAAAAAATGAAGAGGCCTCTCTGTCTCCTTAGTCTGGACGCTGAAAAGGCCTTCGACAGGGTTCACTGGCCTTTTATGTATAAAGTGATGGAGGCCTTTGGGATAGGACCGCAGTTTAGTGGGTGGATCCAGGCGTTCTACAGCTCTCCTAAAGCCTGTGTTCGAGTAAATGGGGGTAACTCAGCAATGATCCCTTTACACAGGGGCACTAGACAGGGCTGCCCCTTGTCCCCCCTGCTCTTTGCCATGGTTATGGAGCCCTTTGCAACCAGGCTTAGAACCAATCCAGGTATCTCAGGACTTTCTATTGGTGGGAGAAATCATAAACTATCCCTTTTTGCGGATGATGTATTATTGTTTGTCACTAATCCCTTGACCACCTTCCCTGGGCTTTTGAAAGAGATAGAGGAATACTCTAATGTGTCGGGATTTAAAGTCAACATGTCCAAATCTGAAGTTCTGAACGTGACCCTTCCAGAGGAGCTCGTGGGAACGCTGGGGTCCTCCTATGCCTTTAGGTGGACCAGTGGGAGTCTTCGCTACCTGGGAGTAAACTTGTCGGCAGACCTCTCAAATCTTTTCTCAATTAATTATAGGGGCTTGGCAGGGGCGCTCATCGAGGATTTGGGAAAATGGGGTGATCTTGATCTTTCCTGGTTCGGCCGAATAGCGGCAGTAAAGATGAATGTTCTGCCGCGCCTGCTCTACCTCTTTCAGGCTCTCCCAATCAAAATGCCCCGTAAATTCTTATCATCATTACAGGACCGTATCATGCGTTTTATTTGGGTGGGAAAACGACCGCGTCTGGCACGCTCGGTCCTATACCAGGATAGAACGAGAGGAGGGTTGGGATTACCTAACCTGGCTTGGTACTATAGAGCGGTTCAAGCACGCGCGGCAGTGGAATGGTTTCAGGACTATCCGGATCGGCAATGGGTGCAGCTTGAACAATACACCCTGGGTGAGAGGCCGCTGGAGGCCCTTATGTGGATCCCTGGCTCGCATAGATCTTTGGAGGCAGGACTTTGTCCTTCTATATATGTCACTCTCTTAAATTGGGACAGTCTGTTTCCCCATCGACGTACTACATTATCTCGTCTGTCTCCCATAGCTCACAACCCATTGTTTTACCCCGGAATGATAAAAGGAGTGTTCACAAGATGGTACACTGGAGGCTTACGAACATGGGGTCAACTGTTTGATGGGGAGCATTTACTGTCGTACACTGAGGCCCTTGAGAAGTTCCCGATAGTGGGGTCAGATCAATATGCCTATCTTCAATTAGCCTCTTTTCTTAAGACAAGGGCAGTTCGGGAGGTAGTGGCCAGGGAACAAATAGCACTAGAAACCATCTGTGAAGGCCCACCTAAGACAAGTGGGTTGGTATCGCGCCTCTACCACATTATAAATAGGCAATCCCCGACATATATACTTCACAGGAAGAGTTGGCAGAGGGAACTGGGCATGGAGTTGGAGGAGGCAGGGTGGGAAAAATTGGAGCGGGCTGTGATGGGGGTGTCGTCTCATGTGCCCTTTAAGGAGAATGCGGTAAAGGTATTGTACCGTTGGTACCTGACACCCGAACGTCTTCAGCGTATTTATCCCACATTGACGGGGCTGTGCTGGAGGGGATGTGGGGTGCGGGGCACAGCGGGACACATTTGGTGGACATGCAGGAAGGTTAAGGCCTACTGGAGAGCGGTTCGTAGCAGGTTGCAGAGGTGGACGGGGAGCCTAATACCTTGGAGCCCGACTCTTTTCCTATTTTCTGCCCTAGCTGTAGGTCTCTCCCGTACCCAGCAAACTTTCTTGAGACAGGCCATAAGTGCAGCGAGAGTTACAATTGCTGCTCATTGGAAGCAGCCCATAGCTCCACCGATTAATAGGTGGATTCAAAAATTGAGGCACATCTGCGAGATGGAGAGACTCCTAGCGGAACGGCACAATCAAATGGGTAGATGGCACTTGACCTGGGATCCCTTTCTCCTTCATGTATAATTTGTCTGATGACCTATGTTACGGTGGTGCCCGAAGGGGGGGAGGGGGGAGGGAGGGGTGGGGTGGGTTGGGGTTCTGAGTGACAAGAGTGATACGGAAGTGGGATTTCATTAAAAAAAAAAAAAAATTTATTTAAAAAGTTGAAGTTCTGAAATGGTTATTCTGAATAATTTTCTAGGTATTTTACCACAGTTAAAAGTTTTCTTTTGGTATAGCATGAGACTCTTACTACTCTTTGTATTACTTATGTGCTATGCTTCTGGAGACCTATGTTCTGCACAAGTGACATGTAATATTATACTCATGTTGTAATATGTTTCAGATTTTATGTACTAATAATCAATAAAGACTTCATGGAAATTTAAAAAAAAAACAAACTAATTAAATCCTTCAACATTACGTTTTGAGTCTCTTGTATCTGCTGTATTTCCTTGGCTTGTTTTTCCACCTGTGTGTTTAAGCATTTAACTTTATCCTCAACATTTTCGACATCTTGTTTAAGTTTATGTATCTATGGAAGCAGAGCTTTGCCGAGGTCTGCTATCAAATTCCATAAACAGTCAAGTGTAACTTCGGGAGGTTTATACTGAAATCGAGCAATTGAAAAGCTTCCTACCTCCTGTTGCAGGGAACGTCCAGCCCAATTGGGGTTAATTTCTCCCTCCGTTGGTATCCCAGTCAGCACGGTCCTCTCTCCTTCATGTTTTTCTCTTGCCCTCGGTCTACCTTCGTCCATTTCCCTTTCCGGGTTAGGATTCACCGACGCCGCTTGTGGAAGAGCAAACCCGCGTTGTGTTGGAGGGGGAGGAGGTGTTCGAGCGTCGGGGCTCAAAGATATTTCAAGCTCAAGGGATTCCCGCACACCTTCACCACCGGCGGATGATCCCAGCGAGCTGCTTACCGGCGTACTTGCGTCTTGTTGAGCGCGCTGCAAAAAAACATCAAGTGGGCCGCTTCGGGTAGGGGTTATCGGGCGCTGGTGGGCCACGGCAGCTGCCTTCCCTCTCCTCTTCGGCATCTCTGTATAAGTTTGCTAGGATAAACCCGCAAAAAAGGAAAATCTGCAGGAGCTCTAAAAATGCGTCCGACCTACACGGCGGCCATTTTGAACTCTATTATGTGACTTTCTATCTCTCCATCTGGTTTTGGATTGACCTGTCTTATGATGATGTGTGTTCATATACTTTTCTAACAGGTTTGTCTCATAAAATTTTGTGGAAACTTTCCTTCTCTCTGGGTTGGTTTATCTTTTACTTTATCCGTTTGGTCAGTCTTTCTTTAGAGATTAAGAAACTAATACTTTTCAAATGTACACATTTGTTTGGGTTTCTCTTTTACCTCCCTCCCAGTTCTTTTTTTTAACCCTTTTTCAGCTTAGTTTTTCTTATTAAAAATTTAAATATATATGTTTTTGTAAAATGTGTATTGATATATTTATATGATATCTATATAACAAGTTTTATTATATAATATTTTATCTTACAGAGTTTTTGAATTAATGTATGTGTTGTAGATACTTTTGACTCCTGAGGTAGGCACCCCTGTTACCGAAACACGGTCCGAGTTGAGTCCACTGTATCTGACCTTTCAATAAATTGTACTACATTCAACCTCTGGAGATTTTGTGTGTTTAGTTGGCCGGATCCCTTCCCTACTTTTCCAGCGTTTTAAGCTTCTTCTTTTTTTCTCCACATATATAGTGCTGTGGGGTTACCTATGATTATATGCTGCCTGTAGCCCTATGGTAGGAGCTGGATGCTCTGGGTTAGGATGTTTAGCTCTGAGACACCTGAGCACTTTACACTGTCTTTGAGTTTATGCTATAAGTGTGGGTTTTTCCTAGTTTTATGTTTGTTGTCCTTCACCCTCTGTGAAGATTTATTCTTAGGAAATATTTATCACCTACAACTTGTTTGGCTATTTATTTCTGCCTATCCGGGTGGAATGCCAAAACAACCACACTGCTCTATTATACTCTGCACACAAAAGCATTTTGCTCTCTTATGGTTTGATCGGAGAGATTTAACAAGTAGCATTTAGCACATCCAGCTTCTTAAAAGAGCTGTTAAAGTGATTGTCTTGTTTTAAGGGGGGGAAGAGGGGGATTTTGGGCTACTGCAAGAGTTTATACAAAAATTCTGAAGATCAACTTGTGGAATGGAGTTTGTGACAAAATTTCAATCACCTCATCTTGTTTCTTCCCATGTTGCTCCCTTTCTCATGGCCAGATGACTCGGAGGTTAGCCTAAACCTCTCCAGGCTGCTGATTGGACAGAAGCTAAAGCTGACAGTACAGGAAGTGAAAGATGAGGGGTCAGTCTGCTTTAGTGGCATGCAAGTCACCGAAGGAGTGTCAGTCACTGCCAGCCAGTACCACCTTGCAGGTTAGTTTTTTTTTTTGGGTTGTCTCTATTTCTCATTATCTCATTTAAAAAGAAAACACTTTTATCTTTTTTTTTGGTCTTAGCATAACAGTTTTACATGTGTCCAATTTTCTTTATTAAATCAGGAACAGTGGTTTAAAAAGAGTAGGCAAAGAAAAAACTAATGTTATTGAAAAATAAAGGTTGCCTACCTGTAACGGTAGTTCTCCTTGGACAGATGATCTTGTAGCCACACAAATGAAGTGACTCTCCCGTGACGTCACTGACCTGGACCAATACCAAAGCATTAAGCTTAAAAAGCTATCACGATATGCGCGCGTGCAGATTCCTGCTGTAGTCCACACTGAGGGGCAAAATCGAATGAAAACGTCTATCTCCATGGGCGTTTATCTCCGAGAACGGGTCCGTGAAGGGGCGGACCGAACCGTATTTTCGCAAAAAATAGACGTCCATGTTTTATTCGACAATTTGTGAGCTGGGCGTTTTTGTTTTTCAGCGATAATGGAAAAGGAAAGCGCCCAGCTCAAAAACGAATAAATCCAAGGCATTTGTTCGTGGGAGGGGCCAGGATTCATAGTGCACTGGTCCCCCTCACATGCCAGGACACCAACCGGCCACCCTAGGGGGCACTTTTACAAAAACAAAAAAAAGGTAAAAGAGCTCCCAGGTGCATAGCACCCTTCCCTTGTGTGTTGAGCCTCCCCAAATCCCCCTCAAAACCCACTGCCCACAAGTCTACACCATTACTATAGCCCTAAGGGGTGAAGGGGGGCACCTATGTGTGGGTACAGTGGGTTTGGGGGGGTTGGACGACTAAGCATTAAGCAGCACAATTGTAACAGGTGGGGGGGGGATGGGCCTGGGTCCACCTGCCTGAAGTCCACTGCACCCCCTAACAACTGCTCCAGGGACCTGCATACTGCTGCCAGGGAGGTGGGTATGACATTTGATGGTGATAATAAAAAGTTGTGAAACATCATTTTTTTGTGGTGGGAGGGGGTTAGTGACCACTGGGGGAGTCAGGGGAGGTCATTCCCGAATCCCTCTGGGGGTAATCTAGTCATTTAGGGCACTTTTTGGGACCTTATTTGTGAAAAAACAGGGTCCAGGAAAAGTGCCCTAAATTCTAGCTACAAACGCATACTTTTTTTCCATTATCGGCGAAAGGCGCCCATCTCTGATCGGGTGATAACCATGCCCCAGTCCCGCCTTCACCACGCCTCCGACACGCCCCCGTCAACTTTGTACGCTTCCGCAATGGAGTGCAGTTGAAAACGTCCAAGGTCGGCTGTCAATTATACCGCGTTATTCGTTTTTGTGAGATAAACGTCCATCTCCCGATTTAGGTCGGAACTTGGGCGTTTTTCTCGTTCGATTATAAGCAGGACTATATACCATCAGGCAAGAACCGCCCCTTTTCAGTTTGATATAATAGCTAGTGGCAACTTAAAGGGGGGTTGGGAGGGATTGTGTGTCTGCAAGATCATCTGGTGCAGAGAATGATGGTGCTGACGAGAGTGAGCTGTGTGATGATGAGGCAGTGAAGAGTCAGATCGGGGCCGATGAGAGTGCGAAGATTTGGTGCCGTGCTGAAGATCAGTGAGCATTTTAGCTCGTTTAGCAGGAGATTTTGTCAGCCCCGATGGAGGAGATATAGGGGGCGTGTCCTGAATCTGAGTCTCAGCACCGACAACAGAAGTCGTAAGTTGTGGTGGCAGAGACTGAGGAGAAATCAACAGGTGTTGAACAGGCTGCTGATTCACGATAGAAACTGCACCCTCCGAACTTTTACCAGGCAGAGGTTCGTCAGAGTGTTTTCTTTTGCTTGTAGCTTTCTTACCAAGCTGTTTAGAGGATGTCTGATGAGGTATCTCCTCGACGACGGCTCTCATTTTAGGATCTCTAATTTTTGTGTTTTGAGGGAGCATGCTAGCACACTTGTCACAGTTGGAATCTAAAGTGGAGGAGTGGCCTAGTGGTTAGAGTGGTGGACTTTGGTCTTGGGGAACTGAGGAACTGAGTTCGATTCCCACTTCAGGCACAGGCAGCTCCTTGTGACTCTGGGCAAGTCACTTAACCCTCCATTGCCCCAGGTACAAATAAGTACCTGTATACAATATGTAAGCCGCATTGAGCCTGCCATGAGTGGGAAAGCGCGGGGTACAAATGTAACAAAAAAAATGTGCTTTCCCCAGACAGTGAACACTGATCGTGAGGATCTAAGTTAGACATTTTATTATTACAGTCTTTGCAGCGTTTGAAGCCCTGTTTCTTTGCCGACACGACAGGGAAGAGAAAACTGCCAAATTGAATTCCTTAACGAAGGAGTGAAATTGTGGAGAAGAAAACAAAAATTAAAGAACAAAACAAAAAGATATATTATAATCACGAGAAAAACTGCACCGGAGAGTATTGAGTCAGCGGGTCTGACCGTCAGCGTGGAAAAAAATAAACTGAAAAGGGGCGGTTCTTGCCTGATGGCATAGAGTGGGAATCTGCACGCGGTGATAGCTTTTAAGATTAATGCTTTGGTATGGGTCCGGGTCAGTGACGTCACAGGAGAGTCAATTCATTTGTGTGGCTGCAAGATACTCTGTCCAGGGAGAACTGTGCAGTGTGTGCATATGTGTGAAAAACAGATTACATTTGAATTTCTAGACTCTTCAATTTTAGCTCAAGGACCGTTTACAAAAGAGCTTAAAATCTTAGCAGGTATCTGAGACAATGGAAGATAAAGTGACTTTCCCAGGTCCACAAGGAATGTTACTAGAGGAAGCGGAATTTGAACCCTTGTTTCCTTTGAAAACCATTGTTCTAATCACTAGGTCACTCCTCCCATTCTTTTTGTTGTTAGAACCCAGAAATCACATTCTGCGTGTAACAATAATTGTCCTTAATGCCCAGAGTGTGGGTTAGACAGGTTCCTGCCCCTTTTGCCAGATGCTTCCTATACTGTATTAGTGAAGCCTAGCTTTAAGAACCCAGAATTCCATTACTTCAAGCACAGCATTAGGTAGATTCCTCAATATATCAGCTTGCTTCTTGGCCCCGTTGCAGCTCCTTTTGGTCTTATTATAAGGCTGCATTTATTTTTTGCTTTGCGTTTTTCAACTTTTGAGGGGGAAATGTGTGTACTCTTTTTTTATGACTTGTTTTTGAACATCTTTCTTCCCCAGAGTCATGGTTGATTCAGTTTTCTTGTAATCCCTGTTTTTCATGTATCAGTGCTACACTTACAGCTGTTTCTGAAAGTCTCTCAGTATTGTAGCCCTTGAGCCTGCCATGAGTGGGAAAGCGCGGGGTACAAATGTAACAACAACAAAGATGGAGGTCATGAGCTTTCAAAAATAAAACACTAACCTCTTCTCAGAAATAAACACAAGTCAAAATAGAAAGTGGGGATTAGCATGATTTTGATTTGGAACTGAAAACAAAATAATTGTGCTTGCTTGCACTACTATCTTTAAATAAAAACACTTTTTCTCTTATCTTAAAAGTAATTGAATAACAAAACAAGGGGGTTCATTGTGAATCTGCACCTCCTAACATGCCTTTGTACAAAGGAAGACATTTTGCAACATTTTTATCATACAGCAGCATAATTAAAGTCTCTGTTTTGGACCTGTAATACTACTATTGCGCCAAACAGGTCTGGAGGACTAGCCTAGTGGTTAGTGGGTTGAGAACCTGGAGAACTGGGTTTGATTTCTTCTGCAGCTCCTTGCCTCTGGACAAGTCACTTTAACCCTCCATTGCCCCAGGTACAGTACTTAGATCCTGAGCCCACTAGAAAAAGTACCTGCATATAATAATTGTAAACCTCTTTGTACTGCAGAGAGGCGGTATATCAGGTCACCATTACCCTTACCCTTACATTATTGTCTCCAGCACTGGAGGGCCAGAGAAGAACAGGAATCATTTCTGTAGCCTTCTCATAAGGCAAATCTCCTGAGAACACAGGAAATTACTGAAGCATTTGTTTAAAAACACATTTAGGGATTGATAAAGAAGCAGCATTGGCCTTCACTAGGGAAGCCTCGGAAGAGGGCTGAGAGCCTGGAGCCCCATTCCATACATATCACAAACCTGCTAGATGCAGAAGTTTGCATGAGTAAGGAAATGAGACAGTTACAGGAAAATATTTTGGAAACATGAACAGGTTCAGAAATCACAGATGCCTGAAGCGTGTGAGGTTTTGGCTCAGCAGTGTTTGTACTTTACTAGTCACCATTTCTGGTTAGGACTGCATTTTGTTTTTCCTCCACTTACTCTAGTTCTATTTAGCATTAGGTTCCAGTGTTTGTCTGTTTTTAAGAATAGCAAATTTCTCTTGGCTTGACTGTATGATGTAGTGAACTGCAAATGTTGAGATTCAAAGATGACTCTTGCATGTTTGGCAGGTAAAAAGGTTGTCCCTGGACAGAGTGTAACAGCAGTGGTTCTCCATATTGATGCCCTCAAAGCCGAAGTCCATGTCTCCATGCGAGATGAGATTCTCAAGAGGAAAAATGCAACGGTATAATTGGGTTTTATGAGTTGGAGATACATTATTAGCCCCATTTTAGACAGAATGTGAAAGTCAGAATTGAGGAGTCCAGGTCAGGACGTCTCGAGTTTCACTAGTATTTTAGAACAGAATTCGCTGATGTAGAGGCTGTTCTAAAATACAGGAAAAACAAATGTCTATGCTTCGTGTGGGCAAATTTCCACAGGTTGAAAATTGGTAGATAATTATGTTTGTGATAGCTGTACGCATTTATGTTGTAGAATAGCAACATAAATGGTATGAGCCAGCCTGCACGTATTTCTCTCTGCTATTTTAGAAATATAAATGTGTATTTTCCCAGTGCTGTCGCAGAGACCAGTATCCCTTGCCAGTTTGGCTTGGGAAGGGGGGGGGGATTAAGAGGACAACCTCCATAATCCTGCCAGTGGAGTGCTGCTTTATAAGAGCAGTTTGCCAAATCCTAAACGTGCTTGGTAGCAGGTGCAAATCCTGAGCTTTATCTGTTAGGACATAGTCGTTTAGTCCTCTTCTGAAATGGGGAAATTGCCGTGCTCTTGTCCTGCCCTGCCCAAAACACACCCAAATCACACCTCCCTTGCCATTTGCACACTCTTGGTTTGAGACATACATATCCCAGCTATGTAAAATGAGAATTTAGACATTTATGCAAGATAAATGTTTAAGTGCTGGTTTATACGTGTCTCGAATGCGAGTAGCCCTTCTAAAAGGACCACATATATGTATGCTTTATCCAGAACCACTTTTGTTCATTTTCTTTTGTGTGCACCCCCATCTTAGTCAATGTTTTAGGCTTGTCTACCAGTTTACACCCAGTACCTCTTCCCTTGCTATGTTTAACTATAAAGCATGTTGCCCAAACATCTGGCCTTCTAGGTCCCCTGTGTCACTTGGCAGACAGACCTGGCTACGTGAGTGCCTGCATTTCTGGTAGTAGTTTGGTATTACAATAATTTCAGTCTGCCAGACAGGCCCATCTGCAAATTTTAGTTTAGTCTCCCGGTATAGCTTGCCACACAGGCTATACCTGTGAAAAAAGTCAGAGTAAGATAAGAGCTATGTGTGAGCTGGCTTTGCATGCGCTCTCTTTTTCTCTTTTTACATATATGTATGTGTGTCCACTTATTAAGCATATTCACTCAACAGGTCTGATTTGCTTTGAATAATTTCGTTGGAATTTGGTGAATTACTCAGCCAGGTGGTATTAATGGGGGAGGGGGTTGAGAGTGGGGCTAGAGAGCTGTTTTTTCCACAGCGTTTGCAGTGGAATGAGTAAGTATTACTTGTTAAAAAAGTTAATGGCACAATGCAAGGGTGGAGTGCAAGGGATGGAGGCAAAATAGGCTAAATACTGGACCTGGCTATAGCGACAGTGACTTTTGGATCTGTTCTTGTTCTGAGCCCCTCTGGGTGAGTGGGGGAGTTTGAGTATTTGTAAGCTTCAGTAACTTTATTCAACGTTATTCAATACATTATGTCATTGTTTATCTTGGTATAATGTCATTCTCTCATGAGTAAGGGGCATTAGTTGTTCACAAGTTGGGAAGTGAGGGTGGGTGAGTGGGTGGGTGGTTCTGGGTTTCGGGGTAAAGTTTCTTTGTTGTAGGGGGGGGGGGTTGATATTAGGAAGCATTGGTGTCTCAGGTTATCCATTTTAATAAGTTGTTTTGATATCAATCCTGTGCAATGTGTTGTTTTAAAAAGCTTAATAAAAAGTTAATGGAAATAAAGAAATGTATCCAAAGCAACATGTTATGGCGTTGCCATAGCCCCTGCCCAGATACATTCTTAAAAGCAGAAAATGTTTTAGTAATTTTTCTTTATTTGCACTGCATTTAAGAATGTATCTGGATTCAATTTTTTGAGTTTCTTAAGTAAATGACCTCAAGTAGAAAAATCTGCCTTATTTTTAAAATTCCAATGTTAATATGAGCTTGCTTGTTTGTGTTTTACTAACAGTTATGCTGTTTTATTTTATAACAATATTGATTTGTTTGTATGGTCTTTTATTTAAATTCTTATTTATTATTTTGTTCTTTTATATAGCTTATCAAACACTGTAGCCCCTGACTCATCCGTTTAGATGGTGAAACGTGGCCACATCTGGCCGTGTTATTTTAAGTGATGTATATTCTGCTTTTTGGACTTATGTGGATTTATTTATCTATCCACATTAGGTCCTGTCTCACAATCTATTTAATACCTGTAACGTGTACCCTCCTGTTTTGCCATATTGCTCTACAGTGTGCGTATTCCGCAAGTGTGTAAATAGAGGAGTTAATGGTTTCAGATTCAGGTGACTGAAATTAATGTCATTTGGACAATATTATAGTTGTACTTATAAAAGGATGGATACTTTGACACAAGTTTCAACCTTGCCGTCGTTGAGACTTCTGCCCTGATTGCCATCCATTCATTTACCTTTTCTTAATTCAGTCACCTTCCTGTGTGTTATCGCTATTCTTATCTTTATTAGCGACTTGGTATACCGTCTTTTCTGACACGCAGTTCAAAGCGGTTTACAAAAAAATTGAACACCTAAAGAATAGAACTACAGCATCATGATAGGCAAGGACAGGATTCATTCAAACATGAAGTAGCTCACAAGAGCAACTAAAATAAGCTGCTTGTAAAAGTGGGATGTGTCCCCTGAACCATGTAATTTAAGAACCAAATACTTGCTGAAATAGCCATGTCTTCAGTTCCGGTTTAAAATTTGGCAGGGACAGTTCACTATGAATTGTAAACGGCAGAGTTCCATAGTGAAGGAGCTTAGTAGACTCCAGTTGAGCTGAGCGAGGACCAGGTATGACCATGCGGTGGTCATTTAAGGATCTCCAAGTACAAATTGTGCTGTTGCAATGGGTTAGACCAAAAGCACATCTAATTCGGACCCTCTCTGCAACAATGACAAGTCACAGATTCTTAGAGTATTGCTTAGGAGACGGGGCATGTATGGAATTCTTCATCTGATGCGTTATCTTCTCAGTTTCCAGCTATCACAGTGGATCAGTGTAACAAAATCTTTGACTGCTATGTTAAATAGGCTTTGATAGAACTGTTTTCTACACATTTGTCTAATCTTTTTTTTAACTCGTTTTTTTTTTTTTTTCACGTCTTACAGTTAGATTTGAACTCCACTTATCAGGCTGTTGTGCAGCATGTGGCAGAGGAGGTTGCTGTTGTCTCATTGGTGGGCACAGGTCAGTTGACCGCCATTCCGGTGGCTTCTCATTTGAACGACACTTTCCGATTTGCATCGGAGAAGCTGCGTGTCAGACAGATGCTTTCTGTAACATTAAAGACGTCGAATGTGGATCAGTACGGCCTCCTCCTGGGTGTACAAGGACCAGGGAAACCCAGGAACAACGAAAGAGAGCGTAAGAAATCTGAAAGTGGAGAAAGGACCTTTCCTACTGTTAAACACTCCCTCTGCATCGGAGACATTGTCACTGGAACCATAAAGTCCGTGAAGCCTACTACTGTCATAGTCTCCATTAAGGACAAAATAATAGCTTTCATTCATGCATCTGAGATTCTGGAGGATGTTCCCATAGGCTCTTTCCCAACATCCAAACTGAGAGTGAAGCAGGAGGTGACGGCTAGAGTCATCGGGGGTCGAGATGTGAAGACACATAGGTATGCTGAGCCTCCATGACGTTTTTGTAGAATATTCGTAGAGCCCCATATTTTAAAAGTATATGACCAGGTTAAGTTTTCCAGTGACTATGCATTTCAGATTGCCTTGGATAACTGTGTGTTTGTAATAACTTGTATGCAAAATTTGAGCCAGATTGTACTCGATATGGCGCTCTCCATTCCTCCAGCTCCTTCCCCCCATACACAAATCTTTTGAATATGGAGCGCCTCACAATCCACCAAAAATATTTGCAACAGCAACATTATACAGAATTAATTGGAATATAATTTTATGTTAAAAAAAAACCTTCAGGAAATCTGCAGACAAAATATAGGTTGCTTCATGTAAGAGAGAAAGTTATGGAAACCAAAGAATCTGATATTACAGCAAAACTTTCCCAGGATACTAACTGCTCTAGAGCAATATGTCAGGTATTTAGAGAATTAGAGGCATCCCAAGCTCTCTTAACCCTGTAAGCATCATACTGTACAGAGATTCAGAGTTTGTTTTGATCTAAGACTGATTATCATAGAGGAGTTTTGGCTAAGTAAGAGGCTCTTGAGGTTTTAGGTGAGCAGAGTTTGGTTGGGGCTGTTAAATCACCTGTTAGTTTCCACAATGAGATTTGATGGTCAACATCAGCTGCCAGTATCCAGTCTATATGATTTGACTGACAGTGAAATGGATTTTTTAAAGTCGTTTAAATTTGGAAGAGCAGCAGGTTGAGAACCAGAGAAGCCTAGTTCAAATCTCAGTGTAGCTCCTTGTGATCATTGGCAAGTCCATTTAATCCTCTGTTGCTTGAAGTACAAACTTAGATTAATAAGCTTTCTAGGGTCAAGAAAATACCTACTGTACCTGAATGTAACTCCGCTACAGTTGGAAAAGGTTTGAGCTTAATCCAAAATCCTCTGCCCAAATAAAGCTAGTCCTTTAGCATAGTTGGTGTAGAGTGCTGGCAATGGATTTCATCAGACTCTGAGGGTGATCGTTAATGCCTTGCTCTCCTATATTTTTGCCTCAAAAGAAGGCCTTAGTGAGGCCAGTCTGTAAAACACCTCATTTAGATCCTCTTACATTAATTATTGCCATAAAAAATTAATCGGGAACAGTAGCTTCACTACCAGGGGACTGAATAGAAAACTGATCTTTTCCACCTGAACCAATCAGATTTTTGGTTCTGTAAGACTAATGAATGAGTTATGCTATTATCTAGATCAGGAGAAAAGATCTATAGTGTCATTGGCTTTTTCATCAGCATTTGACGTGGTGAATTAATGGCAAATTTTTATTTAATGAGGAACTCTTGAGCTTAGAGTCAAGATTCGTTTACCTCTTTCCTGCAAGCGATACCTGAGTCACATTGGCCAAGGCATGTCAAGTTCTTGGTCTTTATCAACAGGTCTGCCACAGTTCTTTCCCCTGTTTTGTTAACATCTGTATCCAACCACTTGGTTTCCAGATTAAGAAAGTGAGGTTTGGATGTCTGCTCAACACAGAATTCTAAAGCTCAGTATATTGGGGATGAAAAGATTGTCAGATACAGTTGGAGGCTAGAGGAAGGAAGCTGGTGATAAAATAAAAAGTCCAAAAACAAAAAAATACTAATTAAGTCTTGAAATGCATTCACTGAAACTTGTGGAGAAGAATTTAAAATAGTAAACAAAACCATGACACAGACATGACGCTTAAAGAATGAACTGAAATTTCTTTACTTTTTTTCCCACAGGTTTTTGCCGATTACACATCCAGGATTTATTCAGACTGTCCCAGAACTAAGCATACGATCCAGGTATCAAGACCTTGTTTATAAAATGTTTTTCCATTATGTAGCTTCCCACTATTTCAGAACCTGTGGGATAGTTGTGTCCATCAACCGGCAGGAGGAGATAACTGAAAACTGAGGTGAGACATGTCTCTATTGGCATCAAGTCCAGCTCCTTCATATTTTCTGTCTCCAGCAGGTGGATGGACACACTTTTCAGCCTCTACTTCTGAGTGATTTGCTACTGGTCTCCAGCCCACTTGGTCAACTGATCCCCAGTGGAGCTTTGCAGGTGGCTTGTGTATGCAGATCATATCTGGAGGTCTTCAGACTGCCATCTCTGGTGCCTCGTGACTGTATTTCTTCCCTCTCTTCACCTCTTCCCCTGTTTCTTGTTCAGCTGTCCTTTTCTAGCACAACAACCTTAAAAAAAAAAATTAAAAAAAGAAGGAAAGGGGTTTGCTAGAGAGTATGGGACAGAGTATTAATCCTGAGCCTTTCTCATCTGTGAGAAGACTTGTGGAGATTGTGAGCTTGGCGGGCAGTGGTCATTCTGACTAAAGTTTAATTCAGAACCGCTTGGAGGGCTGCAAGTTCTGCTTTGTGCAGGGGAGAGATCCTGATTCAACTGCTGTGACAGTTGGGGTGAATGGCGACTTCCGCAGCCGCAGTTAACAGTGTTACCACTGTGGAACCCAGTGGCTGGCATCGCGGTTTTGCAGTGCATGCAAGCCGGGAATCCCGTGAGAACCAGAGGAAATGGTCCACATTTTTAGATTTGGTGCAGCATCCAAATATACCGGGGTCTTCGGGCTGTCTTCCAGAGCCAGTACACAGTTTGATGCAGGAGAGCATGGGACCGGGCACCATTTCATTGAGTTCGACTGGCAGTGAGGAGCAGCCTCTGATCATGTGCAGAGCACAGCTGCCATTTTACAGCCTTGGGGCCCGACAGAGCATTCAGCTACATCGGGATCTTTGTTTCCATAGCATCCCTCTAGACCTGCACAGATGGGATTATGCACTTGTACCAGCAGATAGAGACTGAGAACAAACTGAGCTTCTAGTAAGCCTATAAATGGGCTGTGCAGTCCCCAGAAAGCCAGTCTATTCTCATTCTCAGCAGATGGTAGCAGTGGTAAGCTTGTGCAATTCTGTTAGTTGTGGGCCCTGATGGGGTAGGGGGGTTAGGTTAGTTCCCTTGGGGCTGGTCGTGGTATAACTAAGCGGGCAGGTGAATAGAGAAAAGACTCACTCAAAAAAAAAATTGCTTCTGGCTGCTGAGTTGGGATTTAGGCCTGTGGGGGGGGTCTCTTTCGCTCCAGGGGTATTAAACCTGGGTGGCCAGGTCCCTCTCCCAGGACCTGTTTGGAGTACTCTGATTTAGTGAGCCTTGGCTGTTTGGTTCTGTCTGGTGGCAGACCGGCAGTTTGGAGTGCATGTGGGGTCTGCCTTAGTCATGTTTTTCTTGCCGGGGGGGGGGGGGGGGGAAGACTCTCTGTAGTGTTTTGTTTTCCCTTCCCTTCCCTCATGCTGCCTGTCACTGCTCCAGCGATTGGTCTCACTGGCAGTATTTTTCTGTGTGGCTTAGTGGAATTGCTTGGGGGTTTGCCTAGAGCTTGGGGAGAGATGTCCTAGCAGCAGCTCGAGTTCTTCTTGATTTTTCAGCACCAGGGTGTAGATTCGGCAGGAATCTGCGGCTTTGGTACCACTGTGCTCAAGGAAGCTGCAGGCCAAGGAGTACTTGCAGGTGCTCAGTTCCATGGCTTCCTCATTGGAGGTGGTGCAGTGGGCTAGGGTGCAATTGAGAACCTTGCAGTTTGCCTTCCTTTTCCAGTGGTCTCCACAGTCACAGCCCTTGGAGACCAGGCTCCCTCCCAGGGGGCATGAATCTAGACTCCCCTTCTTGGGTTGTGATGACAACTGATGCCAGTTTCTCCGGCTGGAGAGCCCATTGCTTGGGCTGCGTGGCTCAAGGCAGGTGGACAGTCCAAGAGGCGACTTGGTTGATCAGTGCGTTGGAGCTGAGAGTGATAAGATTGGCATGTCTTTTGTTCCAGCATCATCTCCACAGCAGTCGCCTACGTGAATCATCAGGGGGCACAAAGAAGTAGTCTGTGGCCAAAGAAGCGGCTCTCCTGTCCTGAGTGGAGGATCATCTGGCAAATCTCGCCGTAGTTCATGTGGCAGGTGTGGACTGTGTCCAGGCAGACTTTCTCAGCAGGAACCTGCGCCTTTTCCCATGCGCTTTGTCCCACGTCTGCTTTGTCCGGACAGCAAGAGGCTGGTTGTTTGGGCCTGGTTTTCCAGCACTCGTAGTAAAAATTTGAGATATGTCTTAAATTGCTAATTCTCTCATAACTCTGGTTCTCATAGCAGCCTTCTAGGAGGTGGTCAAGGCTAGGCTGGTGTGTTCCAGTTTTAGGCAGCAGCAGCTTACACCCTTGGTCAAGGGATCAAGGTGACAAAGGTGAGAGGGAAGTACTGGCGCGAGTGGGGTTTCCTTCCTGTTATTTGGAGTCATCTGCTTTGCTAGGCATATGCTTTCTGGGGACTGCAGAGCCTACTTACAGACTTACTTCGAGCTTAATTTGTTCTTGGTCTCCATCTGCTGGTCTGGAGGGACTAAAAGAGAGCAAATTAGCAGGTAAGACCTAATTTCTCCTTTGTCCAGAGTTTATATTGCTCTTACACTAGGCTTATTTACTAAAGCAGGGACGGAGTTTGCTGCAAGGTGCTTCGGTTTCTCACCCCACTGCCCCTCCAGCTCCTAAGAGATCTCGTTTAGGCCTCCAAGAGTGGACACATGAGGCTCACTGCTTCTCCCTCCTTATCTGATATGGCCTCTTGTCTATTCAGAGGAGCCATCATTGAAGGAGCCGTTAGAGGAGGGAGAGCTCCCTCTTGAGGAGGGAAATGATCCAAATGTACTGAGGTTGTTTCATGAAGAGGAGCTCAATGCTTTTATTTCTAAGGCACTGGTGTTGCTTTCCATTGAAGAGTCCTCTGCTTCAGCATCAGGAGTTCCATCTTCATCAATCACGAGGAGGCTTAGAGGTCCTTCTAAGGCCCTACCGATGCATCCAGACATTGAGGACCTGATTACAGCAGAATGGGTCTCACTGGATGCAGTCCTGCGAGTGGGAAGAGCCATGGCTCTCCTCTACTCATTAGTTCCAGAGGAGAAAGAGAAATTGCAGCTTCAAGGGTGGACCCCCAGGGTTATGGCAGTGACTAAAAAGACCTCCTTGCCAGTGGAAGGGGGCATTTTCAGGATATGAAGCTAGAAGGCTCACTGAAACAAGCCTTTGAAGTGGCCTCTTTGGGCTTTCAAGTGTCAATGTGCAGCTGATTCGTGGCAAGAGCTTGCCTGAAGTGGCATCATCAGTTGGCAACCCAAGCCGGGTACCATAACACCCAGAATATGTCATTTATATTCTGCTAATTCCCATAGACAGTTTAAAACGGATTACACAAAAATAATTGTTTCCAAAAAAAAGATTAAATACTTTTTGAACAGAAATGTTTTTAAATGTTTCCAAAAGGAGAAATAAGAGTTCGGAATTCTTGACTCCTTGGGTAAAAAGCTACAAACTTGAATAGACGTATAACAGACAAGGGGGTAATTTTCAAAACAAAAAAGTCCAAAAAAAAGTCATAAGGTGACAAAGACATTTTTATTGCAGAAACGTCCAAGTTGTGACTTCTGACACCTCGATTTTAGACCATTTGCTCCACAATTCGTCCAAATTTCAAGTGGGTGTGTTTTGGGCAGGAAATGGGCGGCACCAAAAAAATAGATGTTTTTCTGCAATAATGGAACAAAATGAAAGAAAAGTGTACTTGGAAACCTGCTGACCTATTAGTAAACTTTTATATATGTACATCTTTGAGCACTATGTAAGAGGTGGCCACTTCTCTATGGAGCTTATAATCTAATCAAAACAGACAGGACAAATAAGTGTTTGGGAAGAACTAGGAATAAGATTTAAAGTCTGAAAGGAAGCTTATATGATTAATATAGCTGCTGTTCAAACAAAAATTTAAATTGCAATCAATTGCCTGATTTAAAAATTTTGATCACAGTTATTGCATTTTTTCAGTTGCTGTCCAGGGTAGCGACCTGAATATTGAAGGGGGGGGGGGAGATTTACCACAGCCTCCCCCCCCCCCCCCCCCGAACCTTACTACTAAGCGCAGTAAGCCTGCTCCCAAAGACCCTCCTCCAACCTTTAGCCTCCCCTGGGCCTACCTTTAGAATGCTCTGGTGGTCTAGGGAAGGTTAGGCTGGAGTGCTCCTCCCATTACCAGCTCTGGGTTCAGAACAGCGGCTGTGACCTCTAGCAGTAGCCATGGTGGGGGTTTGGGAGAGGGCTGAATGCTCAGTTTAGCCCACAGTGGTCATCATTTGAAAAAAATGCTGACTGCCACATGCTGAATATTGACCCAAGTGTTTTTTATTTATGTAAAGTTAACATCACATTAGGGACGTTAATCACAGGCTTTGTGTTAACCACGCTTGCTAATAGCAATTAACATTAAACTCCATTTGTTGATGGAAGACAGAACTGCTTTGGTTAAAGCTGAACTACTGAATCTAGTAAGAAGTGGAAGAAGAGACAGGTGAGATTCTGGATAGGGTTAGGAGGTTTAGAAGCTCATTTTCAAAGCACATAGACTTAGAAAGTTGCATATGTTATTATGGAACTTTGTAAGTCTATGTGCTTTGAAAATGAGCACTTTAACAAATTCATGCCCTGCAGAAATGGAGATGGAAATGATGATGTGGGCATGGAGAACTGAGGAAGAGGCTCCTGATTCAGGCAAAGCAATGGTGAAGTGTTTTTTTTTTTTTTCTTTCTCTTTAACGAACAGTGAATTGGAGGGGGACGGTAGCACAACGCTGACTCAAGGGACGCAACTTGCTGAAAGACTTAAATCTTACAAAGCAGGACAGAAAGTCACCTGTTTTGTTTTTAAGGTGAGACCTTTACAGAATTGGGAGTCGGTGAGTTTGACTCAAGTGGTACTGTTGGAGATACATGTTACCAGTTTGATTTCCATGTCCTGGGGATGCTGTGGAGGTGGTGTTCACAACCCATAGGGCAGGCGGGAATCAAGGTTATTAATGGCAACCCACTATACAAAGTTCAAGGAGGAACCCTGGTGTTTGACGTCTGACTTTAGGACCCTGGCTGCAATAACCAGACTGAGGGCCCCCTTTACCTCAGCGAGTAAAAGATTGTTTTTGGCCCCTCCAAAAAAGAAAGGTCCTGCGCTAATCACAGGGATTGCGCATGGCCATTTCTGGGGGCAGCCCTTACCGCCACCTATTTAAGTGACAGTAAGAGCTCCCGCGCTAACCAGGCAGCGCATAGGCTACAAAAATTTTTTAATATTTTTGTTTGCTGGAAATGGCGCTCGCTGAGGGCGGGAACTACTGCTGGGCTCCTGCAGTAGCCCGGCAGTAGTCTTGATTTGGTTCGCGAAAAAACAGCAGTAGCTCTACCGTGGCTTTGTAAAAGGGGCACCTAAGAGCAGTGTGACAATAGATCTATTAAAACAGGAGAAAAATCCTTGGGTTCTTGTGAATAAAGGCTCCTGGTTACAGAATCTCAACCTTGAGTCCAATTCAGCTGGAAGAATAAGGGAAAAGGAGACGCTGTTGTGTGTTTTATATTATCCCTGACTTTACATTTATTACAAACAAAGCAAACGCTGGGCCTTCAGGATCGAGAAAAATGTAGTCCTTTATTTATGATGAAGACCCAACACGGGCCGTGTGTCGGCGTACAAACGCCTGCATCAGGGGTCAAGGGACTCTTATAGGTCAGCTAATTGATTAGTTGACAAGGATGTAGACTAAACAATCAGGATATATTTCCACGGAAAATAAAAAGTGACACAGATTTTTACTCTGGCAGGAAGCAGAGTAAAAATCTCTGTGTCACTTTTTATTTTCCGTGGAAATATATCCTGATTGTTTATTCTACATCCTTGTCAACTAATCAATTAGCTGACCTATAAGAGTCCCTTGACCCCTGATGCAGGCGTTTGTACACCGTAACACGGCCCGTGTCGGGTCTTCATCATAAATAAAGGACTACATTTTTCTCAATCCTGAAGGCCCAGCGTTTGTTTGTTTGTTTGGTTGCTTTTGTATGCTGTTTTCCCTCTTTTTTTGTGACTGTTTACATTTATTACTACAGAAATACCAAGAGAATTGCTTAGCAGTGATATTGATTAACTGTACACTGCATGTACCATGTATACTTTTCCAGTGCATTCATGGTCATGTATTGTCTCTGTCTTCTGCGTAGGTGTTTTCACAGTAGAGGACATAATCTGGTCCACATCCCCATAAGAACATAAGAGTAGCCATACTGGGTCGGACCAATGGTCCATCTAGCCCACTATCCTGTTTTCCAAACAGTGGCCAAGCCAGGTCACAAGTACCTGGTAGAAACCCAAACTGTGGCAACACTCCATACTACAAATCCCAGGGCAAGCTGTTGCTTCCCATATCTGTCTCAATAGCAGACTACGGACTTTTTCTTCATGAATTTGTCCAAACCTTTTTTTTAAACCCAGATACACTAACTGCTGTTACCACATCCTCTGACATATTTGTTGAGTGAAAAAATATTTCCGTCTATTGCTACGGTCCCCTCACCATCCCTGCAGTTTTCTTAACTGTCCCCATACTCAACCAGCATTTAAAAGACCTTGTAAATTCAAACATAACATAAACTGTGTTCTATAACTTGTTAAAATTTCACACAAAACAATAGGTATTACTTTGTTAAATATGCAAGAAAACCATATTATTAATATTTTTGTCTTAAATATCAAAGGCCTTAATGTTCTCGTAGTCCATCATTTCAGATTATGTAAACATAATAAGCCATCTACAAAGCCAGAGCTCAGTTCTATTCTGTGTTCTTCAGTTGTTCATCTTGCAACTGAAAAAGAACATTCTGATGATGTGCTGTTGGCAGGAGTTCCAAGTAGAGGTGTGCATGGGGGAATAATCTGGTCAGACAAAAACGTACCTTCCTACCTTATGTACAACGTGTTTGAAAGCAACAATGGCGTCCCCTAGGTAAAAAAATAATAATGACAAAAAATGTGGAGAAAAAAAGACATCAGATCCCACGGAAACACCTCTTTGTCAAAGGACAAGCCTTTTGTATAATGAGGGAACCATATCAGTCATGTGTCTTCAAAAACAACTCCACAAAACAATTTTACCACTGGCTTAACCATGTACTCTACAAACACCGCCATTTTTGAACCAGAGTGAATTGGAGACGGCGAGACGTGAAGAGCTTGGACTGTCTTTAATTATGGAAATATTCTCCTGAAGCAGCTATACTGTAGCTGTCGGGACTTTATGGAAGTGAGGAGTACATTATACGCGAGGCTGGATTCATAATATAAAGTTGGACAATTCTTCAGCCAAGATAAGTACTCTTGCCAAGCTTTGGGAAGTGTGTTATTTATGTCTCCTTTACAAGTGTTTGTAGAGTACATGGTTAAGCCAGTGGTAAAATTGTTTCGTGGAGTTTTTTTTGAAGACACATGACTGATATGGTTCCCTCATTATACAAAAGGCTTGTCCTTTGACAAAGAGGTGTTTCCGTGAGATCTGATGTCTTTTTTTTTTTTTTTTCTCCACATTTTTTGTCATTATTATTTTTTTACCTAGGGGACGCCATTGTTGCTTTCAAACACGTTGTACATAAGGTAGGAAGGTGCGTTTTTGTCTGATAATATATTCTACCTATTCCGTTGGATTATAGGAATAATCTGGTCCCCATCCCCACTGATTTCCTGTTGTCCCCATCCTTTTGCATATCTCTATTTCACATCCCCTTGACTTCGATTGTGTTTATAAGGTGCAGACTGAGTATATCTGACATTGTGCGTTGACTGTCTAGAAGCCAGCCACAGTCTGCGAGTTTTTGAAGCTGTGTGTGTACATCTTCCTAGTGCATACTCTCATTTACACATCAGTATTTATTTGTTGTAGGTGTCCGTGCATGTCTCTCACAGGTGCTGCATTGCACTTCTGCTTGGTTTAGCTATAAAAATTATACTCGTTATCTAGTGCACCTCACCCACTCCCTTTCTTGGTTAATCTATAAGGTGCCACCAACCACTTCCATTGTTGCTGTTCTAGACTAATTGTACTCTTCTGAAGGTTTTCACTTTTTTTTTAGAAATTCTGGTTTTGTCCCTTTTTTTTTTCTGTCTACAGTATAACCGCATAAAGAAGTGTTTAGAGGTAGAAGTCTCTCCAGATGTTCGAGGCAGAATTGAATATTTGCTGCTTTCCCTCAACCCCAAGGTAAGTAAGCTGGTATTGTGGTCAGATCTTCAGGGAACAGGCAGCCGGTTGATTGAGCTTGGTAAGGGTTCGGTGAGGGAAATCCCTTCTGGGATCTGAAGAACCACCAATGTGGTGGGCATCTCCAAAATGGGATGAAATGTGAGCGTTGGTTGTGCGTACTGCCCTTTAGCCAAAGGACACAGAACCTTTCAACATCATGTTGCCCCTTCCCCTCTCTTGCTGTTATGCCTCCTACAGAGTTCCTGGGAAGTGATACAACCGGTGCATTCTAGATTTATATTGAAAGCGAGATTCTGTCTTGTGCTCTTGAACTTGGATCCTGGCCTTGAATCATTCTTGCGCAGTGATCGATGTTCTAATAAAAAGCATCAGTTTACTGAAACAAAATAGTCCAAGCGATGACAGTTTGATGCAGTATACTAGTGTTTGGATTAATTCTTACCTACAGTATGATGAATCCTGTGTTCACTTAGTGTTGTTAACCCTTAAAACTTGTAAAGTCCTTACCCAGAGGTACTGAAATTGAATTATAGGGTTCACTGGTCTTAGGGTTCTCTTTCTTGTCTGAAACAATCCCTGGTACCAGTTCTGTGAAGATGAGGTTCGTGGTCGTGTGTGTGTGAAGGGCATGCTTCTTTCTCAGCACTTCTGGATGGTACTGTTTTTGTTTTTTTTGTTTGTTTAAGCTTTCCAAAGATGAGTTAAGGTTTCTGGATAGCACATGGTACAAGGCCATGTTGCATAAAAGTCCTCTCTCACCCACGATCTCCAGTAGGCCAAATGCGGATTCTCTGTTCTGGCAAATAAAATAACTAAAAAAAAAAAAAAAAGCAAAAAAAGAGAAAAACAGGAAGTCTCAGCCTACTTCCCAACTGCATTTATTCCAGTTAAGAACAGAGACTACAAAATCGATAGAGCTTAGATCTGTAGCTCTTGCCCAGCACACACCATGCTGCCTGTGTGCTTGCTCCGCTGAAAACAAAACTCCCCTCTTCCGTTCCTCCCTAGAATACTCTCTTGGTCGGTATCTAAAAAGACTGTAATTTATTGTTAGAGCATACCCTGCCAGGGATTCGTAGAGCCGTAGTTTTGTGCCCAATCCTCAGGGACCACTTGGTCAGTTGGGTTTTCAGGATACCCACAATGAATATGCATGAGATGTATTATTATGCACTTCCTCCGTTGCATGCATATTCATTGCAGGTATCCTAAAAACCCAACTGACGAGTTGGTCCTTGAGGACTGGGTTGAAATCCAGTAGCCTAGAGCATGGTATCATCTCGTTATTCAGTAGCCAGTTGCAATATGTCCTCCTTGGGAGGCCCATGCTGGTATTAAAGAATTTACAATTATATGCTTCAGAGAATTAAAAAAAAATAAAATTCCAGATTAATAGTGTAAGGGCCCATCAAAAATGATAGAGGAAAAAAGGCATTAACTTGCATAGAGCCACTGTCCTGATTTCTCCCTTCTGGATATATGTGAAGGTGATTTTCAGGGTTACCTTATCAGCGGCTGGATCCCCAGATCTCCCTTTGATCCTTCAAAATCCCTGGCTGCCCCATTCTCCAACTTAAGCTCCGGTGACCTGACTTTATTTGCTACCAAAAGTAGTGTTGTGCTTCCGCGCTCCCCTGGAAAATGTTAATGATAAAGCAAAGATGGTTGAACTGCCAGGGGAGTTCAGTGCAGCTTTCTGGTTCTAGTTTTAAATCTGAACTCTTGCACTGTTGCTTGTGATAGTCTGATTTGTACAAGGTGCAAACTGCACAGCACTGGAGTCTCTGCAAATAGAATTATCTAGTCCAGCTGTGTGGGGCTGCGATGTGTTGCAGAAGCTTAAAACAAGCTCATCCCATCAGAAATGGGAATAAGTCGAGTTATATTCTTGGCTCTTTAATTATATAAAGCTTCTGTTCCACTTCCACCAGGTCTTGAAGCACCCAGAAAAACACTTCAAGCTTGGCCAGGCTTTGTCTGCAACTGTAATTGGCCTGGATGCTTCTGAGACACTTTTGTGCTTGTCCCTTACAGGTATGTGAAAGATTTTTTTTCCTCCTACCTTTTCAATGTATATATGTGTGCATATTTGTGCCTGATTTTATTTTTTAAAAATCCCAAGAATGTATTCACTCTTTATTTGATATGTAGTTGTAAATATCTGTCACACTTGGAGTTACTTTTGTCTGTAATGTTTGGGAAGCTGAAGAAGAGTTGGAGTGGAAGCTCCTACTTTGAGCCACTATGGGGGGGGGGGGGTGTAAGGAGTGTGCAACAAACACAGAAGGGTGATGAAAATGATAAAGGGGATGGGACGACTTCCCTATGAGGAAAGGCTGAAATGGCTATGGCTCTTCAGCTTGGAGAAAAGACGGCTGAGAGGAGATATAATAGAGGTCTATAAAATAATGAGTGGAGTGGAATGGGTAGATTTGAATCGCTTGTTTACTCTTTTCAAAAATACTAGGACTAGGGGGCATGCGATGAAGCTACAAAGTAGTAAATTTAAAACAAATCTGAGAAAATATTTCTTCACTCAGTGTGTAATTAAATTCGTTGCCAGAGAATGTGGTAAAAGCAGTTAGCTTAGCGGGTTTAAAAAAAGGTTCAAGTATCTTCCTAATTGAAAAGTCCATAAGCCATTATTAGAATGAACTTGCTAAAATTCACTGCTTACTTCTAGGATAAGCAACATAAAATGCATTGTACTGTTTTGGGATCTTGCCAGGTACTTGTGACCTGGATTGGCCACTGTTGGAAATAGGATACTAGGCCTGATAGACCTTCGATCTGTCCCAGTATGGCAACACTTATATTTATTTATATACCTAGATTTTTGAGACCTTTTCTGAATAGCTTTTCTCCAGAGTAACCTCCATCATCAAGTTGTTGCATAAGCAGAGCAGTATTTGAAAAAGCACCCTCTCTATTGCGAGCATGACAACACTGATAAAGGAGGTCTACACAGAAACATTTCTGATGCTAATTGTCAGAATCTTGCTAGTTCATAAAATATTTGGACGTATTCTTAGGTAAGTGGCCCCCATTTATCTCAATACTTTAATGCTAAACCTTTTAACTGAGTCTCGAAGATATCACAGGGAGTCAGTAGAATTCTGTACTTAACTCAGATTGGATTCCGCCACTGCCTTCACTGTTGGTGCACAGTTGGTAATCGCTGTTTTCCCTCAACAGGAATTAACTCGCTAGTTGAAGGCATGATTACTCTGGGCTCTGTAAAGAAAGTGAATCTGGGCTTTGGCTTAACGGTTGCCCTCCCATTTGGAAGAACTGGGAAAGCCGGTCTCTTTGACTTGAGCGATTCCTACTCGGAGACGCCTCTGGAGAATTTTAACATCGGAAAAATTGTCAGGTTAGCAAACTGTTTTTCAGTGATTTGATGCCAGCGTTCGAGGACTAAATAGTACTGATCGAGTTTGGGATTGTAAGTTCAGTGACCCCTGCAGATGCTGCTTCCAGACCTACCACGGTCTCTGTATCCAATGCACAAATCCTTGCCAACTAAATGGGTTTTCAAAATATTCCTATGAACATGTATGAAATAGATTTACATTTACTGCCTTCAGTATATACAGATAAATTTCATTCATATTAATTTGGCATATCTTGAAAGCTTGACTGGTTGGGGTATGGGTGGAGGGTCACAAGGACCAGTTTGAGCATCACTTTTTCAATGTTAATTTCTATTGACTACTACTACTATTTAGCATTTTTATAGCGCTACAAGGCGTACTCAGTGCTGCACAAACATAGAAGAAAGACAGTCCCTGCTCAAAGAGCTTACAATCTAATAGACAAAAAATAAAGTAATCAAATCAATTAATGTGTACAGGAAGGAGGAGAGGAGGGTAGGTGGAGGCGAGTGGTTACAAGTGGTTACGAGTCAAAAGCAATGTTAAAGAGGTGGGCTTTCAGTCTAGATTTAAAGGTGGCCAAGGATGGGGCAAGACGTAGGGGCTCAGGAAGTTTATTCCAGGCGTAGGGTGCAGCGAGACAGAAGGCGCGAAGTCTGGAGTTGGCAGTAGTGGAGAAGGGAACAGATAAGAAGGATTTATCCATGGAGCGGAGTGCACGGGAAGGGGTGTAGGGAAGGACGAGTGTGGAGAGATACTGGGGAGCAGCAGAGTGAGTACATTTATAGGTTAGTAGAAGAAGTTTGAACAGGATGCAAAAACGGATAGGGAGCCAGTGAAGGGTCTTGAGGAGAGGGGTGGTATGAGTAAAGCGACCCTGGCGGAAGACGAGACGGACAGCAGAGTTTTGAACCGATTGGAGAGGGGAGAGGTGACTAAGTGGGAGGCCAGCAAGAAGCAGACCATACTTAAGTCAACTCGGAGACTTCCTACTGATTGCATGAGTGGCATTGACTGTTCTACGAAATAAGCCTGATTTTGTATAGAGCATCTATGTAGGAAATAGGATGGGATGTCCAATTTAGGATATTTTACAGAAGGCTCTGCGGAATGTGTAGCCTTTTATAAAACATGTATTAGGACAAGCAGGAGGTTATATAAGTGTTGGCGTGTCCATCAGGAAATTGACTTTAGAAAGCTGCTATTTAGACGTGTAGATCCACAACATGTACGGCTTGCAAGGGGGTGAATTGTGGGCATATTCTGCATGAGACAGAAATGTATTTTTGATTTTACATCAGAAACACACAAATACTTTAAAAAAATAAAATTGTCCAGTGAAGAAGGAGGCAATTGTGCTTAATCTTTCTGTTGTTTAAAATGACCTCAAAATGTCCCAAAAGAAAAAGTTATATAACTTGCTCCTTAACTGGATTCATGTAGGCCTCCAGTTTTGTAAAATCTGGTACATAAAGTATATCTGTAGGTTGAAAAATTGGCACTTCGGCAAAATCTTGAGTGATGCTGCTGGTTCTTGGATGTGTTTTATACTAAGATGGTTGATTTACACCTTTAAGCATTTACACGTGTAAACACTTCACGAGCCTTGTGAAATGATCTCCAATATGTGTATATTTTACTTGTATTACAGTAAATTTTTTTAAACTTTTTTTTTTTAATACAGATGCTTTATTTTATCTACTGGTGATGACAAAATCCATGTATCCCTTAGACAATCCAGGTAGGTACTTTATTTTTGGTTTTGGTTGTTAAAACGATACTAGTAGTCCACAAGTCTGGATTCTCAGTACTGCGCAGAACAGCTAAGCAGTGAGAAAGTGGCAGAAAGAAGTGAATTTTGTACTGTAGAATGTTACCTGCAGCAGAGGAGGCAGGATGTGTGTGGTGAAAAATGTTTTTTTAATCTAAATGTTTATTAAACATTTTTTTTTTCAGAGTACAATTTGCTCCTTATGAGCCATAATATCATAGCGTTCTACAAACTATTAACAAAACTTGCTGTCTGTGGTTCTTATATTCATGTATATTTATGACCCTACTACTCCTTACATCCCCTCCACAATCCACTTTTATTTAAATGTGTTCCGTAATCCAACAAATTTACTAATTTAACTCCCCATAATATCTTCTTAGTTTAACTGCTCCCCTGTCCCCCTTTCCCATTAAAACTCCTCTCCTTCCCACCCTATTTCAGCTAGCCAAGGCTGGAAACCTCCCAGGTCAAATATAGCTACCCAGCCTCTAAATCTATAGCCCATTACGTCTGTGCCCCCTCTCCCATTTTTCCTTAAATATTCTATGAAAGACAGCCATATCAATCTACATCCTGGACCTTGTCATTTAAAATTGCACTGAGTTTCTCCATTAGCCAAGCCATCTCCCCCCTATGGCTACGTTTCCTGGCTGTGGTTATAAAACACATAACTGCCATAATGTGTCTTATCGATTTTTAAAAACCTATCAGATCCTCATCTCTTTCAAAGAGTTTGGGATCCATCTTATAGGTTGTAGGAGTCAACAGCTGAATCTTCCCCATGTATTACCCTCCAAAACTGTATTTGGGACATTCCTACCATATATACACAACTCCCCCACATATATTTAGAACTGTATTATAATATCTGCTTGTTATACTATTATTATGTTTTATCATTATCATGCTGTACAAGATCCTTCTGTACCACTAAATGTCTTTTTAAGATATTTCCACTACTCACGATGTATTGTAAACCACATTGAGCCTGCAAAAAGGTGGGAAAATGTGGGCTATAAATGCAATAAAATAAATATGGTAAAATGTTTCCTAATCTTTCTGGTGTCAAATACTACCTGTTAATTGTTTTATATCCATTCATTCTCTTTAATCAAATTAAAGACATGGCTCACGTGATAAATAATCTTCCCTCCCCCATCCTTCTCATCTAACTCTACCTACAAATCTCCCTCCCACATTTCCCAGTATTTAGTGTTTTTCAAACTATTCTTTCACCCCCCCCCCCCCCCCAAGTATCATTTGGTAATGATTGGAGATCAGACCCTTAGTGTTACACTGAGATGAAAACACTGAGATAAACAGTTTTGGATATATAAGACTGTGCTTGGAGATATCCATAAGAATCTGACTGGGGCAGACAATGACTATTGTGTGCAGTTCGGGTTGCCACATTTCAAAAGAGATATAGCAGAATTAGAAAAGGTTCAAAGAAGGATGACCAAAATGATTAGGGGATAAAGGCTTAAGAACTTAGTGCTCTTCAGCTTGGAGAAGAGATGACTAAGAGCAGGGCCGTGCCTAGGGTCTCTGGCGCCCCCCTGCAGACTATCAGTTGGCGCCCCCCACCACCCCTACCTAATCCCCTTCTCCCTTCTGAGCACCCCTCTGAGCTCCCCCACCCTCCCCAATCCCCTTCTCCCCTCTGAGAACCCCTGAGCTCCCCCTCTCCCATCTGAGCCCCCCCTCCGTTGAGAGCCGACAGAGCCCTCTTCTCCTGCCACCACCCTGCCTTTTTAAAAAAAATCCATGAAGCGACGCAGGCAGCGCCTCCCGTCTACCCTGCGTGTGCTGTGAAGGGAGAAAATCGACTCGCTGGCATCGGGCCTTCCCTCGTTGTGTCCCGCCCTCTTCTGAGGTAACTTCCTATTTCCTCGAGGGTGGGACACAGCGAGGGAAGGCCCGACGCCAGCGAGGCGATTTTCTCCCTTCACAGGCGCACACGCAGGGCAGAAGATGGCCGCCCTTCTCCTTCGAAAATAAGCAGGATTGTCTCACACTCTCTTTGTGAATTAAAAAATATACATTCATCAAAGGCAGCCAAGTTGGATTTAATTCAGTATTTATGATTTATTTGTTTTAATTAAGACTCATTATGGATGTGGGTACTAGAGCACAATACAGTCATTTCAGTGGTCTTACAAACCAGCTGTAAGGATATTCAGTGAGAGAGTGCTAGCAATACAGGGAAACAAAAATATTTTACAAAATTTTCAAATCATCTTGCCAGTCCATATAAAATTATCTATGCCATTATTTTTCCTGTCTCTCAACCTCCACTGAAACATATAGCGCCTTAAACAAATGTCAAAGTACAAAACACTCTTCTCCTTTTCAGGCTAATTGTTACCAAAGGAGTCCATAGTCCTTGCAAAGTCACCTGACCCATTGCTGTAAAAGCACTGCTGAAGTGTAAGCTAGCTGGCTGGAAGTTAAAACTAGTAGATTTAAACAATTCTAGAACTGTCTGGCTCAGCGACAGCTTCCGGGGATCTTACCTTGTGCCTGAAGTCCCTGGCTACCTTTCTCTCCATAACCCCTGCACGAGCAGCCGTCAGCCTCGGCCCTCCTTACCGGCTCACTCTACTTCTCACAATTTACCCCGCCCAGAGCACAAATTGAAGTGTAAGCCTAGTCCTGATTGGGCGACCTCTTAGACCTCCCGTAGCTAGCCTTTGAAAGCTTTCATCTGATTGGCTCGCCGTATTTACCTGCCCGACGCCAGTGCGAGGCGATTTTCTCCCTTCACAGGCGCACACCGCTGCCTGCGTCGCTGCATGGATTTTTTTAAAAACAAGCCGGGTGGTGGCAGGAGACGAGAGCGGAGCAGCGTGAACGGAGCGGTATGGCGGGGCAGCGGCGCCCTTGAAGGCAGGCGCCCCCCTGCGGTGCTTACCCCGCTTACCGTGTTGGCACGGCCCTGACTAAGAGGGATTATAACGAAGGTCTACAGAATCTTGAGTGGAGTAGAACAGGTAAACGTGAATCGATTATTTACTCATTCAAAGATTCCAAAGAATAGGGGGCGATCCGTGAAGTTGCATGGTAATATTTTCTCTTATTTGCTTTAAAAGTATTTTTTCACTCAGGATAGTTAAGCTATGGAACTCATTGGTAACAGCAGTGAGCATATCGGGGTTTAAAAAAAAATGTGCACAAGTTCTGCTATTGAGATAGACATGGGGAAAGCCATTACTTATCCCTGGGATTGGTAGCATTGGAATCTTGCTACTTTTAGGGACTCTACCAGGTACTTGTGACCTGGATTGGCCACTGCTGGAGGCAGGATACTAGGCTTATTGGGCTTTGGTCTGACCTAATATGGTAATTCTTGCGTATGGTATGTTCTTCCTCAGAAGGCTACTGGAGCAGCAGCTGCTGCTGCTGCTCTCTGACACCTGCTGGTTCAGGGTCTTCCCCTAGTTTGTGCTGCTTTTATAGCTAATTGTTTCCCCCCGCCACCACCTCTTTTTTCCCCCCCCTCCCACCCCACCATATTTCTTTATTTTCAATCATTTTGAAGAACACGCTATATATCTCCCCTCCCCCCCCCCCCCCCCATCCCACCATATTTCTATTTGGTGCTGTTTTGTTCTCCAGGAATGGAGAACAATGTTTTGCCCAGTTACTAGCTTTCACTTGAAGTTGCAACTGGACTTTCTTTTCTTTTGATGACTCCTGCTGTTGCTCTTTTGAGGCTCCAGTAGTCAATCACTCTCTAATACATCAACACACCAAGAAAAGTCTTCTCAGTTGGTGTGTTGAGGGAACCTTTTTTTAGTAGTAATGGTTTTCTTTGTGCAGCTTTTTTGAGGGTTTCCACATTCAGTGGTGTTGCAAATGTAAAACATGACAAAACTGCTATAAAAATAGAAAATGCATTAAGCCCAAGATGCTGGCATTCGGGACTCAGAACTTGGTATAAGTATTTGTGTTCTAGGTGTGAAGTTGATCGCAATGGGAGGGTTTGCTCTTCAGTGGGATTGCAGTTTTTCTGTTTAAATGTTGTTGTTGTTTTTTAATATTATGCTTTTCTTTCAGGACAATCCCAGCAAGCAATCCTCAGGTGATGGATGTTGAAATAACGAGTATAGAAGATATTAAGAAGGGGCAACTGCTCAGAGGTTATGTGAAGACAATCAAGAAGGAAGGGATGTTTTTCAGGTGTGGGGTGTTGATTAATGTTGGGGAAATCTAAACAATGAAATGTATCAAACTTTTGGGATCCTTCCCACAAGCTCACTAAATAGGAGTAGCCTTTCCTGTTTTGCCAGTGTTCATAGAGGTTAGTGAGGGGGATTTCAGATCTAATTTGTGCCGAAGAGGGTTAGTAACAGGTATTAGGCATGGGTAGGGTTGTGTTAAGGTGAGGACAATGCCACATGTGTATTGGGAGCTCCAGACATCCCCCCTCCCCCCCAAAAAAAAAACAAATTGTGTCATCCAAGGGAAATCCTTTTTCGCATGGGGGACCTCCCGTTCCTTGGTTTCATCAGCATCCAAGGAGAGCCTAAGGTTCCAAGAAAGATTAAGATGGCTTTAGAGGCAAGGAGGTTACTGGGAGGCATTTACAGGATTATGGAGTTAAAGGGAAAGGGGGGTTGGCTGAACAGATGGTAGAAGAAGATTTGAGAAGAGAAAGATGGAAATGGAAGGGAAGCTTCATGGGAAGGGTGGGAAGAAGAAGGTGGGGAAAAATAAATAGCAGGGTTGTGAGACAGTGGCTGAGAGAGGGGAAGGTTCTTAGAGCGGTTCTGTTCTGGACCAGTTTGTATTATTGTGGTATTATGGAGATCAGAAGGACTGAATATATGCTAGAAGTGGAGTAGGGTGCAACTCCTATACTAGTACTAGCATCTTGTGTGAGTAAAGGCTGAAAAGTCACTAGTAGGTTTCTGTTAATTTCTTGAATGTTGAAGTATATAATCCTAAGGTGAGTTGAGTTAAAAACTTTATTCGTATTCTTCATGCAAGACCAGTTCAGTCATCCCTACCACTGTAACATCAGAATCACGTTTCTTGGCCTGAGGTGACCCCATCTACAGCTGTCAAATGTAGCAGGAAGGACTTGGAGGAAGGCCTATAACAACCCAAGAATATAGAATCCCCCTACAGATTATGGTCTCTCGTGGCTTATCCAAGATCTTCCTGGAGATCAAGTCTTAGAAAATAAGGGTCATCAGTTTCTCTCTCTCAAAATACCTCCCCACTGAGGTATTATCCCCTTTATCTGCCAAAACCAGCTAGCTCCTTTTCCTCTTGAATCGGTCAGTGGAATGTTCTAGCACTCAAAACATTGTAAAGGTCAACCTGTAGTTCCTTCCATTAAGAGACCCATATTAGGGCTAGGAAGGACTCAAAACTGAACTTGAAGGTGCTATCAATGCAGAACCGTCCAGGATTTTTTTTTTATTTTTAAACTATTTTCATAAGGTTCCAGCAATTTTTCTTTCATTACAAGCCTAATCTTGCCTTAAACATGCACTGGGACAGAGAGCAAGTTTTTCAGGCTGTTCCCACAATTACTTCCCTGAACCAGGAGGGAAAGATTGAGGGGGAGGGGAGGACCTCTGACATGCATGTGAGGTCACCTTGTGAAATATTAACGCCATGGAGAACTGGAGCTGCACAGGCTCTGCCATGCCTGAGGCTAGATATGTGGCCTTCCTGAACGTCCCCATTTCTTTTATCAGTGAGAAAGAGGAAGCTACTGTGAAGGGTCCAGCATACTTCGCTTCACTGGAACAAAGTGGCAGTAAAATGTGACCTGCTAAGCAAAAAGGTACCAAAAGGCAAATAACGGAAATAAAAGCTATAAAGGTTTGGAGAGGCAACTTTAACTTTTGAAAGTTTTGTGTACTATAGGGTCAGTAGAATGAAACTATGCAATTTTTTTTCACAACTTATGTTTTCCTTGTTCTGCTACAGCCTAAAATACTGCAGGTACCTAACGTGGTGTATGTGATTTTTGGGGTTAATTTCTTTTGGTAAATATTTCTCATTCTTTACATAAGTAATTAGTCCATGCCTGAGGCTGAAATTTGGCAGGATTATGCAGTTGATGTCCTTCTATGTTATGGTATAAATAAGTCACATACCCCACTTTTGGTACCTTTTTGCTCAGCGGGTCACATATTTCTGCTGATAGTATCAGTACAGGAATGCTGCCCATATTTTATTCACTGAGCATCACATGGGCCACAGTTCAATCTGGAGAACTTCAATCTGGGCGCTTAAAGGATACATTTAAATATTGATAATGTATGGTTATTAGAGGGACACAGACACGTGACTATAATTGCCCAGACACACTAGAAATAAGTAGAGGGAGAGAGGGGGAAAAGTAATCAGTTCAGACACCCTGACCAAGTCCAAATCATACACAGCACTATAGGAGAGTAGGAGGTAGTCGGAAGAGGCCATGCTATCAGTTACTCCTCGGTCTGTTTTAATAAGAATCTGAGCCTACAGCCTTCCCAGAAGTAGCCTACTCATAGTTTCTGTACCAGGCCACATTTTTGAACCATCCGCTGGAGCCAGAGAAATACCAAGGAGCTGAAGGTAGCACTAGTCCCCTATAAGGGGGGTGAAGTCAGCTCTGAGCTGTATTTCTTTGGTTCCATCTGCTGGCAGGGGGTCATAACCCACTTGTCTGGACTGATCTGGTAGGACTCAAGAAAAGGAAATTAACAGTAAGTCCTAATTTCACCATTTTATGTTACTGTAATATGTGCTAAGTCCCTCCCTCCTTCCCCCATGCTGTTCTGACAGATATGTGGTTTACGTTGCAGGTTGTCTTCCTCCATCGTGGGCCGGATCCAGTACCAGTACCTATCCAAATTCTTTGTTCAAGACCTTTCTGCATACAGCAAGAACATCCCGGAAGGAAAACTACTTTCAGCCAAAGTTCTGAGGTAGAGCTCCGAGTCTGAATGTTAGCTGCGGCATAAGAAAATCTAATGTTTCCCCAGTCTCCCTTTTTTATACAGTGTATAAAATGCAAAATGGCCTGTTTCAAGATGGGTTGATAAAAATGGTGATTTACTGTGATGTTGGATTTTGTATGGGCTGTAACATGAATGACTATGTCCCATTAGAATTGTTAATTTGGGTGACCCCAAATTCAGTGTTATCTTACTAAGGTGGGTTTTAATGGGTAGAAAAACTGGGCATAGAGACAAAAAGGGAGAAAAATGCAGATTCGATTATGTTTTGGGCAAGTTGCTTTCTCTTCTTTCCCCTTAGTTGTATTTGGTTAATGACTAGTTTTCCTTTTCCCCTCTTCATTTCATTGCTTCCAATGCGGGAAATGTGCCCCTCTGGTCATCCACCCCTGACGGGGGCTGTACATCTAGCCTGCAGAACTACAATGCCAAGCATGTCAGAATCTAGTTTGGATGATAAACGTGATATAAATGAAATTTATGTGGTGGTCCAAGACGATTGATTTGCAAAATACATAATGAATTGGTTTTATTAAGATGTGGACACGACAGATGGGAAGATAAATCAGTATCAAGCATTTCAGAAGTTTGGTTGGTGGTGATCATGAGAGATATATTCCACAGTAGAATAAGAGAGAGAAGTTCTGATTTAACTCATGCTTTTATGCTTAATCCTTCCATGGAAATAGTCCTATGGGAATTCTGTGTTGTATGCTTATAGAAACTGTCCAGCTGGTTTCAGCCAGCATTGGTGGTTGTACTGGTGTCTCCAACTAGAAAAACTCCAAATATTATCAAAAACATCAGTCTGAAAAAAATCAGGCGACTGATTGTGTTGGTATAAAATACTACTACAACTACTACTACTATTTAACATTTCTAGAGCGCTACAAAGTGTACGCAGCGCTGTACAAACACAGAAGAAAGACAGTCCCTGCTCAAAGAGCTTACAATCTAATAGACAAAAAGTAAAGCATTTAAATTTAAAATAGGAGTGGAGGAGTAGCCTAGTGGTTAGTGCAGTGGACTTTGATCCTGGGAAAGTGAGTTCAATTCCCACTGCAGCTCCTTGTGACTCTGGGCAAGTCACTTAACCCTCCGTTGCCCCTGGTACAAAATAAGTACCTGAATATATGTAAACCACTTTGAATGTAGAAAGGCGGTATATCAAGACTCATTTTCCTTTCCCTATATAGGGGTACTTTTATAAAGCGGAGGTAGGAAGTGACCTTAGCGTGCTCTTATGCAGATCTTTCCTGTGCGCTAAGGCCACTTTCTGCCATTAGCATGCAGCAATTACCAAAAATTATTCTGTGAGATCTTACTGCAACCTATTTTGTAGGCAGTAAGGGCTAATGCACTAATCCCGTGCTAATCTACATAAGTACATAAGTAATGCCATACTGGGAAAAGACCAAAGGCCCATCAAGCCCAGCATCCTGTCCCCGACAGTGGCCAATCCAGGTCAAGGGCACCTGGCAGCTTCCCAAACGTACAAACATTCTATACATGTTGTTCCTGAAATTGTGGATTTTTCCAAGTCCATTTAGTAGCAGTCTATGGACTTGTCCTTTAGGAAACCGTCCAAACCCTCTTTAAACTCTGCCAAGCTAACCGCCTTCACCACATTCTCCGGCAACGAATTCCAGAGTTTAATTACGCGTTGGGTGAAAGATTTTCTCCTATTTGTTTTAAATGTCCCCGACAGCGGCCAATCCAGGTCAAGGGCACCTGGCAGCTTCCCAAACGTACAAACATTCTATACATGTTGTTCCTGAAATTGTGGATTTTTCCAAGTCCATTTAGTAGCAGTCTATGGACTTGTCCTTTAGGAAACCGTCCAAACCCTCTTTAAACTCTGCCAAGCTAACCGCCTTCACCACATTCTCCGGCAACGAATTCCAGAGTTTAATTACGCGTTGGGTGAAAGATTTTCTCCTATTTGTTTTAAATGTACTACACTGTAGTTTCATCACATGCCCCCTTAGTCCTAGTATTTTTGGAAAACGTGAACAGACGCTTCACATCCACCTGTTCCACTCCATTCATTATTTTATACACCTCTATCATGTCTCCCCTCAGCCGTCTCTTCTCCACGCTGAAAAGCCCTAGTCTCTTTGGTCTTTCTTCATAGGGAAGTCGTCCCATCCCCGCTATCATTTTCGTCGCCCTTCGCTGCACCTTTTCCAATTCCACTATATCTTTCTTGAGATGCGGTGACCAGAATTGGAGACAATACTCAAGGTGCGGTCGCACCATGGAACGATACAACGGCATACAACATCCTCACACCTGTTTTCTATACCTTTCCTAATAATTCTATTCACTTTCCTAGCCGCAGCAGTACACTGAGCAGAAGGTTTCAGTGTATTATCAACGACGACACCCAGATCCCTTTCTTGGTCCGTAACTCCTAGCATGGAACCTTGCATGACGTAGCTATAATTCGGGTTCTTTTTTCCCACATGCATCACCTTACACTTGCTCACATTAAACGTCATCTGCCATTTAGCCTCCCAGTCTCGTAAGGTCCTTCTGTAATTTTTCACAATCCTCTCGCGAATTAACGACTTTGAATAACTTTGTGTCATCAGCAAATTTAATTACCTCGCTAGTTACTCCCATCTCTAAATCATTTATAAATATATTAAAAAGCAGCGGTCCTAGCACTGACCCCTGAGGAACCCCACTAACTACCCTTCTCCATTGTGAATACTGCCCATTTAACCCCACTCTCTGTTTCCTATGCTTCAACCCTTTTTAAATCCACAATAGGACATTGCCTCCTATCCCATGACCCTCCAATTTCCTCTGTAGCCTTTCATGAGGCACCTTGTCAAACGCCTTTTGAAAATCCAGATACACAATATCAACCGGCTCCCCTTTGTCCACATGTTTGTTTACTCCTCCAAAGAATTGAAGTAAATTGGTCAGGCAAGATTTCCCCACACTAAAGCCATGCTCACTTGGTCTCATTAATCCATGCCCTCGGATGTGCTCTGTAATTTTGTTTTTAATAATAGCCTCTACCATTTTCCCGGGCACCGACGTCAAGCTCACCGGTCTATAATTTCCCAGATCTCCCCTGGAACCTTTTTTAAAAATCGGTGTTACATTGGCCACCCTCCAATCTTCCGGTACCACTCTCGATTTTAAGGATAAATTGCATATCACTAACAGTAGCTCCGCAAGTTCATTTTTCAGTTCTATCAGTACTCTAGGATGAATATCATCTGGACCAGGTGATTTGCTACTCTTCAGTTTGCCGAACTGCCCCATTACGTCCTCCAGGTTTACCGTGAATTCAGTAAGTTTCTCCGACTCATCCGCTTGAAATACCATTTCCGACACCGGTATCCCACCCAAATCTTCCTCGGTGAAGACCGAAGCAAAGAATTCATTTAATCTGTCCGCTACGTCTTTGTCTTCCTTGATCGCCCCCTTTTACTTCTCGGTCATCCAGTGGCCCAACCGATTCTTATGCCAGTTTCCTGCTTTTAATATACCGAAAAAAATTTTTACTATGTTTTTTTGCCTCTACTGCTATCTTTTTTTTTTTTTCGTAATCCCTCTTGGCCTTCTTTATCTACGCCTTGCATTTGCTTTGACACTCCTTATGCTGCTTTTTGTTATTTTCAGACGGTTCCTTCTTCCATTTTCTGAAGGCGTTTCTTTTAGCCCTAATAGCTTCCTTCACCTCACTTTTTAACCACGCCGGCTGTCGCGGAATATGTTTGGCCTGGGCCTCCAGGATGGTATTTTTGAACAGCGTCCATGCCTGTTGTACAGTTTTTACCCTCTCAGTTGCCCCTCTAAGTTTTTTCTTAACTGTTCTTCTCATTTTATCATAGTCTCCTTTTTTAAAGTTAAACACTTATGTATTTGACTTCCTATGTATAGTTACTTCAAGGTTAATATCAAAACTGATCATATTATGATCACTGTTAAAGCGGCCCCAGTACCTGCAAGGCCTCGTTCTGTGAGTCTGACGTGTTGCACGTACAACGTGCAGCTAGGACGTCAGAAACAGAAGGAAGCCTTTTGCAAGGAGGATCTCGGCTGGCGGGGGGTTGGGGTCCCCCGCCAGCAAAGGTAGGCGACGGCGGGAAGGGGGGGTCGAGTGGGTCGTCGGCAGGGGGGTCCAGGGTGAAATCTAAGGGGGCCCAATCAGTTACTGTGGCTCCTAAGGTGATGATGACATCATTGGAATGCATGCAAAATGGCCACTGAAACGCATGGCGTTTTCAGCGTTTTTTTAGTTACTTTTGAGCGACTCCTGTGATTCTTTTTTTATAAAGAACATATTTTTAAGAAAATCACATGATGGGGAATGAGATTCCACTGCCTACAGTTATGACTTGAAGGTGAAGTTCTGCCGGTTTTCACTTGGAAGAAATCCTCAGATGGGGAAAACTAGCAGGAGATGATTTCTTGAGGAAGATGGGTGGGTGGGTGACTGGTTAGCTAGCAAGAATGCCTGGGCGAGGGTTTAGAGAAAGAAGGAGACTGATGAGGGTGATTGCATGGCAGGATGATTAGCATGGGGGAGGGATGACTGAGTGGGTGGGGATGACGGTGGGAGGTTGAGAGAAGAAGACTGGTGGAAATTAGGAGGGAGTTCCTCAGGGATCTGTCATTGGACCCCTTCTTTTTTTCAATCTACACCTCTTCCCTGGGCTCGCTGATCTCATCTCATGGTTTCCAATACCATCTTTATGCTGACGACACCCAGCTTTACCTCTCCACACCAGACATCACTGCGGAAACCCAGGCCAAAGTATCGGCCTGCTTATCCGAAATTGCTGCCTGGATGTCCAACCGCCACCTGAAACTGAACATGGCCAAGACCGAGCTCATTGTCTTTCCACCCAAACCCACTTCTTCTCTCCCTCCTCTCTCTATTACAGTAGACAACACCGTCATCCTCCCCGTCTCATCTGCCCACAACCTCGGGGTCATCTTCGACTCCTCCCTCTCCTTCTCTGCCTATATCCAGCAGACAGCCAAGACCTATCGCTTCTTTCTCTATAACATCAGCAAAATTCGCCCCTTCCTGTCCGAGCACACCACCCGAACTCTCATCCACTCATCACCTCTTGCCTTGACTACTGCAAACTACTCCTCACTGGCCTCCCACTTAACCATCTATCCCCCCCTTCAATCCGTTCAGAACTCTGCTGCCCGTCTTATCTTCCGCCTGGACCGATATGTTCATATCACCCCTCTCCTCAAGTCACTTCACTGGCTTCCGATTAGGTACCGCATACAGTTCAAGCTGCTCCTACTAACCTACAAATGCACTCAATCTGCAGTCCCTCATTACCTCTCTACCCTCATCTCCCCTTACGCTCCTACCCGTAACCTCCGCTCACAGGACAAATCCCTCCTCTCAGTACCCTTCTCCACCACCGCCAACTCCAGGCTCTGCCCTTTCTGCCTCGCCTTACCCTATGCTTGGAATAAACTCCCTGAGCCCATACGCCAAGCCATCTTCAAATCCTTGCTCAAAGCCCACCTCTTCAATGTCGCCTTCATCACCTAACCATTGTACCTCTATCCAGGAAATCTAGACTGCCCCCAATTTGATTGACTGCACTTTTTTGTCCTTTAGATTGTATGCTCCTTTGAGCAGGGACTGTCCTTCTTTGTTAGATTGTACAGCGCTGCGTAACCCTGGTAGCGCTTTAGAAATGTTAAATAGTAGTAGTAGATTAGACATAGGGGTCACTGCTTGGGACAAGTTGAAAAGATGAGAGGGATCAGGTGAGGGGATTGAGAGAGAAAGGGAGAGTAGCAACACATTAAAGGCCTGATTTACTAAGCTTTTCTCCCTGTATAGATACAAAATGGGAAACAGTGTTAATAAATCAAGCCCTAAAGCAGCTGTAGCAAACCTTGGAGAGGGAACCCCCTTCCCAAAATTTGGAATCCAGCTGCTGGAGAGCTAGCCAAACTTTGCCTCTGTGGGGAGAACTGGAAGCTTGAGAGAGCAGTTTGAACCAGTATCTACTACATTCACAGATTTTGTCAAAGCTTGCATTTTCATAGGATTCGAGCATGGTCAGGAGAGAGACAGTAGGACCTGAGGGCAGGAAATCATTAACATAGATAATGTGAATGGGTAGACTGGACAGGCCAAGGGATCTCGTATCTGTTGATGGTCATGTTTTCGTTTCCAAAGTCTGCCTCTGTATGTCATCCTGTCATTAATTTTTGCACTGTGTGCACACTTCACAGTTTCCCCTCCCCTTCCTTCCCTGACACCTCAAGCTCAAGCATTTCAGACATATCCGCTGTGTTTGTCCTTGCAGTGTGCAAAAAAAGAAGCATCATGTAGAGTTATCACTGCTACCAGAGGACACTGGCAAACCCGATGTCTTACCCAAGTCTCTAGGATTCCCATTGCGGAAAACAGAAGAGCAGAAAGAAAAGGAAGAGCTATATAAGAAGCTGAAAGAGAAACGGAAAAGGAGGAACTCGGAGAGTGAAGCAGAAAAAAAGGTAGGTCTCCCTATGAAGTCTGATCAGCAGGAATCTTATTTGTTTGTGAGGGGGGTGGAATTCACAGTAAAATACAGTATGAGGAAGTGACTAGGAAAACCAGTTCTTCTCCCTAACACACATGTTCCCTAGGCCACCTTAACTGAGCTGGGTCGGGGAAGTCTAGTCAAGGGGGTCATGGCCCAGTTCAGGAAGGATAAAACTTCTGAGTTGCAGAAAGTCAGGGAGTCCTGTTTGGCCAAGGGAAGCCTCCGAGACTCTGCCAGCAATAGCTGAGGGACTCCCCAAGTATTCCTTAGCCTATAAGGTAGGACTGGCTCTCTTGTTTTGTGTTTGCATTACTGTCCTGAATAAAGGGTTTTTGCTTATTGTTTTAAGCTGTCTCAGTTTGTTTACAGGCCTCTATGAGGCCACTGCTACTACTTAACATTTCTAGAGCGCTACTGGGGTTACGCAGCGCTGTAAAGATTAACAAAAAAGGACAGTCCCTGCTTTAAGGAGCTTACAATCTAATGGGTGAAATGTCAAGTAGGGGCAGTCCAGATTTCCTGAATAGAGGTATGATGGTTAGGTGCCGAAGGCGACATTGAAGAGGTGGGCTTTGAGCAAGAATTTGAAGATGGGCAGGGAGGGGGCCTGGCGTATGGGCTCAGGGAGTTTATTCCAGGCATGGGGTGAGGCGAGGCAGAAAGGGCGGAGCCTGGAGTTGGCGGTGGTGGAGAAGGGTACCGACAGGAGGGATTTGTCTTGAGAACGGAGGTTACGGGTAGGAATGTAAGGCGAAATGAGGGTAGAGAGGTAGGGAGGGGCTGTAGATCGAGTTCATTTGTAGGTTTAAAGGAGAAGCTTAAACTGTATGTGGTAGCTCATCGGAAGCCAGTGAAGTGACTTGAGGAGAGGGGTGATATGAGTGTACCGGTTCTGGCGGAAGATAAGACGTGCAGCAGAGTTTTGAACGGACTGAAGGGGGGATAGATGGCAAAGTGGGAGGCCAGTGAGGAGTAGGTTGCGAGAGGTAATGAGAGAATGGATGAGAGTTCGGGTGGTGTGCTCAAAGGCTCAAGCACTCGTTCACGCTATCACTCACAGCCATTTGTTTCTGTAGCCTATCTACAGAAGCACAAATGTCTTTTGATGTAAGTATGATGAAGTCCAAGCACTTTCCTGCTAGCAGAGGAGACCAACATTCAGCTGACTGCTGGATAAATAGTGCCCTGGAATTTTATGTATATACACGTAGATAGATGGTTCCTTCTCTTATCAGCATAATTGGAACTAGGCTATGATCTAGCAGTCAGCCTTCCTTCATACTACCTGTGGATTTTTTTTTTTATTTCTCCGCTGCCACACCCCATATTCAGTTGGATTATTGCAGCACCCATCATGAGTCAGAAGCCATGTAGCTTGGCTCGTTTTTGAACCTTATAATCCTTGGCTCTGACCACTGTAGGAGTCATCACTTCCACACAATGACAGTTCTCTGGTAATTGAACCAGGCGCCCAACTCATGGCAGTGCACAACACAACAGCTGAACCACAGGTTTGAGCCATATGTAGATTGTAAGCTCTCTTGAGCAGGGACTGTCCTTCCCCATGTTTAAACTTGTACAGCGCTGCATAACCCTGGCAGCGCTATAGAAATGCTTAGTAGTAGTAGTATTTACATTTATTTTTTTAGGCACATTTCACTTAAGCAATAGCTCCTGTTGCTGAGGGGCTATCCGTCTAATGTTACACACACATACAAGCTGTATACCGTTGCACCTACACACATTTGCGCCCGAAATACCCATCCCTCTACACATAAATACGCCCCTTGCATACCCATCCCTCACACACTCATAACCTCATTCCCACACACCACTAGAGAAAAACAGCTAAACTCACTCTATGTAGATAAATATACAAATCTTACCACTGATATACACACACCATCAGTCACTATTCACACCCCATAACCAATATCCCTACCAACCCACACATCTGCTACCTGGCTGAGACCTAATTTACCAAGGTTGTTTCAATCTGCTTCCTCCACACAGGCATGCCTAAGTTTGAGAATGGAGGAAAGGAGAGACATGCAATTATGTTGCTCTTTAAGAGTACACTTTTCAACTTGTATTTTTAGCTTTTCTGAAAATTTTTAAATAGCTCTGGATGTTTGAATAGAGGAATTTTATGAAATCTGTCTTAAATTCAGACATCATCATTATTATTGGTTGGTTTGGTTTTTTTTTCCTTTTCCTTTTTAAACTTTTTTTATTGGTGGTGTTTCTTTGTTTCTTCATCATGGAAGAGTATCACTGTAAAGAAAAAGCGAAAAACACTTGTGTCCCGAGAGGAGGACGACAGTGGGGTTGAGGTGTTCTTTCGGGAGGAGGAGGAGGAGGAGAGTGAAGAGGATGAGAGAAAATCCAAGGTAAAGAGCTGAGGGTGTTTGTTTTGGTAATCACTCACATTTAACACGTTTTTACTCATGCTGTCTAATAGTATTCTGTACATGGACATTCGTCATTGAGGGAATTTCTATTTAAAATCTCCCCACCATTTGCTGGCTAGCTAGAAATAACATAGTAACATAGTAGATGACGGCAGAAAAAGACCTGCACGATCCATCCAGTCTGCCCAACAAGATAACTCATATTTGCTACTTTTTGTGTATACCCTACTTTGATTTGTACCTGTGCTCTTCAGGGCACAGACCTTATAAGTCTGCCCAGCACTATCCCCGCCTCCAAACCACCAGCCCCGCCTCCCGATCTTGACTAAGCTCCTGAGGATCCATTCCTTCGGCACAGGATTCCTTTATGCTTATCCCACGCATGTTTGAATTCCGTTACCGTTTTCATTTCCACCACCTCCCGCGGGAGGGCATTCCAAGCATCCACTACTCTCTCCGTGAAATAATGCGTCCTCCATTGCTGCTGGTCATTCCTTAGTGATTCTATAAAACACCCAGATTATATTGCTGGGCAAGGATTAGAAGACAAGAGATCTCGTCTTATATGTCTTCAGTGATCCACCAGGCCAAAAGCATTGGGCATTTGAGGTTAATTTTATAAACCTCTTTCAGCAGGCGTAAATGTCAGCATCGATAGTCTAGGTGCTGTTTCTTGTGCTAGTATTTTATAACCAGGGCTGTGGAGTTGGTACATCAAACCTTTGACTCCAAAACCTCTATTTTTCTACTGTCTGACTCCAACTCCTACTGATTTTAGGCTTTAATTTTTTGTTCTGGATCTAAAGTACTTGTAAATTTTATTTATTTATTTATTACATTTGTACCCTGCTCTTTCCCACATACAGCAGGTCCAGTGCGGCTTACATAGTAAAAGAAAGCATCTTACATGGTAAAGAATACAGTAAAAACAAGGAAATGTAGGAACAGTATTATAAATTGTGATCATCATAACTACTTACATTATGAAAGGCATTACAAAGGACATGTGAAAATATAACTTTAGATTCAGAACAAAGATATGTGTGTGTGTGTTGTAGACAGATATATATATAACTAAATAAAATGATAAATTTACCATATACTATAATGTGTTATTTATTTTGGAGTTGCAGTCGGTACATTTTTATCAACTCCGACTCCACAGGTCTGTTTATAACACATAGGTGCCTATGTGCCTTTATAAAATAGACAAACCATAGGTATCTTCCTGCCCTATTTAAACCTAAATGACCTATTATAAAATTGTCCTCTGTAAGTTGCATATTTCTGGTCACAGATCATATGTGAATGTTACTAGTTTTAATAAAAAAATAAATCTTCACTCTCTTTTTTTTTTTCCTTCATTTCAATTTGGATTTACCTCTTTCAGGTTGATTATGCAGACTAGAATGTTTTTTCTCCCAGTACAAGCAGGATGGACAAGTCATCAGATCTAGGTGACATGTGACAGATGCACCATGGGAAAAAGCTCTCATAGTTTAGCTCAACTTCTAGAAGCTTTTCTGAGACATAAGAAAATAAGCGTTGTCATACAGTGACAGACCGAAGGTCCATCAAGCCCAGTATCCTATTTCCAACAGTGGCCAATCCAGGTCACAAGTATGTGGCAAGATCTTAAAAAAGAAAAACAAAAAAACAGTAAAGCAGATTTTATTCTGCCTAAAATAAGCAGTGGATTTTCCCAAGTCCATCTTAATAACAGCTTACAGACTGAGGAAATTATCCAAACTTTTTTTAAATTTTTTCCATACATTACACATTTCCCATGTTGCACCATCACACACAAGACTTCATCTTTTTCCTGCGGAACTGAGCAGGCAGTTCTCATTTGGTGTGATTTGACTTTTTGTGCCATATTGTTTTTTCAGTTATGATTCTATTTAAAATTTTTGCAAGTGATATTGGAGAAGGGCTTTTGGGGATGGTTTGCCTTTTTGCATATGATAAAATGTGCAACAGATACATACCCTGGGAATGGGTAGTGGATGCATGGAACAGTGTTTCAGTAGAGATGGTGGAGGTGAGGACTGTATCAGAATTCAAGAAGGCATGAGACCAGTACAGAATATTTCTGAGAGAGAGGGAAGGATTGTTGTGCATTTTATTTGGTATGGATGGGACGAGCAGATAAGCCATATAGTCTTCATCTGCTGTCATCTTCTGTGTTTGAATGTCTCATTTAAGTTAGAGACAGAGGAGCCCGGAGCAGAGAAGTTGAATATTTTCCAATTCCTCAACCTTCCTCCCACAATTAAGGTGTAATTGTGCCCATTTACAAGGTCCTGTAAGACACACGGATGAGAATAAGTACATAAGCAATGCCACACTGGGAAAAGACCAAGGGTCCATCGAGCCCAGCATCCCGTCCACGACAGCGGCCAATCCAGGCCAAGGGCACCTGGCAAGCTTCCCAAACGTACAAACACTCCACACATGCCATTCCTGGAATCCCGGATTTCTCCAAGTCCGTTAGTAGCGGTTTATGGACTTGTCCTTTAGGAAACCGTCCAACCCCTTTTTAAACTCTGCTAAGCTAACCGCCTTCACCACTTTCTCCAGCAACGAATTCCAGAGTTTAATTACACGTTGGGTGAAGAAAAATTTTCTCCGATTTGTTTTAAATTTACTACACTGTAGTTTCATCGCATGCCCCCTAGTCCTAGTATTTTTGGAAAGCGTGAACAGACGCTTCACATCCTTCTATCATGTCTCCCCTCAGCCGTCTCTTCTCCAAGCTGTATAGCCCTAGCCTCCTTAGTCTTTCTTCATAGGGAAGTCGTCCCATCCCCGCTATCATTTTAGTCGCCCTTCGCTGCACCTTTTCCAATTCTACTATATCTTTCTTGAGATGCGGCGACCAGAATTGAACACAATACTCAAGGTGCGGTCGCACCATGGAGCGATACAACGGCATTATAACATCCTCACACCTGTTTTCCATACCTTTCCTAATAATACCCAACATGTAATGAATTCTGTTAACAAGAAGACTGACTCCATGTACAGAATCCAGAGGGCCCTTCGATTCAAGAAGCAGTAGCTTCCTCACCATTCAATGGTAGTCAAATCCACTCGCAAGAGAGACAAAAGTTCTGAGTCCCACTCCATAGTTAGAGCAGTGGGATGGGAACCAGTGAAGCCAAGTTCAAATCCCATTGCCACTCCTTGTGATCCTGGGCAAGTCACTTAACCCTCCTTTGCTCAGGTACAGATTCAGATTGTAAGTCTTGTGGAAACAGGAACTTATCTGCTGTATCTAAATATAACTCAACTTGATGTAATCTTAAAGTTGTGAACTAAATCCAAAAATCCATTCCCATCTCCTTTGTCCCTTCCATGGTAGCCTCCATGGAGAGATATTAAGGCATTAGATTCTCTTGAGAATAATATTTTCATTATGCCATGCCCTCTTCCTATGTAGCTTCTTACCAGATTTTCATGGGCCAAAACATGAAACGTTTTGCTTCAGGACAAATCGTCCAAAGTCAGGTCACAGGTGGGCAGAGGGAAGGAGTATGAAAGCTCGTGGTTAGGTTATCCTTTGGTGCTTTTGGGACAGTGACAAAAGTTTCTGCAACAGCCATTGGACTTGCATACTCTCATGGTTGCAAGCTTAAAATCTCCATTACAACATGCAGGAAAAGCTGGCTGATGTGCCCGTCCAGGGTAAGAATCTCATCTGAGATAGAGGCAACTTCTCTTATAAAAGAGACCTGTGACATACTCAGTTTACACTCACACTCCCTCTTGATCAACTTCTAATCCACTCTCCTCTTCATTTAGGAGGTTTGCAAGTGAGAGCCTGAGGAGACCTTACTGTTCTCGGGATAGGTACTGTACTGTCTACTCCTCTCATTTCCGACAATCCAAATGGGGCTGTCATTCTCACCCAAGACCAATAAAGGACCTAGAAGCCTTGCCCAAAATGAGGGTGAGGTTTTGATTGTCTCCTTGATAATATAACCAAGATTCCCAGTAGCGGTGCTGGACAACATTCCAGTATAAGGAAGCTGAAGGTTTTGCATAAACCATTGGTCTCTTCTAACATCTAACCTTTGGGTTGTAAAGATCATCCGTCATGGATACAAAGTTTCTCTATTCAAGTTACCGCCAAATTATCCCCCAAGAGTGTCTTTATTAAACTCTCAGCATCAGGAAATGCCAAGGAGCGCTTCTTCTTGGAGACCAATGCTGCTGAACATATTCCATGGGAGAAAGAAGGCAGGGATTTTACTCCTAGTATTTCTTGGCCACTAGGAAAGCAAGGGGATATGATCCCATCCTAAGGGCTTTGAACACATTTCTGATTCAAGATGGTTTCCGTGAGTACCTTGATTCCCTTCTAGAAAGGAGAGTGGTTATGATCTCTGGCAGGACTGTAGGTGGAGGACTCTGGCTCAGCTTAGAAAGAAAAGTGTTAGCTAACACAAATATTTAATCTAGGCAGACAATTGAGTAGCCATGCATCAAATCAAGCAGAGAGAAACAGGCATGTACCTCCTGTGTTGGAAAGCTGTTAAAATCTGGATTTAAGTCAACTCTTTTGTGAGAACCCTCAGAACAGCTTAACTGGTAGGGAAAAGCACTGTCCAGGCAGACAAACTGAGATGAGTATTCCAACCCCATGAGTGGACTCTTCATTGTGGGGTAGCAAAGATGGTTTTCTGCAAGTGAGAAATACCTGCAGTAGATCTCAAGTCTTCTCTTGACAGAAAACGCCCTTAGATTTTGTTCAGGATAGGATCTAATAGCAGACTTTCTTCAGATGTTTTTCTCCTTCAGTATCCTTCAGTTGTACTTTTTGCAAAGATTCTCTCTTATAGGCCAAGGCAAGTCTAATTTCCTTTCCTTGAGGAGTTATCCACATGGAATCCATTTGGGCCATTTGATTCTTTAATGCTGATCACTCAAACGCAGGGGATGGTGTTGCACTCCAACATGGGGTCCCTCTCCTTCACAGCCTGGATATTGAGAGGAGAGGTGCCACTTGGCAGTCTGTGGCTTTATATGGAAGAATTTTGTTATGTGGTGTGATGGTAAGGCCTTAAATTCCTTTTCCTGTTCACACAAAAGCTGCTTGACTACCTTCTACATCTCTTGAGTCCAGTTTGAAGACCAGTTCTGTTAAGGTTCACCTTAGGCATATTCCCCTTGTAGAAGAGAGATCTTCTGTATAAGCTTTACTTTTTTGCTTTATGCAGGCTTGCTTCTATTGAAGCTTCCCATCAATCCACTCGCAGTGTCTTGGGAACTCAACATTGTTCTAAACCAGCTGATAAAAGCTCCCTTTGAGCCACTAGACTTCTGTGAGCTAAATTAGCTGATTTGGAAGGTCTTTATTTTTGGTGGCAGTTGCTTTGGCACATGGAGTTAGTGAGCTCCAGGCCTTCATAATTGACCCACTCTATGTCCATTTTTTTCATCCAAAGTTCCTTTCTAAAGTGATGTCAAATTACCACTTTAACCAGTCAATCATCCTACTTAAGCCACACGCCTGCAATAAGGAACAAATATTGCACATTTTAGATTGCTGAATGACCCTTAGTCTTCTGCTTAGAGCAGACTAAAACACTGAGAAACTTTGCCCAGCATTTTTTCTTTTGATCCCAAAAAGCAAGGAACTGCTGTTGGCAATGCAGACTCTATTCTATTCCGCATCTTGTATACCGCTTTTAACAAAATTTCAAAGCAGTTCACAACAAGAATAATATCTCAATCAGATATGACATACAGTTAAATTTAAGTGATCCATACAGGCCTGACTTTAGAGGATCATGTCGAGGATCATAATGTCAGCCTGTAAGGAGGAGATTTATGAGGCTCTGATGTGGTCCATACAGCATTATCTCCTTCTGTTGGGTAAAGGCTTCCCAACATGACAGTAGATTTGGTTGGTCTGTTCTCTGGAGTCTCGTTTGTTGCGCTATAGAAATGATAAGTAGTAGTAGTAGTAGGTTTAGAATCCAACTCCATCCCCCCTGGAGCCCATTCTTTTCATTTCCAGGTTGCCTTTGTTGCTAAAAAGAAATCCCCCCCAAAACTTTAAAGAGGCCTGTTGTCTGCATGCCAACATGCCCTCCCTTTCTTTCCCTTTTTTGCGCTAGGGAGTCCCAAATGAGAGAATTTGTCATCCTGCTTGTCCTCGGAGAAAACACATGCTACAGGTAAGCAACTTGTTTTTGTGTTGTGTGTTTTTACTTTGGGTCTTTGTTTTTGAAATTCAGTTATGACCTGCATGAATGTAACACTGGAGCCCAGGATTCTTCATTATCAAATCTCCTGGGTCATGTTCAGGGAAATGTGGGCAGAAGGTGCATTATGTTCTCTCTTCTAGCCTTTAGTTTGCTGACCTTTACTCATGTGCTTTGTTCTTGTACAAACAGCCGAAGAAAAGAAAACAGGATGCAGCTCCAAGGCTTCAGATGACCGCTGGCTTTACCTGGGATGTTAACTTAAATACTCTTAAGGTGGCCCAGATGGAGAAGGGAGGGGAAGAAAGCTCAGACAGCGACGAGGAGCCCCAATGCAAGGTATTGTGTTGTTCTGTCTCCTTTGTAGTTTTACCATTTGAATGTTTCAGTGGTTTGGCTGGATGGCTACCTGGATACTAAGTATACACTTCCCACCCGATATTCCAAAGGATTTAACCGGGCAGGAGAGGCTGGTCATTTATTTATTTATTGCATTTGTATCCCACATTTTCCCGCATAGCAGTAGGCTCAATGTGGCTTACAGGTTCTGGAGAGGAGAGTACCAACTCCGGGAATATATACAGAGTGGAAAATAGAGTAACAGTTAGGTGCAAGGAAGCTGATATGGTTCCGGAAAAGAGAATACAACTCTTAACATTTAACTAATCGCTTTATATTTTTTGACTTGCACTAATAATTTTAACTCGGTTAATCGCATCATGCTTCTCTCTCCTATAAGGAGGAAGAAAAATGGCAGAAAATTGAAGGTGTTATAGGGGAAGAAGTGAAGAAGAGAGGAGGAGAGAAAATAGTGAGGGAGAGGAGGCCCTGAAAATAGAGTTCAGAGCATAGACAGAGGAGCAGAACTAAAGACAGGGAATAAGGTGATTAGAAAAATAAAATCACCGGACAACAAAGTTAAGAAAAATGATTTTATTTTCAGTTTAGTAACTGAAGTACAATATGTAAGTTTTGAGAATTGACATCTGCAGTCTATATTTTGCACTATACAGGTGAAAATGCAAGGGTGACGCTTTACGCGAGCAGCCACATGATTAAGAATTTTGATCGCGATCAATTGTGCGATTAACCCTTTTAATTGATGGACAGCCCTAATTTAAAGTAGTTATAAACCGCACTATCTGACAATTCGAGGCAGTGTATAAAATAGAACACAAAATCAATAAAAACACAAAACAAGATCACGAACAAAACTTAACATTAGTGAATAAAGCAGATTTTAGCCACATGGTCAGTCCTTCTTTGGTTAGGTCTCCAAAGTCTGTAAAAAAGAAAGTTGGCTTTCAAGGGATTGAGAGCCTCAGAGGGTCAGGGGCTGTGCTTTCAGGGACAACCTGAGATTACAAGGACCAAAACCAGGGAGTCCAGTAGTGGAGAAGGGGATTTAGAACAGCAGCTCCAAAGTGGCAAGAGAAGCAGTGTGGTGCTTGTTGTACTGCCTGCAACAGGGACTCAGCGGAGCAGTCAGCAGAGGCCTCCGGTTGAAGCAGACTCCAGCGGTTGCTTCATAAGTGGGAGCTGTGGCCATCATGAGTTTGGGCCACAGTTCTCCCACCTGACAGCACCTGGCAGGGGATGCAGCCTTGCAAGAACAGGCACCTCTGAGGGAAAAGGAGACGGCCTCAGGCAAGTTACACAGCAGGGAGCCCATGCTGTTTCTCTTCTTTTGATGCAACATTTGGTGGAGGAGATAACTTTTAGCTGCTTCTAAAAGGCTCTGGTCTTGCTTCAGGGCAGCCCCAAGGATAGGGGCAGATCCCCTGGGTGTTAGGACGAGGCACTGTTGTCACCTCCTCAGGCTCAGGGGGCATAAAGAGGTCAGAAGGTCCATGGAGTGTGGGAGAGGGCTCCTAGCCCCATCCCTGGACCCGGATGGGGTCCATGGTTGCCTCATTCAGATCTCCCCTAACCAAGAGAAATATTAAGTATATACCGTAGGGAGATCTGAATGAGGCAACCGTGGACCCCATCCGGGAGCACAACACAAGCTAAGTTATAAGCTATGTTTATTGTGGCGAACTGATATATCAGCACGAGAAATGGACTGCATGCTAGTATGTTAGATAGCATAGATTCAAATGAAAAATCTTATTTAGTACTGCATGCACACTGAAATCTAAGGAGGTTTTTCAGCCTATGATAAATATCAAATCCCTATATAGATCGAGTAATCGGCAAACGGGATTGATTTAGTACCGAAAGGGACCATCATAGACCTTGGTACTTTGAGGCTGTTTTCCGCCATTAAACAAAAAATTACCCATTCTTACTGGATAGTGGTGATGTAATTACAGTACTATATAAGGCTGAGGCCTTTTTTACCGCAGCAGATAAAAAGCCCAAAATAGAAATGGCCATGTGGTAAGTTTTCACTTGTGTGGCCATTTTGGGGGGGAACCTTTTACCGCCACATGTTAGGTGGCCGTAAGGGTTCCCGTGCTAGCCCAGCAGTAACTGGGCAGTGCATGGTGTTGCCTGATTACCGCTGGGTAACCCCCAGTGGTAATATGCAGAAAAAAAAGAGTTTGCGCTTCTGTGTCAGTGCGCCTTTGGGCAGTTGTGCAGCTGTCTCTCTTTCCTGTGTTTTTTCCATGGCCTACACTAGTTCTGTTGGCTTCTGTGTTCGGTTCTCTTCAGTGCCTGACGTGGTTCGGCATGTTTCCTTGGGACTTATTTCCAGCATCATGATGGTTGTGGTCCATGAATCTGGAGGCAATACTCTCGTGTTACGGTTGACTTGTTCTACCAAGTTTGGGCAGTGCGGTCCTGCGCTTTGTCCCAGGCATCTTTTCCATGCTTCGTGACAGGTTTCCACCTTTCCTTCTTGAGGGAGGTACTCTTAGGTTCTTTTCTACTGCTTGATTTCCCATTTCAGTGCTGTTCTGAGGGGCTGGCGAGTGGGCTCCCTTCCTCAGCGGTTTGGTGCCAGCTTGTATGGGGATGCCTTGGCTCACCTTGGATGAACACAGCCACCTTCTCACCTCCCTTCAGTTGGCACGTTCAGGCAGCTTCGGGCTTCCTTCCAGCTTTGCCTGTTAGCATCCTATCCCTTGGTTTTAGTCATGTCTGATCAGCTAGCTTTACAAGCCTCTGTTTTGTGGTTCAGTGGTAGACTCCTAGTAGGCTGCCTACAGGCAACATCATTTGAAGTTGAGGCCTGGTTGAATTGTGCTATTGACCTCTAGTCCTAGTAAGGCTAGGCTATTTGCTAGCTCTCCTTTTTTTGCCCCAAATTCTTTGGGACTGCCTGTGGGCTGTGTCCTTGCGGTTTGGGAACTGCATGTTGGGTGCTCTGAGGCGTATAAATGTGTAAATGCATGCTGGCAGTTTCTTGAGGGGGGGGACTGACGCACACCTTGATGTGTTACGGTATGTGTCTGGCACCTTCCTGTTCGGCCTGCTAGCTGTTTAGGTTGCTTCGGGCAAGACTCCTTTTCTTGGTATGCATTGTACCTTCCTTACTGCATGGGGGACCTCCTGCCTCTCAGACTGGGAAGATTCAGCCTATCTTGAGATGGGATGCAGAGTTTTTCTCCCATTTCTTGTGGCGCCATTTTTACTTGGTGAGCATGGCAGTGGTCTGGGGCATAGCTCGGTCTACACCTACAATACAGGCATGTCTTGATTAGAGCATTGCTCCCTCTCTGTGTGTCCTTCATGGCTCCATCTCTGGATGTCGGGCAGGGCACTATCTCTGCATATTGAGTGAGGGCTCAGTCGCTAGACGTCAAGAGGAAGAACAAAAAAGTTCTGTAGGAAACAGACATTTTACAAAGCCATGCTAGCGTTTTTAGCTTGCGGTAAACGCTGAGAAGCCCATAGGAATATAATGGGCATCTCAGCATTTACCACCAGCTGCGAGCTAAAAGAATGGGGAGGGGTTAATAGTATGGTAAGGAAAAAGTAAAATTTGAGAACGGTTGTACACTTGTACTTAGCAATGATTGGTGTATACTGGTTGTCTATATTGTGATAAACGAGATTGTATATTCTGTGGAGTTCTCAATAAAATGTTTGAAATTAAAAACGCTAGTGCGGCTTTGTAAAAGATCCCCTAAGCCAGGAGACAATGGGGGTGGTATTGTGATCTTATACAGAAATATTAATGAGACAGCTCAGTAATGTGAATTACACCATTCCTTTAAAAAAAAAAAAAGATCTGACTTAGACTTACTTTGATGTTTTTCTCCACCCATTTGTTCCTCTTATCCCCTTCTTATGTCAGGGATTTCTCTCTCATGATTCACACTGTACAGTCCATTGCATTGATTTTTGCTGAATGGTATTTAGTTATAACGAGCATTCACTCCCTTTATACAAACATTCCACAGACAGATGCTATAGATGACATCGTCACGTTCTACTAGAATTGGTCGTTGCACGTACATACTGAGTTCACTGTTGATGTCGCATGTTAGCACTTACAGAGAATTATTTTGAATATGCTGGTACATTTTATAAACAAGTGAAAGGCACTGCTGTGGCCCCAGACGTTGCAAATATTTACATTGCTGTGTTGGAAAAAAATGTTAACAATAATCCTTTTTCTAAAAATATAATCTACCATCTTTACATTGATGACATTTTCATCATTTGGGACAGCAGTGAGCATTTATTACATGAAGTTCAAAATTGCTTAAATACAAAGATTAAGAGTTTAAAATCTTTGACATGAATTTTGATAGAAATTCAGTTTATTATGGACCTCTTTATTACCAAAGAGAGAGAGATCATTTCGCTACATCTTTTTCAAAGGCTGAAAGATAAGAAGGGTTTTGTTTTTTTAATTTTTACAGCTTTCAGAGTAGGTTGGTCAAGAAAAATCTCCCAATTAGTTTCTTTGTTTATGACGCCTCTGTTCTATAGATGGTTGTAGACATGAAGTGCAGGTTTGAGGTAAAGAAATATCCACTCATTATATAAACAAAGCATATCAGAGAGCTTTACACTTTGACAGAGACTGTTGTGTTTTGTCCCTGTGATCTGGCCTATATATAGGATAAGTACATAATTATTGCCATACTGGGACTGACCGAAGGTCCATCAAGCCCAGAATCCTGTTTCCAATCCAGGTCCAGCTTATTTCTAGAATAAGCAGCATAAATAGTATTGTATTGTTTTGGGATCTTGCCAGGTCCTTTCTAGAGCACTACTAGGGTTACGCAGCGCTGTACAATTTAACAAAGAGAGACAGTCCCTGCTCAAAGAGCTTACAATCTAATAGACAAGTGAACGGTCGGTCTGATAGGGGCAGTCAAATTGGGGCAGTCTGGATTCACTGAACGGTAAGGGTTAGGTGCCGATTTTTTTTAATGTAATTTTTTTAATGATTTTTTTTTAATGTAAGAACTGTGTCCCTTTTGTTTTTAAAGGCCCTTTGTGCTGTTTTTTTTTTTTTTTTTTGCTTTGATATTGGGGTCTCGCCATCAGTTTTGACAAAATTATACTGACAAGTTCCAGGACTGCACCAGTTCTTTTATACTAGTGATAGTGTCGCTGAAAGTCTGTGTTCTCTGCCTCCATCTGCGAGTTGGGGAGCACAACCCACTTATCTGGTCTAACAAGATTTGAGGAAGGAAAATTAGCAGGTAAGAACAAATTTCACCATATAAATGAGTATGTATGTAAGAGAAAAACAACAATGTGGATCATAAATGATGGCAACAGTGTGTCAAGGGATGACACAAATTGCTAGAACTTTATACATATGTTTTTGAGTATGTATGTTTTTTTGAGAATATAATGTAGTATGCTTATAGGTTGATCCAAGTTTCATGACTTTTTAGATATGTTTTAAACCTAGTTCCTCGATATTGTTCATTGTTCCTGCCTGTGTGTTTTTGTAACTTAGAAAAGAAAATTGCATAGCAAGATGAACTTGGTTGTACCTGTTCCAAGTAGTAATCATCTTGGATCCTATTTGCCTTTCCAGCTGAAGAAAAAAACAAAGAAGGAAAAGGAGGCAGAGAAGCAGCAAGCGGAAAAGGAGCTATGTAAAGTTGAGGCGACCCTGATGGACTCCACTTGCCAGCCTCAGACTGCGGATGACTTTGACCGCCTGGTCCTCAGCTCTCCCAATAGTTCTATCTTGTGGCTGCAGTACATGGCCTTCCACCTGCATGCCACAGAGATTGAGAAGGCCAGAGCTGTAGCAGAGAGAGCCCTTAAAACCATCTCTTTCAGGTAGAAGCACATCTACTCCAGTACTCTGAGAGGGTTGGCCAGTAATAGTGCATTAGTATTTCTGGTACATGTTGGATTTAAAAGGGTGTTACCTGACAGGGCCGTTATACTGTTGGTTATAAGACAAGGGACCAGGTTCAATAAATGGCTCCCAAACTTAGGTGCCATTAAGCTCCTTGCTAAGCGTCAGTTCTAGAAAAGTGGTTTAGCACTGAGCAATCTTTATAGAATGGCACGTAGAGCAGATTCCCGCATTCAACTTTGAGCGGGAGGACATATGCCTGCTGAGACCTGGTGTAAATCTTCACATCCAACGGATGGCAGTTGGGCATAGAAATCCAGGTATTCTACAATATGGCACCTCCAATGGCCACGCCTACTTTTGAGTTGTGCACTATAGGTGCCCATGTCGTAGAATAGGGTACAGGGCAGATGCGCACATAACTCAGTGCCAATTAACTCCTAATTAAGTAATTCGTTTCTGCGTGCATCTTGGATCTCCGCACAAATTTGGATGTCTGACTGGACGACCTTTATAGAATCCGGGGGTTGGTGTCTGTTTTTGTCATGTTCTAGAGTCATCAGAATTCAAATTTTAAATTTATTTAATCTCTTTTTCCTTAAAAAAACAAAAAAAATCCCTCAAGATGAGGAAGACCATGCCAAACTCTCCGTTCCAGGTAGTGTATCTGTCGTCTTCAGGACACTATCAGAAGTGGTCAAGGAGTTTGCATTTTTGCCACTCAAACCTTGTGACATGTTGAGGTTTTGATGGCAAAGTCCCACGTACTAACCCCCATTCTGATACTGTTCAGGACCAGAAGTACCTGGGTGCAGTGGGGGGGAAAGAGACAACCAAGACTGGCATCTCTGGGAGAGGCTGGAATTTTATTCTCTGAACAATGTGATCTAAACCTTTCCTATTCCATCACTGTCCTAAAGCAGCTGATGTGATTAATGCCGTGTCTGCCCTGACTCTCTCAACCTGGCATTATATATGCCTGTGGCACTAGGATAGGAGCCTCGCATGCAGTGCATTATGAGAGGTTGGCTCTGTGGCTGTCCTCCTGTTGTCATTTAATTGCACCTTACATAATAAGTGTTTTTGTCATTGAAAGCTTCAGAAATCTAAGGCATGGGTGCAATTTTTAGCCTCATTTCTGTCTGAAGCAAGGTTTGAGACTGTACTGATGCTTGTGTGTATTTAAAGTTTGTGTGGCTGTTTGTTTCCTCCCATCTCTTATTTATAAAATAACTTTGAAATTATTTCACGTAGGGGTTGGAAACTTTGGGGACCCAGATGGTTTTAGGTGGGTATGTGACCTTTGTACTTTAGAGGGTTGATACAATTACTTAGGCTGGTATGGGGCAAATAAAAGCCAAAAACGCAAAACACAGGTAGAAACCTCTACATGCAGTCTATAGTCCAAAGCAAGAGTAGGGTATGCCACAAATTGCAACCAGCCAACGGGATAAAGTCAGAGTTCTTTAACCAAAACACCAGTAGCTGGACCTGACATGGCCCATGTTTTGGCGGTAAAACCACCTGCTTCAGGGGTCACAATGCAGCTTAACCAGGCAAAGTAAAAAAAATCAGGGAAACCTGGTGCAAAACACTAGCACTGCCAAATAAATCCGTCTGTATTGTCAGGTGGACACAGAAGCGCCTGACAAACAGCAGTCTAATATGGAGTTTTTGTTATGATTTCCTGCATCCTCTACTCTTGACATGGGGCAAATAAATGCATTTGTAGGGCATTGAATGGGAAGCTATGGGGGGGGGGGGAGAGAAAATTGGGTCATTTAATGGTGAAATGTAGGTGCCTATAATGTAGGCCCTTGCGTTGTAGCAAGATACTGTGCAAATAGTGAATCCAGACCAGGTCCCATTTCGGGCTACGCATGGGGATAGAATAAAGGGTAGATGAAAGCCTGGTGTTACCTCCTCTTTGGGAGTAAGCACGTTAATTGATAAGTTACTGCATGAAAGGAGGGGAGCAACTACCTGCCTCCTTTCTCTTGTCTAATTTTTTTGTTTTTATTTAGTTTGATTTTTAACCCACTAGCTTTTAGTCAGAGTGCAGAGTGCTTAGTGAATAACAACAATAAAAACAGCACCATAGATGACATACCAAATGCTCAGAAAATCAGCCAAATTCAAAGTACAAAGATTCTAGGATGACTTTTCCTCTCGCCTGTGATAAGGAGAGCAAGGAGGGTGGAGCCCAGCACTCTATAGTGTGGAGGGAGCGCAGGTGTTGCTCTGTGTTTGATGTGTCACTACCGCCTTATCTAAACACTAATGAAAACGATGATTTCCAATACTGAAGCATAAAAAGTAGTCCAGGTGACTCTTGCTTCTGCTGACTTCCCATCACACAGGGTGAATAAAACGACTTGATGCTTTGAGCATGGCAAATAATTGTAGTGCTTTGTGAATCCTTTCTCAAGGGAGGAGCAGGAGAAACTGAACGTCTGGGTTGCTCTGTTGAATTTGGAGAACATGTACGGAACAGAGGATACCTTAATGAAAGTCTTCGAAAGAGCTGTCCAGTACAGTGAGCCCTTGAAGGTCTTCCAGCAGCTGACAGATATTTACACCCAGTCTGAGAAGTACAAGGTAAGAAGACATGCATGCATTTTAGAGACCAACCGAATTTCAGTTTGTTTTGATGCCAAAATTGATCTGAAATCCCAATTGGGTCCTTTCAGTTTTGGCCAAAAGTACAAGTGTATTTTTAGCTGAAACTGGTGCAGTCTAGCTGCTAATTTTTCGATGACCTCTAGAGAATTACCACCATAGTACAGACTGAGCAAGGAGTGTGTCTGCTGCAGTGTGTGTGCCTCGCATTTTCTATGGTGCAAAGTCCCAGGCTGTACAAAGAAACATGGAGTTAACATATTCTGGTGCTGAAGGCGGAGTCCTAGGCTCAAATCCCCAACCTTTTGAAGCAAGATTCTCATGACCCAACTTGCCCAAATGCACAAAATGCTAGAAGCTGTGTAACTAAGGACTGTAGGACCTCAGATTGCCATCACACATGCTGTTTTTAGTTACCATTCATTGGATCAGACCTGTATTGTGGATAGTCTTCCATCCTTACCTTGGTTCAGGTATCTGCTGTAGGCTTCTGTCCATGACTGTGTTAAATGGGGAAAAAAACCCATTGAAGGCTTTGCATATAATCATGGCTTGAGCCTTCCCTCCAAGGCCACCAGATGTGTTATGGCCTCTGAGTGTATAGAAGTTTTATCTTTTTTTTTTTATTTACATTTTCAATATTATCAAGCACATCCACCCAACAATGAAAACAGTACAGTTGAAAATTCAAAAATCCAATATAACATTAAAAACAAATCCTATGGATATACTCCTCCTTCAAGTCCACAGAACAAGGAAGAGACCAAGAAAAAACCCAATGCCTAATACTCACCTCACAACATAACACGAACAAGTTTACCACCATCAACACACCAAATCTGAACCTTCCAATTTCAGACACCCTAAAAATTCTTGGAGTTACCATCGATCGACACCTAACACTTGAGAGCCACGCGAAAAACACAACCAAGAAGATGTTCCACTCAATGTGGAAATTAAAAAGAGTAAGACCTTTTTTCCCAAGGACCGTTTTCCGTAACCTGGTACAATCAGTGGTGCTCAGTCATCTAGACTACAGCAACGCACTCTATGCCGGCTGTAAAGAGCAAATAATCAAGAAACTTCAGACAGCCCAGAACACTGCAGCCAGACTCATATTCGATAAAACAAAATATGAAAATGCTAAACCCCTACGAGAAAAGCTACACTGGCTCCCACTCAGAGCGCATCACGTTCAAAATATGCTCCCTAGTTCACAAAATCATTCATGGAGATGCACCAGCCTACATGTCAGACCTGATAGACTTACCACCCAGGAATGCTAAAAGATCATCCCGCACATTCCTTAATCTGCACTTCCCCAACTGCAAAGGTCTAAAATACAAACTAATGCATGCGTCAAACTTTACCTACTTGAGTACACAGTTATGGAACGCATTGCCGCGCAACTTAAAAATGATCTACGAACTAACTAACTTCCGCAAACTACTGAAGACCCATCTCTTTAATAAGGTATACCACAAAGATTAACAAATATGAACTCCACAACTCCTCCACATACATTCAGAACTGTCTTACAATACCTGCTTGTTATATTACTAACATGTTTTTTCATTATCATGTTACCTAAGATCCTTCTGTTACACTAAATGTATATTTTCTAATTATATTTCCACCATTCATGATGTATTGTAAGCCACATTGAGCCTGCAAAGAGGTGGGAAAATGTGGGATACAAATGCAACAAATAAAAATAAAAGAAAAGAAAACCTTCTGAGATCCCAGGTTTAAAAGAAAATTTACAGGATAGAGAAAGCACCCCATACTTTATTAATTATCTATCTATTTATTTATAAGTTTTTATCCCACATCTAAAAAGTCTAAGCATGTTACAAAATATATACATTATACAATAAGCATAATGATAAAAACAACAAAACCAAAATAGACAACAGAATCTACAGACAGTTACTGCAGTGAACTCCAGTAAATCATGACCCAAAAGCCAGACACTGAGCGCCCCCAAACAGATCAGAATTCTATACATGTTTATTACCAAGAAAAAATGTTAACTGAGAGGGATCAGAGAATATATTCTTAAATTCTTTTCTAATGAAGAAGAAAGGCTTTGCTTAATACAAGACTGTACTTCAGGAAGCAGGTGACAGCTTGACTCTTCTCCCAAGCTAATGGAAAGGGAAATGGGACTTGATATACAGCCTTTCTGAGGTTTTTGCAACTACATTCAAAGCGGTTTACATATATTCAGGTACTTAGTTTTGTACCAGGAGCAATGGAGGGTTAAGTGACTTACCCAGAGTCACAAGGAGCTGCAGTGGGAATCGATCTCAGTTCCCCAGGATCAACATCCACTGCACTAACCACTAGGCTACTCCACTAGCAACATTCCATGTAGAAGCCTGCCCTTGCAGCTGCGCAGGCTTCTGTTTCTGTGAGTCTGACGTCCTGCACATATGTGCAGGACGTCAGACTCGCAGAAACAGAAGCCTGCGCGGCCGCGTTGCTGATCTGCAAGGGCAGGCTTCTACATGGAATGTTGCTAGTGGAATAGCAACATTAACATTCCATGTAGAATCTCAAATAGTAGCAACAGAATCTCAATAGTAGCAACATTCCATGAAGAATCTCAACAAGGGAAAGGGAAATGGGACTTGATATACCGCCTTTCTGGAGTTTTTGCAACTACATTCAAAGCGGTTTACATATATTCAGGTACTTATTTTTGTACCAGGGGCAGTGGAGGGTTAAGTGACTTACCCAGAGTCACAAGGAGCTGCAGTGGGAATCGAACCCAGTTCCTCAGGATCAGTGTCCACTGCACTAACCACTAGGCTACTCCTCCACTCAAGAAGCAGCTGACTAGCTAGTCACATACACGACGACTGACTCCAGCTACACATACTGTAGGAGGACTTGCTTATCCACTCCTACCCTAGTTGAGATCATATTCAAGTACCTTTTTGACCCCCTTAGTTTCTTACTCCTGATAACTCTTCCATCTTTGCTTACACCCTATGCTGTCTATGAAAATGATTTACTTTGTAATGTAGTATACTATGCCATACTTTGTATTGTTTGAATATTTTTAGTGCTGTAATTCTCTATCGCTTATGTTTGACTTATTCTTGCTGTACACCGCCTTGAGTGGATTCCTTAAAAAAGGCGGTAAATAAATCCTAAATGTACAAGGAAACTGTGTAATAAATAGTGCTCTGGGGATGGAAAAGGGGGGGGGGGGGGGTATGACATTGCAACAGGAAGTAACCTGAGCTGACCAGATGAGCCTTGCTCCCAAATTCTCTGCTTCTGTATTCCTTGCAGTCTGCTGCTGATGTGGGGGAGTGAGCCACATGAGTTTAAGAAACATGCTTGTGTGAGTTTGCTTATCTTAATGAGTTATGAATAGGTGCAGGGAGGGGAATTTTGGTATATGGTGGTGGCATAAGTAGGGTTACCATATGTCCGGGTTTGCCCGGACATGTCCGGGCAACTGGGCGGGTTTTGCCAATCTGCCCGTTTGTCCGGATTTCTGGACAAACGGGCGGGCCGTCCTATGCTAGCCTCCCGGCCCTCCCCTCCCCTTACTTACTACTCTACTGCCCTGGTGGTCTAGTGACCTCTTCCGCCTTCGGGGCAGGAAAGAGCCACCTCTTTTTCCTGCCCGGAGTGCTGCCCTGCATTCTGTTGCTGATCTCGGTGCTGATTCAAAATGGCCGCTAAGAGTTGAAGCGACCTCGCGAGACTTCAGCTCTTAGCGGCCATTTTAAATCGGCGCCGAGATCAGCAACAGGATGCAGGGCAGCGCTCCGGGTAGCAAAGAGGGGAATCTTTGCTGCCCCGAACAGGTCACTAGACCACCAGGGCAGTAGAGTAAGGGAAGGGGGGTGACGGGGTGTGTGACGGGGCGGTGCGAGGGTGTGAAAGGGGGTGGGTGAGGTGTGAAGTGGGGCGGGGCATGTCCTCTTTTTTTGGGGGGGGGAGGGACCAAATATGGTAACCCTAGTCATAAGTATTCTATTCTGTTTGTATCTCTTTTCTCTTCTTTTTCTACACAGGAAGCAGATGGCTTATACAACACAATGTTGAAGCGCTTCCGCCAAGAAAAATCCGTGTGGCTGAAATACGCTACCTTCCTTTTTAAGCAAGGACAGACCGAAGCTGCTCACAGGCTCCTACAGCGTGCCCTTAAGTGCTTGCCAGACAAAGAACGTAAGAACAGCAACCTATTAAGACAATAATCTCTCTGAGAGGCAACCGGCAATAGAGTATATGATGAATGATGCTTTTTGACTACTGATTATTGATTTAGTGATGCTTTGTTTGGTTGCAAGTAGAGTTGGACTAATATGGCTAGTTTGATCTTGGAGAAAAAGGGTGTTTTTATAGATGATATTTAAAGGACAAATAAGAGATCTTATACCGCACTGTTCTTCAGTGTGAAGCCGGGTTGGGGGGGGGGGCGATGGCAGCCCCCCCAGTAACCATAAGTGTGCCTCCCTCACTCTCTTTTTTCAATAATACTTTCCCCCAGCTTGTCCGGAGGCTTTCTGCTGCACTGTCTCCAGAACGCCCGCTCTGTTTTCCTTCTGGACTGTGCGGCTCTCGGCAAGGAGTTACACAGCATACAAACTCTTACACTTTTGCAAGACTCTGTGAACAGTGAAGAGGTTTGAACACTGCACAGGTCAAGCTCGCCAAGATCCACATGATGCTGGAAGAAAACAGAGTAGCTGTCCCAGAGACAGCGCCTGTGGCAAGACTGGAAAATGTCTGGGAACATTAACAAACCGGGGGGGGGGGGGGGAGGCGGGGAGAGACCACTCGGAGACACTAGGGACATGATGGTGGCTGATTGGGAGGAGAAGCTGGTGGGACTTGAGACTGACTTGGGATAGGGTTAGAGGAAAAGTATGGGGGAACTCTGGGTTGGGGCGGACAAGACAGGCTGAAGAGAGAGTCTGGAGAAACAAAATTTCATTTTATTTACATACTAGTAAAAAAGCCCCGTTTCTGATGGAAATGAAATGGGGGCTAGCAAGGTTTTCTTCAGAGTGTGCATGTGGGAGTGTGTGTCCCTGCCCTCTGCCCTCTCTCCCTCCCCCTCCCCCCTTGGAGTCCAGTCCTTCAGTGTTAAGTTTCCTGCTGTTCTGTGTTACAGAGAGAGTGAGGGCATCTCTCTCCCCTCCCCCTCTGAGTCCTTCACTGTTACAGAGAGAGGGATTTTGTGCTGTGTTGTTTTCCTTCACTCATGGGGAAACCAGATATCTCTGGCGCTTCACACTTCCGGCTGGAGGCTTCAGAACGTTGGTCTTGCCTTTTATATATATAGAATATTGCTGTGAGTGTGCCTGAACAGCTGGACTGGTTACATCATTGGAGAGGAACCACCGCCCCCCCCCCCCCCCCTATTATAACACAGGGCTGCGGGTACCATCCACTTTCTCCGGGACTGGTCGTGAAGATTACTGTTGTACAGTATGAGCTTTTAAGACCTCACAAGTTTCTTCAGAGGTAATTTGTAGAAATAGAGGAACAGACTTTGAAAGGATCAGTGGTTAGAAACTACAGGGACATTTGCCAGGTTTTTCATAGGAATCTGTGATAGTAGTTTGTACAGCTGACAAAAGTGTGTTGTGAATAGGAAGCCAGAGATTGATGGGGCAATAGGGAAAAAAAATGAACCAGAACAGAAGGTGGAAGGCTGAAAATGTGCAAAGTTTAGCACAGGGAAGAGAGAAAAAGAGAGGAGGCAGAAAGAGTTGAAAACCTCTACCTGGTCCTGGTTTACTTCAGTTAAGTTCATCATTGTTTGATGATAGGAAGCAAAAATAATCTAGCTTGAATTGTGATCTTGCTGTTTCATGCATGTGAAGCAGCAGTGTTGAAATATATTGGATTTGTCTCTTAACACCTTGGGAATAAGATATTTCCTATCGAAATATTTTTCTGTTATGCAAATTATTTCCCCACTGGGGATTGAAGTGATGGTGCAGTCTTCTAAGCAGAATACGTTCCCTGGTTATGCACAAAGGTTCCTACATGCATGCTCTTAATTTCTTGGGTTGTGACTAGAGAATGACACGGGGACAGAGTTTGTCCCCTTCCCCGCCCTGTCCCTGCAGGCTCTGTCTCCATCCCCACCGTCTTCCCTGCAGATTCTGTCCTCATCTGAAAAATCCTCGAGCACTTATGATTTTATATTTAAACCTTTTTATTAAAGTATAAAAAGGAACAATATCCTGTGCAGCTGTTTATAAATTACAAACCGAAAACAATAATAACAATGAGCAACTATAATAGCCCTCCCCCCACCACCACCCTCTACCCTTCCACCCCAACAATAGCCTGACTTCTACTACCCCAAGAAACCCTAATTCACCCTGTTAAAAATGTCCAGGGGTACAAAATACAACCCATTCTCTAGTGGGGAAGAAATATGTCCTATGAAGCACTGTTACGATTTTTTAATCTGTGGATGAATAAGAAGTCATCAACAATCTCAGGATTCAGTCTAGCTCTCCTGTCTTCCACAGTCCTTCCTGCAATAGAAGATGTCTTCTTAGAAGATGTGCTGTTAGCAGGATGTACAGGATCCCCCATGCAAATTTTGCTAGTTGTGGCCGGCGCTTTTGCTTGTTTTTCCCAAAAAAATGAAAACATCATTCTCCGAGGACAAGCAGGCTGCTTGTTCTCACTGATGGGTGACGTCCACGGCAGCCCCTCCAATCGGAAACTTCACTAGCAAAGTCCTTTGCTAGCCCTCGCGCGCACCGCGCATGCGCGGCCGTCTTCCCGCCCGAAACCGGCTCGAGCCGGCCAGTCTTCTTTTGTCCGCACTCGGTACGGTCGTGTTTTCGCCGTGTCGAGCCCCGGAAAGTCGACCTCGCGCGTCCAATTTGTTTTGAACGTGTTTTTTTCCTTCGGGAAAGCTTTGTCCTAGTCGGGAAGTGCTCCGGAAACCCCCCGCCGGGTTTCGTGTAAATCCTCCCCGTACTTCCAGCTTTTTTGCCCCGGTAAGTTTTCTTTCGTCGTCGGGGTAGGCCTCTTTTCGGCCTCGGTCGAGATTTTTTCTCCCTCTAAATTTGGTGCTTCAAATTTCGCCATTTCGGCTTTTGATTTCGCCGGCGTGATTTTTCCGCCCATGACATCGAAGCCTTCCAGCGGCTTCAAGAAGTGCACCCAGTGCGCCCGGGTTATCTCGCTCACTGATCGACACTCGTCGTGTCTTCAGTGTCTGGGGGCCGAGCACCGCCCTCAGAACTGCAGTCTGTGTTCCCTGCTTCAAAGGCGGACTCAGGTAGCGAGACTAGCCCAGTGGAACGTGTTGTTCTCGGGCTCTTCGTCGGCATCGGCACCGGGATCTTCGAGTGCATCGACGTCGTCAGCGTCCAGACCATCTTCCTCGGCCGCCCCTGCATCGAGTGCATCGAGGCATCGGGCCTCTGCATCGGCGCCGAGACATCGGATAGCTGCATCGACGTCGGTGGTACCAGGACCTCGTCTGCTGATGTCGTCGGACGGTGGTGCATCGGGTGGAGTGCAGGTGAGGGCTGTCCATTCCCCCGCTGGTGGCGGTGAGCCCTCGGGTGGGTCTCCTCCTACCCTGAGGGCTCCTGCGGTACAGCCCCCCCGAGATCGACCTTCTTCAGTCTCGGCCCCGAGGAAGCGACGGATGGATTCGACGTCCTCCTCGTCGGTGCCGGGGAGCTCTGGTGACATGCTTCGGAAGAAATCGAAGAAGCATCGACACCGGTCTCCTCCCCGTGTCGGCACCGAGAGCTCTGGGTCGCCGAGGGATTCGGCACCCAGCAGGCATCGGCACCGAGAGGACCGCTCACCCTCTGTTCAGGAGGTGTCGATGCGCTCCGCTCTGGACAGCCCGGAACAGCCTCCACGCCCGGAACAGGTACTGACGTCGACGCCTGCATCGACCTCTCAGCCTTTCTCTGCAGCCGCTCTAAACGAGAGCCTCCGGGCCGTTCTCCCAGAGATTCTGGGAGAGCTGTTGCGCCCTACCCCTCCGGTACCGGCGGTGCTTGCGCCACCGGTACCGTCGAGCGTGGCGCCGGCTGGCCCATCGCCCAGGTTGAGGTCCCCGACGTCGGTACCGCGTGCGGTACCGACCGCGGCCACCTCCCAGGAAGGCTCCCCGACTACGTCGGCGGAGGGAGCTTCGCCGATGCGGGCGAGGGAGTCTACCTCTCGACGCCCCCATCGTGGACGGGGTTCCACGGAGTCGAGCAGGGCGAGGTTGCAGACACAGGTCCGTGAACTTGTGTCTGACACCGAGGGTGAGGCCTCGTGGGAGGAAGAGGAAGATCCCAGATATTTCTCTGACGAGGAGTCTGAGGGTCTTCCGTCTGATCCCACTCCCTCTCCTGAGAGACAGCTTTCTCCTCCCGAGAGTCTGTCTTTTGCCTCCTTTGTCCGGGAGATGTCTACGGCCATCCCCTTCCCGGTGGTTGTGGAGGACGAGCCCAGGGCTGAAATGTTTGAGCTCCTGGACTATCCTTCTCCACCTAAGGAAGCGTCCACTGTTCCCTTGCACCATGTCCTGAAGAAGACATTGCTTGCGAACTGGACCAAGCCATTAACTAATCCCCACATTCCCAAGAAGATCGAGTCCCAGTACCGGATCCATGGGGACCCAGAGCTGATGCGCACTCAGTTGCCTCATGACTCTGGAGTTGTGGATTTGGCCCTAAAGAAGGCTAAGAGTTCTAGGGAACATGCTTCGGCGCCCCCGGGCAAGGACGCTAGAACCTTAGACTCCTTTGGGAGGAAGGCCTACCATTCCTCTATGCTCGTGTCCAAGATCCAGTCTTACCAGCTCTACACGAGCATACACATGCGGAATAATGTGCGGCAGTTGGCGGGCTTGGTTGATGCTCTTCCCCCTGAGCAAGCCAAGCCTTTTCAGGAGGTGGTCAGGCAGCTGAAGGCGTGCAGAAAATTCCTGGCCAGAGGAGTTTATGACACTTTTGATGTTGCGTCCAGGGCCGCTGCTCAAGGTGTGGTGATGCGCAGGCTCTCATGGCTGCGTGCCGCCGACCTGGAGAATAGAATCCAGCAGCGGATTGCGGACTCGCCTTGCCGTGCGGATAACATTTTTGGCGAAAAAGTCGAGCAGGTGGTAGAGTCTCTCCACCAGCGGGACACCGCATTCGACAAGTTCGCCCGCCGGCAGCCTTCAGCTTCTACCTCTACAGGTAGACGATTTTTCGGGGGAAGGAAGACTGTTCCCTATACTTCTGGCAAGCGTAGGTACAATCCTCCTTCCCGACAGCCTGCGGCCCAGGCTAAGCCCCAGCGCGCTCGCTCTCGTCAGCAGCGTGCGAATCAGCAAGGCCCCGCGGCTCCCCAGCAAAAGCAAGGGGCGAGCTTTTGACTGGCTCCAGCAGAGCATAGCCGACATCCAAGTGTCAGTGCCGGGCGACCTGCCTGTCGGAGGGAGGTTGAAAGCTTTTCACCAAAGGTGGCCTCTCATAACCTCCGATCAGTGGGTTCTCCAAATAGTCCGGCAAGGATACACCCTCAATTTGGCCTCACAACCTCCAAATTGTCCACCGGGAGCTCAGTCCTACAGCTTCCAGCACAAGCAGGTACTTGCAGAGGAACTCTCCGCCCTTCTCAGCGCCAATGCGGTCGAGCCCGTGCCATCCGGGCAAGAAGGGCTGGGGTTCTATTCCAGGTACTTCCTTGTGGAAAAGAAAACAGGGGGGATGCGTCCCATCCTAGACCTAAGGGCCCTGAACAAATATCTCGTAAAAGAAAAGTTCAGGATGCTTTCCCTGGGCACCCTTCTCCCCATGATTCAGCAAAACGATTGGCTATGCTCTCTGGACTTGAAGGATGCCTACACACACATCCCGATACTGCCAGCTCACAGACAGTATCTGCGATTTCAGCTGGGCGCACGCCACTTCCAGTACTGTGTGCTACCCTTTGGGCTCGCCTCTGCGCCCAGGGTGTTCACAAAGTGCCTAGCTGTGGTAGCAGCGGCGCTTCGCAGGCTGGGGGTGCACGTGTTCCCATATCTCGACGATTGGCTGGTGAAGAACACATCCGAGGCAGGAGCCCTGCAGTCCATGCAGATGACTATTCGCCTCCTGGAGCTACTGGGGTTTGTGATAAATTACCCAAAGTCCCATCTTCTCCCAGTGCAGAAACTCGAATTCATCGGAGCCCTGCTGGATTCTCGGACGGCTCGCGCCTATCTCCCAGAGGCGAGGGCCAACAACTTGTTGTCCCTCGTCTCGCGGGTGCGAGCGTCCCAGCAGATCACAGCTCGGCAGATGTTGAGATTGCTGGGCCACATGGCTTCCACAGTTCATGTGACTCCCATGGCCCGCCTTCACATGAGATCTGCTCAATGGACCCTAGCCTCCCAGTGGTATCAGGCCGCCGGGGGTCTAGAGGACGTGATCCACCTGTCCACGAGTTTTCTCGAATCCCTGTATTGGTGGACGATTTGCTCCAATTTGACTCTGGGACGTCCCTTTCAAATTCCTCAGCCTCAAAAAGTGCTGACCACGGATGCGTCTCTCCTGGGATGGGGAGCTCATGTCGATGGGCTTCACACCCAAGGAAGGTGGTCCCTCCAAGAAAGCGATCTACAGATCAATCTTCTGGAGTTGCGAGCGATCTGGAACGCTCTGAAGGCTTTCAGAGATCGGCTGTCCCACCAAATTATCCAAATTCAGACAGACAATCAGGTTGCCATGTACTATGTCAACAAGCAGGGGGGCACCGGATCTCGCCCCCTGTGTCAGGAAGCCGTCAGCATGTGGCTATGGGCTCGCCGTCAAGGCATGGTGCTCCAAGCCACATATCTGGCAGGCGTAAACAACAGTCTGGCCGACAGGTTGAGCAGGATTATGCAACCTCACGAGTGGTCGCTCAATTCCCGTGTGGTGCGACAGATCTTCCAGGCGTGGGGCACCCCCCTGGTGGATCTCTTCGCATCTCAAGTGAACCACAAGGTCCCTCAGTTCTGTTCCAGGCTTCAGGCCCACGGCAGACTGGCGTCGGATGCCTTCCTCCTGGATTGGGGGGAAGGTCTGCTGTATGCTTATCCTCCCATTCCTCTGGTGGGGAAGACTTTGTTGAAACTCAAGCAAGACCGAGGCACCATGATTCTGATTGCTCCCTTTTGGCCGCGTCAGATCTGGTTCCCTCTTCTTCTGGAGTTATCCTCCGAAGAACCGTGGAGATTGGAGTGTTTTCCGACCCTCATCACGCAGGACGAAGGGGCTCTTCTGCATCCCAACCTCCAGTCCCTGGCTCTCACGGCCTGGATGTTGAGGGCGTAGACTTTGCCTCTTTGGGTCTGCCAGAGGGTGTCTCCCGCATCTTGCTTGCTTCCAGGAAAGACTCCACTAAGAGAAGTTACTTCTTTCATTGGAGGAGGTTTGCCGTCTGGTGTGACAGCAAGGCCCTAGATCCTCGCTCTTGTCCTACACAGACCCTGCTTGAATACCTTCTCCACTTGTCTGAGTCTGGTCTGAAGACCAACTCCGTAAGGGTTCACCTTAGTGCAATCAGTGCATACCATTACCAAGTGGAAGGTAAGCCGATCTCAGGACAGCCTTTAGTTGTTCGCTTCATGAGAGGTTTGCTTTTGTCAAAGCCCCCTGTCAAGCCTCCTACAGTGTCATGGGATCTCAATGTCGTTCTCACCCAGCTGATGAAACCTCCTTTCGAGCCACTGAATTCCTGCCATCCGAAGTACTTGACCTGGAAGGTCATTTTCTTGGTGGCAGTTACCTCGGCTCGTAGAGTCAGTGAGCTTCAGGCCCTGGTAGCCCAGGCCCCTTACACCAAATTTCATCACAACAGAGTAGTCCTCCGCACTCACCCTAAGTTTCTGCCAAAGGTTGTGTCGGAGTTCCATCTGAACCAGTCAATTGTCTTGCCAACATTCTTTCCCCGTCCTCATTCCTGCCCTGCTGAACGTCAGCTGCACACATTGGACTGCAAGAGAGCATTGGCCTTCTATCTGGAGCGGACACAGCCCCACAGACAGTCCGCCCAATTGTTTGTTTCTTTTGATCCCAACAAGAGGGGAGTGGCTGTAGGGAAACGCACCATATCCAATTGGCTAGCAGATTGCATTTCCTTCACTTACGCCCAGGCTGGGCTGGCTCTTGAGGGTCATGTCACGGCTCATAATGTTAGAGCCATGGCAGCGTCGGTAGCCCACTTGAAGTCAGCCACCATGGAGGAAATTTGCAAAGCTGCGACGTGGTCATCTGTCCACACATTCACATCTCATTACTGCCTGCAGCAGGATACCCGACGTGACAGTCGGTTCGGGCAGTCAGTTCTTCAGAACCTGTTTGGGCTTTAGGATCCAACTCCACCCCCCGAGGGCCCTGTTTGTTCTGTTCCAGGCTACACTCTCAGTTAGTTGGTAAATTTTTTAGGTCAATCTCAGTTATGTCCTCGCCGTTGCGAGGCCCAATTGACCAATGTTGTTGTTTTGAGTGAGCCTGGGGGCTAGGGATACCCCATCAGTGAGAACAAGCAGCCTGCTTGTCCTCGGAGAAAGCGAATGCTACATACCTGTAGAAGGTATTCTCCGAGGACAGCAGGCTGATTGTTCTCACAAACCCGTCCGCCTCCCCTTTGGAGTTGTGTCTTCCCTTGAAGTGTATTGTCTTGCTACATACTGGACTGGCCGGCTCGAGCCGGTTTCGGGTGGGAAGACGGCCGCGCATGCGCGGTGCGCGCGGGCGCGCGAGGGCTAGCAAAGGACTTTGCTAGTGAAGTTTCCGATTGGAGGGGCTGCCGTGGACGTCACCCATCAGTGAGAACAATCAGCCTGCTGTCCTCGGAGAATACCTTCTACAGGTATGTAGCATTCGCTCTACCTGCGTCACTTGAACGTAAATAATTGTCCAATTCATTAGCAGCCTTCAAAGTAGAGAATGACACAGGGCAAAGTTTGTCTCCATCCCCGTGGGCTCTGTTCCCATCCCCATCCCTGCGGTTACCGTGGGTCTCCGTCCCTGTGTCATTCTCTGGTTGTGACGAGAAAGAGTTGGCACCCTGAGCGACATACATACATTCATGTGATTGAACTAAAGTATGTACTGCATTTTTAATGTTTTTTTTAATGATGAAATTTCCAGCTTTGGTAAAGGAGCCTTTCAGCTTGGCTGACTGACCTACTCACTGCAGATGTTAGAGCAGACATTCTGTGTTATGGCTTTTGAATAAGAGAGATGCTCCAGTCTCTGTCTGTCTACCCCATTGTACCTATTGGGAAGTTGCTGGGAGATCCGGCTTAGCAGGGGGGGGTCGGTGTGCCATTCCCAGTGAGTGTCACAGGCTGATTGATAAATCAAGGGAGCCCTGGAATAAGTTGTTCTGATCTTGCTTCAGATATTAAATGCTACACTTTAGTGGACAATAGAAAACCCAAGGGGGATGCATTAACAAAATCAAGCAGAGAATTTGCACAAAATCAATCATTTGCTTCCTGACTGATGTTTTATGTCACTCAGAGCTCAATGGCAACATTGGGTATCGACAAGATAGTTTACCTCAGGATGCACAAACAAAATGCATGGCGAGCCATTTGTAATCCGGCTTAAGTTTTACTCTCCTCTTGAGTATATTGGTTTTAATATATATTTTACTTCTGTGGTTAGCTGGAAGTGTTACTGCGGAAGGAAACGGTCACTAAGGGAACAGTACAGATTCTCACAGGGTCATGAAAGAAGCAGCATTCACCCATATCACTCCTATCAAACTGAGCTCTCTTTTTCATCAAGCACTGCCATTTCCTCCCCTCACCCTCCCCACTGACAGTTTGAACTTCGTGGGTGTGGCTTGGATCTCTTTCAGGGAGAGAAAACTAACAACTTATAGCAGCAGCTTCAGAGAGCATTTTCCATCTCACAGATAGGCTGCAGAGAATACCTTCTCCTGCTTTAGACTTAGCCTGGCCTCAGAATGACATCCTATAGTATATCTCCTATCACCTTCTCCCACTACTCCAACCAGAGTTACACCTAATCACACTGACCACCCTTCAACATCTTCTGTCCTTCTGTGACTGTTCTCTTGTGCTTGACTGCTTAAATATTTTAAATTTAAATGCTTTACTTTTTGTCTATTAGATTGTAAGCTCTTTGAGCAGGGACTGTCTTTCTTCTGTGTTTGTACAGCGCTGCGTACACTTTGTAGCGCTCTAGAAATGTTAAATAGTAGTAATAGTAGTAGTAGTATATAGTTGGTGAAATGCATGTTAGTGAGCAGCTTACAAGCCTCCTTGTGACAAGTAGGTACAGATAGTAAGAGTGATATTTTTTTTCTTCTATACAACATTTTAAGCAAGTGCTGAAGCTTGTTAAGATTCAGCACCTAATGTTCTTGCTCTGCTGATGTGTATTTGAGTGGAGAGCATTTCCACTGCTTTGCATAAGAAATATATGTAAACCACTTTGGTTGTACTACAGAGAGGCAGTATATCAAATCCATGACCCTTCACCCTTCAGTTGTCTTGCAGCCTTTATCCAGGTTGGTCATGAAGCTCTATTTTGCACTGAAACCGGAATATTTATTTCCTTGTTAACCAGCCCAATAATTTTCTAAGTACCAAAGAGTTGTCTTGGACATCTGTTTTGCAAAATTGCTAGCCATATAAATGGCACTAAATATTTGGATATGTTCATCTCCGTACATAGTTTGTCATGCTCAAGAAATGATTTTGGGTCTGTTCAGAGGAGATTTCAAAGCCCATTTTAGTGGGTAAATTATTTACTCACAGAAATGGGGTCTTAGGACAGATCATTTTCAGGTTGTCACTATGTGTATAATTGTACCTGCAATGATGGGATAGAAAGGAGCTTGAAATCACAGGATACATTTAAGCAAGTAATAATAGTGGAGGTGAGGATTGGTATGGCTGGGTTTTTTTCCCCATATGCAGTTTTCAAAGGTAATGGTTTTTTTTTTTGTGTAGTGTCTTCAGGTAAAAAGTATAAGCTGATTTGCTGTTTGAAAATCGCCCTTGGGGTTTTGGTTTTTTTTTTTTTTTACATGTTTTACGCATCTCTCTAGTTTGCAGAATAATGGCTTAGATTCATAAATTTTGCTAGCCTTGAGACATTTGTTTAATCTCTACTTCTTAGAGGCTAGAATGTGGTTTCTTTCGTTCCTTCAAATACCTTTGGAAAAAGTTTCAAAAGAATGTGAGAAACCCTTTTGAAAATGGACTCCTTTTATTGTGTGTGTGTGTGTGGAGGCGGGGAAGGTGAAGATAATGCAGAAATGAGCAGTGTGTGCGTATTCCATGGCTCACACAGGTGGTGGTACTGGTAAGGATGGGGATGCAAAAACACCACCCTTTGTGTCTACGAGATCTGATTGTATGAAACTCTGATTTCAGATGTCGACATCATTTCAAAATTTGCCCAGCTGGAGTTTCACCTGGGTGACGTAGAACGTGCCAAGGCAATATTCGAGAGTACGCTGAGCAGCTATCCAAAGCGGACAGACCTGTGGTCCATTTACATAGATATGATGATCAAACATGGCAGCCAGAAGGAAGTGAGGTAAGTGATGGATGACAATTTTGGAAATACCTCAGGAATGGCAACATTTCATTGTTAGCCTTGTATGGAAACTCCAGATGTTGAAGAGAAGACAGAGAGTGGGAGAAGAATCAGGCTCTTCAAAAACGGACCAAAGACGCTGAATATGAATCACAAATTTAATAAAAGATGAGTCAACACGGTACCATGTTTTGGCACTGAAAATGCCTTCTTCAGGAGTCTTGGTAAACGGAAACATAGTACCGTGTTGAGTCATCTTTTATTAAATTTGTGATTCATATTCAACATCTTTGGTCTGTTTTTGAAGAGCCTGATTCTTCTCCCACTCTCCGTCTTCTCTTGAACTCCCCGTGGTATATTGGTGTTCGTTCCACTTTTATGGTTTTTCTACCTCCAAATTTTTAAAATTCTTTCATTGTTACAATCTGGTTTTAACAGGGATATTTTTGAGCGAGTTATTCACCTGAACCTGGCAGCGAAGAGGATGAAGTTTTTCTTTAAACGCTACCTGGAATACGAGAAGAAATATGGTAGCCCCGAAACAGCCCAGGCTGTGAAGGAGAAGGCAATAGAGTATGTGGAGTCCAAGAGTTCCCTGACAGAGTCCTAATGCACAGGAAGGAAGAGGAAAAGACATTTTTTCCACTTGGAGGATGCACAGTTGGATCTCATTTAGACCGCCGTTCCCTGAATGTGGCTCATGGATGGCACATAGATGATAACTTTTGCTGAGCCACTCAAGGAAAAATGTAATGTTTGGATTAAAAAGGGAAAAAAGTGAGCAGAGAGAGGTGATGGTGTTTATGGTTTTGTACAGATATGTTTTTAAAGTTTTGGTGACTGCTACTGGACCTCATTAATAGTGGCAGGGATTTCTCCATTGACACTGAGAAGTTGATAACATTCCTGTAGAATTTCACTCCGATTTTTCCGTGGCTATATCCTGTTATTTTTTGGGAATTGGTTTCAGTCTTTGAATGGCTGCACTTCGAATGGAACTGCTTTAATAAAAGCCTCCCATGGCACACCAGAGCCTTCAGCAGCCTTCTTATTTTCTTATTTATTCATTCTTAGATCCCACAATTATCCAAAAACAAGTTTCAGTTCAATGTGGCTTTTAATTAACAGGAAAAATTACAATTGTGTTGTACAGTTACATAGCAGTAATGAACATCAGTTATGAAGAATAGTCTCTGAGACTTGACGCTGTCAGAAATGTATTGCAGGAAAAAACATTTTGATATGTTTATGTAACATTGTAGAAGTCTATAATTGTTTCTTACTGAGCTTTGTGCCTTACTAAGATCTACCTTTGACCACACAAGCACACTTTCTGCTCCTGGAAATCATCATTATTAAATAAGGCCTGTAATAACATGAGGAGTTTGCATTTTATTTTTGCTACAATGGTGACAGCTGGGTTAAATGTGTTCCCATTTCCCTGAAGGAAGTATAGACTGCCAAATGTTGCATTATGATTTCTGGAGATGGCAATGAGTTTTCTCAGTGCTGTAATTGGTGTTGGAGTTTCTCTGTGTTACCCTTATCCGAATGGAAGTTCACCTGGAGCACTTTATAGAGAATGTTGGGAGCTTCAAATTATTATTCATTATTGTGGAGACTTCTGATTTTGAGTTGGGTAACTCTGAATTTATGAAACCCTGTCCGTGTCACATATGGGGGGGGGGGGGGGGGGGTAAGCACCCAGTTAGATGGGAGGTGCTGAAAACATGCTTGTCTTTGCCTTTTGGCAGGGGTTCTCAACCCAATCCTCGGGACACCCATGCAGTTAGGTTTTCAAGATATCCACAATGAATATTCATGAGATAACTTTGCATGCATTGCCTCCATTGTATGCAAATCTATCTCATGCATATTCATTGTTGGATATCTTGAAAACCAGTCTGGCTTGGTGTGTCCCAGGGTCTGGGTTGAAAACCTCTGCCTTTTGGTGAAGGTGGCAGAATCCAGTCTAAAAATGTAATTTTTTTTATTTGAATATTAATTTAATTGCTGTATACATTTTATTTTTTTTTTTTTAATGAAAACTTTTTTAGAAAATTTATTTTGGCATGAGGGAGGTGAGGAGGTAATGCTGCAAGGAACTTTATCAATATAAAGTTCCACTGAACATTGTTTATTGATCAGGTGGACACTGTATATGATGGTACCATTGGAGAATTGTATTAAATAATCTCATGAACCCCTTCAGGTTGTGCTTTGATCAGCCTGGTTCTTAGGTTGACTTGCATGTGGACCTCTCTATGTAAGCTACACTTTCAGTTTTTAATAGTTTCGTTCTGTAACTGTATACAAATACACCCAAATATTTGGGTGATTCTCCAAAACTCAAAAAGCAGTTGATTGTGGATGAACAGTTGAATCCAGGCAAACCTAAGTCATTGACGATCTTGGAGATAAACAGAGATAAGCTTTTCTCTGCTCATGTGGTTATTGCTCTAAAGTGCCTACTCTTCAGAATTTTCTGGAGTCAGCCCAAGGTATCTTCAGTTGTCTAGTCAGTTTTTTTTGTGGACTCCCAAGAGTTAAAGCCTTATTTGTCAAAAAAGAATTTAAGAGTAGTTGTATACGCACTTGTGATATTAAAACTGGATTTCTGTAATTCATTGTTCTCTGGCTTGTCGTTGCCCTTGCCTCATCAGTCACAGTGTATCCATAATACAGCAGCTGAGTGCCTGCATGGGTCAGCAGAGAGCATATTTTTCCCTGCCCTTGAAGTTGCATTGGTGGCCTCTAGGTACGAGAATCAGGTCTTTAAGATACTATGGGGGTCCTTTTAGAACAGTTGCGTGGATGCTGTTATAATTGAGCCTGCAAATAGGTGGGAAAATGTGGGGTATAAATGTAAGACAACAATAGAATAAGTGGATCTAATCAAAACATAAGCAGAAAAATAAATGATGGGGGGGGGGGGGGGGGGGGAGGAAAGACATCAGACAGGTGATAATCAGCCAAATTGCTGAAATTGCTTTTGAAAGATCACCGTATATCAATCATTGGTCTTGGCCCAACCTCCTCCCTTTGTGTGAACAAAAGTTTTGTAATTTTTTGTGATGAATACACTCAATTTACTAAATTCACTGTGTTCAAAGAACACAAAAACTACTTAACTTAAAGCGGCATCGTGCTCGGGCATCCCCAACGGACCCGTTTCGCCAATGTGGCTTCTTCAGGGAAAAGATGCCCTGTCTAGAGGCATTGCTTAGGATGTCAAGTAGTGGTGTCTGCTTGCCATTTTTTGATCCGCTAGCAGCGCTGGCAAGCAGACAGCACTACTTGCCATCCTAAGCAGTGCCTCTAGACAGGGCGTCTTTTCCCTGAAGAAGCCACATTGGCGAAACGGGTCCGTTGGGGATGCCCGAGCACGATGCCGCTTTAAGTTAAGTAGTTTTTGTGTTCTTTGAACACAGTGAATTTAGTAAATTGAGTGTATTCATCACAAAAAAATTACAAACATTTTGTTCACACCACAGGAGGAGGGGAGGGGAATCGCTGGACATGGATGGGATGGAAGGGGAGACTCGTTCAACTTGGAGAGGAGGGCAGGGGACAGAGGAGAAATCGCTTAGATGAGAGTCACTGGTCATGGATGGGAGGGCAGGGAAGAGGAGAATCACTGGACATGGATGGAGAGCAGGGGAGAATCGCTGGACACGGATGGGAGGGGAGGGGAGAATTGTGGGACATGGAAGGGCAGGGCAGAGGAGAATTGCTGGACATGGGAGGGGAGAATTGCGGGACACGGAGGGGAGAGCAGGGGAGAATCGCTGGACATGGATTGGAGGGGAGGGCAGAATCGTGGGACATGGATGGGAGTGGAGGGCAGGGCACAGGAAAATCGCTGCACATGGCTTGGATGGGAGGGGAAGGGAGAATCACTGGACATGGAGGGAGAGAGGAGAAATTGCTTAGATGAGAGCCTTCCTAGGGCCCGTTTAATTTTTCACGAAATGGGCTTTGTTGCTTGTCTTTTATGTAAAGTAGATGAAATGTGTTTTTCTGAGGCTTAAAATTACACTTTTATCTAACAGTAAATCATGTTGGCACTGATGAAACTGGATTCTTTGCTGGAAGTTCTGAAGCCTTTTATTGGACCAGCATAAGAATTTTCCATACAATTTGAAGATTAACAGGGGTCTTTTTTTCAACTGGAGCCATGTGTTGAATTTGCTGAATTGTATTTAAGCAGGTAGAGCCTTTCATATAGTTATCCTGTGTGAATGTCAGTACTTCTTAAATACACTGCATTGCTTTTCATATGATAAAACATGTATATCCATTTTAGCAGGGTTACTTACTTCCTGTGAAAGGCGTGTGTACGTGGACAAAGTTCAACCTCCTGCTTTAGTTTAAATTCTTCCAGGCATATGGCACATACTTCCTGTGAGAAGAAATGGCCACTTATTTTAACATAGGTGATGATGGCACAAAAAGACCATGATCCATCCATCCACCCACCCAGTTATTCGTGTCCATATTTCTAAGGATATATCCCAGCTGCCAGTCATAGGGTGTGACCCTTTGTAAAATATCACACTTTAGCTAGGGCTGTTTGTCTTTTTCCTTTGTAGCTGTCTATTGTGGATAGATGAGCAATGCAATATTCCTCAATTTATTTCAGTCGCAGTTCTCCTCTCCTCTCATGTCTAACTGCAAAGCTTTGTAATCATCAAAATAGTCACCAATGCCAGCCTGGCTGTTCAAATGTTTTGCCTCTTTGGTCTCTATGGCCTTTTCAGACAGTACCCTTGCATCACCAACCTGCTGCACAACTTGGCAGGTCCCTTGGCAATATCACTACACTGATTACAGAAATAAGGGTCTGCAAACAAGTTGTAACATGTTATTGGCTTAGCCTCAAAGCCAGGGGCGTAGCTGGGTGGGGCATGGGCCCCACAGATTTAGCCTAGGCCCCATCTACTTTAACCCCCCCCCCCCCCCCCCCCCCCCCCCCCCGCTGCCACCAGCAACCCTACCCCGCCGCTGCCAGGTACCTTTGCTGCATGGGACTACATACAGGATGTGCATGTAGGACGTCGGGAGTCAGGACTGACATAAACAGATCAGTGAACGCACCGGAGACCAGCGCTGAAGAAGACTTCGGCTGGTGGGGGTTGGGGACCCCCGCCAGCAAAGGTACCTGGCGGTGGGAGAGGGTCAGTGGCGGGGGAGGGTCGGTGGCTGGGGGAGGTGGGCTAAAATGTGCCCCCCCACCTTGGGCTCTGGACTGTCCCGCCGAGGTCTGGCTATGCCCCTGCTCAAAGCTCTGTGTGCAGCTCTATTCAGCCCGTGTCAGGACTGCAGATGCTTTAAAGGGCTCCCAATTTCTGGGGTGAAAGAAGGTCCAGTTGTTGTTCCACAGCACCTCTTAGTGGCCTGATTCAGGCTCAACAATTGTATACTCAAGAAAGAGCCATCCAGACCATTATGACTGTTTGATCCAATGGCCAGACTAAGGGACCCTTTTACTAAGCCGTGCTAGAAAGTGGCCGGGGCTACGAATAGTGCATGGGTTTGCTGCATGCTCTGCCCATTTTCTAGTGTGGCTGAAAACTGGCTGCAGTTGGGGGGGGGGGGGGGGTTCTTTTTAATGGCCACGCACTAATTTCCTTGCTGTGAGCCCTTTCTGCCACCTATTTAGGAGGTGGTTAAGATCTCCTGCGCTACTCCTATGCCAATCGGGTAGCGTGCGGTAATGTGCCCGTGCTATCCAACTAGTGTAGGCACGCCTACTCTTTGCCCCCAGACATGCCTCCCATGGTAAAATCTAAAAAATATATTTTTTACCATGGGAGTGGTGTACGCTGCTGCCCAAATTACCCAGAGACCACCTCATTGTGTCCTGTGGTAGTGCCCTTTTACCACACAGTAGGCCCACGTTAGGCCTATTGTGCCTTAGTAAAAGGGCCCCTAAGTGTGGTGAGGGGAATTTACAATGGGGGTAAAAACCCTTTACTATTTGAAAATGAATGCCTACTTTCAACTGAGCTGGAAGTATAAAGGGGCAGAAGGAAACTATTGCACTGTTCCTACTGTTCTCCAAAAACGGGTGAGAATACAATGATTTATTTGTGTATAGCTTGTAGAGTGCCATGTTCAGATTCTACTGTACAGGATTTAATTCTGCTTCCAGGACTGTTATGGTTACATCTCAATTAAAATTTTAATTGTGCAATTAAACGTATGTTGTTTACTCCCCCCCCCCCCCCCCCCATCGCAACTCCTTGTCACTGGGCAGGTTACTATGGGTCCCTTTTACAATGCCATGGTAGAACTACCGTGGTGTTGGTGAACACCAATCTGGTACTACCACCGTCCCACTGCAGGAGCCAGTGGTAGTGCTGCCCTTACCACATGCCATTTCTGGCACAACTGGAAATATTTTTTATTCTTACCGCTAAGGGGTAGTAAGGGCTCTTCCATGAAATGGCTGCGTGGCAACTTTGTACTTAAGCCTTGTCGAGCAGGGACTGTCTCTTCATGTTCAAGTGTACAGCGCTGCGTACATCTAGTAGCGCTATAGAAATGATAAGTAGTAGTAGTTACCACACAGCCATTTTCTTCTTTTTTTTGTTTTTTTTTAAACCCCGCAGAGGTAAAAGGGTCCTCAGTGCGCAGCAAATCCACGCACCCATGCCACTGCAAGGCTCCTTTTACTGCAGCTTGGTAAAAAGGCCCCTTAACCCTCTATTGCCCAGAGTCACAAGAAGCTGCAGTGGAAATAAAAGTAAATAACATACCTTTAATCGCAGAATTACAAATTTTAATTGAAATGCAGCTCTAAAAAATAAAAGAAGAAAAAGTAGTAAAAAATTACAAATTAAAGAATCTAAAACAGCATTCAGAATAGCTGTAAACGGCCTTATACTTTTCAGGGCCTACTTCACAAAAGCAAGCCTAGTTAAAATAATGCCTTTTGCCAGTGAGCCACAAGCCTGTTTCCATTAGAAAATCTGTCTGGTGACTATAAGAACTGTTTTCCTGATATTAGACAAATTCATATTTTCTTTGCCTTGCAATGAGAGCAAATTGTAGCAATGAATTCTCTGGGCTGTACCTTAATTATGACCCCCCACCCCAGTTTCAGGTAACTTGATTTTCAAGGTTGTATTACTAAACTAGTAAAAAAGGCCCGTTTCTGACACACATTTAACGGGAGCTAGCAAGGTTTTCCTCGGAGTGTGTATGTTTGAGAGAGTGTATGTGAGAGTGACTGTGTGAGAGAGAGAGAGTGAATGTGCGAGTGTGTGTGAGAGAGTGAGTCTGGATGTGAGTGTGTCTGTGAGAGAGAGAGTGTGTGCAAGTGCGTATGTGAGAGACAGTGTGAGAGAGAGAGAGAGAATGTTTCACACAGATACAGTGTGTGCGAGAGAGAGAGAGTGTGTGTGAGACACAGACTCTCTGTGAGCCTGAGTATATGAGACCAAGAGAGTGTGTGAGTGACTGTGTGACACATAGAGAGTGAATGTGATACAGTGTGAGACATAGAGTGCGTGAGAGACAGTGTGTGAGAGAGAGAAAGACATTGACTGTGAGAGAGAGAGAGAGAGTGTGTGTGTGTGAGAGGGAGTGTGTGTGACAGAGATGCCCCCCCCCCTCCCTCTCTCTGGTGTCAGGCCCCCCCTCTCTCTCTGGTGTCTGAGCGTTACTGTGCAGGACGCTGAGCTCTGGCTGTGCTTCAAGGAACTGACCAATCCTATTTAATAGAATGCACCGCCAACATTCTGAAGCCGAGAAACCTCGTGTGGTTGGTCACTTCTGCTTGTGACAAACCCGGAAGTACGTGATGTCAATTCAGGAGATGGATACAGAGAGCAGGAATGCCTCAGCCATGCAGTCAGCTTCAGAATGTTGGAGGTGCGTTTTATTATATAGGATAATCAGTCTTTCTATAGCTGCAATGCAAGAATTTTCATAATCTATAAAGAAAACAGCTATGTTACCCACCCCGACAAGACCATGCTGGTTTCCTTTTCTTTTCAAAACAACTTGACATGAAATAGCTTAGAATGAGAAACATAAATTTGTTTCCAGTTGTGCAAATTCTGCAGATGTTGCTGCAGTAAACATTTTTCAAAATTCAGTTTTAAACGCTTTTAAAAAAATAAAGTATTCAACCAAGAACACCACTAAATTTGTATAATGAATGTACAGATATGTTTCATAAAGGAAATGACTGTACATGGAGCAAACTAGTCTTATTTATAGTGGGATGACTAATGGAATATTCCTTCTACTAAAAAGGAAGATGTTTTTCATTTAAAATATATATTTTCCAGGTCAGCACTTTAAGGACATTAGAAGCTGTGTTTACTGTGCTGGTTAAGTAGTAACAGCAGTAGTTTGAAAATTGGACATGCTCCGTATTTTCAAATCATTTTATTTGAGACTTTATGAGGTCCAGAATGTGCTGCAGCTTGGGTGGTACAGAAATGTTGTACGAACACTGCTGTACTGCATTCACTATACTGGCTTTCCATTGGTGAACAAATGAAATCTTGAAACGGGTATCCTGAGTTATTTGGGTTATGAGAGGAAATGGACCCTTGTACCTTCTGTTTCAAATCTTTTTTATTGATTATCGAGAATGTATGACATAATACAGAACCTCACAACACATTTTCATAGCAACATATGTAAGTAGATTCATATATAAGACATCGTAATTTCAAGTATATTGATTGGATATAGACATATAGGACTAAAGTCTATAAATGACACCCAAATTTGAGTATCAATAAAAAATTACTGCTAAGTGCTATTCTATAAACACCGCTCAGATTTGGACGCAGGGATCTGTGGTGTAAATTATTATTTGTGGATCTCCCTTATTCTGTAACACTGCGTGCAAATTCTGTCTAGGCCCCTTCCATGGCTACACCCCATTTTCTGATTTTACCTGCAGACCCTGGCACCTAAAAATGCACAAACAAATTTAAATTCATGTCAATCAGCACTGATGATTGATTATTTGTGCTCAATTATTGATGCTAATTAGTTCATTTATCAATTAACTTGCAAATTAGATGCACACCAAGTGCATGCAATTTTGAATCTGCCATATATAGAATTAGAATGATAATTAGTGTTTTTCCATTTCTTTATAAACTGACTGTGTATTGGTTAGTTAAATTGTAGAACTTTTTCACATTTTCTGTATAAAAGTATCCAATTCCACCCTATGTAACATTTAAGTTTGGCTATCTTTCCAATGGGTAGTGGCTAATTTCAGAGCTATTGAGATTAGGAAGTCAAATAAATGTTTGTCGGATAAGGATGATGATAATAAGCAGGTGATGTCCAAACTTAGGTGCTGTTTATAGAATAGCGTTTAGCACCGGGAACCGCGACTAGTTTTAGGAATGACCACTTACACCAATGAAACCCTGATGTAAATCCCCGCACTTAAATTAGGCTCGTGGGTGGGAAAATGTGGGATATAAATGCTATAATTAATAAAATAAATGTTTTATAATGGTGCAGATAGATTGTAACCTGGATTAGCCACTGTTGGAAACAGGATGCTTGGCTTGATGGACCTTTGGTCTGTCCCAGTATGGCAACGCTTGTGTTCTTATTTTTATCGTATACTTATGCTGAGGAGCGGAGGAGTAACCTAGAGGTAGGAGCACCAGCCTGACAACCAGGGAAGCCCAGTTCAAATCCTGCTGCTGCTCCATGTGATCTTGGGCAAGTCACTTGACCCACCATTGCCTCAGGTACAAACTTAAATGTTAAGCCCTCTGGAGATAGCGAAATATTCCTACTGTATTTATTTTTGTTACATTTGTACCCCACGCTGTCCCACTCATGACAGGCTCAATGCGGCTTACATGGGGCAATGGAGGGTTAAGTGACTTGCCCAGAGTCACAAGGAGCTGCCTGTGCCTGAAGTGGGAATTGAACTCAGTTCCTCAGGACCAAAGTCCACCACTCTAACCACTAGGCCACTCCTCCACTGTTGCTACTATTGGAGATTCTACATGGAATGTTGCTACTATTGAGATTCTGTTGCTACTATTGGAGATTCTACATGGAATGTTGCTACTATTGAGATTCTGTTGCTACTATTGGAGATTCTACATGGAATGTTGCTACTATTGGAGATTCTACATGGGATGTTGCTATTCCACTAGCAACATTCCACTTAGAAGTCGACCCTTGCAGATCACCAATGTGGCCGCGCAGGCTTCTGCTTCTGTGAGTCTGACGTCCTGCATGTACGTGCAGGATGTCAGACTCACAGAAGCAGAAGCCTGCGCAGCCTTCTACATGGAATGTTGCTAGTGGAATAGCTAGATATAAACTAAAAAATATATATCTGTAGGAAACTGGTTCAATCTAAGAAATCATCAGTCCATATAAATGCAGAACCCAGTTATTAAATATAAGGTTACTTTTTTCAAAAAAAGGGAGAATACTCTTTTCAAAAAAAGGAGGAAAAAACGCCTCAAGAAAAAGCTTTTCCCACGATTATAAATGGGACAAAAGCTATCGTTTCATCATCATGGGCGACACAAAAAAACCTCCTTAAGTTAATTATATATATTTTTTATATCTTTTTTAATTTAATTTTACTATTGCTGTCCACTTCATTCTGCCATCCAAATTGAATAAATTCTTTTACTTAACTTGGGCAGACTTTTTAAAAGATGATTAAGTTAAGATAGAATCTTTTTTGTTAACTATTCTTTTTTCTCCTTTGTTTAGAATAAGAGACCTTTGAGAAATAAGCGAGCAGCTGTGGTCCTGAAGCAGCATTATGTGAAACGGGACCCGTTGACCACAGTTCTATTTCGGTCATAAAAGGAGAAAATTTAAAGTCTGCCCAAGTTAAGTAAAAGAATTTATTCAATTTGGATGGCAGAATGAAGTGGACAGCAATAGTAAAATTAAATTAAAAAAGATATAAAAAATATATATAATTAACTTAAGGAGGTTTTTTTGTGTCGCCCATGATGATGAAACGATAGCTTTTGTCCCATTTATAATCGTGGGAAAAGCTTTTTCTTGAGGCGTTTTTTCCTCCTTTTTTTGAAAAGAGTATTCTCCCTTTTTTTGAAAAAAGTAACCTTATATTTAATAACTGGGTTCTGCATTTATATGGGCTAGTGGAATAGCAACATTCCATATAGAACCTCCAATAGTAGCAACATTCCATATAGAACCTCCAATAGTAGCAACATTCCATCTAGAATCTCCAATAGTATCTATTTTATTTTTGTTACATTTGTACCCTGCGCTTTCCCACTCATGGCAGGCTCAATGCGGCTTACATGGGGCAATGGAGGGTTAAGTGACTTGCCCAGAGTCATAAGGACCTGCCTGTGCCGGAAATCGAACTCAGTTCCTCAGGACCAAAGTCCACCACCCTAACCACTAGGCCACTCCTCCAGCTTAGTGTAACTCACCTTGCACTACAACTGAAAAGGTGTGAGTTAAATCCAAATACATAAAATATTATTTTGCTGAATTTTCATATGCATTGTGTTTTTAGGTTTTGTATACTACTTTGGGTGGTCTCTGTCCTACCACCCCCCTTCCTTTTTTATTTTTTAATTCAAGTTGTACTGAGAACTTATTCAAACAATATACATAACTACCATAGTGGGTCAGGAAATCAGTTTAAAAGAACAATAAAACATTGTACAGCTGTATGGAGGACAACATTAAGCTCAAGAGGATTCAAGATTATTCACCATGTTTCTGTTAAAAGCTTCATAAAATGTAATAATCCTGCTCACCCAATTAAAATGAACAAGAGCAATAGAACTTCAAGTAGTCCACTCTCCTGCTTCATGCACACACCCTATAGTTCATCCAAAAAGGGAAGAAACAGGTATCTGTGGCCTAGTGGTTAGGGTGGTGGACTTTGGTCCTGAGGAACTGAGTTCGATTCCCACTTCAGGCACAGGCAGCTCCTTGTGACTCTGGGCAAGTCACTTAACCCTCCATTGCCCCAAGTAAGCCGCATTGAGCCTGCCATGAGTGGGAAAGCGCAGGGTACAAATGTAACAAAAAGAAAATCTTAATTAAAAGCCACAGCCAAGATTGTCCAACACCCCTTTTATCAACACAGTGTCTCCATTATTCCCTCACCACCCAATTCTCACACTAGGCACAGAATCAATCTGTGAAAAAGAGATGGAGGCCTGGTTACACTTCTACTGGCCACTATCAGTAGGTGGGTAGCCAAAAGTGCTTTGATTTTCAAGTATATTTATATTTCTCTTGAAACCCATATCTAGTACTTCAAGTGTATGTAGCTTATTTTAAGCCCACATTTCCTGGCAAGATTAGATATGTAGTCCTTACCTTTAATGTACATAAGTATTGCCATACTGGGAAAGACCAAAGGTCCATCGAGCCCAGCATCCGGTTTCCAACAGTGGCCAATCCAGGTCACGAATACCCGGCAAGATCCCAAAAATGTACAAAACATTTTATACTGCTTATCCCAGAAATAGTGGATTTTCCCCAAGTCCATTTAATAACGGACTATGGACTTTTCCTTTAGGAAGCCATCCAAACCTTTTTTAAAGTCCGCTAAGCTAACCACCTTTACCACATTCTCTGGCAATGAATTCAAGAGTTTAATTACACGTTGAGTGAAAAATTTTCTCCAATTCGTTTTAAATTCACTACATTGTAGCTTCATCGCATGCCCCCTAGTCCTAGTATTTTTGGAAAGCATGAACAGACACTTCACATCTACCCGTTCAACTCCACTCATTATTTTATAGACCTCTATCATTTCTCCCCTCAGCCGTCTTTTCTCAAAGCTGAAGAGCCCTAGCCGCTTTAGCCTTTCCTCATAGGGAAGTCATCCCATCCCCTTTATCATTTTTGTGGCCCTTCTCTGCACCTTTTCTAATTCCACTATGTCTTGTTTGAGATGCGGCAACCAGAATTGAACACAATATTTGAGGTGCGGTTGCACCATGGAGCGATACAAAGGCATTATAACATCCTCATTTTTGTTTTCCATTCCTTTCCTAATAATACCTAACATTCTATTTGCTTTCTTAGCCGCCGCAGCACACTGAGCAGAAGGTTTCAACGTATCATCAACGACGACACCTACCAATTAATCAGGTCAGCCTGATTAATTGGTATTTTCTAAAAGACTGGAAACTCTCCTCTTTGAGAAGTTTCTGTCCATTGATGGAGTATCTTAGATTGCAACTGGCCATCAATGGTCTACATCTGATATTTTGTTTATGACTTTGTAAACCTTGTTTGTTGTTTATTTACTGTTAGCCACATTGAACTTGAGTATGTTCAGGATAATGTGGGGTATAAATGTCAAAATAAATAATATGCATGTATTATGCACAACTGCACTGTAAAATTTACACTCGTGTATTGGGTTGTTTTCTATTTTCTATCTTTCTGCCTGAAAGCAGTCCTTGTGAGGTCTGTCTTTTATTTCCACTGTACTGTAGCTACCTCTTCTCTTGGAGCACTTCTGCAGCTGAGAGGCTTCTCTAGGCACTTGTTTCATAGTAGACAGGTTAAGTGTAGCTTTAAAGCACTGGGTGAGACGCAAAGCATGGTAAATCGATCCCCTGGCCATTATCTGTTCTAATGCTGCTTTCTGTTGTCACCACTGTGCTGCTGACACCCAGCTGTTCCTGTCTTTGGTTACAGCAGTCAGAATTTTCATCTTTCCAAACTGGCCGTCTTCCCACTTTCGGAAACGGGAACTGTTCAGGGCCAAGCCTCTTTGCCTTCCTGTACCCGTGCTGATTTCGCATTGGCTACCTTCCACTGCTATATGCTGCAATACAAAGCATTGGTGTTTTGGTGCTGATCTAATACCGTTTCTTTTCTTTGCATTTTTATGTATTTACAAAATATTTTAAAACTTTTTAGTTATTTCTTGAAATATTTTTATTTACAGTACAGTCTCGATGATCCAACTTTCTCTGATCCAACCATCCGGCATATCTGACAGACCCCCCCCCCCCCCCCCCCCCCCCAGCATCTCTCTTTCTATTATCCGAACCTGGGACCCTACTTTTACTACTACTACTATAAATCACTTCTATAGCGCTACCAGTCGTACGCAGCGCTTTACAATTGAACATGAAGAAAGACAGTCCCTGCTCAAAAGAGCTTACAATCTAAATCAGGACAAACAGACAGGACCAAAAAGGATAAGGGAAGGACAGACAGACAGAAGGACACACAAGGATAAGATAAAAGTTACAAGTCAGGAGTCGAAAGCAGCATCAAACTTTTACTGCAATACAGCACGGTTGTGAGCTGGGACCCTGCCTTTACTGCCTTTGTTTCTGCATTTTTTGAGGGGGTACCATTGTTTTCTGTATTATCTGACTTTTCATTTATCCAGCAAGAGGTTGGATAATCAAGACTTTATTTATGTACTGCCTGCAAGTTACTAAAGTGGTAGAGTGGGTAGTTTTCTGTCCCTGAGTGGCTGATACAGAAAATTTAAGGCTACTTTTTCTCTGCCACTTAGGAAAAGGACCCCTTTGTTTATCAAACTCAATGCATGGTCAACGTTTTCCCCCCCCTACTATACTCTTAAGTAATAGAGGATAGAAGTCCTTGAAACTTAAAAATTGGCTAAAATTAACAGCAGCTACACAAGGGCTATATCCGTAGTACAATATGACACAGAAAAGTGTTGAACTAAATTATGTCCTGTAGTACTTGGTATGTTAATTTATTGGTATGCTATTACGAATTGGCATGTTATTAAATTATTTACCGTAACTCACTGTATCCTTGTCTCCTGATCCTGTCTTGCTCCTTCAACTGGAAAATATAACCATAGCATTGCATTATAGGAATCATTTTGCTGTGGATGCACACATCGTCACGGGAGCAGAAGCAGAATCGAATGGGTTAATATAATGCGCCAGATTTCAGTAAGCAGGCCTGCTAAAAATATGTTTTAAAATTAAAAAAAAACTGGCAGAAATGAAGAGTGGGGGTGGATTTGAAAGTTCTTGTTTTGCTAGATATGACTCATTGCCTTTGGGGGAAATGCAAGTCTTTTAAAAACCATAGCATGCAAGAATGTGAAACTCAAAGAGAAAAGCTACAGTCTGCTCCACAACCCTTTGGGATTTATATAGAGCTAGTAAAAAAGGCCCGTTTCTTAACGCAATGAAACAGGCGCTAGCAATAAATGAGTTCCTGCCATTAATGTTTCCACGGTTGTATTCTGAATATAATTGTTGTTTACATGTATAAGATTTCTTTATATACAATATTTTTTGTGTAAACTGGGTTACAATGTGGTAAAAGTTTTCCTTGTTCAGGCCCTTCAATCAGTTTAACAATCACATCAGAAGAGCTCCTTACTCATGAGAATGCAACATACAGTTGCCCATGTGAGAGACTGAGAGTGACAGTGTGTTTTACAGATAGTGTAAGAGAGAGATAGAGTGATTGAGTGTGTGTGTGTGTGATGTCTGTGTGTGTGTGATGTGTGTGAGTGACAAAGTGATTAAATGTTTGTCTTCCCTTCCGTTCTGTGCACTTGCCTCCACTGATGTTCGTACCTCCCTGTATATGATTGTTTTTTAGAGATTCAATCCACTCCACTTCCCTCCTCCAAGTTCCGTTCTGTCTGATTGATTCTTTGTTCCTGTGATGTCGTGTTTGTTTGCTTGGCAACTATGCAGCGTTCTGTTTCCTCGACGTGAGGGTGGGGACAGTGAGAGCCAATGAAACGCTGAATGACAGACTTACGAACCCTACACTGCCACAGTGCCACGGAGTCAGCTTCAGAATGTTGGAGGTGCTTTTTATTATGTAGGATTAGGTCAATTAGATGTCTTTCTCCTATTTTCTGTAAACTGGCAAACTGAACAGTAAGCTTTTAGTGATGTTGACAAAGGAAATTCTGTAAAGAAAATACAAACGAGATAGTTTCATGTCACTTGTCTGCTTTTAAGTTTACTATCCCGGAGGTGTGTGTTGTCCTGTAGGTTAAGAAAGACATCTGTGATTGACTGGGTGTGAGGAAGGGAGAGCAAGGGGTGACATCTATGCTGATGATGTGCAACTACTCATACCCATTGATTCGGATTTACCTGCCTGCCTAACCGCAGCTCAGGAATGGGCAAACAACAACAAACTCTGCCTGAACCCAAGTAAAACAGAGATTCTTTGGGTATCTAACACAAGTAGGCAAATACCTGACTTCAAAATACCTCTCCCCCTAAAATCACAGGTCAGGCATCTTGGGATACTGCTAGACTCATCACTCACTCTGATTCCACAAATTCAAATAACCTTTAAAAATTGTCTCTATCACCTACAGCAGCTACGCAATGTCTCTCCATATAATGAAAAGACGAGTCTGACCACAGTGGTCCATGCCATGATAACATCACAACTAGATTACTGCAATGCCCTATACATGGGTCAAACCAAAAAGAGTTTGCACCAGCAATGATGCAGCACGACTGATAGAAGGCTGCAAATGCCATAATCACATCACACCCTTCCTGCAAAACCTACACTAGCTACCAGTGCCTCACAGGGCTAAATTTAAAACTCTATGTTTGATTTTCAAGGCCCTCAGCCAAAATGGGCCAGAGTACTTAAAGAATAAGTTAACCCTTTACACACCTTTGAGACCTCTAAGGTCCTCTCAAGGATCATTACTATCTGTACCCTCATCAAAAGAAATTGTACGATATGATACCCACCAGTGAGCTTTCTCAGAAGTAGCCCCCACGCTCTGGAATTTACTCCCAGAGGAGCTACAGTATGTGTAGCTCAAGACTACCTCTACTTCAGGAAGCAGGTGAAAGCTTGGCTCTTCTCCCAAGTAGGGTGACTGACTATACACTCATTTTGCACCTGGACTAGCTTGCTACACATATGGTAACTTAGATCAGTTCCTTAGTTCATGCTTAACTGTACAAAGAGCTTGCCTTGAGTTTAGCCAACCATTTATATATCTGCACTTGGTCCCTCAGCTATATGGTAAGCTGTGTTGTAGAAAAGCATTAGGATTTTATCTATGTTAGTTGAATGTTCTAATCAGTGGCGTAGGCACAGGTGGGCCTGGGTGGGCTGGGGCCCACCCATTTAGGGCTCAGGCCCACCCAACAGTAGCACACGTTTAGCGGTAGCTGGTGGGGATCCCAAACTCTGCCAGCTGAAGACTTCCCCCTGATGGTAACGAAAACGCTATTGTCCATGATACTGCCATCTGCGCATGCTCTGTTTTCAGTACATGCCTGCTGCAGTCTGTCAAGGTGGAAAGAAGCATTTCCCCACCAGCTGAGGTATTGTTTTTGGCAGAGGTTGGGATGGGGGAGAACGCTTGGTGCCCACACACTTCTTGCCTAGGCCCACCCAAAATCTGTTGTCTGGCTACACCCCTGGTTCTAATGTGTGCTTATTATGTGTATCATTAGTTTTATGCTATCATTGTATTATATCTCTGGTATTTGAATTTCAATGCTGTTAAATGTGTATATTTTTGATCCTGTTTCATGGCAGTCCTATTATTAGCTTTCAATTTGCTGTTTTTAAGAGCAGAAATCCAAATGTAATTGGAGGGAGGGAAGCTGATGTGTACTAACCAGGACAGCGATTTTGGGGTGATAGTATCGATGATCCCAGGGTGGCACAGCAGTATCATAAGGCAAAGGCTAGAGTCAGAGGGACACGACTACGTAGAAAGAGGGGTAACAAGCAGAAAGGAGGCAATATTGCCACTGTATAGGCTGTGGGTGAGGCATTACTTAGAATACTGTATTCAGTTTAGGAGACCTCATCTCAGAAAGGACGAAGAGGGCCTAGAGGTAATCTGGAGAAAGGCAAGCAGAATCATGCTCATTCTACAATAGAAAACATATAAGCATCTAAATATGTATACCCTGGAGTAAGGCTTCTCAACCTAGTCCTTGGGACACACCCAACCAGTCGGGTTTCTAGGATACCCACAATGAATATGATGAGACAGATTTACCTGCAATGGAGGCAGTGCATTCAAATTTATCTCATGCATACTCATTGTGGATATCTTGAAAATCTGATTGGCTGGGTGTATCTCAAGGACTGGATTTAGAACCCCTACCCTAGAGGCGAAGAGAGGCAGGGGAAATAACGATACAAACTATTCAAATACCTGAAAAGCATCAGTGCACAAACTAATTTTGTCCAGAGCTAAATGAAGTCTTTTGTGTCTAGTCAATCCATTATGAGGCTCTGACTAATAAATGCTTGGTGATATCATAATGTGCTGTAGCATGACTGAAATGCTATCGGAGACGAATGAGCAAACTATTTGAAAAGCTTTAAAATAAACTCTCTCTCTCTCACTACACAAAATCATCTATGTTTGTGTATCTGTCATACACAGCTGTATGACTTTTTAAGGAGGTTTAGGGAGTAATTATTAACCTGCTTTAAAAGAAATATATATTTAGCTCAAAATGTGCATTAAATGGCAAGTGTGTGTTATTATAATGTAGCACATGCCAATGTAAGTTATCACTTGCTTTATAATGAGATGTAATCATGCAAATTAACTTACTGTGTAAATCAAATAATGTGGCTTGTGTTGAACCTCACAACCTGCATTATTCCAGGAAAAATAATTCCAAATTAAAGATGGATTTTCTTTTCCTGCCCAAGAGCATTGAGTCCCTTAACAAGCGTAATCTGGGGGTCCTCCTCTCTCCCATCAAAGACTCCCCTCAAAACACATTTTGTACCTTCCATCCAAGCCTCCTCACCTCCCTGTACCTTCTGGATCCCCAGTCTGTGACCCCCCCCCCCCACTCACATCCAAAGACCCCCCCATAGGCCCCCCCCAGGCCTTCCTCAACCTTTCCCTGATGCTCTGCAACTATATGCAGGCTTTGGGTCCAAAATGATGCTCATGACCCCTAGCGGTAGTCTTATGGTATTACTGCTAGGGGTCAAGGTGCTATATTATGTGGCAGCTTGACCCCTAGCGGCAGTACTGCAAGGTACTGCTAGGGGTTGTGGGTGCCTTTATAGCCCCTTATCTGTCAGCTTGACCCCTAGTGGTAGTGCCATGAGACTACCTTGCTTTTGACCCCACCTAGGTGGACTGCAATCTATCATTGGGTCTGACCTATCTTCCCCTCTCTGTGTCCTCCTCCCCATTCCCCTTTACTCTTGGGCCCAGATGCACAAAACCTAACGAGCCCACAACTTGTGTTTAGCCAGTTTAAAACGTAAGTAGTGCACCCCGGGCATGCACTAAGGGCATTTTCCCTGCCACGGTAGCAGGCAACGAAAACGGAATGCAAATGATTGAAAAGCTATTATAATGAGCTGCACTATCGTTGCAGCCCATTATAATGAGATGCACTACCGTTTTTCCGATTCCCTTACCGTAGGAACCCTAACGAGATGTCTGACCTCTTGTTAGGGCTCCTGTGAGGGAAAGGAAAAGGGCCCCCCAAAAAGGTAAAAAAGAAAAAAAAAAGCAGGGAGCGCATGTGAGGGGCGTCCTTTAAAGACGTACTCTCCCTGCGCTTCTGAGAGACGTCTTTTTTTTCGCATTTTTTTTTGCTCTGCCGGCGCTCGTGTTTTTTTCCCCCCTTCTATTTAGTCTTCGCCGCGCCACTTACCCCTCCACAGCGAAATTTTTCTATTTTCCTGGTTGCTGGAGAATCGGGACGTCCCTTTAGATTAGGTGCCTCTTCCTGGTCTCTTCAGCCAAACAGAGCGCATTTCGCTGACAACAGCCAGCTAAGCCCGCTTTGATTGGCTGAAGAGACCAGGAAGAGGAGCCTAATCTAAAGGGACGTCCCGATTCTCCGACTCAGGTACCGAAGGACTAGAGAATGCAAGTGAGCTACAACGAGTAGCTCATTTGCATTCCCTATCGTTGATGCATTCCCGTTCCCTACCGATTCGAACGGGAATTACCAATGTCTTTAATGCATCTGGGCCTGGGTCCTACTACCCTACTTAGTTGGTATGATTTTGTACGCATGATTGCTCTTTCCTGTCCAGGTTTCTAGTTCCCTTTCATTTTCTCCTTTGGTTTTAGATTGTAAACCGCCTTGATCTGCAAGATGGCAAAAGCAGTATAGCAAATCTAAATAAACTATACTTTGAAAGGGAGGGCTGCATTTGGGCCAAAATCACGTAAGTATGCAGCCCTGTCTCTGGAATCATTTTGCCCAGTCAGTAATAGAGTAAGTAACCTTTAAGAGAGCTTATCGTCCCAGATCGGGGTTTGGCTGAGCACACTCCTTTTGTACCTTACACAGTGTTTCCCAAGTCCAATCCTGGAGTACCCCTTGCCAGTCAGGTTTTCAGGCTATCCATAATGAAAGAGATTTGCATATAATGGAGGCAGTGTATGCAAATCAAGTTCATGAATATTCATTGTGGATATCCTGAAAACCTGACCGGCAAGGGGTGCTCCAGGTCTGGACTTTGGAAACACTGCTGTACACAATGCTTTGGTGTGAGTGGAATCCCTTCAATTTATGCCTTGTTCTAGTTATTATGGATTGACATTAACACGGGTGCACTTATAGACAGTGCTCTGGCTACAGTTTAACAATAAGAAAGAAATGCTGAAAATAAGAAAGGGATTTGATATGTCGCCCTTCTGTGGTAACAATCAAAGTAGTTTACAGTTTATACACAGGCACGAACTTTCGCAAACTACTGAAAACCCATCTCTTTAACAAGGCATACCACAAAGCCCAACCTATGTGAATATACACAACTCCTCCACACATACTCAGAACTGTCTTATAATATTCTGCTTGTTGTACTATTATCTTGTTTTATCCTTATCATATTGCCCAAGAAAAGATCCTTCCATAACACAAAATGTTTATTTCTAATGTTTGTCCACCTTTCATGATGTATTGTAAGCCACATTGAGCCTGCAAAGAGGTGGGAAAATGTGGGATACAAATGCAATAAAATAAATAAATAAATTTTGCACTTGGGGCAGTGGAGGGTTAAGTGATGTTCAGAGTCACAAGGAGCTGCAGTGGGAGGTGAACCTGGTTCCGCAGGATCGCAGGCTGATACACTGACCATTAGGCTACTCCTCCACTCCAAATAAAGCACAAATAAATAAAATAATAAAGCCATGAAATAGGCAGCATACCGCTGCTGCTATAAGGGCCAGGTGATAGCATTAACAGCATTAGCGTGTTCATGTTAAAGAAATCACAGTCTGTTCGTGGTTCTGCCCCACACAAAGATCAAATTTCATTCTAGGCATAGTATCTTAATTTTGAAATTCACAAAAGGTCAAGAGGGTAGCTGTGACTAAGAGAGCTCTGGTTCAGTGAGGGCAGGGGAAGGGGGTGCTGGGGGCATCAGAAGAACCAGGCGTAAGATCACATGGAGTATTATTGCCACCAGAAACCCCCCACATGGAATAGCAAAGGTCTCTCACTGTTTTCTTTTGGCCTAATTCCAGTGCATATTTTCTAGCGAAAAAGGTGCCGGTACTCAGATGCCAGGCCACCCTTCAGGAGGTGGGGTGATCACTAAGGGACCCACCCCACAATAGCCAGGCCCCCTGCAACCAGTCACAGAATCTATGACAAGGCCGAATTGGTGTGTAGAGCCTGAGCTCTTTCATTAAAACTTGGGGACCGTGGGTCAATTTTAGCAGACAATGGAAAAGGTGCCAGTACTCAGTACCCCCAAGTACCCCCTCAAAGAAAGCCCTGCCTAATTCACACACTTATATGGTATAATTAGACACACTTTGTTATGTGTAGCAGGGGCGTAGCCAGACAACAGATTTTAGGTGGGCCTAGACAAGACATGGGTGGGCACCAAGTGTTCTCCCTCCCCCGCAATCACCACCAAAAAAAATATCTCAGCTGGCGGGAAAATGCTTCTTTCTACCTTGGGAGTCTGCAGCAGGCATGCGCTGAAAACTGAGAATGCGCAGATGCTGGTAGCGTTTTCATTACCATCAGGGGGAAGTCTTCAGCTGGCCAAGCTTGGGATCCCCACCAGCTACCGCTTAACGTCTACTACTGTTGGATGGGCCTGAGCCCTAAATGGGTGGGCCCTGGCCCACCCAGGCCCACCTGTGGCTACGCCCCTGATGTGTAGCTTTGTTGACTAAACAAGCCTGAAGTGTGCTTAATGTCTTCTCTTCAGCTCCTGGAATTTGACTGGCATGGAATTGTCACAGAGGCAGCTTTGCAGTTCTCTTGTGAAGTGACAGCCAACTGCTAGCTGTTGATGGAAGGAGGTGGTGAGAAGAAAGACACTGATGGGGAGATCACTATTAGCATGTACTCCTGCTTCTGCTACTCATCTTTATGAACAGGTGGTTCCCTCTAAATTCCTGCCAAGGACAAGTCATTTCTCCTGTCCTGCTTTCCTGTGTATAATTAGAAACTACCTTGCCTGCAGTGCAAGATCCAGGCTTTCACTGCTGAGTCCTGGCACTGGTTTTGAAAGTTGATAGAGAACTGATATATGAACATTTTTATTCCAAACGCAACCTGGAAGAAAAATGCATGATAAATTAGGCCTCCTGTGGAGACACAAGAACCCTGGGCAAGTCACTTAACCCTCCATTGCCCCTGGTACAAAATAAGTACCTGAATATATGTAAAACGCTTTGAATGTAGTTGCAAAAACCTCAGAAAGGCGGTATATCAAGTTCCATTTCCCCTTCCCTATTGGAGATTCTAGATGGAATGTTGCTACTATTGGAGATTCTAGATGGAATGTTGTTTCTATTGAGATTCCATTGCTATTATTTGAGATTCTACATGGAATGTTGCTATTCCATTAGCAACATTCCATGTAGAAGCCTGCCCTTGTAGATCAGCAACGCGGCCGTGCAGGCTTCAGTTTCTGTGAGTCTGATGTCCTGCACGTATGTGCAGGACGTCAGACTCACAGAAACAGAAGCCTGTGCGGCTGCATTGCTGACCTGCAAGGGCAGGCTTCTACATGGAATGTTGCTAGTGGAGGAGTAGCCTAGTGGTTAGTGCAGTGGACTTTGATCCTGGGGAGCTGAGTTCGATTCCCACTGCAGCTCCTTGTGACTCTGGGCAAGTCACTTAACCCTCCATTGCCCCTGGTACAAAATATGTATCTGAATATATGTAAACCACTTTGAATGTAGTTGCAAAAACCTCAGAAAGGTGGTATATCAAGTCCCATTTCCCTTTCCCTACTTGAGATTCTACATGGAATGTTGCTACTATTGGAGATTCTAGATAGAATGTTGCTACTATTGAGATTCTGTTGCTACTATTTGAGATTCTTCATGGAATGATGCTGTTGCTATTCCACTAGCAACATTCCATGTAGAAGCCTGCCCTTGCAGATCAGCAATGCGGCCGCGAAGGCTTCTGTTTCTGTGAGTCTGACGTCCTGCACATAGACTCATAGAAACAGAAGCCTGCGCGGCCCTACATGGCATGTTGCTAGTGGAATAGCAACATTCCATGTAGAATCTCAAATAGTAGCAACAGAATCTCAATAGTAACAACATTCCATCTAGAATCTCCAATAGTAGCAACATTCCATGTAGAATCATATAGGGAAAGGGAAATGGGACTTGATATACCACCTTTCTGAGGTTTTTGCAACTAATTCAAAATGGTTTACATATATTCAGATACTTATTTTGTACTAGGGGCAATGGAGGGTTAAGTGACTTGCCCACAGGCACAAGGAGCTGCAGTGGGATTTGAACTCAGTTCCCCAGGATCAAAGTCCACTGCACTAACCATTAGGCAACATTCCATGTAGAAGCCTGCCCTTGCAGATCAGCAATGCAGCCGCACAGGCTTCTGTTTCTGTGAGTCTGATGTCCTGATCTATGCAACACAACAAAACTAAAGAATGTAATGGACATAACACAACTCTTCCACTGTACGATTCCTTAATGTGGTCCTACCACATGAACTTTATCTTACCACAACATCACTTTGTATTTGTTTACACCAGAGTCTGTAACCTCTTTCCAGTTCTATGTAAGCCACATTGAGCCTACAAATAGATGGGAAAATGTGGGATATAAATGTAACAAATAAATAAAACAAATTGATAAATATTCTCTATTAGCTGAGGTGTTGGTGTCAAGTTTCTGAGTAGAGATGTGCATGGGGACATAATCTGGTCCCCATCCCCTCCTGTTCCTATTCATTTGTGATCTGTCCCCAATGACTTTATTGTCCCCCACCTCCATGGATTTCTGCGAGTTTCCTGTTGTCCCCATCCCTGTGCACCCCTCTACTTACGAGTGAGGGTCATTCTAGTTATGATATGCTCAATACTAAAGTCTTGACAAAAAAATACAGGACTTAAATCATGTTATACTCAATGTGCAAAACATTCCCTTTATTAAGAACTTTTTAATTATCATCATCTATCAATGATTTATTCATCCATTCATTTATTCAATAATTGATGGTTTTTACAATTATTCATCACAAACTATTTTCAAACAATGTTTTATTTTTTGTAAATAATGTGTGATGAATAATTTGTAAAAAAAAAACCCCATCAATTATGGGATAAATGCTTAGATGGATCATTAATGGATCATGATTTAAAAAGTTATAAACAAAAAAGGGGATGATTTGTACGTTGGAAGAAATGTGATTTCAGTCCTGAATTTTTCTGAGAAGACAGTATTACATTTCCTGGGACAATATTTAGAAGTTTCTGTGTGGTTTTTTTTAAATTCACAACACTAACCTATTTGGAGACATTATACCAAGAGGCACATACTTGGAGACACACAAGCAAATGCAAAGGGGTTGGAAAGAATTCCTTGAGTCCTGCTAGCATTTTCCCCTCACTTTATTGATCTATGAAGAACTTGTAGGCAGAAATATCAAAACTGAGAAGACAATGGAGCAGTGGACAATTAGCTCCATAAGGTAGACTTGATCCCAACTAAAATAAAAAAGGACATGTTGGCAGTGGCATTCCGACCGTAGCTGACACCCAGGGCGGATCGCTGATGCGCCCCCCCCTGGGTGCAGCGCGACTCCCCCCCCCCCCCCCAGCGAAATGACACCTCTTTCCCCCCCCAGTGAAATGACCCCCCCCCCCCCGGGTGCACGCCACTGGGGTGGGGTGCCACGGCGCACGCCTGTTGCCCTGTTTTAGTCCGATTTCGCAATTCACATGTGTTCACTGCTCCCTCTGAGTCTGCCCCGGAACAGGAAGTAACCTGTTCCGGGGCAGACTCAGAGGGAGCAGTGAACACATGCGAATTGCAAAATCGGACTGAAACAGGGCAACAGGCGCGTGCCACGGCACTCCCCCAGCGGCGTGCACCCGGGGCGGACCACCCCCACCGCCCCCCCCCCCCTTGGTACGCCACTGCATGTTGGCAACATTGGAGAATGATGCCCCTTATTGGGGGGGAGGGGCTTATGCACTGTAACCTCAGAACTGATGCCTCTGACTGCCCCTCTATCACACAATGCAAAGGTTCCTTGGATAGCATTTATGCTACTAGGTCCTAGTTTTGGGGGGTATCTCCTACAGTTCCAGCTTAAGGATCGGGGATGAGTTTCCTTGTGCTGTGTGTGGGAAAAGAGAGGAAAGTCCCTTGGAGTTACATCCACATAAGAATTGAGAACAGGAGAAGAGATCTGAAATCAGGGCTGCTGAGAGACACAGCTGGACTCGGGGCAGGCCTGGACCCCCGCTCTCCTACACTCGGGCCACTGCCCCCTCACCTTTCTATCTGCTCCCTCGCTCTGTCCTCTCCTGCGCTGCTCCTGCCATGCTAGGAGTTGGGACCTGGATGAATGCATTAACGCGATATCACGTTAATGCAATCACCTGGGTCCTGAGCAGCACACAGGAGCAGGAGAGGACAGACCCAGAAGCAGGCAGGAAGAAGCTTGCTGGCACTGGGAATTTTGCTCCCCCTGCCCCCCCTCCCTCTTGGTGGCCCTGGCTGAAATGCACATGGCAGAGACGTTACTTCCAGAAGGGAGTGACATGATCTCACCATGGCAGGCCATAGCAAAGCCTCCTATGGGCCAAGTGAAGTCCATTGTTTGCAAACTACCATGGTGTAAGACCCCTTTCCACCTTACTTCTTCAAATGGAAGACTCTTCGCCAGGAAAATAAATGCATGGCGTTTATGTTTGCCATTTCTGTTCAATAAAACACATGTTCATATAAGGATAAGGCTTCAGAAGCATCTTGAAAAGTGTGGCAGTGCACATGTCTTTTAGATGAGGCCTTTATCTGTGGTCTGTTTCTGGTAGCTGTGCTCCCCAGATGCTGTTTGATTTTTCCTTACAAATGAATTGCTCTGGCAAAGACATTCAGTTCCAGGGGCTTTTAACAACCAGATGCAGGCAGTGACCTTGCACAGAGGTTAGTGTTTTTGAGAAGGCAATGCATCTAGTTAAGGCAACACAACCTTACCTATTAGAGCTTGGCTAGTTTGCCTTTATTTACTACCAGTTTAGCTTATTTTTTTTGTTACATTTGTACCCCGCGCTTTCCCACTCATGGCAGGCTCAATGCAGCTTACATGGGGCAATGGAGGGTTAAGTGACTTGCCCAGAGTCACAAGGAGCTGCCTGTGCCTGAAGTGGGAATCAAACTCAGTTCCCCAGGACCCAAGTCCACCACCCTAACCACTAGGCCACTCCTCCATTACCAGCTCCTCCAGCTCCTCCACTGTTGCTACTATTTGAGATTCTACATGGAATGTTGCTATTCCACTAGCAACATTCCATGTAGAAGTCGGCCCTTGCAGATCACCAATGTGGCCGCGCAGGCTTCTGCGAGTCTGACGTACGTGCAGGACGTCAGACTCACAGAAACAGAAGCCTGCGCAGCCTTCTACATGGAATGTTGCTAGTGGAATAGCAACATTCCATGTAGAATCTCAAATAGTATCTATTTTATTTTTGTTACATTTGTACCCCGCACTTTCCCACTCATGGCAGGCTCAATGCAGCTTACATGGGGCAATGGAGGGTTAAGTGACTTGCCCAGAGTCACAAGGAGCTGCCTGTGCCTGAAGTGGGAATCGAACTCAGTTCCTCAGTAGTTCCCCAGGACCAAAGTTCACCACCCTAACCACTAGGCCACTCCTCCACTCCATATTCTAGGAAAATTAGACCATATTCTATACAGATGATGTCATTTCTTCATTTAGGACCTGATACTCAGAAAATGCTGAGCTCCTAAATTTATGCTCTTAAGTTAGCCCCCTTACATTTGTGTCCTATTTTCAGCCAAAATTAGGAGCACAACTTTTCAGCTGAAAATTCATCTTAATTTAGGCGCTTAAAAGTTATGCTTATAAATTTAAGCCTGCCATTCGTTTGCCTATATTGATGAGTCTAGTTCTAAAAATCAGCATTAAGCTCCTAACTTCTTTTGCCCACCTAAATCTGCCCCTGTTACCACCCACTTTTCATGCTCCTAATTTTAAGAGTTTAGTGAAATTTTGAGTACAAAGTTATGCACTCAGCCGTAGTAAATTTTCAAAGAGGCCAATTTAAGAGCACAACTCTCAAAGGGGCCTTTTTACTAAGCTGTTCTAGGGCTTCGTGCAGAGAGCACTCGCCAAATCGACACTACCGCCCGGGTAGAGCAGGCACCTGGCGGTAATTTCAAAGTTGGCTCCCATGGTAGAAAATATTTTTCTATTTTCTACCGTGGGGGGTGTTCTCAGTGGTAATCGACAGCACGACCACATTGATGTGCGTTGCATGATTACCGCACGAGTAGTACGTGAGCCCTTACCGCTAGGTCGATGGGTGGCGTAGCTACGTGGGGCAGCAGGGGCGTAGCTACATGGGGCCAGGGCCCCCGTAGATTTGACCCTGGCCCCCCACCGCCAACCCCTTCGACCCCCCTCCCGCCACCAACCCTCCCCCGCTGTCGCCGTCGGGTACCTTTGCTGGTGGGGGTCTCCAACCCCCGCCAGCCGAAGTCCTGTTCTCCGGCATGGCCACGGCTCCGGCACGGCCGCGTTGCTGATCTGCAAGGCTTCTGTTTCTGTGAGTCTGACGTCCTGCAGATCAGCAACACGGCTGCGCCGGAGAAGAGGACTTCGGCTGGAGGGTTGGGGACCCCTGTCAGCAAAGGTACCCAACGGCGGTGGTGGGGGAGGATTGGCAGCGGCAGGAAGGGGGGGTTGAAAGGGTTGGCACCAGAGGGGGGGTTAAAGGTGTTGGCGGAGGCAGTGGTGGTGGGGGGTCAAAATGGCGAGGGGGGGCTAAAATGTGCCCCCTCACCTCCGGCTCTGGACCCCCCTCCTGCCGAAGTCTGGCTACGCCCCTGTCAGGCAGTAAATAGCCATGAACTACTTTTCATTTTAGTGCCCGGCCATTTACTGCCCCATTAAAAAAAGCCTTTTTTTCACAGCTGCAATAAGAAATGGCCCAGCACGCTCGTCCATACTACCACAGGCCATGTTTTACCACAGCTTAGTAAAAGGGCCCCAAAGTTTGAATATTGGGCCCTTACTTTATTTGATATAAAAGGTCAATAAATAAGGGTCAATGTAGCCTAACTTTACCATGCATGGGTTTTGTCTTTGTGGTAAAAACACAACAGCAGGCCCCCAAATGCTGGCCATGTGAAGAGTTCATTCAGCTCCCACTCAGACTAGCAAGGTATGATACGTGAACGATGCCTGACCTCCCCCATCTATACGGTCTGTGCCCTGAAGAGCACAGGTACAAATCAAAGTAGGGTATACACAAAAAGTAGCACACATGAGTTGTCTTGTTGGGCAGACTGGATGGACCTTGCAGGTCTTTTTCTGCCATCATCTACTATGTTACTATGTATGTTACTCCACTTTCCTCATAGCCTTGAAGCCAGCAGTGTGACCTGTGATATTCCCAAAGGACTAGCCCAGTTTTACAATACTACAGATGGACAATTGCACATTCAACCCATTTCTGAAACTCAAAATATATAAATACAAAAATATATAAATACAAGCTGAAGAAATTTTAAACTGTGGGAAACTTGCATGTTCAATTAACAATATGTTCTGTTTACTCTTCCCAGCACGACTCGTTTTCCAAACAGAAAAACGTCCACAAAGCGGCACAAAGCAGATAAGATGGGGTTTTTTTGTACAAAAAGGTCCAAATTGCTATTTTCAAAACACATTTTTAAGACATTTTTCTATGTAGGTCATCTGCAGTGCATCCAAATCACAAGGAGACGTGCTGGGGCAAGATTTGGGTGTTCCCAAAACTTGGATTAAAAGTTAGACGTTTTGGTCTAGACTTGTTTTAATCACAACTAAGTCACAAAAAAGTACCTTAAATAACCACTGAAGGGATTAAGGAATGATCCCCCCCCCCCCCCTGCTTCCCCCTCCCAACCCCCCAAAGATATGAGAGGAACAGTACATACCAGCCTCTATGACAGTGTCAGATGCAGGGGCGTAGCTACTATGGGTCACGGGGGCCTGGGCCCCCGTAGATTTGGCCCTGGACCCCCCCTGCCAACGACCCTCTCAACTCCCCCTCCCGCCGCCAACCCGCCGTCGCCGTCTGCTACCTTTGCTGATGGGGGACCCCACTAGTGGTGGAAGGTATGAGCCCTCCAAAACCCAACAAAAACCTACTGTACCCACATATAGGTGACACCTGCAGCCATAAGAGCTGTTGTAATGGTGTACAGTTGGGTACAGTAGGTTTTTGGTGGGTTTTGGAGGGCTCTCCATAATATAAGGGGGTAAGGTGAGAGGTGTACCTGGGATCTTTTATGTGACGTCCACTGCTGTGCCCCCTAGGGTGCTCCACTGCTCTGCTGGGATGTCTGTGTGGCCAGTCTATTATGTCCCCATGGCTTGTGTTTGTGCATTTTTCTCTCGGACTTTTTTTTTCAAAAATGGTCACAAAAGAAAATCACACTGAGCACAAAGCATCTACAAAACATCTAGGAAATGGGCATTTTTGAAACAAAAAGAAAGACATTTTTCTGTTTTGAAAAAAAGCTACGTTTGCCACTTGATTTTTGGACATTTTCAGCGAAACGTCCAAAATTGGATTTAGACATCATATCGAAAATGCCCTTTAATAAGTCTTACACAGCAAGAAGTGCCATTTCCTTCTCTTCCACGTCTGTCCCTTTCCCCATTAGTCCTTTTGCCCACTTGTGAAGGCGGCTGTAAAGTGGCACTCCTTTATTCTCTCGATAGAGATATAGACCGGTAATCTCGTTCCACTGTAGACTTGATTGGACGTCCTCCACTGGGAACTCCTTCACGAGCTCTTTATCTTCATTATTGAGGGCCACAAAACCAAAAAACTTTTTCACGTTAACAGCAGCCAGGATCTTGGCGTGGACTTCAGCAGTGTGGTTGAAGAGCTGGTTTTCTATAGAGCGATACTGGGACCAGTATTGTTCTTGGTGGTAGCCTAGCGGTGAGCAGCAGCGTTGCAAACACTTAGTCAAGAATACTGTTACTGCAACTGTTGCAATCCAGATCCATCCAAGGAGCTAAAGAAAGAATCACAGATTTTCAATTAAACACATTTTAATCATTTCATCGTGGAAAACATTTTCCTAATCATTTTGTCCAGTAGGATCGAAGTGTTTGTCTGGCTTGGCAATACTTGTTACCAGCCCAAACAGTTCTCCAGAAACACCTTCCTGAGTGTGAGGGTCCTACTGCTTTTGGACCCTTTTATTTTGTGTTCTTAACAACTGTTAACTTATCCTGGACACTAGAAGGACAAACTGCTAATGACTACGTTATAGATTCAAAATTAATGCCTTCTGAAGCAGTAGGAATCTCACTTTTGAAATGACTGCAACATTTTAGTCCCCAAATTAATGTCTGTTTAAACGAGCATTCTTACCTAACCAACAAGACGAAAAAATTTTTTCTTTATCTTTGTCATTTAAAAATCTGAAGTACAAATTCAGGTTTATGTTACACAAGTTGAAAAGTGCATGTTACAAAATATTGTATAGCCTCACTCGTTCCCTTCCTCAGCCCCAGTCAAAGTGATTCACCTCTCTTGTCCTCCTGCCTAAAATACAGACCTCCTCTTGCTCAAAACATACAGCGACCCCTATCTTTCATCTTCAGTAGCTGCTGGATAGACAAGATACCCTTGAAGCCTGATTATGGAACTGGTACTGGCTGAGCCTCTTCTTTCACAAGGTCAGGATATGTGTGTGCAGCTGTGGGAGCTGAGCAATTGGAATATGGGTACAGTCTAACCCTGCTGCGCAAAGTTGGGTTGTATGAGCTGGAGGGTGGCTGTTGGTAAGGGCTGCCTGCCGGATGCTTTCTGTGAGCCCAAGCTAACCATATGTGTGGGTGGTGCAGCCACACTGGAGAGGTGTTGATGCTCCTGCAGACACCAATGGCTGGGGTGGAGAGTGAGGCACCACTCAGAGATCTGGGGTGGTGGTGTTGATCTTTATATAACCACAAGGAAGACTGAGACACAATATTCTTGGAGCAAGCTTCCTGTATGACCCCGATGTTGCTGCAAAACACACTAGAAGGCACTACATTCAAAGTTTACCAAAAACTCAAATTACTTCTGAGAAGGCCCAGCTATTAGATAGATGTTTGCAGATCAAGGAAGACAATAAGGTTTCCCTTAAATATTTCTATCATTATTTTGGTGAGCTTCGGAAGCCTGGGGATCTGACTTGGGTAGTCTTATAGACGCGGATTTATTAAAAAGATGTGTAAGTCATATTGGTCTGGTTTCAGCGAGCATGTCCTATTGAGAGATGGAATATAAGTTCCTATTGCGATCCTATATATCTCCCTGGTGAGTGTATAAAATTAAACTAGATACTGATGGTAGCTGTCTCACAATATTATTTTTTTTCTATGGAGTGGAGGAGTGGCCTAGTGGTTAGGGTGGTGGACTTTGGTCCTGAGGAACTGAGTTCAATTCCCAGCACAGGCAGCTGCTTGTGACTCTGGGCAAGTCACTTAACCCTCCATTGCCCCATGTAAGCTGCATTCAGCCTGCCATGAGTGGGAAAGTGCGGGGTACAAAATAAAAAAAATTCAGATGCTATTTTATTGATTTTTCCCAACTCTCCCCAGCTTCCCTATCTTCATTTATGTTTGGATGCCCTAGCCGACTGGCAGTCCAGGCACACACTTGTTCTTAATTCCTCCAAAAGATCTCTTCATGGGTCATTGGGTTTCATACTTCTTCTGCTGTCATTCCAGTTCTCTTCAACAGGCCCATTTCAACTAATTATTTTCACTATCTTGGCATTTGTTTCAAAATTAACTTTTGAGCCCCAAATCAAATGTGTCATTAAACTTGGTTTTCTAACATTAAGGAGGCTTCAGTCTATCCACAGCTATCTGATCTTTCCTTCTCTTCATATCTTAATATCGCAGTTGGACTATTGTAAGGCTATCTACGGTGGCATTTCAAAATCTTCTCTTCATAGGTACAGACTCTTCAAAATTCATCGGTCCTTCTGTTATACAAGGTCCGCGGATTCGATCATGCCCCCTCCTCATAGGAGCCAACTTTTCAAAATTATTCAGGGTGCTAAACCAAACAGAAATTATTCTCATTGGACATAGTCAATGAGATTGTTCGGTATTGGGAGTGCTCAAGTACCCACAGAACTGGTTTCTCTGCCTCCCCCCTTCTGGTACAATTACACTGGCTTCTAATTTAGTTTCACTCCATGTTTAAAATCTTTTATCTCAGTCATAAGGCTGTTCACTTAGGCTCCTCCTCCTCCTATCTTTCTTCCTTGACTTCCTTTCTTCCCTATACTCCAAGACGTTCTCTTAGATCATTAAATGCCAACTGCCTTATGCTACCTTCCCCCCCGAAAGGCCCATTACGAGTCCACACGTTCTTCAGCTTTCTTCTTCATTGCTCCTAAATCTTGGAATGACCTCCCACCATCAATCAGACTCGAAACTCCTTTCTCTAAATTTAAGGCAATGTTAAAGACCCACTTCTTTTAGTTAGCCTTTGAGCCTATGGCCACATCTCCCTGATTTGTTTTCCTTACCTGTTGTCACGGGCTCAGGATCATCAGCTTCTACAGTGTCTCTCTTGTGTATGAATGACCTCTGTCCTATTGTAAAATGGAGCTCCTTTCTGTTTTAATGTTGGACGATTGGCATTTTATTGTAAACCATTATGATCGATTAACTTTGTAATGGTGATATATCAAACCTGAAATAAACTGTAAACTATAAAGCTACTTTAGCACATATGTTCTGGCACTGTCCTTTAATAAAAGATTTTTGGATATGGCGTGTGAATTTCTTAAGTTCGGTCATGAGCTATTATGTACCACTTTCTCCTGAGCATTTACTATTTCATTTAGGACACCTTTCTCCAAATGATGCAGGGGGCTCAAGGCTGTTTCTGGTTAAGGTTAGATTAGTAGTTAACAAACTTATTCTACTGTTGTGGTGCGAATCTTTGGACTAATACAATGGAAAACTCTAATGTTTGATTGGAAAGAAGTGGGGGAAAATTGACTCCACTAGGTGTAAGTCTTTTTAAGTAATATGGGACCCTAATGGATGAAGTTAACTCACAGACAACACAGCTTAGTGTTAAATACTTAAGTACGGTCTCTAAATGATCCATTGTATGTTTATTATTTGTTGCTCCAGTTGAGGTGAGGGTTTAAAGGGTGGGGATGATTGGGGTTTACATATAGGCTAGAAGATTTTGGAACTTGCTATAAACATTATACTTTTGGTGTGGTGGCTCCTTGTAGGATTATTTAGAGAGATGGGGGCATGGATAAGAGTACACTGTGCCTGGGACCTCCATCCTCCTGTGCGTTATGAACATTCAACTTCAGTTTATAGTTTTTGTTCTGGAGTGCTAGATATATTAAATTATATTCAATAATGAGCTTCACATAGCTGTAATATTTTTATTTATTTTTATTATTTATTTATTTATTTATTTTTGTACCCCGCGCTTTCCCACTCATGGCAGGCTCAATGCGGCTTACATGGGGCAATGGAGGGTTAAGTGACTTGCCCAGAGTCACAAGGAGCTGCCTGTGCCTGAAGTGGGAATCAAACTCAGTTTCTCAGGACCAAAGTCCACCACCCTAACCACTAGGCCACTCCTCCACTGTTGCTACTATTAGAGATTCTACATGGAATGTTGCTATTCCACCAATGTGGCCGCACAGGCTTCTGCTTCTGTGAGTCTGACGTCTGTGCAGGACGTCAGACTCACAGAAACAGAACCCTGTGCAGCCTTCTACTTGGAATGTTGCTAGTGGAATAGTACCATTCCATGTAGAATCTCCAATAGTAGCAACATTCCATGTAGAATCTCCAATAGTATCTATTTTATTTTTGTTACATTTGTACCCCGCACTTTCCCACTCATGGCAGGCTCAATGCAGCTTACATGGGGCAATGGAGGGTTAAGTGACTTGCCCAGAGTCACAAGGAGCTGCCTGTGCCTGAAGTGGGAATCGAACTCAGTTCCCCAGTTCCCCAGGACCAGAGTCCACCACCCTAACCACTAGGCCACTCCTGCTGTCTGTGTGAGTAATTTGTTATGTAATTGCGTATGTTCTTGAAGTTCCTAATAAAGATGATTTGGAAAAAAAAAAAACAACCAAAGCTATAGGTTAGCTTTGACAGTAGCTGCTCTTTGCCACCATTCTCCCCCTCCCCCCTCCCCCCAGAAGCTGTTACCTAATTTCCCTATTGGTTGAGCCAGATGGAATGCTCTTTGGCTGATCTGGGATGGGCTGTAAAAAAAGAGGAGGGGGGTGATCACAGTTGCCTGAAGGATGGTCTATCACGCAGGGTTGCCAACTGACTTGTTTTACGGGCCTAACCAGTTTTTAAAACAGAAGCAAGACAGAAAACCCAGCCAATGCAAGTGGCAGTTTTCTGCTGACCCCTGAACTCCAGGGTACTTCTATCATTTTATCACTAACCTTTGCCACCATCTGCTGCCGCTGTCACCTCTGACGGCTCTTCCCGGGAGGAGGGAAGAATACAGAAGGTGGATTTTGAACACTGGGAAGACAGGAGACAGAAGGAAGATGCTGGATATGGGGGGAGGGGGAATAGGAGGACACTGAATGGGAAAAAGAGAGAGATGGAAGAAAGATGGTAAGGAGGCATGAGGAAGAGAGACGCAGGATAGGTGAAATATATGTGATGGGAGCAGGAGATAAGCAGTGTGTGAGAGATGGGAAAAGCTGAGTGCTGCAAGATGAGGGATGTGCATGAGAAGAGCGGCACAAACTAGGATAATCTCACTTGGTCCATAGAACTGATACAGTAGAAGAGGACAATTGAAGGCTGATTAGGTGACAGGCTTGCCTTCAGGAGGAGGAGGAGAGTCAGCAAGCTTGGGCTCTTACTCTGTACCTAGGAAGCTGGAACCAAACAGAAGAGTCTAGAAAGAGGAATGTTTGTAGAAGATAGGGTGGGGTGGGAGGGGGTCTCAAGGACCACTAGAGGAACTGTATTATGCAGGAATGTAGGATTACCACCTTAATAAAAAGGGCCCACCCACTTAGGGCTCAGGTCCATCCAACAGTAGCACATATTCAGTGGTAGCTGGTGGGGATCCCAAGCTCTGCCAGCTGAAGGCTTCCCCCAATGGCAACGAAAACGCTACTCTCCACGATACCGGCACCTGCGCATGCTCAGTTTTCAGCGCATGCCTGCTGCAGACTGCCAAAGTGGAAAGAAGCATTTTCCTGCCAGCTGAGATTTATTTTTGGTGGTGGGGGTGGGGGAGAACACTTGGTGCCCACCTAGTTCTTACCTAGGCCCGCCCAAAATCTGTTTTCTGGCTACGCCCCTGGTGTGGAGCAAACCAAAAGTCCAAGAAGAAAGTGGAGCAAGTCAATGAAGATCGGCTGAAAACAAGAGTACCTGACACAGCTATGTATCGGCACACTATATGCCTGTCTCAGGGGTGGATAATTCTAAAAGAGGAAAATAAAATAAATATATGATAAGCTATACTAACCATAAGAAACATAAAAAACTGGAAACACATCTATAAACAGACATATTAAACCTCCAAGGATATAAACAGAAGGCAAAGATCGAGATATCTGTGTTTGTTCTTTCTTGTAAACTGACTCGGAGGGTAATAGGATAACATTTTGAGAAATATACTACAATTTATGTAATCCCACTGCTGCTATATGTGACAAAATATAGAACATTCTTATATGATTTACAAAGGGAGATGATAGACTATATATACACACATCATAAGTGCATTAAACAAAACGATAATCTGTTCAATAGAAATAGCATATACCTTGTTGAAAAATGTCAGACATTAAGAAATGAAGAGAAAAACTGGTTTTGCATTCAATAATTCCTTGTCAGCAACTTGCCCAAAACTCAGTGAGTGAAAATGCACTAAAGAATATAAAATGTCAAAAATGAAGCAGCTCAGAATGATGCAAACGAGCAACTATGCAGTGAGTAAGTATCTTATGGTAGTATAATCAACAATACAAAAATGATTTGCGAAAAAGCTACATACTTTGTAAATGACCAAGGTCTGAACACTGCCGAAAAGGCGGTAAATAAAGTGTGTGTCACCTGACTATGAAAAAGTAAAAAAGTGAAAAAAGTTGAAAAGTAATCTGATATATTTGCTATTTGGATGCCCAGTCTCCCAGTCTCTTAAGATCCTCTTGTAATTTTTCACAGTCCTCTTGGTTTGGACAGCTTCCTAAAGGAAAAGTCCATAGACCGTTATTAAATGGACTTGGGGAAACCCCACTATTTCTGGGATAAGCAGTATAAAATGTTTTGTACATTTTTGGGATCTTGCCGGGTATTTGTGACCTGGATTGGCCACTTTTGGAAACAGGATGCTGGGCTTGATGGACCTTTGGTCTTTCCCAGTATGGCAATACTTATGTAATTATGATTTAACAATTTTGAATAACTGTGTGTCCTCAGCAAATTTAATTACCTCACTAGTTACTCCCATCTCTAGGTCATTTATAAATGTTAAAAAGCAGCGGTCCCAGCACAGACCCCTGGGGAACCCCACTAACTACCCTTCTCCATTGAGAATACTGACCATTTAACCCTAATCTCTGTTTTCTATATTTTAACCAGTTTTTAATCCACAATAGGACATTGTCTCCTATCCCATGACTCTCCAATTTCCTCTGGAGTCTTTCATGAGGTACTCTGTCAAATGCCTTTTGAAAATCCAGATACACAATATCGACTGGTTCACCTTTGCCCACATGTTTGTTCACCCCTTCAAAGAAATGTAGTAGATTGGTGAAGCAAGATTTCCCTTCACTAAATCCATGTTGGCTTTGTCTCATTAATCCATGCTTTTGACTATGCTCAGTAATTTTGTTCTTTATAATAGTCTCTACCATTTTGCTTGGCACCGACGTCAGGATCACCGGTCTATAATTTCCCAGATCACCTCTGGAACCTTTTTAAAAAAATCAGCGTTACATTGATTTTAAAGTTAAATATATTGCTAACTTCTATGGGGTAATAAGCAGGTGGCCCCTAGATTCTGGGGCCACCTGCTTATTATCCCGTAGATAGGCCTGTGTTTGCTCGACCCTTTTAATAAGGGTAAGTCGTTTTCCTATAGAGGTCATAGCATTTGTAAATAACTCTCCCATTGTTGTTACCTCCTTTATTGGAATAATTTATATGCTGCTATAATAAATATTATTATATATTTTTTATAAATTCAGCCTTGTGTCAGTTACTTGTTAGTATAACTGGGCTGTGGACTTGGATCCATAAGGGAACATAAGATTGGTTGTTATAAGTACCAGAGTGCTAAATTATAATAAAGTTCTAGTTCCCAATTGCCCTGCCCACTAAGGGAGGTAGAATAATCTGTCTAGTCCTATAACAAATACCTGACAAAATCCCTAAAGAGTAAAAACAGATTTTATGTGGCTTATCTCAGGCCTAAGCAATAGATTTTCCAAAGTCCACTTTAATAGTGGCATATGGTCTTTTCTTATAGGAACATGTCCAACCTTTTTTAAACCCTGCTAAGCTAACTACTTTTACCACATTCTTTGGCAATGAATTCTAGAATTTAATTACACATTGAGAGAAGAAATATTTTATCCGATTTCTTTTAAATTTACTACATAGTAGCTTGTGTCCACTAGTCCTTGCATTTATGGGAAAGCATATGTATGCTGAGGAATTGAAGAGGGGGCTATGGCTCAATGGGGGCTAATGACTTAAACCTCTTATAAGCCCCTTGATGTGGCCTATAGAGCTGAATCCTGTGCTGCCACACTTCAGTTACTTGTTGAGGGTGAGGCAGGGCAGGGAAGGAACATGAGCAATAGTTTTAGACATGGCTGGGGCCTGTGAGAAGAACCTCACTCATTGGCCTTCAGTGGCAAATCTCCAGCTTATCTATTTATTTATTTATTTATTTAATTATTAAGCCTTGCTATACTGCCGTTTCTAGCCAGGAATTCACAGCAGTTTACAATACAAAGTAATAACATAGAACATATAGAAAAAGAGCTGCATTGGTTGATAGAAAAGAAAAGACAACCACGTATTCAAAAGAAATAACAAAAACGAGACAATAATAGATAGGAAGACAACAGGGACTAGGTTTTAGGTGTTTAGTCACAGTGAGGGAGCCGAAAACAACATCAGATTAAGCAGAAGGGAAGGCTTGTTGAAAAAGCCAGGACTTAAGGAATGACTTAAAATTGTTCAAGGATGTTTCAGCTCTAATGGAAGAGGGTAAGGAGTTCCAAGGGGCTGGTGCTGCAAAGAAGAATGTCTGATGTCTGGTTGATTGTAGGGTGACTTCTTTTGGGTTTGGGAGAACGAGACGATGATCGTTAAGAGAACGGAGTGTGCGAGAAGGACAATAAGGGATAGTGAGGGATGAGAGATAAAGTGTAAGGCCAATATGGAGGGCTTTAAAAGCAACAACAAGAACTTTAAAGGTAACACGTTGTTCCACAGGAAGCCAATGATAAGATTTAAGGAGTGGAGTTATATAGTCAGTACGACGGGCATTACAGAGGGGTCTCATGGCAGTGTTTTGTAAGATTTGGATCTTTTTTTAATAAGAAACGATTGCAGCCCAGGTAGACCATATTACAATAGCCCAGCTTGGAGGTGAATAAGGAAAGGATCAAAGCATGCAAAGAATTATTATCTAAATACCGTTGAAGAATGCCTGGCTGTCGAAGGGTAAAAAAAAACTCAAACAGATTTTGCAAAGTTGAGAAACCTGAGTTTAGAAGGATAACAATCTGAGTTCCAAATAAGTGTAGTGAGAGGGGAAAGGCCTCCAGTGAACCAGCAAGCTACTGTCTTCTGTTCATTAAGAATTCGTTTGTGATCCCTGAGCCAATTGGATACTGAGTTTAAACAATCCTGAAGCTTTGGGATGGGCCACCCTTGGCATCTCTGAGAATAAAGCCTACCAACAGAGCAGGGGCACAGCCAGACTTCGGCGGGAGGGGAGGTCCAGAGCCCGAGGTGAGGGGGCACATTTTAGCCCCCCCTGGCGCCGCCGACCCCCCCGCCATTGCTGAACCCCCCATGCCGACAACCCAATGACCCCCCTCCCGCCGCCGCCTACCTTTGCTGGCGGGGGACCCCAACCCCCGCCAGCCGAAGCCTTGCGCGGGATTGGGAAGAAGAGAACCTCTGTTCAACTGGCGGGGATTGGGGTCCCCCGCCAGCAAAGGTAGGCGGCGGTGGGAGGGGGGGTCATCGGATCGTCGTCAGGGGGTCCAGGGGCAAATCTACGGGGGCCCAGGCCCCCGTGGCCCCATACTGGCTACGCCCCTGCAACAGAGTGTGCCTCCCTGGCAGCTCCACTCTACACTGCCCTGGCTAAGGATATCTCCCAGCTGTCATATGTACAAGCTTAATTGCCTGCAGAGTATTGCTCTTTCAAAGTCAATTTTGTTGTCTTTTCTCTTTGGTGAGGTGGAAAGGTAAAGGAGAGATAGTCCAATGTACACAGGTGTACCGTGCCTTGAATGACTTATGTGGGCTGCCTATTGTGTTATAGTTTCTTGCCAGACTATTAGTGGGGTGGTTTGTCATTGCCTGCCCCATTCTTTACCCCTGGCTAAGGCTGGGTACTCATTTACTGACTGAAAGTGGGTGGATGGCTGAGTTGGCAAAAGACTGATTACCTAACAGAAATCCTGGTGTGGGATTCCAACTCAGGACGTGAACTCAGGAGTGGAGGAGTGGCCTAGTGGTTAGGGTGGTGGACTTTGGTCCTGGGGAACTGAGGAACTGAGCTCAATTCCCACTTCAGGCACAGGCAGCTCCTTGTGACTCTGGGAAAGTCACTCTGGGCAACCCTCCATTGCCCCATGTAAGCCGCATTGAGCCTGCCATGAGTGGGAAAGCGCAGGGTACAAATGTAACAAAAATAAAATAGATACTATTGGAGATTCTACATGGAATGTTGCAACTATTGGAGGTTCTGTTGCTACTATTGGAGATTCTACATGGAATGTTGCAACTATTGGAGATTCTACATGGAATGTTGCTATTCCACTAGCAACATTCCATGTAGAAGGCTGCGCAGGCTTCTGTTTCTGTGAGTCTGACGTCCTGCACGTATGTGCAGGACGTCAGGCTCACAGAAGCAGAAGCCTGCGCGACCACATTGGTGATCTGCAAGGGCCGACTTCTACACGGAATGTTCCTAGGAATAGCAACATTCCATGTAGAATCTCAAATACCACCAACAGTGGAGGAGTAGCCTAGTGTTTAGGGTGGTGGACTTTGGTCCTGAGGAACTGAGTTTGATTCCCACTTCAGGCACAGGCAGCTCCTTCTGACTCTGGGCAAGTCACTTAACCCTCCATTGCCCCATGTAAGCCGCATTGAGCCTGCCATGAGTGGGAAAGCACAGGGTACAAATGTAACAACAAAAAAAACGCAGTAGGTCAAGCAATGTACCAACTGCGCCATGAGGCACAGCACCCCAGGCCACTCACTCCTGTGTGCTTTACACAGCCTCCCAAACCACTCCTCTCTGTCCTTTTCCCAAGCATGCTTAAATTCCGTCACAATATTGATAGGTTCTACCCTATTAAACACTTGGTAACGAAGTACTTCTTCTGCTCCTTCTTCCAGTATCATATCAACATTCCTTGTGTTTAAATGTCTTTTTCTATGGAACATAACACCTTTATTTTCCCTCACTAAAGCCTGCTAAATATATGAATAGTTCCACCATAGTCCCCTTTCCCTTGTTTTCTTCACTGAATATATTTTGTCTTAGGTTTCTCTACAGGCCCTAAATTTTCTTAGTAGCTCTTCTCTGAATCACTTCATCCTCTCACCTGTTGGGTGGCATGCCACATTAATCATACATAAAAATATAATCATAGGTCAGACTGATGTTTCCAGTAGAGAACCTTTAAATACACAACAATGATCCCTACATACAGTATTTTTAAATTATCTTTTAAAAATAAGGTTTAAACAGCGGAAGTTTCCTGACAGTGAGTTTCATTTTTCTTCTCCTTTCCCTGGTTATTAGTGGACAACTAGGCAGGATGCAGTCAGTGGTGTAGCTAGGACTGATTTTCTGGTGGGGGCCTTGGGTTAACATAGGGTGGGCACAGCCTCCAGTTTGCCTTTCATTGGACTCTGCTGCTGCTGACTGGGAGGGCGTGGATCCAAACTGGAGGCATCCTGGCCCACTCAGGCCCACCCGTGCCTACGCAGCTGGATGCAGTTCTTAGCAGTGGCGTAGCCACAGGTGGGCCTGGGTGGGCCGGGGCCCATCCACTTAGGTCTCAGGCCCACCCAACAGCAGCACATATTTAGTGCTAGCTAGTGGGGATCCCAAGCTTCGCCAACTGAAGACCTCCCCCTGACGGTGCTGAAAACACTGCTTTCCACTTCAGCAGTCTAAGCTTCCTAAGCTGCTGATACTGGCCTCATCGCATTGGGGGGGGAGGAGAACACTTGGTGCCCACCCACTTCTTGACTAGGCCCACCCAAAATCTGCTGTCTGGCTACGCCCCTGGTTCTTAGTAAGAAAAGCCTGGAAAGTAAGCACTACATAAGACCGAAGCCTTCAGTATTATTTCTAATTTACTACTTGATATAGATTATTCCCAAAATATATTTTAGAAAACAAAGAACATTACCTGAGACTCATATTTCAGTCTTCTTATTACTTCTGCTTTAAAACTTAGAACTTCCACAGGTATATCTACGCAGGGAAATTTGGCCATAGTCTCAGCTCCATAGTTAGGTGGAAAGTTGTCTAAGGCCTCAGGCTTCAAGAATTCACTTAGGGCACACACATAGGCCTCACCTCGCAGCAGTGAAATGACAGACCAAGTGACAGGGGCTACCACAGCCCGGCCCATGATGGATCCAAACAACAAGAAGACGGCCGGAGTTGTACAGTTTTTTGCCCCTCTCCTACGGCATTCTGCCACGAAATTCCACGTACGATTGTTCAGAATTACTCCAATGACAAACAAGGCCAGGGCAGGGACTCCAATTGCAGCCAGTCCGTAAAGATAATTCCTCTCTGGAGAACATGGGCAGTGAAAGGCAACTACAGAGAACACCTCCTGGCTGCAGACAGTTCCCAGTGCCACCAGACCGTTGAATATCATGACATCTTTGCTTCTGAAAAACAAGGAGAGGAATTTGAAGTTCTCTGCAATTAGTGCCGCCATTTTGCCTGCTTCTTGTCGTGTTCCAAGTCCTACAGTATTTGAAACCTTTTTCCTTCAGACTGAAAAACAATAAGGCAAATCTGTGTTCCATTTATCTCATTTTTTCTGTTGCAGTTTCAATGTGACCTTCGAGTTCCGTAAAATAGATTGAATTCTTCTTTAGGTTCCTGGTGATACAGTAAACTCCCAAGACAGAGGTTTGGTAGGATGGGCTCTAGAAGGGAACAGCAAAGAAATAAGCATTCAAAAAGTGTGGATATTGTCACAAATGTTATACTACTGTACTTAATTTTATTTTAAAAAAACTTATAAGCCACATCATCTATCATTCTGAGCAAAGAAGAAAAAAATGCATAATAGGCTAGATTCTATTTATCACGCCTAAAAAAAAAATCATCGCCGAAAAAAATACACCTAGGCGTATTTTATAAACAACGCCTAAATTCAGGCACAGTTTATAGAATACGCTTAAATCTAGGCATAGTTTATAGAATACACTCAATGCCCGTTTTCTGCGATTATATTTAGTCATGGCCATTTACGCCAATGAAAACCTGTTGTAAATGCCAACGCCTAAATCATTCGTGGAATGGGCATATTCTATAACACTGCAAAAAGATTCTAGGAACGCTCACAACCCGCCCCCTTTCCAGATCCGCAATTTAGAATTTATGCGCATCACTTCATAGAATAGAAAGTTGTGTGCGTAAATTCTAATTAAAGCCAATTAATGTCAATAATTGCTTGTTAAGTGGCAATTATCAGTGCTGATTGGCTTGCTAAGCCAATTAAGTTGCATGCGCAAATCCAGAATACGACCAAATTTACGCATGCAACTTAGGATGCCCTATATAGAATTTGGGGGGATATCCTACACAAACAGCATAAAGAACTCCAGGGTCAATTAAAACTAAGCAAGAATAAAAACAGCAACTCCATCTCCCACCATCAAACACCCTCCCCCCCTTCCTCCCAAGTAGGACTATAAAGCCATCTTGCAAGAAAGTAAATCTCAGATATCTTACATACTCATCATGAGCTTCCATTTAAGATAGTTATTTGGAAATCTAATGGGTTCTGGGTTATTTCTCTAACACTCTAAGCTGAGCAGGAGTCCTGCACCTACAGTCCTGCCAGTGGGTGGTGCTGTTTCACTACCACTTTTTCATTAGTGAGAGACTCTAGGGAACCTGTGTTGTATTCTATTAGCGAATTTCTATTCTGCTTTTAACCAAAGGCTAAAAAACAGATTACAAACAAGAATAGCTTCACATTAGAAGGAATTTCCACTGTAGATCAGAATTAATATTAATTAAACAATCTGATACAATAACAGCAATATCTCTGCAATCAAATACGATCACAATTTCTCAACTCAGTTAACAATGTTACAATATTTGCTTTATAAACAGATACATTTTTAGAGCCTTTCTAAATAAGATATAAGATTTAATTTGATGAAGCTGAATCAGAATATCGTTCCAGATCTTAACACTTTGCAAAGCAAAAGAGTGCTCCCAAATAGATTTATAATTTATATTCTTCATAGAAGAAAATCCAATGATAACCTCATCCCACTTTTCAAGTGAGATCCATTACTTGGAAATGTTAAGAGCTGACCTACTGTTTCTGAATTTAATCCAAAGAAACTTTTATAAACCAGGCATGCAAGCGTAAAATGAACACGACTATCCATCTTAAGCCAATCTACCTATCCCTAGCCATTGAAAACACAGTATTGAAACACCACCCCCTACTGGCAGCAATGCAGCTGGAGGACTCCCACTCAGCTTAGAGGAAACAATACTCTCTAATGGCCAGATGTAATACATTTGATTAATTCTCTAACTGGATGCCTCTGTTTAGGTGCCATGAAGTTCCCTTATAGAATACAAATGGTATCAACGTGCCTAGCATTTAGATTCTCACACTTATGCTAGCCACAGAACTGCCTAAATGTGGCAGGGATGGGCATAACGTACACACAGTGGATCCAAAAAAGTCCTCTCACAGTTGGTGTCTTCCTAAACAAGGTCTTTATTCAAATCAATAAAAATGACCCGACACGAAACGTGTTTCAGCCGTAAAGGCCTGCGTCAGGGGTCTATAATATAAACATAACAATAATAATCAAAAAAGCATATATATAAAACATAAAAACATTGTACAAGAGTAATATAATTTACATAAAAGAAATAATACTAAAATAATATAAAACAAACACCATATATTGCAAGCAATCTTTGATGCAAAATATCTTGTAAAGCAGATGACTCACAGTCAATTATCTGTTAACAGAGATATCTAGGACAAATGGGCATACCTTACAACTTACATGCTTACATGGGAGCCCTGCCTATGTTCCACCCATGTTCTTCCCATGTGTAGGCTCCTCTTGCAAATACACACCATCCCTCGGATTCTATATAGGTCATCCAAAGCTGAGCATACAAATTTGGGTGCTGATCACAGCTCTGCATCAAATTAATTAGCTAACGAGGCATCAATAATTGATGTTAATTGGCAATTTGGAGTTCCATGCACATCATTCCTAGACACTATTATATAAAATCTGCAGCTAAATTTCATAGCTTGCAATTCCAGAGGCATGGCCATGGGAGGGACATAGGTGGATCAGGAGGCGTTCCCATAAGTTAGGCATGATGTTATGGAATACAATCGATTGCGCGTTCAACAGCCATAAATTGGTTGGCAGCATTTACATCAGCTTGTGGCAGGTGTAAATGCTGGCGCCCAGGGGCAGACTGACAGGGATCTGGGTCCCTGGGCAGTAAAGATCATTGCCCCCCCCCCCCAGCGCTGCTTGCCGCTCCTCCCACACACTATAGCCCCCTACCACCGCAGCTGCAGCCCCCCTCCCACACACTACAGTCCCCCAAGCCTCAGTGAGCCCCTCCTGATCCTTCCTTGAAGGGCCCTGATGGTCTAGTGGCTTCTTTGGGGGCGTGAAAGAACCCCACTCTTTCCTGCCCACTACCGCTATTCTGCCTGGCACTGCTGTGTTTTCAAAATGGTGGCTGAGGATCTCTTGGGTCTCGACAATTTCGTGAGACTGCTGCAAAGAGTCTTTTTAAAAACATGGCAGCTCAGCACCGGGCAAAATAGTGGCAGCAGGCAGGAAAGAGTGTTATTCTTTCCCACCCCAGCTGAGGCCACGAGACCACCAGGGCCCTTCAAGGTGGGACTGGGGAGGGCCCACTGAGGCTTGGGGAGCTATAGTGTGCAGCAGTGGGGGCAGAGCCTCTGGGCCCCCTAGAGCCCCTGAGTTCTCAAGCACTGCCCCAGTTGCCCGAATGGCCAGTCCACTCCTGCTGGTGCCCAAAGATAGGCACAAAATCTGTGCTAAGCTGGTATTCTCTAAAGGACACTCTGCGCAAAGTGCCCTTTAGAGAATACCTAACTTTGGGCACCATTTACTGAATTCCCCCCTGTGTAAGTCATGTGGGTATTTGCAGAATAGCACGTGTGCGTATGTGCACACTACCCATGTACAGTAGTATCTCGGTTTTCGCTGACGTCGGTTTTCGTCAGTTTTGGATTTCATTGATTTTGTCAACGAGAAATTTGTCTCGGTTTTCGTTAGTTGCCTCGGATTTCGTCGAAAAAGGACGTCCATCCCCCAATTTGTTTCGGGAGATGGACGTCCTTCTCCCGATTTTGGCCGTCCTCATTAATTGCCTCGGTTTACATCGGTTTCGGATTTCGCCGATTGTTTTCGGACAAATTATCAACGAAAACCAAGGTTTCACTGTATATATCATTATTTTAAACACACGTGCAATGGGCACGTAACTGTGATCACCTAGTTATAGAATTGCTCTTAAAGGGTCTAATCATCTATCTGTGGGCACACACAGAAGTGCACACGTTTTCTCTGTGTGGACTTGACTGTATTTTTGAAGCAAAAATACAGGCCTACTTCCACCTCTGATGAGTAAAGGGTTTTTGTACATCAGGGACACTACACACTTTTTACAGATGATTGGAGAGATACAGTTGAGAGATGGCCAAACTTTGTTGATGGCAACTTTGGATATCAAGTCCTTGTACAATATGATACAAGATGAAGTTCTTTTGGTTGTACAGCAGGCATTAGAAGAGAGATCGAGGTCATATGAAGTTCCCTCTGAATTTTTACATCAGTTAGCCAAATTGGCTTCATGTGAAAATTACTTCCTGTTTATGGGCTATTTCTATTTACAGACTTCTAGTGTGGCTACGGGGGCAATGTTTGCCCCTACTGTAGCCAATGTGGACATGTCTGCATTTGAGAATAAGTGGATCACGTCTTCAGCTTTTTTCAATAAAATATTCTTATGGTGTCGTTATATTGACGATGTGTTTATTTTACGGCATGGTGATGGAGCAGCTTTTCAGTCATTTCTTATAAAGTTGAATAACTGTCACTCTGCAATTCGGTTCACAGCTTCCTGTTCTTTTAAGAAGATCCACTTTTTGGATGTGGAAATTGAACAGTCTGTGACTGATCTTGTGGCCAACGTAAATGTGAAACCTACAGATGGGAATACTTTTTTGGATTACGGCAGTTGTCATCCACGTAAGCTGAAGGACAGCCTTCCATTCTCACAGGTCCTATGGTTTAGAAGAATCTATGCAGAGGAAAAAGATTTCAGGTGTCAATCTAAGAAGTTTTGCAGTCATTTAAGAGACAGAGGTTATCCTTTGAAAGTATTGCATAATGCATGCAAACGTGCAAAATACAATAAACGAGGTTTACTTTTACAAAATGAACAGTCACATTCAAAAGAAGAAGATGTGAGTACCTTTCTGATGCATTTCACGACAGTTAGGGATAGTCGTGATAGTATCTGAGGATCTGAAGGCGACGAAATAGTGTGACAAGGCGGTGGCCGTAGCCAGAAGGATGCTAGGCTGTATAGAGAAAGGTGTGACCAGCAGAAGTAAGGAGGTGTAGATGTCCCTGTACAAATCATTGGTGAGGTCCCACTTGGAGTATTGTGTTCAGTTCTGGAGGCCATATCTTGGTAAGGATGTAAAAAGAATTGAGGCGGTGCAAAGAAAAGCTACAAAAATGGTATGGGATTTGCATTACAAGACATATAAGGAGAGACTTGCTGACCCGAACATGTATAACCCGGAAGAAAGGAGAAACAGGGGTGATATGATACAGACGTTCAAATATTTGAAAGGTAATAATCTGCAAACAAATCTTTTCTGGAGATAGGAAGGCGGTAGAACTAGAGAACATGAAATGAGGTTGAAGGGGGACAGACTCAAGAAAAATGTCAAGAAGTATTTTTTTACAGAGAGAGTGGTGGATACTTGGAATGCCCTCTTGTGGGAGGTGGTGGAGATGAAAACGGTAACGGAATTCAAAAATGCGTGGGATAAACATAAAGGAATCCTGTTCAGAAGGAATGGATCCTCAGAAGCTTAGCGGAGATTGGGTGGCAGCACCGGTGGTTGGGAGGCGGGGCAAGTACTGGGCTATGGGCTATGCCCCGAAAATGGCAAGGATAAATCAAGGTCAGGTATACAGTAGCACATATGAGTTTATCTTGTTGGGCAGACTGGATGGACAGTACAGGTCTTTATCTGCCGCTGTCATCATCGTCATCTTCTATGTTACCAAGTGTGGGGGTGAGGGCTGTATGACTTGTGGGGTGACACTGGAGATCAATAAATTTGTCAATCCAGTTGATGGTAAAATTATTAAGTTAAAATTTTGTACAACTTGAGCTACTGATAATGTGGTCTATGCACTTCATTGCAGTTGCAATAAACTATACATTGGGAAGACCACTAGACCTTTGCATGTGTGGATAAATGAACATTGATCCGCTATTGCCAGGAAGAAATTAGGTGCTCCTTTGGTTCAACACTGTTCCTTGAAGTTTTATTTATTTATTACATTTGTACCCCGCGCTTTCCCACACATGGCAGGCTCAATGCGGCTTACATCAACAATACAAAGAATAACAAAGTTGTAAGGAATTAAGCGTTAGGAGGTAGGCGTAAGGAAGATGGAAAGCAATAGATAAGGGATAGTAATAGGATAATAGGAGACATGGTCAGTCGTCGGTTAGAACCATGTGGCTTTAGTTATGTTGAATCATTAGGGTAGGCTTTAATTCCACTCTTTTGGTGTGCCTTACAATTCATAGAGTAGTACTACTGACAGTGAGACGGAGTGATATAGATAAACTCCTGTTGCAATGTGAACAACAGTGGATTTTTTTGTCTGAGCTCCCTTGAACCTAAGGGTTTAGATGCAAATTTGAATTGGAGTTGCTTTATGTGAAAAACTGAGACGGACTTGACAAGCAGCTTTACTGCTTCAGGTATTTTATCGACAGCTACGGGGTGCAAATTTGAAATAATTTAAAATTGCTGTTAACACTTGACTCTTTCAGCAGGCCTATGGCACTTGTGTCCGGAATGGAGTTAGGCTGATTTGGGCGGCCATCCTGTAAAGTGCTGGCCTATCTTCTGCTGGCTAACTGCAGCCTGGAACCACGTACTAATGGACATTTGAATGTAGAAACAAGAATTATAAAATGCCGGTTCCACTCCTACTGGTTGCCACGTAAAACGTGCAGTTTCAACATGGTATATTCCCATGTTAAGACGCAGAACTACACATTTTATAGTGGTTTAATAAAAGGGTCCCTAAATTACCTGAGAAGAGGGATAGTGAGTGATATTGTAGCTAGCAGGCCACTCCAGAACCTGAATCCGTTCTCATTTAAAATGCATAAAGCCTTCACCCTTTTCCAGAGCCGCTGAGAGGGGGGGCAGGGGGGACAAAATTCCCCGGGCCCAGCACCGGGGTGCAGTCGCAGATCTCCTCTCTTCTGGCCTTCCCTCCCTGTGTCCCACCCTCACAGAAACCGGAAGTTACATCAGACAAGGGTGGGACACAGGGAGGGAAGGCCAGAAGAGAGGAGATCTGCGACTGCCGCTTCGAATGCAGGGGGGCCGGAGCCGTGGAGGAAGGCAGGTGAGACCGGGGACTGCAGCGGCGGGGGGAGCGACAGAGGGCAGCAGCAGTGGGGGGGAGCAACAGGGGGTGGCAGCGGCGAGGGGGCGGAGGCGGGGTGCCCTTGCTCTGGGCCTGGCCTAGCCTCTCTCGACGGCCCTGCCTTTTTCCAGTCACAAGATTGGATCGACCTCAGTTTTGCAGTGTTATTAAATATTCACTTCTGGGGTTTTTTTTCTTCAGAAATCATCTTGAAATTCTACTACTACTACTACTTATCATTTCTATAGCGCTACTAGATGTACACAGTGCTGTACACTGGACATAAAGAGACAATTCCTGCTCGACAGAGCTTACAATCTAATTAGGACAGACAAACAGGACAAATAAGGGATAAGGGAATTGCTAAGGTGGGAATGATAAAACATGGGTATTGAACAAGTGATTAAGGTTTAGGAGTTAAAAGCAACATCAAAAAGGTGGGCTTTTAGCCTAGATTTGAAGACGGCCAGAGGTGGAGCTTGACGTACCGGCTCAGGAAGCCTATTCCAGGCATATAGTGCAGCAAGATAAAAGGAACGGAGTCTGAAGTTAGCGGTGGAGGAGAAGGGTGCAGATAAGAGAGATTTGCCCAGTGAACAGAGTTCCTGGGGAGGAATGTAGGGAGAGAAGAGTGGAGAGGTACTGAGGAGCTACAGAGTGAATGCACTTGTAAGTCAATAAGAGGAGTTTGAACTGTATGCAGAAATGGATAGGGAGCCAATGAAGTGACTTGAGGAGAGGGCTAATATGAGCATAGCGACACTGGTAGAATATAAGTCGTGCAGCAGAATTTTGAACAGATTGAAGAGGAGAGAGATGGCTAAGTGGGAGACCTGTGAGAAGCAAGCTGCAATAGTCTAAGTGAGAGGTGATAAGAGTGTGAATAAGGGTTCTGGTAGTGTGCTCAGAAAGGAAAGGATGAATTTTGGTGATATTATAGAGAAAGAAATGACAGGCTTTAGCAGTCTGTTGAATATGTGCAAAGAAGGAGAGAGAGGAGTCGAAGATGACAGGTTACGAGCTGCTGAGACAGGGAGGATGAGAGTGTTATCCACACTGTTCCACTGTGTTGTTCCTGTATCTTCTCCATCACAGAATTAAAGGTACAAATCAAGGTAAGGTATACACAAAAAGTGGCACATATGAGTTTATCTTGTTGGGCAGACTGGATGGACCACGCAGGTCTTTTTCTGCCGTCATCTACTATGTTACTATATGTTATAGGATGTCAGTTAACTGTGATCACCAAATTACGTTCTTTGATAATATGGCCCTGAAATATAGTCCAGTTTAAAATAAAATCACATTTTTGATGAGTAGCTAAGGCTAAGTTAGAAAAAATAAAATAAAGCATTCCTTGAAGTCACGGGCCTACCTGTCTTCTACTGCTTGCCTTCCCTTCTCAGACCTGTTTGAACCTGCTCACCTCTAGGCATATTTGTAGGAAACAGCAAACGCAGAATGCTCTTACAATTCTGAAAAATGAAGCTAACAAAGATTCAGACTACAACTGATAAATTTATCACCAAACTTTCAATTATCTCACTATTCTTAATTGCCGATTTTTACCTGGCACTTCGGTAAACACTGTCTGATTGTGCAAAAAGATGCAGTAAGGCAGGGAAAGGGTTGTACTGGCACAGGCTGGTAACTCGACACTACTGAGATCCCAGCCCACAGAGTCTGAATGTGGAAGCTGTGTACAGTTTCTGTTTAACTTTTTCATTCCCTGATTACCGCATTAAAGAATATGGAAAGACACATAATAGAGTTCCTTCCCAGAGGAAGCCCCAACCTCACCACCATCCATAGTCCCTTCACTGTCCTAGGGTCTCGTCTTATAGAATTTGACGTGCTAGTTGAAAACCTAAAAATAACTTTCTTAACATGTTTTTCTTTTTAATGGTGTTCAGCTGGCTGCATCTATTGTGAGCAGGGTGATTTTTTAACTAAGATTTGAACTATATTACTTCCTTATGTCATTCAGAATTGTGTTACACTGAAATACATCAGCAATATCTATTCAAGAGTTAGATGTATTAACAGACCCACATTCTGAGAGCCTCCTATGAACCTTTTGTGAACAGTATTCACTATCTTTTTCATCATCAGAATGGGCCTTGCATGTTGCTCATAATATTTAAGACAGAGAGCGGGTCGTAAGCACAGTTTGACTGCTTAGTTTTGGGAGGCCTCCTGCCAGCTCTGTAGGTATAGTGGGTAGTGAGCGCACCCAGTACTGAGCACTGACCTTCAATATGTCCAGCGATGGACAATTTGAATTATGTTTGGCACCCCAATCAGTTTGAAATGTTGGTGTCTATAGGAAGAAAGGTCATATTGGTGATGAGGGAGACAGCTAGACTGGGAGAGGAGGTTCTCCCCTCCCCTCCCACCCCCATGCCCCTTCCAAACTACTCCTAAGAAAGGAGTTGAATTAGTACAGGTCTGAAACTATGAGCAGTAACAGCAATCACCAAGCTTCAATCTTTATTTATTTATTGCATTTGTATCCCACATTTTCGCACCTCTTTGCAGGCTCAATGTGGCTTACAATACATCGTGAATAGTGGTAATATATTAGAAAATACATATTTAGTGTTATAGGAGGGTCTTGGTCAACATGATAATGATAAAACATGATAGTAGTATTACAAGAAGATATTGTAAGACAGTCCTGAATATCTGTGGAGGAGTTGTGTGTATTCACATTGGTTGATCTTTGTGGTATGCCTTGTTAAAGAGATGGGTCTTCAGTAGTTTGCGGAAGCTCGTTAGTTCGTGGATTGTTTTTAAGTTGCGCGGCAATGCGGTCCATAACTGTGTGCTCAAGTAGGTAAAGTTTGACGCGTGCATTAGTTTGTATTTTAGACCTTTGCTGTTAGGGAAAGCAGATTGAGGAATGTGCGGGATGATCTTTTGGCATTCCTGAGTGGTAAGTCTATCAGGTCTGCCATGTAGGCTGGTGCATCTCTGTGAATGATTTTGTGAACTAGGGAGCATATTTTGAACGTGATGCGTTCTTTAAGTGGGAGCCAGTGTAGTTTTTCTCGTAGGGGTTTAGCACTTTCATATTTTGTTTTACCGAATATGAGTCTAGCTGCAGTGTTCTGGGCTGTCTGAAGTTTCTTGATTATTTGCTCTTTACAGCCGGCGTAGAGTGCGTTGCAATAGTCTAGATGACTGAGCACCATTGATTGTACCAGGTTACGGAAAACAGTCCTTGGGAAGAAAGGTCTTACTCTTTTTAATTTCCACATTGAGTGGAACATCTTCTTGGTTGTGTTTTTCACGTGGCTCTCGAGTGTTAGGTGTCGATCGATGGTAACTCCGAGAATTTTTAGGGTATCCGAAATTGGAAGGTTCAAGTTTGGTGTGTTAATGACGGTGAATTTATTCTTGTTATGTTGAGATGTGAGTATTAGGCATTGAGTTTTTTCTGCATTAAGTTTCAGCCGAAATGCATCCGCCCATGAATGCATGATCTGGAGGCTTTGGTTGCTGTATTAAATTAATTTGGTATAGTTATGATCACTGCCCGTTTGTCACTCCTGAAAACACAGACAGCAACAACGAAAAAAATGGGGACCTGCTGGTTAGTCTGCATTTTCCTGTTATGCTGGAAGCCAGAGAGGAAAAAGCTGTGTCACTCTCCCTGTTTTCAGCGAAAAAGCATTTTAATCCCGACCAGATGTTCCAATTTGGAAAACTGTGGACAGAAATCTGTAGGCTTTTTCAATGTATTTGGTAGTCTCCTTTTTAGCTGCCTGATCTCGAATGAGCTAAAATTAACATTTTCTATTGAAGTTCAAAGAATTCAAAACTAGTTTGGGAGACTCGGGCAGAACAAAACAGTTGTGCTGTAGTTGAGGTTTTCTTGGGGATGAAGGACTCTCTCTCTCTCTCTCTCTCACACACACACACACACACACACGCCCCACAAGTACCACCAAATATATGTTACAGATATGTTATGCACAGTAATTTCAAAAGAAAGCACTTACCTGAGCCCAGGGGTTTCCAAGCTTGTTCTTATTCCTGCACATCTGCTTTGAAATTCATCCTCTTTCAAAGTTTTGCTCCGTGATTGCTGTCTATTGCTCAGCAGTGCAAAGGGTGGGAACCACTGCTAGAGGTCGCTGACGTCTCCAGGAATTCCTGGTAGTGGAGCCTATGAGTAGGCAGGCAGAAAGCAAGGGGTGGCCATCCAGTGGCACGTGAAAGAAGCAACTTGGGCTGGGAAGCAGATACCAGCATACAGCTGTCTGCAAAAAAAAAGGCACCACAGCCTCTCAACTTCCTGTCATTGAGATAACATTTCCTCTACTCAGAACTTAAAATTGCACTAACTACATAAATGCGCCTGCCTTTCTGTGTTGTAAATAGTTCACACATTTCTCCTCCACCCATGCCTTCTGACCAACTGGAAAAACATATGCATGAATAAACCACCTCAATTATAGCAGCATATGTAGGACTTACGAAACAAAGCTGGGAAGGTTCAGGTACATTGGGAGACACTGGAGAAAAGCACGATTCCCTGGCATCCAATTGAAGAGCTGCTATTTCAAATAATATGAAGAAACAATTGATGATGTGTACACCAGAACTGAGTCCACGGAGGAACAGGATGGAAGATACCCTCTAGTAGGAGACACACACGACTCTCAGGCAGGGAGAATTCAAGTTGAAACTCTTTATTAGCATATACATGCTAAACCTCGTGGACCTACCCCCCAGAAACGCCACAAGATCATCCCGCAAATTTCTCAACCTGCACTTCCCCAGCTGTAAAGGACTAAAATACAAGCTGATGCATGCCACGACCTTCTCTTACATGAGCACGCAGTTATGGAACGCACTACCCACAGTCCTGAAAACAATCAACGAAATAACCATCTTTCGCAAATCTCTTCTGAAGACATACCTCTTCAACAAAGCCTACAATGAGAACCGATAACCTCACTAATCCACCTCACCAACCTACTCAGTTATGAAAGCCCACTTTCTTTAACTACCCTAATCACTCCCTTCCTTCTTCTCTCTTCCCTAAGAGGCAGATGCACTAAACGTTTTTCATCGTTAAATGAGCCCTCGGGGAAGAATTTCCGATCCTTTCCATGCACTAAAGCCTATTTTTCGACGGTAGTAGCAGCTAACGAAAACGGAATGGAGATGAGCAATTAGTGTGAAAACCCCATTGAAACGACATGCACTAACCTTTTCCGATTGCCTTTACGCAGGAAAAGGGCAGGAAAACTAACGAGAGGTCTGGACCTCTCGTTAGGACAGCTCTGTGCCAGGAAAAAGTGTTAAGTGAAAAAATAAACAAACTTTGAGCCAATCCCAGCGCATTAGCAGAGCTAAAAGCGCTGTGATTGGTCCAAGGGATGTCAGAAAACACATAAAAAAATAATTAAAAAAAAGGATCGGGAGGGGGCAAGGGCGCTCATCATAACCACGTCATAACCACGTTCATATAGCACGTGCATAACATACGCAGTTAATTTACGTGCAGCAGTTATGGCAGCCAGAGGAAGAAAGCCTAATTTTGCAGATATGGATGTCCTCTGGCTCGCTCAACTTTTCATAATAAATGAAAAGCGTCTTTTCCCCCGCGCAGGGAGAAGGAGGAATATCGGGCGGATGGACAAGGGCTGGGAGACTCTACAACGCCTGTTTAATAAGCGTTCCTCCTTTCCCAGATCTGTAAGTTGGCAGTATATAGGGCTCTACGCACAGTGTCGTACCAAGGGGGTGGGGGCGGTCATCCTATTCACAGAGGGTGTCCGTTCATGGGGGGCCGGGGGGGCACACCCTATGAACACCAGTCATTACATATAACAGATTTTTGCATGTGCATGAAAAAACAAAGGTGGTCCAGTTACTGACATCGACAGTGCATGCCTATTTCCAGTTTTTAATGTACATCTGCTTTCCCTTTTTTTGGGTTTACAGGTTGAGGAGCTAAAAAAACGTGCGCGGGCGTTGCGCAAGGACCACCCCGAATGGCTAAAGGAGGTGAAGGCAAACCTTGACAACAGCCCAGGTATTGGTTCATTTGACATGAGTCTGCCACATTACAGGTTTGATAGTGGCCTTGTGCTTTTATGTGATAGACAATGTTTGTCCGTGCAGAATTGTCATCTTCTGAGGACGAGGAGCAGGAGGAGGAGGAGGAGCAGGAGGAGGATGACGTCGTTGAAGGGTCCCTGGCTGCTGTCGCACCTCCCCGCCCTTCCGCTCCTACCCCTGGTCCCCACCTCCTGCCTTATGCCCGTTGCCGTCCCGGCCCCTCCTCAGGTCTCCAGCCCCCCCCCAAGAGATCCCGCCAGTCCATTGTCTTGCGCCTCCCTGCTCCCAGGTATGGCCCTTCCCACCTTTCCTCTCCTCCTCCCCGTCTACATTCCAGTCCCACCAGCCCTCCTGTTTCCCCCGCTTCCCCCCCTCCGCCGCATAGTCCCACCAGCCCCCCTGTTTCCCCCGCTTCCCCCCCTCCGCCGCATAGTCCCACCAGCCCCCCTGTTTCACCCGCTTCCCCCCCTCCGCCGCATAGTCCCACCAGCCCTCCTAGTACCTCCTTTCACGCTCCCCATCTGACCTCCCTCCCTCTTTCCCTAAGCCATGCCGTCCCATCCACCTCCGCAGAGGAAGTCACCCCTGTCCTTGAGATGTTCCAGATGGAGGAACAGGAGGGTGAGTTACCAAAGTCTGCGTCATGACTCATCTCTAGCCTCGTTATACTTGTTCATAATAATAATGTTGGCTATTATTGCATATCACTGTGTGTTTCTGTTTTACAGCAATTCGTGGTGATGTTTTCTGACAGTTCTTCCATTGTCTTTTGTAACAGGTGCCATTGTGGACCTCACAGGGGAGGACAACAGTGATGTCCCCTCACTACTGACCACCCCCCCACCACCCCAAACTATGAACCGCAGTGTCTCTCCCATGCCCCCTCCTCCCACTGAAACCCGTGGGACATGTACCTTCCCCACTCCCACCCGCGACCGAAGCACCTCCACCACTCTCCCCACTGTGCAAGATCGGGCCACATCTCCCCATATGCCTCTCCCCCTAATTAACCTTCCCCCAGATGAGCTCCAGGACATGGCCCAGACCCTGCGCATGGGAGGACAGGCACTGGCGGACCTTGCTGAAGTTATCCAGTACCTGTCCTCCAGCGTACAGCGCCCTTGAAAAAAAGTTGCCCCAAATAAATTTATTTTACAACTGTAAGTTGTCGCACATAAAAAAAAAAAAAGTTATGTTACAACTGTATAAAAGTTGAAAAAAAAAAAAAAACAGTTATGTTACAACTTTATAAGTTGCACAGAAAAAAAAAAAACAAAAAAAAGAGTTATCTTACAACGTTATAAGTTGACCAGAAAAAAAAAACCAAAAAAAAAGTTATATATATCTTTTTTCGGCTTTAGAAATAAATACTTTCAAAGCCTGCGGCCGTACACGAGCGACAATATGTTACGTTTATTTTATGCGCCACCATGGAGCACCGTCTGATTGGCTGCTCGTTTGGCGCTTAAATATGACGTACATTTTGCGCTCTATAGAGAAGCGTTCGTCCTCGTGTTTCCCCGGCTCGCGAATAGAAAAAAGAAGTCATGGATGGTGGGTTTTTCCTTGCACAGTTGGACTTTTTCCCTGCCATGGATTATGACCACATGCAGGAAGAGGAGGTAACAGAAACCATTGTACACCACCCTGTCCACGTTCGCCCACGCAGGCTCCCCCGCCCACGTGTGTTTCGTCAACGGCTGGTTCTGGAACACATGTCAGACAGAAAAATCGTGGATGACTACCGCTTGACCAGAACAGCTATACATCAACTGTACCATGAAATTAGAGATGATATTGACCCAACCACACATAGATCTCACGCAGTGCCTGGCCTTGCTAAGCTGCTTACTGTTCTGCAGTTCTTAGCCACAGGCACATTCCAGCATGTGTTAGGGGGTAACAGCGGCGTGGACCAGGCAACTGTTTCAAGACATCTTTCGCAGGTAATACTACGCTTTTTGCCCTGTCATCCAAGAGTTATTTTAAAAAGTAAAAACTTCAGATCCAGCATCACTGGTCTGTTTTTGATAGGGTTACCATACGGCTCCAGAAAGAGGACACATTGATCCACTGTGGGTTTTGCTTCCATTGAAAGCTATGGAAGTAAAACCCAGACTGGCGCAATCTGTTCTCCTTTTTCTGGAGCCATATGGTAACCCGTTTTTGAAGAGCGTGATCCAGTTCCCACTCCTGTTTTTTGCGGCGTGCATTTCGCTACACCCTATCCTCATCCCACCCCTCCTCCATCGTTGTGCGACCCTCCTTCTGCAATGTATAAAACATGGATAACCAATCCCAAAATTTGCACTGTGTTTCAGGTCCTGCACGCACTGAAAAAATGCGTTCGCCAGCACATAGCATTTCCCACAGGGGAAGAAGAACAGAGGAGGGTCAAGCAGGACTTCTACAAGATTGCGCGGTTACCCAATGTCCTAGGAGCTATAGACTGCACACATGTTGCCTTGACCCCGCCTGCGGATCGAGAACTGCAGTATCGAAACCGCAAGATGGGACACTCGCTGAATGTGCAAGTGGTTTGTGATGCTAACCTTAGGATCCGTGATGTTGTTACACGTTTTCCAGGGAGCTGCCATGACTCTTACATATTGTCTAACAGTGCACTGGGAAGGAAGTTTGCAGAGGGGCAGAATCAAAACGGATGGCTTCTTGGTGAGTTGCTTACATTTGCTTTACTGGTGTGGTTGATACTACAACATACTACTAATTAACAATGATGTATAGAACAACACACATGGAAATTCCTAACTGCCATTTCTTTATAGTGCCCTGGTGGCCTACTGACCACTTCCGTCTTCCTGGTGAAAGGCGGAAAAGGTCACTATACCAACGGGCTACTTATAGGTAAATGTGTGTTAGGTGGCTGTGACTTAGGACATGAAAAGTTCATTACGGATATTTTGCGACCCTTTAATATTATGTTCTCACACTTATGAACTGTTGTGTTCCTGCAGGGGATGCTGGATATGGGTCGAAAACATGGCTACTGACCCCGCTTGCAGTGCCCCGGTCTGATGCAGAGAAGCGTTACAACGAGGCACACATTGCAACAAGATGCACAATAGAGCGCACGTTTGGGGTATTGAAGAGCAGGTTTCGCTGCTTGCACATCTCTGGTGGCTCCCTGCAATACTCCCCTGAAAAGGTAGCTGACATAGTGCTTGTATGCTGCATGCTTCATAACATTGCACTGAAGCATCACCTTGACATCGACATTGTAGTCCCTCCAGAAGTGGACATTGCCTCCTCGGACAGAGGGACAGATGCAAGCAAGGGAAATGCTGTGCGCCGGAAGGTTATCCATGATTTCTTTTCTGAACCTCGCCATCCTTAGTAGCCTAGTACCACTTGTATGACCTGTCTGTCAGATTCCTGGTCAAGGAGGGATATAGGCAAGTCCCACATAGCGTGTGTGTGTCAGTTAAGAACTTACAGACCAAAATCCTATATCCCTTCTGGAATGGGGAACATGTCAGCACAGAACTTGCATATGAACGGTGTGTCATTAGCTGGTGTCAACAGATAATGCTATGGGGTTAACATTGCAGCAATACTATGATTAGCAAATCACTATTTGTCACAACCTACGTCCTCATATAAACTTATAAAACAACATCGAAACAGTTCAGAACAAATACTTTTATTAATTAAACAGGAGAAAAAAAAGGAAATGTTTGATAAAGCTGGAAAAGACAGCATAGCGAGATGTGTTTCTAGCTCCGTCGGACCATGTTCCGATGTTCCACAGCACCTTCAAAACAACCAAAAAAACAATTACAATTTGCATTTTACTGTTTTGGTTTGGGGGGTGATACCAAACAGTTTCAAAGTTTGAAATATACCTGTTAACAAACATTTCGGACAACCCTTTCACATGGCGACAAAACAACAGTGCACAAATGTCAATAAAAACTATCAATGCATTTCACAAAAATATCCCCTGTTATGTAACCACAATTGGAAAACCTCTTTTCAGGCTCAAAAAAAAGGGCTTGCACTCCCCTCCCACAGCCCCACCGGTTTCAGTCAGCGGGTAACAAATGAAACTTACTATCCAATGACTGGCTGTTACAAAGCCGGGGTATGTGTGGGTATTCCGTTGTTCTGTCGTCATCGCCGTGTTCTGCTGCTCTGTTGCTGCAATGAAACAACATAACATTAAACTTCATATGTTGCAAACTGTGTACCAAGTTTACGTTTACAAAGGTTGGAGGCTAACGTGACAATTATAGAAAAATAAAGGCGAATAAATGATCAAACGAACTTTTTCTTTGTATGTGTCGCACCCATACTTACTATTGAGAAACAGGCTGCCACACAGGGTGCGCAGTGGAGGGTGTTAGGTTGTTCTGTGCTCCCGGCTGCGGGTTACAGCGATCGTGCCTGCAATTAGATGAAAAAGGAAGCAGGAAAATGTAAATAAGCCTGTCTAAAGTAAAGTACAGAGACAGATCGACGGGCCACTCAATCAACCGACATACTTACTCAGAAAGGGAGGCCCTTGCGACCACGTTTTGGCCTGCAGACCCTACACCTAGCCAAAAAAAAAAGGGCGTGTTACGGTATGCACAGTGTGCCAAACAGTAAAAACAAGGAATTAACAATTAAAAACATGTACAGAAAAGAAGAGGCCACAGACATTACCTATAGGAGGCTGAGAAAAAGAATAAACACGATGGCCGATGGGAGACAATGAAGGGAGCGTGGGAGGTACACCTGTCTCGAAGCCTGGGGAAAAAAAAAAATCAGGCTACAGTACATACATCTGGATCGTTTAACAAAGAACTGAGTACAGAACCAGTTATTAGAATACTATACTTACTTGCAACTGCACCGTTGGTCGTCCGATGCTGCAATGGACTCCAGGCTGTAAAATTTTTTTTTGAAAAGAACACACACATTAGACGAACTCTTTAGAACAGAGGGGATATATAATATGTGTTTGTGGATAAAGAAAATATACCATTTGCACTGCGATAACCCCAGCCGGAGTCATCGCGCAGTACAGCATGCTGCATCCCCCTGATCTCCTGTTGGAGATCCATAAACATCTGCCGTTGCTGCTGGGAATGCGCTCTGGTAAGATTGCACAGTTCGCGCAAAAGAGCGTTGTTCTGGTCCAATAAGGCGTTTGTTTTATCAGCTCGCGCATTGGCGTTGTCCTCCGCCTTGTCCTCCGCATTCTGCATTTGTGCACAAATGGCAGTTGTGGAATGACGGACACGTTCTGCCACATTTTCAAGCAGAACGTTTATACCCTCATTCCACTTGCCCTGCCTGTCCCACAACTTGCGTCGTGCCTGCCATTCGTCCGCCGGGGTCCGACAAGGAGGGCCCATGGGCGATTCAATAGAAGAGGATGGGGGGGTGTTTGGGACACCAACGAGGTCTAGTGTCACAGTTTCAGTTTCCCCCCCATCCTCTACTCCCACTGTAGGGGTCATCAACAGTACACCTAACAAATACAAAGGAAGAAACCATTACACGGAACATCGAAGACACACAGTCAACGGGAGGGAGGGAGGCTTGGTGCTGGGTGCTGCTGGGTGGGAGGGAGGCCTGGTGTTGGGTGTCGCTAGGTGGGAAAGAGGGAGGGGGGCCTAATGCTGGGTGGGTGGGTGTTTGGGAGGGAGGGCGGCCTGGTGCTGGGTGAGAGGGAGGGCAGGGGGGAGAGGAGGGTGGCTGTATTTTCAGACGTGTCGTCACCAGTGCATAGTCCAACCACCTGTTCACGACCAAGGGTGGCCAACACTGCCTCCTCCAGGGGAGTCATCTGCACGGCACATGGAGGGCCACCACCTGTCCCCTTTCCATGGTTCCACTTGTTCCGAGCCTTGACTTTCACCATACCCCTGAAGTCCTGCCAACGGTGCTTGCACTGCTCTAAAGTGCGTTGCCGCACACCAAGAGCATTCACCTCGTCCACAATCCTCCCCCATATCCTGTTCTTCTGTCCAAGCGTCAACCGGGACTTTTTAAACAGTTGTCCAAATTCGTCACATACACCGCGAATCAATACTTCAAGCTCTTCCTCCGCAAATTTTGTAGCACGCTTACGCTTGCCATTGACATTAGGGCCCTCAATTGTCTCCTCATCCTCCTCTCGCCACGACACATTTTCCTGCATTGCTTCATGAACAGAAAAAAATGTAGACATGAACACACAACTAGCAGAAAACTCTAATTAAACCACATTCATAGGCTGTTTGAAAGGCCATACCTACCTATGCACACTCTGTATATGAACGAATTAACGGTGGAACAACGCAGAACACACCTTGAAAAGAAAAAAATATTGACGTGAAACAACAAATATCAGCAAATATCAGCAAATCGCAATCAATGCATATCAGTAATTCATGTGTGCCTCTTACCTATAACGATTTTTGGGAAAACAAAAAGGATGAAACCACATGTGGCACACACCTTACAAAAGGGAAAAATATTTGATTAACGGCAAATGCTGTGAAATCACGGTTTACAACATCAGACGTCTTACCCACCTTTTTAAAAAAAAAATACAACGTTGCACAAAGGGAGGAGAAAAGCGCGAAACACGAAGAAAACCGAAGCAGGGCAGTCGCCTAAGCTGCAGCGACGTGATTCCTACACGCTGTGGATGCACGCTCTGGACGCATGTTAATGACGTCAAGATGGGTCGCATATTATCCACGTCGATACCGTGTGCTTTACGAATGTGCAACAGCGCATGCGTTTTCTGCTCCGCTACGAAACTGTCATGCATCCGACTTTTGAATTACGAATCGGAGTTTGCAGGTGGGGTTTCTTGGTGCATTCTTCGTATTTTTGAAATCGGTAAGTACTTTAACGATTTAGATTTTTTTACGTTTGGTTGCTGCATCTGCCTCTAAGAGTTTCGTAGCGGAGCAGAAAACGCATGCGCTGTTGCACATTCGTAAAGCACACGGTATCGACGTGGATAATATGCGACCCATCTTGACGTCATTAACATGCGTCCAGAGCGTGCATCCACAGCGTGTAGGAATCACGTCGCTGCAGCTTAGGCGACTGCCCTGCTTCGGTTTTCTTCGTGTTTCGCGCTTTTCTCCTCCCTTTGTGCAACGTTGTATTTTTTTTTTAAAAAGGTGGGTAAGACGTCTGATGTTGTAAACCGTGATTTCACAGCATTTGCCGTTAATCAAATATTTTTCCCTTTTGTAAGGTGTGTGCCACATGTGGTTTCATCCTTTTTGTTTTCCCAAAAATCGTTATAGGTAAGAGGCACACATGAATTACTGATATGCATTGATTGCGATTTGCTGATATTTGCTGATATTTGTTGTTTCACGTCAATATTTTTTTCTTTTCAAGGTGTGTTCTGCGTTGTTCCACCGTTAATTCGTTCATATACAGAGTGTGCATAGGTAGGTATGGCCTTTCAAACAGCCTATGAATGTGGTTTAATTAGAGTTTTCTGCTAGTTGTGTGTTCATGTCTACATTTTTTTCTGTTCATGAAGCAATGCAGGAAAATGTGTCGTGGCGAGAGGAGGATGAGGAGACAATTGAGGGCCCTAATGTCAATGGCAAGCGTAAGCGTGCTACAAAATTTGCGGAGGAAGAGCTTGAAGTATTGATTCGCGGTGTATGTGACGAATTTGGACAACTGTTTAAAAAGTCCCGGTTGACGCTTGGACAGAAGAACAGGATATGGGGGAGGATTGTGGACGAGGTGAATGCTCTTGGTGTGCGGCAACGCACTTTAGAGCAGTGCAAGCACCGTTGGCAGGACTTCAGGGGTATGGTGAAAGTCAAGGCTCGGAACAAGTGGAACCATGGAAAGGGGACAGGTGGTGGCCCTCCATGTGCCGTGCAGATGACTCCCCTGGAGGAGGCAGTGTTGGCCACCCTTGGTCGTGAACAGGTGGTTGGACTATGCACTGGTGACGACACGTCTGAAAATACAGCCACCCTCCTCTCCCCCCTGCCCTCCCTCTCACCCAGCACCAGGCCGCCCTCCCTCCCAAACACCCACCCACCCAGCATTAGGCCCCCCTCCCTCTTTCCCACCTAGCGACACCCAACACCAGGCCTCCCTCCCACCCAGCAGCACCCAGCACCAAGCCTCCCTCCCTCCCGTTGACTGTGTGTCTTCGATGTTCCGTGTAATGGTTTCTTCCTTTGTATTTGTTAGGTGTACTGTTGATGACCCCTACAGTGGGAGTAGAGGATGGGGGGGAAACTGAAACTGTGACACTAGACCTCGTTGGTGTCCCAAACACCCCCCCATCCTCTTCTATTGAATCGCCCATGGGCCCTCCTTGTCGGACCCCGGCGGACGAATGGCAGGCACGACGCAAGTTGTGGGACAGGCAGGGCAAGTGGAATGAGGGTATAAACGTTCTGCTTGAAAATGTGGCAGAACGTGTCCGTCATTCCACAACTGCCATTTGTGCACAAATGCAGAATGCGGAGGACAAGGCGGAGGACAACGCCAATGCGCGAGCTGATAAAACAAACGCCTTATTGGACCAGAACAACGCTCTTTTGCGCGAACTGTGCAATCTTACCAGAGCGCATTCCCAGCAGCAACGGCAGATGTTTATGGATCTCCAACAGGAGATCAGGGGGATGCAGCATGCTGTACTGCGCGATGACTCCGGCTGGGGTTATCGCAGTGCAAATGGTATATTTTCTTTATCCACAAACACATATTATATATCCCCTCTGTTCTAAAGAGTTCGTCTAATGTGTGTGTTCTTTTCAAAAAAAAATTTTACAGCCTGGAGTCCATTGCAGCATCGGACGACCAACGGTGCAGTTGCAAGTAAGTATAGTATTCTAATAACTGGTTCTGTACTCAGTTCTTTGTTAAACGATCCAGATGTATGTACTGTAGCCTGATTTTTTTTTTTCCCCAGGCTTCGAGACAGGTGTACCTCCCACGCTCCCTTCATTGTCTCCCATCGGCCATCGTGTTTATTCTTTTTCTCAGCCTCCTATAGGTAATGTCTGTGGCCTCTTCTTTTCTGTACATGTTTTTAATTGTTAATTCCTTGTTTTTACTGTTTGGCACACTGTGCATACCGTAACACGCCCTTTTTTTTTTGGCTAGGTGTAGGGTCTGCAGGCCAAAACGTGGTCGCAAGGGCCTCCCTTTCTGAGTAAGTATGTCGGTTGATTGAGTGGCCCGTCGATCTGTCTCTGTACTTTACTTTAGACAGGCTTATTTACATTTTCCTGCTTCCTTTTTCATCTAATTGCAGGCACGATCGCTGTAACCCGCAGCCGGGAGCACAGAACAACCTAACACCCTCCACTGCGCACCCTGTGTGGCAGCCTGTTTCTCAATAGTAAGTATGGGTGCGACACATACAAAGAAAAAGTTCGTTTGATCATTTATTCGCCTTTATTTTTCTATAATTGTCACGTTAGCCTCCAACCTTTGTAAACGTAAACTTGGTACACAGTTTGCAACATATGAAGTTTAATGTTATGTTGTTTCATTGCAGCAACAGAGCAGCAGAACACGGCGATGACGACAGAACAACGGAATACCCACACATACCCCGGCTTTGTAACAGCCAGTCATTGGATAGTAAGTTTCATTTGTTACCCGCTGACTGAAACCGGTGGGGCTGTGGGAGGGGAGTGCAAGCCCTTTTTTTTGAGCCTGAAAAGAGGTTTTCCAATTGTGGTTACATAACAGGGGATATTTTGTGAAATGCATTGATAGTTTTTATTGACATTTGTGCACTGTTGTTTTGTCGCCATGTGAAAGGGTTGTCCGAAATGTTTGTTAACAGGTATATTTCAAACTTTGAAACTGTTTGGTATCACCCCCCAAACCAAAACAGTAAAATGCAAATTGTAATTGTTTTTTTGGTTGTTTTGAAGGTGCTGTGGAACATCGGAACATGGTCCGACGGAGCTAGAAACACATCTCGCTATGCTGTCTTTTCCAGCTTTATCAAACATTTCCTTTTTTTTCTCCTGTTTAATTAATAAAAGTATTTGTTCTGAACTGTTTCGATGTTGTTTTATAAGTTTATATGAGGACGTAGGTTGTGACAAATAGTGATTTGCTAATCATAGTATTGCTGCAATGTTAACCCCATAGCATTATCTGTTGACACCAGCTAATGACACACCGTTCATATGCAAGTTCTGTGCTGACATGTTCCCCATTCCAGAAGGGATATAGGATTTTGGTCTGTAAGTTCTTAACTGACACACACACGCTATGTGGGACTTGCCTATATCCCTCCTTGACCAGGAATCTGACAGACAGGTCATACAAGTGGTACTAGGCTACTAAGGATGGCGAGGTTCAGAAAAGAAATCATGGATAACCTTCCGGCGCACAGCATTTCCCTTGCTTGCATCTGTCCCTCTGTCCGAGGAGGCAATGTCCACTTCTGGAGGGACTACAATGTCGATGTCAAGGTGATGCTTCAGTGCAATGTTATGAAGCATGCAGCATACAAGCACTATGTCAGCTACCTTTTCAGGGGAGTATTGCAGGGAGCCACCAGAGATGTGCAAGCAGCGAAACCTGCTCTTCAATACCCCAAACGTGCGCTCTATTGTGCATCTTGTTGCAATGTGTGCCTCGTTGTAACGCTTCTCTGCATCAGACCGGGGCACTGCAAGCGGGGTCAGTAGCCATGTTTTCGACCCATATCCAGCATCCCCTGCAGGAACACAACAGTTCATAAGTGTGAGAACATAATATTAAAGGGTCGCAAAATATCCGTAATGAACTTTTCATGTCCTAAGTCACAGCCACCTAACACACATTTACCTATAAGTAGCCCGTTGGTATAGTGACCTTTTCCGCCTTTCACCAGGAAGACGGAAGTGGTCAGTAGGCCACCAGGGCACTATAAAGAAATGGCAGTTAGGAATTTCCATGTGTGTTGTTCTATACATCATTGTTAATTAGTAGTATGTTGTAGTATCAACCACACCAGTAAAGCAAATGTAAGCAACTCACCAAGAAGCCATCCGTTTTGATTCTGCCCCTCTGCAAACTTCCTTCCCAGTGCACTGTTAGACAATATGTAAGAGTCATGGCAGCTCCCTGGAAAACGTGTAACAACATCACGGATCCTAAGGTTAGCATCACAAACCACTTGCACATTCAGCGAGTGTCCCATCTTGCGGTTTCGATACTGCAGTTCTCGATCCGCAGGCGGGGTCAAGGCAACATGTGTGCAGTCTATAGCTCCTAGGACATTGGGTAACCGCGCAATCTTGTAGAAGTCCTGCTTGACCCTCCTCTGTTCTTCTTCCCCTGTGGGAAATGCTATGTGCTGGCGAACGCATTTTTTCAGTGCGTGCAGGACCTGAAACACAGTGCAAATTTTGGGATTGGTTATCCATGTTTTATACATTGCAGAAGGAGGGTCGCACAACGATGGAGGAGGGGTGGGATGAGGATAGGGTGTAGCGAAATGCACGCCGCAAAAAACAGGAGTGGGAACTGGATCACGCTCTTCAAAAACGGGTTACCATATGGCTCCAGAAAAAGGAGAACAGATTGCGCCAGTCTGGGTTTTACTTCCATAGCTTTCAATGGAAGCAAAACCCACAGTGGATCAATGTGTCCTCTTTCTGGAGCCGTATGGTAACCCTATCAAAAACAGACCAGTGATGCTGGATCTGAAGTTTTTACTTTTTAAAATAACTCTTGGATGACAGGGCAAAAAGCGTAGTATTACCTGCGAAAGATGTCTTGAAACAGTTGCCTGGTCCACGCCGCTGTTACCCCCTAACACATGCTGGAATGTGCCTGTGGCTAAGAACTGCAGAACAGTAAGCAGCTTAGCAAGGCCAGGCACTGCGTGAGATCTATGTGTGGTTGGGTCAATATCATCTCTAATTTCATGGTACAGTTGATGTATAGCTGTTCTGGTCAAGCGGTAGTCATCCACGATTTTTCTGTCTGACATGTGTTCCAGAACCAGCCGTTGACGAAACACACGTGGGCGGGGGAGCCTGCGTGGGCGAACGTGGACAGGGTGGTGTACAATGGTTTCTGTTACCTCCTCTTCCTGCATGTGGTCATAATCCATGGCAGGGAAAAAGTCCAACTGTGCAAGGAAAAACCCACCATCCATGACTTCTTTTTTCTATTCGCGAGCCGGGGAAACACGAGGACGAACGCTTCTCTATAGAGCGCAAAATGTACGTCATATTTAAGCGCCAAACGAGCAGCCAATCAGACGGTGCTCCATGGTGGCGCATAAAATAAACGTAACATATTGTCGCTCGTGTACGGCCGCAGGCTTTGAAAGTATTTATTTCTAAAGCCGAAAAAAGATATATATAACTTTTTTTTTTGTTTTTTTTTTTCTGGTCAACTTATAACGTTGTAAGATAACTCTTTTTTTTGTTTTTTTTTTTTCTGTGCAACTTATAAAGTTGTAACATAACTGTTTTTTTTTTTTTTCAACTTTTATACAGTTGTAACATAACTTTTTTTTTTTTTATGTGCGACAACTTACAGTTGTAAAATAAATTTATTTGGGGCAACTTTTTTTCAAGGGCGCTGTACGCTGGAGGACAGGTACTGGATAACTTCAGCAAGGTCCGCCAGTGCCTGTCCTCCCATGCGCAGGGTCTGGGCCATGTCCTGGAGCTCATCTGGGGGAAGGTTAATTAGGGGGAGAGGCATATGGGGAGATGTGGCCCGATCTTGCACAGTGGGGAGAGTGGTGGAGGTGCTTCGGTCGCGGGTGGGAGTGGGGAAGGTACATGTCCCACGGGTTTCAGTGGGAGGAGGGGGCATGGGAGAGACACTGCGGTTCATAGTTTGGGGTGGTGGGGGGGTGGTCAGTAGTGAGGGGACATCACTGTTGTCCTCCCCTGTGAGGTCCACAATGGCACCTGTTACAAAAGACAATGGAAGAACTGTCAGAAAACATCACCACGAATTGCTGTAAAACAGAAACACACAGTGATATGCAATAATAGCCAACATTATTATTATGAACAAGTATAACGAGGCTAGAGATGAGTCATGACGCAGACTTTGGTAACTCACCCTCCTGTTCCTCCATCTGGAACATCTCAAGGACAGGGGTGACTTCCTCTGCGGAGGTGGATGGGACGGCATGGCTTAGGGAAAGAGGGAGGGAGGTCAGATGGGGAGCGTGAAAGGAGGTACTAGGAGGGCTGGTGGGACTATGCGGCGGAGGGGGGGAAGCGGGTGAAACAGGGGGGCTGGTGGGACTATGCGGCGGAGGGGGGGAAGCGGGGGAAACAGGGGGGCTGGTGGGACTATGCGGCGGAGGGGGGGAAGCGGGGGAAACAGGAGGGCTGGTGGGACTGGAATGTAGACGGGGAGGAGGAGAGGAAAGGTGGGAAGGGCCATACCTGGGAGCAGGGAGGCGCAAGACAATGGACTGGCGGGATCTCTTGGGGGGGGGCTGGAGACCTGAGGAGGGGCCGGGACGGCAACGGGCATAAGGCAGGAGGTGGGGACCAGGGGTAGGAGCGGAAGGGCGGGGAGGTGCGACAGCAGCCAGGGACCCTTCAACGACGTCATCCTCCTCCTGCTCCTCCTCCTCCTCCTGCTCCTCGTCCTCAGAAGATGACAATTCTGCACGGACAAACATTGTCTATCACATAAAAGCACAAGGCCACTATCAAACCTGTAATGTGGCAGACTCATGTCAAATGAACCAATACCTGGGCTGTTGTCAAGGTTTGCCTTCACCTCCTTTAGCCATTCGGGGTGGTCCTTGCGCAACGCCCGCGCACGTTTTTTTAGCTCCTCAACCTGTAAACCCAAAAAAAGGGAAAGCAGATGTACATTAAAAACTGGAAATAGGCATGCACTGTCGATGTCAGTAACTGGACCACCTTTGTTTTTTCATGCACATGCAAAAATCTGTTATATGTAATGACTGGTGTTCATAGGGTGTGCCCCCCCGGCCCCCCATGAACGGACACCCTCTGTGAATAGGATGACCGCCCCCACCCCCTTGGTACGACACTGTGCGTAGAGCCCTATATACTGCCAACTTACAGATCTGGGAAAGGAGGAACGCTTATTAAACAGGCGTTGTAGAGTCTCCCAGCCCTTGTCCATCCGCCCGATATTCCTCCTTCTCCCTGCGCGGGGGAAAAGACGCTTTTCATTTATTATGAAAAGTTGAGCGAGCCAGAGGACATCCATATCTGCAAAATTAGGCTTTCTTCCTCTGGCTGCCATAACTGCTGCACGTAAATTAACTGCGTATGTTATGCACGTGCTATATGAACGTGGTTATGACGTGGTTATGATGAGCGCCCTTGCCCCCTCCCGATCCTTTTTTTTTATTATTTTTTTATGTGTTTTCTGACATCCCTTGGACCAATCACAGCGCTTTTAGCTCTGCTAATGCGCTGGGATTGGCTCAAAGTTTGTTTATTTTTTCACTTAACACTTTTTCCTGGCACAGAGCTGTCCTAACGAGAGGTCCAGACCTCTCGTTAGTTTTCCTGCCCTTTTCCTGCGTAAAGGCAATCGGAAAAGGTTAGTGCATGTCGTTTCAATGGGGTTTTCACACTAATTGCTCATCTCCATTCCGTTTTCGTTAGCTGCTACTACCGTCGAAAAATAGGCTTTAGTGCATGGAAAGGATCGGAAATTCTTCCCCGAGGGCTCATTTAACGATGAAAAACGTTTAGTGCATCTGCCTCTTAGTCTCTGCACTGTATCTGATATCCTGGAACGACAATGTTAATAAAACTATGTAAGCCACATTGAGCCTGCAAATAGGTGGGAAAATGTGGGCTACAAATGCAATAAAATAAATAAAAATAAATAAATAAATTATTAGGCACCAAAGCTGAAGACCCGAAATGGGCCGGCGTTTCGGTGAAAAACATTGCCTGCATCAGGGGTCACAGGACTGCACATAAAAATATATAATCATAAAAACAGAAAACTTATATGACATAAAAAAAACTTGCATATATGAACAAATGGGCGTATATAAACTATGAATAAAATGTTCATGTAGAGATTCAGGAGACAACCATGTTTCAGTCAAGTACAATTCGTTTTAGACTGTTCTTATGGTTGTCTCCTGAATCTCTACATGAAAATTTTATACATAGTTTATATATTTATTCATTCATTCATTCATTCATTTCCTTAGAAGTTTTTGGTGACATGAAGAGAAGTGTATTTTTATGCGCAGTCCTGTGATCCCTGATGCAGGCGGTTTTTCTGCCAAAACACTGGCCCGTGTCCGGTCTTCAGCTTTGATGCCTAATAAAGAGTTTCAACTTGAATTCTCCCTGCCTCAGAGTCGTGTCTCCTTCTACGTTCTTTTAATCTTCACCCTGGAATTGAAACATCTACATCAGTACCTGTACAATTCTGGTAGTATTTTAGACCAGGATCTGCCTGATGTAGAGCCTGTTCTAAAATTACTTCAAAACGAACAACCCTAATTGCAGATATTTCACGTATATTACACAATAGACTGACTGCAATTATATATATTGACACATGTGTTGAGAGATTCACTTAATTATGGAGGAAAAAGGTCTCAAAATGCCAGCTTGCCCATATACATGAATAGTAACATAGTAACATAGTAGATGACGGCAGAACAAGACCTGCATGGTCCATCCAGTCTGCCCAAGACAAACATATGTGTATACCTTACCTTGAATTTGTACCTGTCCTTTTCAGGGCACAGACCATATAAGTCTGCCCAGCAGTATTTCCCGCCTCCCAACCACCAGTCTCGCCTCCCATCACCGACTCTGGTACAGACCGTATAAGTCTGCTCTCCCCTATCCTCGCCTCCCAACCACCACCCCCTCTTCCCCCCACCTGCTCCGCCACCCAATTTCAGCTAAGCTTCCGAGGATCCCTTCCTTCTGCACAGGATTCCTCTATGCATATCCCACGCATGTTTGAACTCTGTTACCGTTTTCATCTCCACCACCTCCCGCGGGAGAGCATTCCAAGCGTTCACCACCCTCTCCGTGAAAAAATACTTCCTGACATCTTTCCTGAGTCTGCCCCCCTTCAATCTCATTTCATGTCCTCTCGTTCTACCGCCTTCCCATCTCCGGAAAAGATTCGTTTGCGGATTAATACCATTCAAATATTTGAACGTCTGTATCATATCACCCCTGTTCCTCCTTTCCTCCAGGGTGTACATGTTCAGGTCAGCAAGCCTCTCTTCATACGTCTTGGAACGTAAATCCCATACCATCATAAGGCATATCTCAGGCTAAAATCATCATCGACCTAAAAAAAACCTCCTTCAAATTTTATTCAGGTAACTTTTCACAAAAAGAAATTTCCTTTGACTCAGCTTTAAACGCTGGATGGTCTCACGTCTTTACTCTTGTCTCCCGACAGGGACCCGTTTCGCTCCACCACTTTCTCAAGGGAGGGATATAGACGTGCTAGTATGTCTCTCTCTGTACAGCAAGACCACTAGTACAGAGAGAGACACACTAGCACGTCTATATCCCTCCCTTGAGAAAGCGGTGGAGCGAAGCAGGTCCCCGTCGGGAGACAAGAGTAAAGACGTGAGACCATCCAGCAGGAACAAAATAAGCAGGCAGGGTTACACTTTCAAGGAGGACCCATTTTAGAAAAAAAAAAAAAAAGTGCCAAAAATGCACATAAAGGCAGGGGTAACTAGACAGCGGTGTGGCCACACCTATACATGTTGTAAAATGGCAGCCTACAGGGGTGACAGCTCCTGCACATGTAGGATTGCCATTTAGCAAACCTTTACTTGTCAGTATTGGGACCACGCAAAGGGGTAGCCCTTTTCCAGCACCTTACTGTCTACCTCCTGATCACAAACCCCTCTCCATTAAACACAATCCTTCTCTCTCGCGGAAGTTACATCAGACGAGGGCGGGACACAGGGAGGGAAGGACCGAAGGGAGGCGAATCCGATCTGCTGCTGCTGCGCTTTCAGTCACGGAGGTGACAGGTGAGGGAGGCGCTGGGATGATTTCAATGCGGGGGGCCCGGCCCGGTGGCGGACGGTCAACGGAGCCGAGGGCGGGTGAGATCGGAGACTGCGGCGCAGGGCCCCCCTTGGAGGCCCGGGCCCGGGGAATTTTGTCCTTCTGCCCCCCTCCCCCCCCCTTGGCGGCCCTGAGTAGATTCAAGAAAGAATGCCAAAATTTAGACATAGGGATGATGTGCATGACGTACAAGTACTATAGCATAATTTTGCAGTTTAGCACCTGTCTTTAGGCATCAGCATTACACCAGGCCAAGGGCTAGTTTAAGTGCTCACGCCTAACTGTTGACAGTTAAGTGCAAAACTCCTGCTAGTCAATATTCAGCCAGCAGAGGTCAGTATTTTTTAAAAGCTGACCATTGCCAGGTAGATTGGCCCCAGATATTCAATGCTGGGCCATGCCCGGGCACTGACACTGAAAACTGGGGGCTAAATCTGGTGAGGCTGGCTGCCGGAGCTTATATGGGTCCCAGCTGATATTCAGCCACAGCCTGCATTAGACAGTTATACGGACCCCAGCTGAATATCGTCTGGGACCTACATTAAAAAAAGTGCATTTCCCTCAAATCCCCCCTCCAACCCACTCCCAACAAGGTCCATAGGCCCTCCTATTAACACCCCTGACGTCCTGCATAGCCCCCCTCACCTTCCCCAAGAGGTCAAAACCCCTCCCATCTCCAACCCCCCATCTCTCAATCAGGATAGGTCCCTCCTTGGCCTCCCTGACCTCCCTGGTGGTACAGTGGGGCAATGGAGGCAGAAGCGAAACCTCTTTGCTCCGGCCTCTAGCGAAAGCTTCCTGAAAATAGCTGCCGTGACTTCTCATGGCAACTTCGAAGTAGTGCTGATGACCTGTGTGGGGGGTTGGGGGTGGGAGACGGGCCTATGGACCTCGTTGAGGAGGGGTGGAGGGGGGATTGGAGGGAAATGCTACTTTTTAAAAAAATGCAAGTTCCAGCCAATATTCAGTGCCAGGGCCCTCATAGCTAAGTGGGTGAATTTAGGACAGCTTAAGCCCCAGAACCTCCCCAGTGTCACCCCCAGTGCCACCCCTAACATGCCCATTTTTTTTGTTGGGTGACATTCAGTGGCACTGTCCAGTTAATTGCCACTGAGTATTATTATTATTATTTGTTACATTTGTGTCCCACATTTTCCCACCTATTTGCAGGCTCAATGTGGCTTACATAGTACCGTAATGGCGTTAGCCAGTTCCGGTATGAGCAATTACAAGGTGATATTGTGGTAGAATGAGGTTCATGTATGGTAAATACATTAGGGGAACTTAGAGAGGAAAAGGAAGAGTTAGGATATGTCTATTACAGTCTTTGGTTATGTTATGTCGCAGGTAACCAGGTTTTTTATGTTGGGTCGGTAGGGTATGCCTTACTGAACAGGTTTGTTTTTAGTGCTTTCCGGAAATTTAGGTGGTCGAGCGTAGTTTTTACTGCTTTCGGCAGTGTGTTCCATAGTTGTGCGCTTAAGTAGGAAAAGCTGGATGCATAAGTAGATTTGTATTTGAGTTCTTTGCTGCTTGGGTAGTGGAGGTTTAGGTATGATCGTGCTGATTTTGAAGTGTTTCTGGTTGGCAGGTTGATGAGGTCTGTCATGTATCCCGGGGCTTCGCCATGCATAATTTCATTAACTATCGTGCAGATTTTGAAAGCAATACGTTCTTTGATTGGAAGCCAGTGCAGTTTTTCTCAGAGGGGTTTGGCGCTGTCAAAGCGCGTTTTTCCAAATATGAGCCTGGCTGCTGTGTTTTGGGCGGTCTGAAGTTTCTTTATGATTTGTTCTTTGCATCCCGCATAAATTCCGTTGCAATAGTCTGCGTGGCTTAGTACCATTGATTGTATCAGGTTGAGAAATATTTCCCTTGGGAAGAATGGTTTCACGCGTTTGAGTTTCCACATTGAGACAAACATTTTCTTTATGGTGGATTTCGCTTGGGTCTCTAGTGAGAGGTTTCGGTTGATTGTTACTCTGAGAATTTTCAGGCTGTCTGAGATGGGGAGGGTGTGACCTGGGGTGTTAATGTTCGTGGATTTGTATATATTGTATTGGGTTGAAATGATGAGACAATGTGTCTTTTCTGTGTTGAGTTTTAACTGGAATGCACTTGCCCATGAGTTCATGATGTTTAAGCTGAGCTTGATTTCATTGGTGATTTCTGCCAGGTCGTGTTTGTAGGGGATGTATATTGTAACGTCATCAGCGTAGATGAATGGGTTAAGGCCTTGGATGGATAAGGCCTTGGCTAGTGGGGTCATCATGAGGTTGAAAAGGATCGGTGATAATGGTGATCCTTGCGGTACTCCGCAGTCTGGTTTCCAAGGTGATGATATGTTTGTGCTCGATTTCAGTTGATATGTTCTGGTGGTTAGAAAACCCTTGATCCATTTGAGAGTGTTTCCATCGATTCCGAAGTAATCTAGGAGTCTTAGCAGTATATTCTGGTTGACCATGTCGAACGCACAGGATATGTCAAATTGGAGGAGAAGAATGCTTTTACCTATTGCTATTTCCTGTTTGAATCTAGTTAGGAGAGTAAGTAGTACTATTTCGGTGCTGGGTAGGGGGCGAAATCCTGATTGTGACTCGTGTAGTATTGTGAATTTGTTTATGTAATCATTAAGTTGTTTGGTTACCAATCCTTCCATTAGTTTGACTACTAATGGGATAGATGCTACTGGGCGGTAGTTGGTGATGTCATTTATTTTTTTCTTGGTGTCTTTTGGTATTGGGGTGAGTAGGATGTTGCCTTTTTCTTTAGGGAAGATACCTTGTTGAAGCATGAAGTTTAAGTGGGATGTGAGATCTGTTATGAAGCGGTGAGGGGCGGATTTTATTAGGTAGCTGGGGCAGGTGTCCAATTGACAGTGGCTGTTGGAGTATCTTTTAATCTCCTGGGTAACTGTATCGGCGGTGAGGGGAGTGAAATTTGACCAGATTCAGTCCACTGGGTATTCACCAGAGGTTGGGTCTAGACCATTGATGAAGTTTTCTATGTCCGTGTTGTGCTGAGGTAGAGTTTTGCATAGGTTTGCTTTTCACTGAAGTATTTAGCAAGGTTGTCTGCAGATGGGATGTCAGTGTTGGTTGTGGTGACTAGTGTTGTGTCTAGTAGTTTGTTCACGAGATGGTATAGTTTCTTCGTGTTTTTGTAATTCGGCCCAATTTTAGTTTTGTAGTATGATCTTTTGGTCTGTCGTATTGCGTATTTGTATTTCCTTTGTATTTGTTTCCATGCGTCGAGTGTGTGTTTGTCTTTTATTTTTTTCCTTGCGCATTCCAGTTTCCTGGATTGTGTTTTTCATTTTTTCAATTCTGCATTGAACCACGGTATGGAATTGTGTTTGCGTGAAGTTCTTGCTCTTGTTGTTAATGTCTCCTAATACTAGTATATTGGAGTTGGATACACATGTATTTGAAATGAAGTCCATGAAGTCTGACTGGCTTTTGTTCCAGTTGCATGGTGGTCTGCAAAACAGGACACAATTTAGGTGGTCAAGTAGGGTTTTATGGTGGATTCTGATTGAGGCTATTTTGAGGTGGGTTGTTATAGATTCGGCAGTGGTTTTGATGGTGAGATGAGATCGGTATATAAGGGCTATGCCCCCTCCTCTCTTTTCTTTTCTGGTCCAGTGAATGATTTTATATCCTGGGGGACATAGGTTTAAGATGATAGGGTCCTTCTGATCATGGATCCAGGTTTCAGTAATGAAGAGTAGATCAAAGTTTCACTGACGTGATCCAGTCTGTTACTATTGTTGTTTTGTTTACTCTTAGGTGGCAGTAAGTGATTTAACCGGGCAGGAGAGGTGGCTGCCTGCTTAAATTACTCTGAACATCCGCCGGCTTGTATTCTATAACCTGCAAGCCTAACTCCTGGACACGCCCCTTACCCGCCAATGCTCCTCCCACATCCACGCCCCTAGAAGTTGCTCACAATGGAATCAATGTGCACAACTTCTAGAATAGTGATGACTAAGCAGTTGCATGCACAAATGCTAAATAGTGCCAATTAGCGCCAATTTAAGCCAATAATTGGATGTTAATTCCAATTCACAGTCAATTATTGAATTAAGTTGCCGCACAGCTGCCCTTATTCTAGAACTTGCTCATGGAAATTTTATAGAAATCCGGGGGACAGTACATATGTGCATGTGTTGACATGCTATTCCATACATAAATATCGTTGGCATTGGGAAAGTTGTAGCAGTGCACAGGGTTTTAATGCACAAATCTTATGTGCATGTGCCGGAATGCTATTTCACGCATAAACATCAATATTGTTCTGTACAGGAATATTATTTTACTGCATTATAATGTCAGCAGAGTCCACAAACACAAAGAAGAGGCGTGAAAAGTCTGCAGTAAATAGAATGTGCAGGAACAAAGCAGAGACAGTCCAGAAGAATCTTATCCAAAAGGACCTAAAACGATCTTTATTCAAAAGACTGCTGTCTGCATCTACCGACTGCTGTCTTGGACTCTTTATGACCAGGGGAAGTACTGTATATATCCCTGGCTTGTGTTTGATTATACCCCTGATGCAGCCAATATTGGTGAAACGTGGCCATGTGGGGTCATTTTGAATATAGACCGTTTAGGTCCTTTTGGATAAGATTCTCCCCCGCAATAATAAAAACGTATTATAAAGGCGTATTTGGCATGCGCAGAGCAGCCAGCATAACGCTTTGCTGCTCTGCGCATGCTTGACCAGCCGAGTCTCCGACTGTTTTAAGAAGGAATAGAGAATGCAAGTGAGCTACAATGAGTAGCTCATTTGCATTCCCTTTCCTTGATGCATAGCCGTTCCCTACCGATTCGCTATGGAATTCGGTACGGAATGGCTCTAACGACAACTTTAGTGCATCCCCCCCCCCCCCTCTGTGTCTGCTTTGTTCCTGAACATTATAATGTCAGCAGTCCAGCGCTGTATTCTTTGTTCCAGCATCCACCCCTCAGCTCCTGATCCCTGTCATTTTTTTTTGAGGCACCCCTTCAACAAAGCTCACCTCCCCCATCCCCAGAAACAATTCTAACATATCAGTTGTCCCCTCTGCAGCCTGTTAAGGTGTGTGCAATTGATGGTTTCTAAGTTAAGTACTATACCCTTTCTATTTTTATATTCCTATTTTTTGGAAAAACTGTTTTTTGATGCACCTACATATGGAGTTATAAAGCTTTCATGGTTTGGGACTAATGATTGTACTGCAGGAAAATTGTTAAGGGAATAAGATTGTATTTCCCTCATGCCAGCTGTGAGGGGACATATATGTCCTCTTTACGTATATGTGTGCTATATTGTTGTACTACAATTTTTATTTAAGAAATATTTTTTATCACTTGATGATGCAAATGCTGGAGAGGTTGTACTTTGCAAATATTTTTTACATTTATACTGACCTTGTAGCATCATATTTCATTTATTATATGAATCTTCTATTGCTCTGTTTTGATATATACATTACTGGCATTGTATTAGATTGTTATTACTGTTCTTCGTGTTTGCATTATTTTTATTTTTATTTGTAGCTACAGCATGTAAACCAAAGTTGGCAGTAACTTCCTGTTGGAATTTATAATCTCTGTTCTCATATGTCAAATTTTGCCTGTAAGCCTTTTTCTCCAGTGACTGGGAGACATCCCTGCAGAGCAGAGGGGCAGCCTAGTGGTCAGTGCAGTGGACTTTAAACAACAGGACCCAGTACAAACCCCACCTTAATTCCTTTATATGTTACTAGCCGTTAAGCCCGTAAAAACGGGCAAGTATTGCAGCCCTCCTCTCTCCCCTGGCCTCATCCCATCCACCGATCCTCCCCCCATATCCAGCAACCCTCCTCTTTCCCTTGGCCTTCTCCCTCCCCCTCGTCCAGCAACCCTCCTCTCTGCCCTGCTCTCACCCCATGTCCAGCAACCATGCCCTCTCCCCCCTGCCCTCCCCCCATGTCCAGCTACCCTCCTCGCCGCCGCTCCCTCCCCCCTCCATGCCGGGCCCCCTGCACTGACCTGACAGCGCCTCTCACCTCCATGTGAAAGCGCTGCAGGCAGCAGCAGATCGCTCTGCTGCTGCCTGCAGCGCTTCCACACGGAGGTGAGTGGCGCTGTCAGGTCAGTGCAGGGGGCCCGATATGGAGGGGGACGGGAGCGGCGGCGGGGATGGGGGGTGGAGGTTGGTTGGCGCGATGTTCGTTTCCAGGTGGCGTGCAACAGTCCGACTCTGTTTCCCTCTCTGTTCCACCCTCTGACGTCATGACATCTTGACGCGAGGGCGGGACAGAGAGGGAAGTCTGTACTGCGCATTTGCAGGTGAGTCGGTCACTTGCCGTTTATATGTTTGATTGTGAGCCCTCCAGGAACAGATAAAAACCTACTGTACCTACAGGAACACCACTACGGTAGCCATCACACTTTTAGGTACAGTCAGTGGCGTAGGAAGGGGGGCGGGGGGGCGGTCCGCCCTGGGTGCACGCCGCTGGGGGGGGGTGTTGGTTCCGCTGGTTCCCTGCTCTCTCTGCCCCGGAACAGGTTACTTCTTGTTCCGGGGCAGAGAGAGCAGGGAACTAGCGGAGCCGACGCAGCTCCCAGCGACGTGCACTCGGGGCAGACCGGCCCTTTCCTACTTTAGTGGTAAGAATGCGCTCTGGGGAGGGGGTGCGCCACGGCGAACCGCCCCAGGTGTCAGCCGCCCTCGCTACGGTACTGGGTAAAGTAGGTATTTCTAGGTTCTAGGAGGGCTCACATATTTGTACAGAAATAAAAGAGTTAAAGTGAGAGTTACACCTGGGTCCTGTTGTTCAAACTCTATTGTACAGACCACCACGCTACTCTTCCACTTGCTTGCAGCTCTATTAGGAATGGCCGTAACACCTGAAGCTGTCATAGATCCTGGTATCCACTGCCATTTTCACTACTTAGGTGGGGAGGGAGGAGGTCAGTAACCACTCGGAGATGAAGGAGGGATCATGCTTTCATCCCTCCAGTGGTCAGCTACTCAATCAAGTCTTCTCCCAAAGTCAAGGTCATGGTCAAGGCTTCTCCCAAGCCTTTAATACATAGAGGGGCATAATCGAACGGGGACGACCATCTCTAAGGGCGTCCATCTCTAAGGACGTTCCGGCGAAGGGGCGGGGAAACCCGTATTATCAAAACAAGATGGACATCCATCTTTCGTTTCGATAATACGGTCGGGGACGCCCAAATCTCAACATTTAGGTTGACCTTAGAGATGGTCGACCTAAATGTTCGACCTTAGAAATGGTCGTCCCCGGTTTTCGGCCATAATGGAAACCGAGGACGGCCATCTCAAAAACGACCAACTCCAAGCCCTTTGGTCGTGGGAGGAGCCAGCATTTGTAGTGCACTGGTCCTCCTCACATGCCAGGACACCAACCGGGCACCCTAGGGGGCACTGCAGTGGACTTCACAAATTGCTCCCAGATGCATAACTCCCTTACCTTCAGTGCTGAGCCCCCCAAACCCCTCCTAAAACCCACTCCCCACAACTGTACACCACTACCATGGCCCTTAGGGATGAAGGGGAGGCACCTACATATGGGTACAGTGGGTGTCGGGTGGGTTTTGAAAGGCTCACATTTACCACCACAAGTGTAACAGGTGGGGGGGATATGGGCCTGGCTCCGCCTACCTGAAGTGCACTGCACCCACTTAAAACTGCTCCATGGACCTGCATACTGCTGTGATGGAGCTGGGTATGACATTTGAGGCTGGCATAGAGGCTGGAAAAAATGTTTTAAAATTTCTTTTTAGGGTGGGGGGGAGGTTAGTGACCACTGGGGGAATAAGGGGAGATCATCCTCGAGTCCCTCCGGTGGTCATCTGGTCAGTTCGGGCACCTTTCTGAGGCTTGGTCTTGAAAAAAAAGGTACCACGTAAAGTTGGCCAAATGCTCGTGAGGGACGCCCTTCTTTTTTTCATTATCGGCCGAGGACGCCCATCTCTTAACCACGCCCCATCCCGCCTTCGGTACACTGCCGACACGCGCCTGTGAACTTTGGTCATCCCCGCGACGGAAAGCAGTTGAGGACGCCAAAAATCGGCTTTCGATTATGCCGATTTGGGGCGACCTCGGGAGAAGGACGCCCATCTCCTGATTTGTGTCGGAAGATGGGCGTCCTTCCCTTTCGAAAATAAGCTAGATAGTGAGCTAGATTCTATATATCACACCTAAAAAATCAACGAAAAAAAATACACCTAAGCGTATTCTATAAACTGTGCCTAGCGCTCCTCCGCGTCACTAAAAATTAGGCATGGACTGAGTGTATTCTATAACAATGTGCATAATTTTTAGAAATGCCCACGACCTGCCGATGCCATGGCCATGCTCCTTTTTCAACTATGCGCCTTAGAATTTACACGCATTACTTTACAGAATGTGCTTAGACAATTGTGTGCGCAATTCTAATGACAATTAGTGTAAATAATTTGCTTGCTGATTGGCAATTATCGGTGCTGATTGGCTTGTTAGCTAAGTAAGTTGCACATGCAAATCCATAATACAATCGAATTTTTGAACGCAACTTAAGTTAATTATATAGAATCTAGGGAAGTGTGACTGACTATACACCTCTCTGCACCTGGACTAGCTTGCTACACACACTGTAACTTAGACCAGTTCCTTATGTCTTGTTTAACTGTCTAAAGAACTTGCCTTGAGTTTAGCCCCCCATCTATTTATCCCAACTGACTCTCTACCACCCATCATGTCTCCATCTATGTACCTGCACTTGGCCCCTCATCTACATGGTAAGCTGTATTGCAGAAAATCATTAGCATCATATCCATGTTATTTGAATGTTCTAATCATACTTATTAGATGTTTCATTGGTATTATGCTGACATCGTATTATATCTCTGTTATTTGAATTTCAGTGCTGTAAAATGGGTATATTTTTTATACTGTTTTATGGCAGTCCTATTATTAGGTTTTAATTTGCTGTTCTCAAGTTTACCTCATTTCTTGTATTTATGTTTATATTTGGTCATTTTTACTATTGTTATGCTATTAACAAATTTTATGCTAAAATGTACCTGCTGTATACCGCCTTGGGTGAATCTCTTCATAAAGGCGGTTAATAAATCCCAATACATAAATCAGGGCATCTTTTTGTAACCTGAAAGACGCCCTTAATAAAGGACAAAGTTTTCATCCACCCCTCTGCCTGCTGGTTAATTAAGGATTGGAGCAGCAACTTGATCCTGGAGCCAAAGGACATGAATGAGAAGCCCTTCTCAGGAGCTGGACTACTAGAGGAGGGACGTGTAGAAGACTAATCTTCTTGGGACGAATCTGTATGGAAGTGGATCCCAAAGAAGACAGGTACAGTCAGTGGCGTAGGAAGGGGGGGGGGCGGGAGGGGCGGTCCGCCCCGGGTGCACGCGCTCGGGGGGTGCTGGCCCCGCTGGTTCCCTGCTCTCTCTGCCCCGGAACAGGTTACTTCCTGTTCCGGGGCAGAGAGAGCAGGGAACCAGCGGGGCCGATGCAGCTCCGAGTGACGTGCACTCGGGGGCGGATCGGCCCTCCCGCAGGTAAGAATGCGGTCCGGGGGGGGGGTTTGCGCTCCGGGGGGATGCGCTCCGGGGGGTTGCGCCGCAGAGGGGGGGTCACGCCGTGCTGCACCCGGGGGGGATGCGCAGCGGCGACCCACCCTGGGTGCCATTAGCCCTCGCTACGGCACTGGGTACAGTGCAGGCTCAGTGGGGCTCATTTTCAAAGCACCTAGATTTTCAAAGTTTCATGGGTACTATGGAACTTTGTAAGTCTAAGTGCTTTGAAAATATGCCTCAGTGGACAGTGTTTTATTCAGTAGGGAAGAGGTTTGCCCTGGTACACAGTAAACCTTTTGCCCCAAAAGACTGATTATTATTGAAAGGGATCACAGATACAAATAAAGGAAGAGTGTCCAGACAGAAAGACTGCCTCAAAGAAGTAACTATTTTGCATTTATTAAATTACATAACAAATATGCTTGTATTCCACAAATACTGTGAAGTTCTATGCAGATAACAATACAAGAAGACCTGGCAGGATCCTGGGTATGCACATCAGAAAAAGAAAATTATAATATAACACCTGTAAGTATTTCTTTACAAGATGTGTTTTTAAAACCTTTCAAAACATTTTATAACTTTGTATTCTTCTAAGACCAACAGGTAGCGCATTGTATAATGTTGGTGCCTGATACATAAAACCCGATGAAAAAAACAAAAGTGAATTCTCTTAACCCCCAATATTCAGCCAATGGTGGTCAGCGGTTTTTTAAATGCTAACCATCGCTGGCTGAATTAGCCCCCAATATTCGGTGCTGGGACATGTCTGTCTAGGCTGATTGAGCTTATGCGGGCCCAGCCGACAAAAGCTGTGCTAAATTAGGCCGCTTAGCATTGTGGATCCCGGCTGAATATCAGGACGGCACCTGCATAACTTGAAGATTCTTTTTTAAACTGCAGGATCCCCCTCCTGTCCCCCCTCCTTCCTTCCCACCATCCCCCCCAGCCTGTACCGAGTTTAACTCCCCCCGCAACATCGCTCCTGCCAACCCCCATCCCCAACCCAAATGCTGGTTGGTAGATAGGTAGGTAGGCCCCTTCCAGGTCTACCTTTTAATCCCTGGTGGTTCAGAGGGTCATTGGAAGCAGGAGCACAGCCTCCTCGCTCCTGCCCCTAGCAGCTGGCCATTGAAAATGGCTGCCGCGACCTCTCACATTCCTGCCTCCAATGACCCTCTAGACAACCAGGGATTAAAAGGTAGGCCCGGGGAGGCCTACCAGCGCTTGGGTTGAGGGTTGGGGGGGGGGGGGGTTAAACTCGGTGCAGGCTGGGATCCTGCAGTTTAAAGAAGAATCTTCAGCCTGATATTCAGTGCCGGCACCCACAACGCTAAGCGGTCTAATTTAGGACAGTTATTGAGCATTCCCATGGGGCGGAGTCAGCACTTAACCAGTTAAGGTAACCACACAAATAGGACCACGTAAAATGCAGTCAAATCTTTATGCAGTTCTTCATAGCCAGTTAAGTGCCGAATATCGCACTTAACTGGCTATGTTTCAGCTGTCTCCCTATACCCAGAATTCAATGCTGGGGCTCAGACATGGCCCAATATTGAATTTCCAGGTTTAACACCGGCAGCTAGCAGCACCGGCTGAATATTGGGCCCGATATTTTTAGTGGATATATATTTGGTGAAGGTTTTTTCCATTTGGCACCAGTCCTGACACACTGTTTTGACACCTGAAGATAAGTACCATTGTTTGAACATTATTCATAGAGACAACTTAGTTTTGCCAACATGGCACAATTTAACTTTGTGCAGTGACTGAGAAGGTGCCTTTAATGAGTGATGACATTGATGGGCACAATATAACTCTGAGCACAAATTTCACAATTTTTATAGTTATCCTATATAATAATTTGCACGTTCAACGTTCCATCGCTGCCTGACTGCCTGGGTTCGTAACATATCATGACATCAACCAGCCTCCAGCGTTCCATTCATCCACTGCCCCACCCTTGCGTCAAAAACGTAATGACGTCAGAGGGCGGAACAGTGAGAGGCAAGGCAACGCTGGAGGCGAGCTGACGTCAGGATGTTACCAACGGAAGGGAAGCCAGCCAGGCCAGCCAGAAAATGATGAGGTACAAAGGAAGAGAGAATCGCGGCACATCGAGGGGAGGGCAGCGTAGGGCACAGCAGAGCAGAATCGATGGACATGGATGGGATGGGATGGGAGGAGAGGACAGGAAAGAAGAGAATCGCGGGACAAGGATGGGAGGGCAGGGAACAGGAGAATCGCTGGACCAGTGGCGTAGCCAAGGGTGGGCTGGGGTGGGCCCAGGCCCACCCACTTTAGGATCAGGCCCACCAAGTAGCAGCACACCTATAATGTGGCTGACAGGGACCCCAAGCCCCACCAGCCAAAAACTCCCAACAACTGTTTGCTGCCGGTGAAAATCTGCTATTTAAAAGGTATATGGGGGAGAGGGGATGTTTGAAAGACCATATGGCATGCAGGCGAGAGAGGGAGAAACCAAATCACTTGTAGGACAAGGCGGAGTTCTGCCCACCCACCTTGGGTCCAGGCCCACCTGAACTTGGGTGTCTGGCTATGCCCCTGCGCTGGACATGGAGGAGAGGGGATGGGATGGGAGGGGAGGGGAGGGAAGGGAAGAATCGCTGGACATGGAGGAGAGGGCAGGGGAGAGACAAAAAATCGCTTACAAGAGAGCCTTCCTGGGGCCCGTTTCATTGTTGAGGAAACGGCCTGGGTTCCACTAGTCATTGATATTTGTTTGTCATTTAGGTGCCCTTTTACTAAAGCTTAACATGCACTAACAGAATTTAGCACTCACTAAATCTTTATTAAAAGGGCCCCCTTACAGTATTACTTAATATAAATAAATAAAGAAGTTTTTTGATTTATAGACATAACCCAGTATTTTATATTTTGGAGTCTTCAGCAAATATTTTATTTGACTTTTCCTTTTCAATTTGATTTGTGATATTTGCAATGTCACCTTTTTATACGATGCAGGGCTGGTGACAGGGGTGTGGCTACTCTGGGATTGTGTCTACTCTAGGGGTGGAGCCATGAGTAGTCATCCCACCCCCGAAGGTTTGCCCTGTATAAGTATCAGCACCGAAGCACTGCATAGAATACTTTGCACTTTAGCCGTGCTGCATGATATGATTAAATTTTCAGAGTTATTGATTTTGCTGGATACAGATATATAAAAGTGTTTTTTATAACTTGCTCAGAATCAGAAAGCAGATCTGGCCCCATCCTCCCCCTTCAGACCACTGATACCTGACAGGAAAGAACTGTTAAATGGTCAACCAGTGTGTAACAAAAGCAGACTGAGTGGATACAGGTGAGTCGATCAACACCCTTCTCCAAGAACGGAATTTGTATATTGACAGCAACCAGAGAGACTGGATATTACAAAAGACCGACCATCTATCTGAAACTCAATCTTGTCAAGTACATTCTGGGGTGTGTGTACCACAGTAGTTGGTCAGCCAGGAAACATGTGACCAGCTACCAAGCTTCCAACTGCAAAACCAGAAAGAACTAGTTTCAGCTATCACTGAGTTTTGACTGGATTAATACACCTCACCTGACTGCAACTCTGGTCCAACAAGAATTATAAAAACTGGATTCTTACTGAATTCTCTGTTGCCAGATGGGCGGTTTTCCCGCCCAATTGGGACGCCAGCTGCGGGAAATTTTTGAAGGCTGCGGGTTTTGGGCAGAGTCAGAGGCGGGGTTAATGACGTCAGGAGGCGGGGTTAATGACATTGGAGGTGGGGTTAATGATGCCGGAGGGGGGGTTAATGACATTGGGGGCGGGGTTTGCCTTTATGCGGTTTTGGGCTGGTTTGGGGTTGGTTTCGGGCGGGGAAAATTTTTTAAATCTGGCAACCTCTGCACTGCTTTCTCTGGGCCTTCACTGAATCTCTCTGGGCCTTGCTGGTCTCCACACACCCAAGGTAAGACTTTCTTCAGGTTCCACTCCATCCAATCTGCACATAGAAGACCTCTCCCAGCAGGGATCACCATCAAAACTACAGAGACAAGACCTCCTTCACCACTCCAACCAGCGGCAGAAAGAATACATCTGAGCCTCAGTCAAAGTGAGCTACTATTAACCCAGAATAATTAATAATTCTGCCTTGCTAACACTATTTATCTCGTGGCACATTTCCCTTGTATAAGATCCCTTAATGGAGCTAAAATTATTGCATTACCTGTATTGTAAATAAACTTTATCCGTACCTAAGAATAAGAATCTGGTCCTTATATTTCCTTAAACATTATACAGACCAGGTTAGTGCAATTCCCCAATATATATATATCTTTATTACATCTGAGCCTCTTTTTGTTATACTTTTAGTGAAGGAGGAAAATATTCTCATGCATGCTGAAAGTGCTAATATTTATTTATTTTTGTTACATTTCTACCCTGTGCTTTCCCACTCATGGCAGGCTCAATGTGACTTACATATTGTATACAGGTACTTATTTGTACCTGGGGCAATGGAGGGTTAAGTGACTTCCCAGAGTCACAAGGAGCTGCCTGTGCCTGAAGTGGGAATTGAACTCAGGTCCTCAGTTCCCCAGGACCAAAGTCCACCACCCTAACCACTAGGCCACTCCTCCACTGTTGCTACTATTTGAGATTCTACATGGAATGTTGCTAGTGGAATAGCAACATTCCATGTAGAATCTCCAATAGTAGCAACATTCCAAATAGAATCTCCAATAGTATCTATTTTATTTTTGTTACATTTGTACCCTGCGCTTTCCCACTCATGGCAGGCTCAATGCAGCTTACATGGGGCAATGGAGGGTTAAGTGACTTGCCCAGAGTCACAAGGAGCTGCCTGTGCCTGAAGTGGGAATCAAACTCAGTTCCTCAGTTCCCCAGGACAAAAGTCCACCACCCTAACCACTAGGCCACTCCTCCACTCCAGTATATAGCGCACCAGAGCCTCTTATTCTGGGCATAGCAAGTTAAGGGGTCCTTTTACTAAGCTGCACTGAAAAATGGCCTGTGGTAGTGTAGACACGTGTTTTGGGCCTGCGCAGCATTATTTTTTAGCGCACTTACAAAAAAAATGCCTTTTTACCAAAAATGGACGTGCGGCAAAATGAAAATTGCCGAACATCCATTTTGGGTCCGAGACCTTACCGCAAGCCATTGACCTAATGGTAAAGTCTCGGGCGGTAATGGTCTACGCGTGTCAGAAAATAAAAAAATATTTTTCAGATGAGCGTAGTGGATGCGTGCCAAAATTGAAATCACCGCAAGGGCCAAGCGGTAACCGGGCGGTAACTCCAATTTGGCGCGCGTTGGGCACGCATTGGTGCCTGCGCAGCTTAGTACAAGGACCCCTGAGTTCACAATTGCACTGGATCATGCTCTCCCTATATTGACTGGATCCTAATATGAGTGAACAATTTGTCATTTTAAAAGAGCTGAAATTGTTCAACAGGCCAGATATAAGACGTGATGTGGGAGGAGCTGATGTTGGGTCATATAAACGATTTCATTTGCATCTACCTGATTTGGATAATCTCTATTGGTCAAATTGTGTCTCTGCCCCTAAGCTCAGCATCTCTTCTTTCTGTCCCTGTTCCTCCCCATGTTCAGCTTCTCCCCCACTTTCCTTTCCTCTTCCACATCCCATTCTAGGGCCAGCATCTCTCCCTCTATCTCCCCTACTGCTCTGTAAAATTTGAAAAAATAAGGCCTCAAAAAGAGCCTGAGAGAGAAATGGAAGATGTCCACGTCACTTACAGCTTACTAAACAGGCAGTACTGCTGTTTCCTTGCTCTCAGTTTCACTGTCACTCAAAGACTTTCGCATAGCCCATTTATGGAGCCGGCTGTAGATGGGGAAACCCTCGTTTTCCCGAAAGATGTGCATCCCAGTAATGTCATTCCAATGTACAGTTGTTTGGATGTTTTCTGCTGAGAATTCCTGGAGTAGTTGCTTCTCATCTTTATCAAGGGCTACGAACCCAAAAAACTGTTTAATGTTGCCAGCTGCCAGGATCTTAGCGTGGACTTCAGCGGTGCGCTTGAACAGCTGGCTCTCATTGGAACGATACTGGGACCAGTATTCTTCTTGTCGGTAACCAAGGGTTGAACAACACTGTTTCAAGCATTTGAGGATAAAAACCGTGATAGCAACCGTTCCCAGCAGCAGCCACCCGATGAGCTGAGGACACAATCAGAAAGAAATATTCAGTCCAAGGAGCATAGCAAAGTCTTCAGTGAATGGTGCAATGTGTGTACTACATTGTACATGGTCAGGCTGCTATTTTTCCCATGTGTTATATGTGAATAATCTGAACTTTTACATTTCCTAATGTTAGAATCATTTTTCTAGTCTTTTAGGGGGGAATTCAGTAAATGATTCCCAAAATTAGGCCCTGATATGATCTACACTATACTAGGTATTCTGTAAAGGCTACTCTGAATGGCCGGTGCAGCCCAGTAAGCCCAGTAAGAGTAGCAGGAGGTGTCAACCTCTGGAGGGCACCCAAAGTCACCGCAAGCCCTGTTTACCTGTTGCACTGGCTACTGGGATATTGTCTCTCTTCCCTTCCTCATAGGTCTGGCATTGACGCTCTACCTCTTCCTTCAAATCCTCACCCCCCCCCCTACAGTCCACCATTCTTTCTCTCTTCTCTTCCTTCCTCTCCGTATAACTCACCCTGACTCTCTGCCATCAGTCAGTGATACAAGCAAGCTGCCTCAGGCCTTCCCTCATCGGGGGCCTGTCCTCTGATGCAATTTCCTGTTTCCGTGAGGGTGGAGCCCAGTTGAGGGAAGACCCGAGATAGCCCACTTCTGTCACTGACTACTGCCAGAGAGTCAGGGTAAATGATTTTTAGATGCAGGGGGCTGAAAAAGGATGGGGCAGCAGGTGGGAGAAGTGGGATGGAACTGACGGCTGAAAAGGGGAGCAGGTGGGACAAGGGAGCCGGAACTGGAGCTGAGGTTGAAAAGGAGGGCAGGTGGGAAGAAGGGCAATAGAACAGGGAGCTAAAAAGGGGAGCAGGTGGAAGGCTGGTGCTGGAACTGGGGGATGTAAAAGGGGGGCAAGTGGGAGAAAGGCAATGGAACAGGGAGCTGAAAAGGGGGCTAGAGCTGGAACTGAGGGTGAAAAGGAGAGCAGGTGGGAGAAGGGCAATAGAACAGGGAGCTAAAAAGGGGAGCAGGTGGAAGAAGAAGGCTGGTGCTGGAACTGGGGGATGTAAAAGGGGGGGCAAGTGGGAGAAAGGCAATGGAACAGGGAGCTGAAAAGGGGGCTAGAGCTGGAACTGAGGGTGAAAAGGAGAGCAGGTGGGAGAAGGGCAATAGAACAGGGAGCTAAAAAGGGGAGCAGGTGGAAGAAGAAGGCTGGTGCTGGAACTGGGGGATGTAAAAGGGGGGGCAAGTGGGAGAAAGGCAATGGAACAGGGAGCTGAAAAGGGGAGCAGGTGGAAGAAGAAGGCTGGTGCTGGAACTGGGGGATGTAAAAGGGGGGGCAAGTGGGAGAAAGGCAATGGAACAGGGAGCTGAAAAGGGGAGCAAGTGGGAGAAGGGGGCTGGAGCTGGAACTGGGAGCTTGAAAAGAAGGAGCAGGTGGGGGAATGGGCTGGAGCTGAGGGCTGAGCTGGAGCTGGGGGCTGCAAAGGGGGGCAGGTGGGAGAAAAGGGGCTGGAGCTAGAGCTGAAAAAGGGGGCAGGTGGGAGAAGGAGGCTGGGGTTTGGAAATGGCCCTGGTTTAGGAGCCAGGAGAAGGCTAGGGATAGCAAAAGGTGGCTGGTGCTGGCAGATGGTAGGGGGTGACAGAAATGGTCTGATGCTGGAGGCAGATGCAAGAAGTTGCTGATGCTAGGGCTGGGGCAGAGAGAAGGGGTGTCAGAGCTATCAGACTAGTGTTGGGTTTGGAGATGGGGTTAATGAAGGGATCTAACGTTACGCATGAGAAGGGGTCTGGGGTCTGACAAAGGGCAGATGGGATATAAGGGTTGGAGGCTGATGCAGGCGCTGGGCGCAGGAAAAGAAGGATAGATAGAGCTCCAGTCTTGCAATTCAGAGGTGGCCAGTTCAAATCCCACTGCTGTTCCTTGTGATCTTGGGCGAGTCACTTAACCCTCCATTGCCTCAGGCACAAATTAGATTGTGAGCCCTCCTTGGACAGAGAAATATCCAGAGTACCTGAATGTAACTCACCTTGAGCTACTACTGAAAAAGGTGTGAGCAAAATCGAAATAAATAAATATTTGAGATTCTACATGGAATGTTAAAGTTGCTATTCCACTAGCAACATTCCATGTAGAAGCCTGCTCTTGCAGCCGCGCAGGAATGTTGCTACTATTGGAGGTTCTAGATGGAATGTTGCTACTATTTGAGATTCTACATGGAATGTTAATGTTGCTATTCCACTAGCAACATTCCATGTAGAAGCCTGCTCTTGCAGCCGCGCAGGAATGTTGCTACTATTGGAGGTTCTAGATGGAATGTTGCTACTATTTGAGATTCTACATGGAATGTTAATGTTGCTATTCCACTAGCAACATTCCATGTAGAAGCCTGCTCTTGCAGCCGCGCAGGAATGTTGCTACTATTGGAGGTTCTAGATGGAATGTTGCTACTATTTGAGATTCTACATGGAATGTTAATGTTGCTATTCCACTAGCAACATTCCATGTAGAAGCCTGCTCTTGCAGCCGCGCAGGAATGTTGCTACTATTGGAGGTTCTAGATGGAATGTTGCTACTATTTGAGATTCTACATGGAATGTTAATGTTGCTATTCCACTAGCAACATTCCATGTAGAAGCCTGCTCTTGCAGCCGCGCAGGAATGTTGCTACTATTGGAGGTTCTAGATGGAATGTTGCTACTATTTGAGATTCTACATGGAATGTTAATGTTGCTATTCCACTAGCAACATTCCATGTAGAAGCCTGCTCTTGCAGCCGCGCAGGAATGTTGCTACTATTGGAGGTTCTAGATGGAATGTTGCTACTATTTGAGATTCTACATGGAATGTTAATGTTGCTATTCCACTAGCAACATTCCATGTAGAAGCCTGCTCTTGCAGCCGCGCAGGAATGTTGCTACTATTGGAGGTTCTAGATGGAATGTTGCTACTATTTGAGATTCTACATGGAATGTTAATGTTGCTATTCCACTAGCAACATTCCATGTAGAAGCCTGCTCTTGCAGCCGCGCAGGAATGTTGCTACTATTGGAGGTTCTAGATGGAATGTTGCTACTATTTGAGATTCTACATGGAATGTTAATGTTGCTATTCCACTAGCAACATTCCATGTAGAAGCCTGCTCTTGCAGCCGCGCAGGAATGTTGCTACTATTGGAGGTTCTAGATGGAATGTTGCTACTATTTGAGATTCTACATGGAATGTTAATGTTGCTATTCCACTAGCAACATTCCATGTAGAAGCCTGCTCTTGCAGCCGCGCAGGAATGTTGCTACTATTGGAGGTTCTAGATGGAATGTTGCTACTATTTGAGATTCTACATGGAATGTTAATGTTGCTATTCCACTAGCAACATTCCATGTAGAAGCCTGCTCTTGCAGCCGCGCAGGAATGTTGCTACTATTGGAGGTTCTAGATGGAATGTTGCTACTATTTGAGATTCTACATGGAATGTTAATGTTGCTATTCCACTAGCAACATTCCATGTAGAAGCCTGCCCTTGCAACCGCGCAGGCTTCTGTTTCTGTGAGTCTGACGTCCTGCATGGAACGTTGCTAGTGGAGGAGTAGCCTAGTGGTTAGTGCAGCTCCTTGTGATCTTGGGCAAGTCACTTAACTCTCCATTGCCTCAGGTACAAACTTAGATTATGAGCCCTCCAGGCACAGAGAAATGCCTGATGTACCTGAATGTAACTCCCCTTGAGCTACTGCTGAAAAAGGTGTGAGCAAAAGCCAAATAAATAAGTAAATAAATAAATAAATAAATAAACCATGCAGGTGAAGCTGGAGGGGCAGAGGGATGGGTACTGGGGTCAAGGTGAAGGAAAGATAGAGTAAATAAATACTGGAGAATGAGATAGGTGGACAGATGCTGGACAAGGGACGAAGGAAGTATGGAGGCAGAGGCAAAAGATGATGGGGAAAGGGGGGAAAAAGAGGGAGGATTGTGAAAAAGATGGGGGACAAAGGAAGGGACAGATCTTTGAAGGAGGTGAGAAAGGGTGGAAATAGGAGAGGCAAAAGGGAAAATAGGAGCCTGAAAAAGAAGATAAGATACAAAGCAGTGCTTGGCAAACTTTTTTGTGGCTATAATAACTTAATGATAGTAGCCAAATAAAGTTGTGTGGACCCCCCCCCCCCCCCCCCCAGAGGTGCAGAATAATGATGCACTTATGGAGAACTCACCCAGGTCATGACCCCAAATGTGGGTTTTGTGACCGCATTTGGAGTCTTGACTCACAGTTTGGGAAGCAAAGGGACTGAAGTTGGAAAGGGAATGAGTGACAGGAAAGGAGCTGGGGCTGGAAAGGGGTGAGAAGCAGAGAAGATAGGCTGGGGAGGCAATTAATACAGAGGGTGGAAATGAGAGACTAGAAAGTAGGTGAAAAACGGGAAATAGGAGACTGGTGGAAGAATAAGCCACAGAACAAGGGAGGTAAGCGCAGGAAGCAAAAAGAAGGTAAATAGGTGAATGACAAAGACTGAAGATTGAGGGGAGGGTGTCACGGTGGACTACCATTTTGGCACAGTCTGGGGGAGCTGATGTACTTCCGGGTGTTGATGTCAGACACACTGGGGTTCTTCGCGTGCCTACCCAGTTTGCTGCCTCAGCTTTTGCTCAATTCATCTCCAGTTAGTGTTGTGCTTTGCTCTGTCGTCTGCCTGCCTTTGATCCTAATAGACCTCGGATTCTACCTGGACCGCTGCCTACCTTTGAACCTGCTGGACTTTGGATTCTGCCTGGACCACTGACAGCCTTTGACCCTGCTGGACCTTGGATTCAGACTGGACTGCCGCCTGCCTTTGACCCTGCGTGACCTCAGATTCTGCCAGGACCATCACTTGCCTTTGACCTTGCTTGACCCCGGATTCTGCCCGGACCATCACCTGCCCTGACACTGCCTGATTTTGGATTCTGCTCTGTTCCACCTCCTCCAGATACCCAGTCTACTTCCCTCTGCACCTTAACTGTGTCATCCTGGCCGTCTGCACCTGGGGGCTCAACCTCCAGAGAATGGCGGTTTGTGCAGGTGAAGACCTAGGGGCTTGTAGACTGCCAATCTCTCTTGAGAAAGGCACAAGGGCTCACCATTTACATAAAAACATAACATAAGAGTAGCCATACTGGGTCAGACCAATGGTCCATCTAGCCCAGTATCCTGTTTTCCGAACAGTGGCCAAGCCAGGTCACAAGTATCTGGCAGAAACCCAAATCGTGGCAACACTCCATACTACAAATCCCAGGGCAAGCAGTTGATTCTCATGTCTGCCTCAATAGCAAACTATGGACTTTTCCTCCAGGAATTTGTCCAAACCTTTTTTAAACCCAGATATGCTAACCGCTGTTACCACATCCTCTGGCAAAGAGTTCCAGAGCTTAACTATTCGTTGAGAGAAAAAATATGTCCTCCTATTTCTTTTAAAAATATTTCCACGTGACTTCCTCGAGTGTCCCCTAGTCTTTGTACTTTTGGAACAAGTAAAAAAATCGATTTACTTCTACTCGTTCTACACCTCTCAGGATTTTGTAGACTTTAATCATATCTGTCTTCCAGACTGAAGATCCCTAACCTCTTTAGCCTTTAGCCTTTCCTCATACAAGAGGAGTTCTATCCCCCTTATCATCACTTGACTACCCACCTGACATGTGACAGAGAGGGAAAGGAGGAATAAAATCTAGCTGCAGGTAAGTTAAAAAAAAAAAGGGGCAAAATGAGAGAAATGGCGAAAAAAAGAGGCAGAAAGATCAGAGTCAGAGGCCTCGATGCTCAAAACTCTGGCACTTTTCCAAATAGCGCCATAAAAATATTGCCGGAACAATGCAGAAGAAGAATGCCCTAATGCGCAACGCTAACAAGATACAAATATAGGCGAGCTCGTAGCGCTGAGCATTAAGTGGAAGGATTGTGCTTTGGCACAGGAGGATTGTGCTTGGCGCATGCGCAGAAGAGTTCCGTGGTAAGCTTGGCTCCTTTGCTTATTGTAGGAACTCTTCATTAAATTACTACTTGACATTTCTAAAGCGCTACTAGGGTTACGCAGCACTGTACAATTTAACATAGAAGGACAGTCCCTGCTCAAAGAGCTTACAATCTAAGAGCTTACAATTAAATGTAGTTATTTGATAATATTGTAATTATTTACTAGGGTCTTTTGTTAACCCGCTCCGAACCTAGATTTAGGGAGAGAAGCGGGCTATAAGTACCCATCATAAGTACACTGAAACCTTCTGCTCAGTGTGCTGCTGCGGCTAGGAAAGCGAATAGAATGTTGGGTATTATTAGGAAAGGTATGGAAAACAGGTGTGAGGATGTTATAATGCCTTTGTATCGCCCCATGGTGCGGCCGCACCTTCAGTACTGTGTTCAATTCTGGTCGCCGCATCTCAAGAAAGATATAGTAGAATTGGAAAAGGTGCAGCGAAGGGCGACGAAAATGATAGCGGGGATGGGACGACTTCCCTATGAAGAAAGACTAAGGAGGCTAGGGTTTTTCAGCTTGGAGAGGAGACGACTGAGGGGAGACATGATAGAGGTATATAAAATAATGAGTGGAGTGGAACAGGTTGATGTGAAGCATCTGTTCACGCTTTCCAAAAATACTAGGACTAGGGGGCATGCGATAAAACTACAGTGTAGTAAATTTAAAACAAATCGGAGAAAAAGTTTCTTCACCCAACGCATAATTAAACTCTGGAATTCATTGCCGGAGAATGCGGTAAAGGTGGTTAGCTTAGCGGAGTTTAAAAAAGGTTTGGACGGCTTCCTAAAGGAAAAGTCCATAGACCGTTATTAAATGGACTTCGGGAAAATCCACAATTCCAGGAATAACATGTATAGGATGTTTGTACGTTTGGGAAGCTTGCCAGGTGCCCTTGGCCTGGATTGGCCGCTGTCGTGGACAGGATGCTGGGCTCGATGGACCTTTGGTCTTTTCCCAGTGTGGCATTACTTATGTACTTATCATCATCATCAGCAGCTCTTTAGCACTTACACGTGAAAATGTGCATATGCTAATACTCTATAATATATGAAACAGCCCAGCGTTGAATATCCGGGCTTAGCGCCAACCATGGGAGACAGCCTGGCTAACTCCCATGGTCTGAATATCGGCCCCAATTAGTGCAGACATCCCATTTTTATGATTAATTTAGCAGATGGTGGGGTAAATCTAAAACCTGGGGCCCCAATGTAGGTGCCCCAATGGGGGCACGCTTAGCGCCAATTCTATATTGGTTTCTAGGTACACCTAAGCCATTATAGAATATGACAGGTCAATGGGTGGGGTAAGTTGGCATGCCTATGTGCGCTATACAATGAGCGGGACTGACAGTATTCTATAAGTTGTACGCAATGCTTAGTCACACACCCGTGCAGTGTCCACGTCTACACCCCCATGGAGGATGGAATCAATTAATGGTGCCTATCATGCACGTAAGTTCTAGTAATCTGTAACATACACATGCTTTAGGCGACAGCGTTATGCAATTGCCACAGGTATCTTTCACCCCTTTTTTGAGTGTACTTTCCTAGACAGAACCCCCCCTGCTTCTATAAAGGTCGCCAAAAATTGCACGGCCCCGAATTTTGCACACAATTTAATAGAATAACGAGCCAATTAGTGCCAATAATTGGATTTTTAACAAGTAATTATTGGCACTAGTTAGATTTAATTGGGGATTACGCACATAGTTAAGTGTGGGATCTACGTCTAAAATTTACATGCAGCATAAAATGGGAGGGTCATAGGTGTTTCAGGGCAGATTGGGTGTGTGTTTTTGAGTTATGCATGTAATGACGGTGTTCCGCATGTAAATTTAAGCGTAGGCATTTGTAACACATTTTTGTTGGTGCAAATGGCACTGCTTAAATTTACACGCGACCTCTCCATATAAGCATTAATTCTATAAAGTACACCAAACTTTAGGCATGGCTTATAGAATATCACTTAAGCGCGGGGGGGGGGGGGGGTGGTGTTGGCACTGATTTTTTAGGCACCATATATATAGAATGGCCATCTTCAAATCTAAGCTAAAAGCCCACCTTTTTTATGCTGCTTTTAACTCCTAACCCTTCTTCACTTGTTCAGAATCCTTATTTTATCATCCTCACGTTAATATTCCCTTATCTCTTGTTTGTCCTGTTTGTCTGTCCTAATTAGATTGTAAGCTCTGTCGAGCAGGGACTGTCTCTTCATGTTCAAGTGTATAGCGCTGCGTACATCTAGTAGCGCTATAGAAATGATAAGTAGTAGTAGTAGTAATCTATCCCAACATGTTTTGTTGCTGTTGATTGCCGATTTTAATTTCCGAGCATTATTTCATAAAATATTTTAATGCTGAACTTAACAGAATGCTACATTACCTGGGATTCATATCTCAGTTTTCTTATTACATCTCCCTTAAGACTTACATCTTCCACTGGTATAGTCTCGCAGGGAAACTTGGCTAAAATGTCTGGTCCATATTGATGTGGAAAACCTTTCAAGCTGGAAGACTGTACAAATTCACTTAGGGCACAAACATATGCTTCGCCTTGGAGTAGAGAAATGACAGACCAGGTGATGGGGGCCACTATAGCCGGTCCCACAATGCACCCCAACAGCAAGAAGATGGCTGGGGGCGTACAATTCCTGGCTCCTCTCCTGCGACATTCCGCCACGAAATTCCATGTGTGGTTGCTCATGAGAATCCCAACTAGGAATAAGACCAGGGCGGGGATGCCAATTGCGGCAAGGCCATAGCGATAATTCCTCTTTGGGGCACAAGGGCATTGGAAAGCAGTAAAAGAATAAAGCCGCTGGCTCCCCAGAGTGCCCAGCACCACAAGGCAATTGAATATCACCACATTTTGGCTTTTGAAAACTATGTACATAAATTTCATATGTTCCGTAATTAGCATAGACATTTTCATCGAAATGCTTGATTCAATAATATCCTTGATGCTGATGACAACCAAAGAGTTGATTTTGTTTTCTGGTCAGGGTTTACCCACAGATTCTCGAAAGCTGATCTTCTGAATCACAAATGTTCTCCACACCGAGAATGCTGCTACAGAAAAAGAAAAAAGACAAGAAATATGCAATTAAAAGAAAAAAGTCAACCTATCTCAACAGTTGTGCTGCCTCTTGTTCTTTTATCTCCAGCAGAAATGGAATTTGATATTCTATCGTGGCTGAAGAAATTTTTTAATATAGGGAAACCCCTCCCCATCCCCACCACAGGACTGAAAGAATAGTTAAGTAGGAGTCAAACTTGAAGAGAGATTCTGAAGAATAGACTGTGTGTGTTAGACTACTGCAACTCCATAGTGTAGAACCCTCTGTGTACCCAGCACTGTTGCTGAATTCTCCCCTTCCCCTTCCAAAGCCTTTACTCGCAGCTCTTTATTCCCTGTAATAACAGCAAAAAGCTTTTGCCTGTGTACCACTATCCCCTAATTCTAGAAACTTGTGTGCACAGTTTTATCTTAGTGTGCAACGTTGCACATGCAAGTTATAGAATAGCATTATATTTACATGTGTAACTTTTTAATATAATAATTATGTGGTAATTGGCATCAATGATCAATTATTGACTATGATTGGTATTAACAGATGCTAATTGGCAGTAATTAGCATTTACACATGTAACTGCCATTAGTTGGTATTCTATAAATTGCGTATGCATAATCCCAAGCCGGCAACTGCAAGGGGGTGTGGACCTGGGAGGGTTACGGCAGGTCGGCACGTTCCTAGGACTTACATGCACAGATTACAGAATACCAGAATTAACACGCCTTTGCACCAGCCATTGAGCTCACACCTAAAGTTAAGCGGACTTACACTAGTATCTAGAACAGTGATTGCACATTAAATTGCTGTTCTAGAACCCGGGTGTAGCATGCATCATTCTGATGCCTAACTTGAGGGGATCTGTAAAGAAATACCCCCTATGAGAGTTATTTTATGACAGGGCACCTATGATAAGAGGTTAAGAAGGTGCTCTACACTATTTATTTTTTCAGTAGGCACCTATTTTTCTTTATAAAATACCAGCATAAGTGGTAGGCAAAGACATTTACACCATCCCTAGGGCAGATTAAAATGTTCATGCCAATATTTGTTGGGTACACACAGAAATTATAATATTTTATAATCTATGTATGTACTTTGCACTCTGCCAACACTTCACCCAAACTCCACCCCTTGTGCATGTCCACTGGCAAAGTACCCGCATCATGTCATAGCACATACTTTTACACTGGTTTGGAAGGTGTCAGTTATATGCATATGGTGCCACATCTACATGTAATAATTAAAATACCCTAAAATGGGCCCATATTTTACCGCTTAAAGCGTCAGCCCTCTTATAGAAACCTAGAGATCATTTTTACGACTGGATACCTTCCTTTAGGTGCCCCAAGGTCACATGAGAGGAGCCTATTTGATAATGGAACCAAGGCTCCTAGGTTCTGTTACAGAATACTGGCATAACCCGGTACCAATGTGTCCAACATGTTGATGCCCACACTTACGCCAGCCATACAGCTGGCATAAGAGAGGGCACCTAAATATGGCAGGGTGTGTAAGTTAGAGTATTTTATAAGTTACCCACATAAGTGGAATCCCGCCAATGTCCCACCCATGCTCCATCCATCTGTATACCCCCTTGTAAATACCTGCTATGTAAGTTAAGCAAGTATTTGCAGAAAAGCAGACAGGCAAAATATTGGCATTTATACACATAAATGTGATCACCTAGTTTATAAAATTGCCCTTCACGTGTATAGTTAAGCATGTATTGTTAATTTAGGGTTCTTTTCTCACTGGACTAAATTAAATCACTTAGTTATATGGATAGAGACTGAGTATCACCACTATTTGTAGAGCTGGTTGTTCTCACTCACCTATAATTATACCCCAACACTATTTATATAGGACCAAATTCTATAAATAATGCTAAAAAATTGGCACTGAAAAAATAATGCGCTAAGCGCTATTCTAAAAATGGCGTTGAAAGGTAGGTTCTGATTATAGAATTCACTTAGTGCCGGGATCAGTGCCTAACTTTAGACTCAAAGATTTACACCAAGAGGGGCATTTTCGAAAGGTCGTCCAAGTCTGAATTTGGACGTCCTCACGAAGACGTCCAAAATTAGGTTGGTATAATTGAAAAATAGTATGGACGTCCTTAGACATTCCAAAATCGCAGTGCGAAACGTCCAAACCAGGGACGTCCAAAGTGTAGTAAAAAGGATGTGTTTCTCGCAGAACTGTAGAAGGATGGCCATCTTACAGAACCACCATCCTTTGGCAGTTCTGCAAGAAACACATCCTTTTTACTGTACTTTGCACTATGAATGTTATTTATATTTCCCGTACCTGGATGTTCCGCTGCCAACATATCAGATTTTCAGAATATCCATAAGAGAGATTTGCATGCTTATCACCTCTGCTCTGTTTTCAGTTTAAAATTCATATGCTTACCCACAGTACCAGTTGCATCTATCCCACTAGCAGTCAAACTGATGGAGAGCATGGTGGCCAAACAACTTACTGATTACATGGACAAGTTCTCAATACTACAAGAATCACAATCAGGATTTCGCCCCCTCCATAGTATCGAAACTGTGCTAGTCACTCTCCTGGCCAAATTCAAGCAGGAATTAGCTACAGGTAAAAGCATACTTCTCCTCCAATTCGACATGTCAAGCGCATTCGACATGGTAAACCACAATATACTACTAAGACTCCTAGACTACATCGGAATTGGTGGAAATATACTCAGCTGGACCAAGGGTTTTCTAATCACCAGAACATACCAAGTGAAATCAAATTCAAACATATCACCACCGTGGAAAGCAGACTGCGGAGTACCTCAAGGATCACCACTATCACCAATACTTTTCAACAAAATGATGATCCTGCTGGCTAAGTCCATATCCAATCAAGGTCTCAACCCATTCATCTACGCAGACGATGTCACAATATACATTCCCTTCAGACATGATCTAACAGAAATCACCAATGAAATCAAGCTTGGTCTGAACACTATGGACTCATGGGCAAACTCATTTCAACTGAAACTGAGCACTGACAAAACACACTGCCTCATCCTCTCATCTCAACACAATACGTACAAACCCACAACCATAAACACCCCAGACCACACCCTCCCTATCTCAGATAGCTTGAAAATACTCGGCGTTACAATCGACCGCAACCCTACATTTGAGAGCCAAGTGAACTCCACAACAAAGAAAATGTTCCACTCAATGTGGAAACTTAAACGCGTAAAACCTTTCTTCCCGAGGGAAATATTTCGTAACCTAATACAATCAATGGTATTAAGCCATGCAGACTATTGCAATGGAATCTATGCGGGATGTAAAGAACAACTCACAAAGAAACTCCAGACAGCTCAAAACACAGCAGCCAGGCTGATATTTGGTAAAACACGATTCAAAAGTGCCAACCCCCTCCGAGAAAAACTGCATTGGCTCCCAATCAAAGAACGTATTACCTTCAAAATCTGCTCCCTGGTCCACTAAATTATCTATGTCAAAGTCCCAGGCTACATGACAGACCTCATAGATCTACCAACCAGAAACACAACCAGATCATCGCGAACATACCTAGACCTCCACTACCCAAACTGCAAAGGACTCAAATACAAAGCAACCTACGCATCCAGCTTCTCCTATATAAGCACACAACTATGGAACTCACTGCCAAAAGCTGTGAAAACAACCTACGACCATCTAAACTTCAGGAAATCACTAAAAACCAACCTGTTCAAAAAGGCATACCCTACCGACCCAACATAAATGCCTACACTCTGCAAAACAGCAAAACCAAAGCTCATAATGGACACTATATAACCTCTCCTCTCTTCGATCCCCATTGTGCCTGAACCTTAATCGACCACCACAACATCACCATGTATTTGTTTCTCTAATGGCTTTACGGTACTATGTAAGCCACATTGAGCCTGCAAATAGGTGGGAAAATGTGGGATACAAATGTAACACATAAATAAATACATTTTTAAAGGCCACCCACTATACTTGTCTTCCTTATTGGTCCCATACCAAACATTTTGTGTACTTTGTTCATCAAGTGCATTCCTCCTCTTTCATCCAGCACTGTCCCTGGCTTGACTCTATAATCCAATAATAGAGCCAAAAAGAGGATATACGTACTTCCAAAGCCTATCAATTACAAAAATCCTTTTATTTCCTCTTACCTGGTGTTACTTAATTACTATCTTAGAAAAATGGAGGAAAAGCCTGAAGTAACCTCAAGTGACTCCGTTATTCACAGCTCAACGGCCTTCAACTTTACGGAGCACTCACTCTCATCATTGGCATAAAAACCTCCATAAATTCTTATGGCCTCTTTAATTTTAATCCTTAATGCTTTTGAAAACATTTTTTTAGTTTTTAAATTTCTTAATAAATAGAAACTTAGCTTTGCAGTAGCACGGTCTCTTTTTCTTTCCACAGCCAAGGCTACTGCAAGGATAAGTTTCTACGTTCAGGTTTGGTTTCCAGAGTAACCAAGCCATGCAAAGTAGCCTTTTTCTTAGATAATGGATATGCAAATAATTTTAGACAGATTGAAACCCAGATCTATTTGTGGCTCTCACTTTAAACACCAGATATAAACAGTGGGCTCTATTCTACAAAATTCTTGAGGTGAGCAACTTGAAAATTGCTAGTAGAAAGTTGGTCCATATCACTTTGTTCTTATGCTAATGAACAAATAAAATAAATAAATTTGGGCCTAGCACATTTTAACAGAGGACTTTCCCCACATTCTACGCCCAGATTTAGGGGCTCTTTTACCAAGCCATGGTAAAATGTGACCTGCAGTAGTGTGGGATTATCATGCAGCGAGGCAGGAAATTAAGGTCCTTAATGGCCGTGCAATAATTTTCCAATTGGCAAGTGGCTATTTACTGCCTAAACGGCAAACACAGAAGAAAGCGGACCTCCGCAATGGAAAAACCAAGAAAAGAACACAGCAAAGGTGACAAGATTGATGACGCCAAACAAACTTCTATTGGACTCAGAAAAAAGTTCACAGCAAGAGTTTATTCTTAAAAAACTGGACTCGACACGAGTCGTGTTTCGGCCGTTCAGGCCTGCCTCAGGAGTGTGAGCGTTTCATGCTTCGAGAACAGTGATGCTCGCACTCTCATCAAGAAGCTCAGAAGTTTTCTTTCTCCATTTTCCTAAGGTGTTGTTAGAGAAATCCAGTATTTGCACAAGACTCTCCTTATGAGAACCAATAGCACTTTGCCATATAGGGACTCCTGAGGCAGGCCTGAACGGCCGAAACACGACTCGTGTCGAGTCCAGTTTTTTAAGAATAAACTCTTGCTGTGAACTTTTTTCTGAGTCCAGTAGAAGTTTATTTGGCGTCATCCATCTTGTCACCTTCGCTGTGTTCTTTTCTTATTCACTGCCTGAGCCATTACCACCACCTATTTAGTAGGCAGTAAGGGCTCATGCGCTCCTCACATGGTAATTGGGCAAAGTATGACACTGGCCATGCGCTGCCCAATTACCACCGGGAACACCTCCTCCCCACCCCCACCCCCATGCTAGAAAATAAAAATGACTTTCTAGCACAGGAAATGGCGCGCGCCAAAAACAGAACTACCACAGGACACCAGGGTGCAACCGGCGATAGTGCTGTTTTCCACATGCTACCAGCATGGTAGCCTTACTGCCCTTTTGTAAAAGGGTCTCTTAACTTTGCACTTTTTATGGCTTTTTCTTTTTTTTTTTTTTTTTTTATTTGCAGGTCATGCACTACTGTTCCCATTAGTCTGCAAGACCTGCAAATAATGCAGGACATTTACCATCTCCTATTTTGAAGGCATTAAGTACTCTCACATTAGCCCTGTGTTATTCAGTTAGCATGCAGTAATTTAATGAAACTGTGTTTTAAGCCTGTGAAATGTATTGGATATTTTCCTGCATTAATTATGTCCTGAAGTGTATTTCTCCTATTTGGCCAGCAGATGGTGTTTCTTTGCTGAAAAGCTGTTTTCAGAGAAATGAATGTTCTCTCCCTTAGATTTAACACACAAACAGGAAGCAAGAAACAGTATATTTTTGAAATTTTCTTGTTCTGGGCTCTGATTGACCCAGGAGCACATTTTCATTTTGAGGAGAATGCTGGCTTTTGCTCCAGTCTTAGCCAGGAAGAAGAGAGAGACAGATCTCTTCGCTAAGGCCTTGTGAATAGTTACATGTGATAATGTGAGCAGCTATATGTCCTGATCTTCCCAGGTACTTTTCAGAAAGTATACAAATGTTTAGTTAGTGGTATAATTGATCCATATTTCAGTTACCTGTTATTGTTTGCTGATTGCACTTTGTTCCACTGTCCAACGTTTAAGACAATAAACAATATTTAATTTATTGCCTGTCTGTCTCGACTAATAAAGAATCCTGGTGGTTTGTATGTTGGGTCTCTGAGTGCTTTCTGGGACTGTGGGACCACTGGGAGTGTAGCCCCAGTAACCTAGAAATCACCGTGAATAATTTGAGAGCGGGAGACTTGCCCAGAGGCAGTTGTGACCCAGTCGGTGGGAGGAGGGTGCTAGTGTACAGCAGGCACGGCAGGTGCAGGTGGACCTGAGCTGTGCTGGGAATAGACCCTCTAAGTGGCTGCTGGGTAACCCCAGGCAGGTGACTAGGCATTTCGTGACAGTAATCCTACCTGCTAGTTGGATAATGTAGGAACACAACTCTCAGTCCATTACACACCCCCTCTATTTTTCATGCTAATATGCAGAATACCCCAAATTTTAACACACTCTGTAGTAGCTTGTTATATACTAATCCTGCGTTATGAGTCCCTAAATAAATAAAATTATGCCCAGTTTAAGGTACACTTTTCTCAGATCCATGGAAATGTACATCTGGCTCTTATTTTTTTGCATATCGCAAGAGCAAGGTAGACAGAGCTGCTGTTTTAATGTGCTGCCAGCTGAAGCCTAGCAAGTCCCTTCCTATATTAGTCCCACTGCAAAACCAACCTCCGGACAAGCGTGAACACAGTATGAAATCCCTGCCTCTTTAGAGCATGCAAGAAAAGTAACTGTGGTACTGGAATACAAAATTGAAAATGCTGCAATTCCTAGACCTATCAGAATTTGAAAAAACCAGACTATAATCCAGCTAATGCATGATTTCCCTTCCGCTTATAAACCATTTCATAAAAATAATGCTGGCAAATAACACATACCTTAGAATGCTGCAGTTTACTACCTGATGAGCTGCCCTCCAAATGGCTCATAGCCTGCAACAAAAGGGAAGGGCGGGGTCAGCTTTTCCTTCTCTGCAGTCCTTTTGTATTCATTGATAAATTATTCTTGAGTAGATGTTGGCATAGGCAGGACTGCATGTGCAACTTACAATTCCAAGAGTCACCGGATCATCTTCAATTATATAAAGTGCTGCCCAGTATGTATTTGCGCATGACCTGCATTTGGTCAGAGGCATTCAGTACAGTCCCTTGGCTCTGCCATACTAATGCAGGCTGCCTTCTTAGCTGGTGCAATCAGGCTAATTGCCACAAGAGACTGGTTGCGTCCTCTTGAGGAATTGCAGCCCCAGACTTTATCGAGGTACTGACCTGAAAGTGCTTTGGAAGCTACCGTATGTGATAGGGTTGGTATTCAAAAGCACTCACGTGGTTGGCTTTGATGCTGACCACGTGAGTGCTTTTGAAAGAAAAAGTTCAGGTCATGTGTACTGATGACTTTGGCCATTTAAATTGCTAAAACAGACAAAGTTATCCATGAAAAAAAGGGTTAAAGTTATCCATTTAAGGGGGTAATTATTAATGTGCTTTTACCACATCTTAATTTTATGTGGCATCTCAGGAGCACAGATTAGTCACTCCTGTGGTACAGAAATAAGCTTGCTTGCCATCAGCCTTGCAAACAGTGTTATTTTTCTGTCCTCGGAGCATCAGGTTGCAAAACCATGACCTGATACTCCCAGGCTGCTTCTTAAAGGGGCTGGACTGAAGTATTTTTCCTCCTGATGCTCCCTCTTTGTGACAACATCCCCACAGATGGCCCCCCCAGATGTCTCCCAGCTCTGCCCCCCCCCCCATATGGCCAATTCAGGTCCTCCCCAGACCTCCTGTTCCCCTGTACCTACCTGACAATTTCCTGGGGTCTGGTGGGTTCAGGGCAGGAGCAATCTCCAGTTTCTCTTCTTCCAGCTGATGCTGACTTCCAAATGATGCCAGTGATCCTAGTAGAAGTATCACACTACTGCTGCTAAGGGTCAAGATGCCATATAAAACCCTGGCTCCAGCAGGGGCAGGAAGATCCGGGAAATCTATTAAGGGTGCCATCTAGGAAGAGCTGAGTTGAAAGGATGTTCCCTAGTGGTAGTGCTGCAAGATTATCACTAGGCGCCATGGCAGCCATTTTTGGATCCTGGCTGATCAGCAGGAGCAGACAGGAATTCATTTTTTACTCTTTCAAAAAGTATAAAAACTAGGTTTGGATAAGTCCCTGGAAGAACTGTTACTAAGGTAGACCTGGAGAAATCCACTGCTTATGTCTGTGGGTAAGTAGCATAGAGTCTTTCTACTTTTTGATATGCTTCCAGTATGTGTGACCTGGTTCAGCCATTGGTGGAAATGGCTTGCTGGGCTGGATGGACCTTTGGTCTCACCCGGTACGGCAGTTCTTATGTACAAGATGTCAGTTCAAATCTCCTTTGCTACTTGCTCACTGTGGATCCGATATTCAAATTATTTAGCCAGTCTGGTTGAATCGCTCAGTCAGGGCTAGCCGCTAATATACTTAACCGGCTAAGTGCCGCTGAATATCATGGTTAGTGCCAAACACAAAGCTGGCTATGTTGAGGACATTCTGGGGAGGAGTCAGCACATGGCCGCTTAAGTGCTGATACTCAGCACTTAAGTGGCTAGTGTTAGTGCATAAATGGGACGCGTAAAAGTCTGTCCTATTTTTGGGGCCCTTGTACTAAGCCATGGTAAAACTTGGCCTGCGCTAGTTTAGATGCATGAAATTAGCATACACTGGGCCATTTTTTTTATCATGATGGATAAAAAAAGGCCTTTTTTAATGGGGCGGTAAATGGCCGTGTGCTAATATTAAAAGTACTATGCGGCTATTTACTACCTGAGCCCTTAACACCACCTATTTACTTGGCGGTAAGGGTTCACACACTACTCCTGTGGCAATCAGGTGTGGAGGAGTGGCCTAGTGGTTAGAGCACCAGTCTTGCAATCCAGAGATGGCCGGTTCTGCTGCTCCTTGTGATCTTGGGCAAGTCACTTAACCCTCCATTGCCTCAGGTACCAAACTTAGATTGTGAGCCCTCCTGGGACAGAGAAATATCCAGAGTACCTGAATGTAACTCACCTTGAGCTACTACTGAAAAAGGTGTGAGCAAAATCTAAGTAAATAAATATATGGAATGTTGCTACTATTGAAGATTCTACATGGAATGTTGCCACTTGTTGAGATTCTGGAATGCTGCTACTATTTGAGGTTCTAGATGGAATGTTGCTAGTGGAGGAGTGGCCTAATGTTTAGAGCACCAGTCTTGCAATCCAGAGGTGGCCAGTTCAAATCCCACCACTGCTCCTTCTGATCTTGGGCAAGTCATTTAACCCTTCATTGCCTCAGGTACAAACTTAGATTGTGAGCCTTCCTGGGACAGAGAAATATCCAGAGTACCTGAATGTAACTCACCTTGAGCTACTACTGAAAAAGGTGTGAGCAAAATCTAAATTAGTAAAATAAATGTTGCTGCACTGCTGATTACCACCAGAAACACCCCTTCCCCCCCCCCCCCCCCCCCCCCACAGTAGAAAATATAAAATTATTTTCTATCGTGGGAAACAGCATACGCTAACTTCGGAACTACCGCAGGGCACCTGTGCTATCCCAGCAGTAGTGTCAATTTAGCATGTACTACCCACGCGTTAGCCCTACCGCAGCTTAGTAAAAGGGTCCCTTTGTGCCGTAACCCATAGCAACTATGTGTTTGCTGGCTTACAAATAACTGGATACTCAAAGCCAAAGCCATCTGGGAATAATGCCATCGACGGTGAGCAAAACACTCACCGCCGACAGCTGAATATTGAGCCCCCTATTTCTACTACTACTACTATTTAGCATTTTTATAGCGTTACAAGGCATACGCAGTGCTGCACAAACATAGAAGAAAGACAGTGTACAGGAAGGAAGAGAGGAGGGTAGGTGGAGGCGAGTGGTTACAAGTGGTTATGAGTCAAAAGCAATGTTAAAGAGGTGGGCTTTCAGTCTAGATTTAAAGGTGGCCAAGGAAGGGGCAAGACGTAGGGGCTCAGGAAGTTTATTCCAGGCGTAGGGTGCAGCGAGACAGAAGGCGCGAAGTCTGGAGTTGGCAGTAGTGGAGAAGGGAACAGAAAAGAAAAGAAGGATTTATCCATGGAGCGGAGTGCACGGGAAGGGGTGTAGGGAAAGACGAGTGTGGAGAGATACTGGGGAGCATGGTTTTAACATTTTAAAATATAGAGCGCTTTAGATCCTGCTTGGATGATCAAATGTGTATAATTTGTTATTAGAATTAAAATCCTAAAAACCACACAATAATATGTTTATAGGTTGGAAATACCGAAATATTCACAAAAGACAAAATAGTTATACTGAACATAACTTATTTTAAAACTGTGTTACTGGTGCCCTCTAGAGGATTGTATTTGAATACCAAAAATACAAATATAAGTACTAATACATTGAAATTTAAATTCTTCTAGATGTGTGCCCAGATGAGATTTTAGGTTCATGTTCAGATCATTTTTGGACATCTTTTCATTTCAGAAATATATGTAAAATTTTAATCCATGTGAACATACTTAAGGCATACAAACGAATTTTATATGTATAACTTCAGAATTTATGTGCATAAAGTGAATTTCATGTGACTTACGTATGAGCATAAAATTTTCCAAACTAGAAACTGAATGCACATCCCTATCATGTTCAGAAAATTATTGGTGAAACAGTTCTAGGCACACAGGTACTGCAGTTCCTAATCCCTCTGAAAAAGTAACCAGATCTGCACAGACTTCATACTGTAAGTATATTATTATTATTATTAGCTTTTGTATAGCGCTACCAGACGCACGCAGCGCTGAACACCTGATACAAAGAGACAGTCCCTGCTCAAAAGAGCTTACAATCTAAATAATACAGACAGACAAGACAGTTACGGGTGAGGGAAGTAATGGGTGAGAAGGGAGGAAGGGACAAGGGGAGGGCAATTGAGTAGTGGCTGGGAGCTAAAAAGCAGCGGTGAAAAGGTGGGTTTTCAGCATAGATTTGAAAACAGGTAGAGATGGAGCTAGACGTATAGGTCCAGGAAGTCTATTCCAGGCATAAGGTGCCGTGAGAGAAAAGGAGCGAAGCCTGGAGTTAGCAGTGGAGGAGAAGGAGGACGACAAGAGAGACTTGTCCAGTGAGCAGAGTTCACAGGGAGGAATGTAGGGAGAGATGAGAGTGGAGAGGTAATGGGGGGGCTTCAGAATGGATGCATTTAAAGGTCAGTACAAGAAGTTTAAACTGAATGCGGAAGCGGACAGGGAGCCAGTGAAGTGACTTGAGGAGCATACATTTGGGTTAGCCATAAAGGCTGGTAGGCCACAGTATTTGGGCTGCTTTAAGACCCAACAAAAGTTCAATATGGAAGAATAGGGAAAGGCCATGGAAAGTGTATGAAAACAACTGAGGAACATTGCATTTTTCAATCTTCTCTACTTCAGTTTCACAGAATTTCAAGAAGAAGCACATTGGTAAACATTTTCTTTCATAGTATTATAAGTGCTAAGTAAATATGATTTATTTGGGATGGAACACAAGTCTTTTGTTTCTCCTTTTTTGTTTAAAGCATAAAATGTCCCAGCCCACCCTGGTCTTCTTCATGTCCTCCACACATTGCATCTCAGTTAAATAATTCTAGCTCTGTACTAATACCTTTTCTCTAAGATCCCATCTGAATGAAAATAGAAAGCTGCTTCCTAGATGCTGATAGGTCTAAAGTGAAAAAGAAAGTGATATTTTCAGGTGAATTGCTTGTACCATGACCAATTTAGTTGGACGTTGTAAATATGAACACGTTACCCCACTTTTGAAAGCAGCTCATTGGCTGCCTCTGACTCACCTCATTTACACCTATCATCATCTCTAGTTAATTTTACGACTGATTTGAGATGTATACAGTTAAATAATTTTATTTTTACATGCTTGACTCTGGTAGCGTCCTGAACATCACAAATTTCCCCTTCCATGTTTTCCTTTCCCCTACTTTCCTGTCATGATTGTAGTTCCTTCCTCTTTCCCTCAAGGTCATGTAATTATTGCATGCCTCCCTTACTTTTAATTGTTTTATTGTAAGCCGCTCAGATATTGTTTGATGGGTAGGATATAAGCCTCTAATAAACTTGGCTTGTGTAAAGGGATGGATGTGAGAGATCTGCAGTACTTATTCTCTCCACAAGCGGGAGAGATGGGTCACATAATATGGGTTGAATATAAAATGAAAGAAAATACCATAAAACAGGTTTTCTTCATGCCCTGAATTTGGGGAGGGAACTGAAAACTGAATTCTAAAACATCAATCCAACCATCTACTTCCACATCCATTAGATTTGCAAGTATTGGTAGGTATGGACCACCCGTAGCTTTCCTCATTCTAAATACACTTTGTTGCCCATTATTTCCCTGTTAAAGTTCACTGTATTTCATTAACAGGTGTATCACGGGTTAGCAGCAAGCAATTATTATGTGAGATTATCTCTGAAATAACTGCCTTCTGCTATTAACACAGAGTAAATGGAATAAGTCTTTGATAGGAAAGAACAATTTAAAATACTAATTAGATTTGCTAGCTTTTCTGGAAGCGCCAGTGCCGTATGGACAGTGGGACAGTAGTTAAAGGTGACTTTGCTTCACCAGACTCTTTCACTTACTCAGCTGGTGAAAACATATGAGGCTTAAGAGATGATAGAAGTTATATGTCTGCACCACATTGTTTGTAATACTGCCTAGTATACAATGCCCGTTCCCAACTCTCAAACCCCTTCACTGCCACCGCTCTTGTCCTACATGCAATAATACAGTGAAAAGAAACATCCTCAGTCTTGTGTTATTCTATGATCTTGATGATGAAGTAAGATCAGACTTTGCTGTAGTAAGTTGCCATTTCCTTTTTGGGTGCATTGACGTTATTGAGTTGGTGGCTCTCTCTAATGCATACATTGCCATTCTGATGTGCCTCGTGATTGAGGTTTAGAGGGGGTTTGCACCGGTGCCAGTTTTTAAGCAGCTTGTTCATAGTTCCCTGGTCTGTGATTCCTAAAAGCTTTTCTGACTGCTCGTTTTCAGGTGTTTTCTCTTCCTCAGGCTGGTGATGAGGCATTTTCATGTCCTTGTTCATTGTGTCGAAGAACTGCTGGATGCAGACTTTGGCGAAGCTCTTGGCGTGCTCTGTACAGGTCTCGTCAAACAGCTTGCGCTCAATATCTATATAATGAGACCAGTACTTGCTTTTTAGGAATGCTGCTTGGGTGAAACATGGACGGATGGCCCTCACCAAAAATGCCATTATGGTCATTAGCAACACAAAGGTCCAACCCAGGGCCTAGAGGATTGAAAAAAAATAAATAAATAAATATTGTCAGAGGTAATTATAAGCTTTAGTCATTTAAAAGTACTTTTATTATAGAGTCAGGTGTACACAGCATGCCATTTGGAACATAAGAAGATAAGAATTTCCATATGGAGTCAGACCAAAGGTCCATTTAGCCCAGTACCCTGTTTTTAACAGTGCCTAATACAGGTCACCAGTACCTGGCAGAATCTCAAAAAGTAGAAAGATTCTATGCTACCCATCCCAGGGGTAAGCAGCAGTGGCGTTCCAACCCTAGCTGACACCCGGGGCGGAACGCCGATGCACCCCCCCCCCCCCCCGGGTGCAGCGCGACCCCTCCCCCCGGCAAAATTACACCTCTTCCCCCTCCCCCCCGGCGAAATGACACCCCCCCAGGTGCACGCCGCTGGGGGGGTGCCGTGGCGCACGCCTGTTGCCCTGTCTCCGAGTTCGCAATTCGCTTGTGTTTACTGCGCCCTCTGAGTCTGCCCTGGAACTGGAAGTAACCTGTTCCGGGGCAGACTCACAGGGCGCAGTGAACACATGCAAATTGCGAACTCGGACTGAGACAGGGCAACAGGTGCGCGCCACGGCACCCCCTTAGCGGCATGCAACTGGGGCGGACTGCCCCCACCGCCCCCCCTTGATACGCCACTGGTAAGCAGTAAACCCAGATGCATTGATTTATTTTACTACTTGCTCTGGCAACGAGTTACAGTGTTTCATTAACTGTTGCATGTTCCAGTGGCATAGCTATGTGGGGCCATGGGGGCCTGGGTCCCCGTAGATTTGGCCCTGAAACCCCCTGCCGACAACCCTCTCGATCCATCCTCCCGCCGCCAACCCTCCACCGCTGCCGCCGTCGGCTACCTTTGCTGGCATGCAGGATGTCAGACTCAGAGAAACAGAACGAAGCCTTGCGCCGGAAGAAGAGGACCTTGGCTGGCGGGGGTTGGGGTCCCTGTCCAGCAAAGGTAACCGACGATGAAGGGGGGTCGAGAGGGTCATCAACGGGGGGGGGGGTCAAAGTTGTTGGTGGTGGTGGTGGCGGCGGGTGGGGTCAGCGATGGCGGGGGGGGGGGGGTCGGCGGCGCCGGGGAGGGGGCTAAAATGTGCCCCCTCACCTCGGGCTCTGGACCCCCCTTCTGCCGAAGTCTGGCTACGCCCCTGGTATGTTCTCTCCTAAATATTGAATTGTGAACCTTTTGATGGTATGTAACCCTAGTTGTATATCAATTAAAAGAGAAACTTGAATGAAAAAATATTTTTTCCAATTTGTTTTAAATGTACTACTATGTAACTGTATGGTGTGTTCCATAGTTTTTTTTTTGCTTTCTGAAAGAGTAGACAACCTATTTGCATTGAACTATTCCAATCAGGTTTTTTTTTATAGACCTCCTTCATATCTCCCTTCAGTCATCTCTTCTACAAGCTGAAGATCCCTAACCTCTTTAGTCTTTCCTATCAGCCTTTCCTTCTATGCAAGTTATTCTACCTCGTTAATCATTTTGGTCACCTTTCTCTGTACCTTTTCTAATTTGTTTATGGTGGTCATTTTACAAGCGCAATTCGTGATTTAAATATCTCAGTCCCGGCACTTCTCTATTTTTTGTGTGGCCAAAACGTACAAGCCAGTATTTGTAAAAGGCAGAACAAAATGTTTAAACCACTGAAATGTAAAAGGCTGGCAGAGGCTGTCAGCAACATCTATCCTCGTCTAGATAGCAAGCTGATGTAATTCAATGCCAGATGAATGTCAAGACTTATACCACCTTTAAATCACAAATAAGTACTGCTGTAGTATGTCCTAGTGACTGCAAGATGGCTGAGACAGAGTCTGTGAGACTGATTGCTGTTTCTGTCCACCCAGGTCTGTTGTCAGAAACCCCTCCATCTCCACACCTGCTGCCTCCCACACCTTCCAATGCCATGCCACCTATGTATTTCCTCTCCCACCTTCTGTGATCCTGTCTAGTTCTCATCATGTTCATCATTTTTGCCCCCTCTACCATCTGAGGTGAGGTTTCCCTTGTGGGACAGGAATTGCTGCTTTGGAGCCAGCACAAATCTTCCCATGCAGCCTCTGCCTAAGATTCGTAAACAGCAATCATGACATTTACATATGCCTTAAAAAAACATCTAGAGGGGAGAGCTATAAATGTTGCTATATGGTAGGTCCAAGTTTCTGAAATTACTGATGGCTCTAAATGTTTAGGGCTGCAAAAAGTCTATGCCTGCCATTTTTCAAATCCAGCAGCTTCTCTGGCTCAGTATTGAAATGTGATTAACAGCTGTGTATAGAAGATTTGGGTGGTACAACATTCTTTTAATTTCGAGTGCTTTTTTGATTTATTGCCCTTTATATTTTATTTGCTAATGGTGTATGTACCTTGTACTGTTTCTGAGTAAATAAAAGTAAAAAACAACAACAAAATAATGCCAGCTGTTAAATGCTTTGCACTATTCCGAGGGGAACTCGAACCAGATACCCCAGGGTATCTAGCCTGGTGCGCTAACCAATAAGCTACTCCTCTACTCAGTTCCCAGTAGCAAAATGTTTCACACTACTCTGAGGGGAATTTGAAGCAGGCACCCCAGGATGTCAAGCCCAGGGTTCTAACCACTAAGTTACTCCTCCACTGAACTCCCAGGTGCAAACCATTTTGCTTTGCTCTGTTGATGTGCAAAATGTATTCCACCCCAGGGTAGAGCAAAATGTATTACCTCAGAGCAGGGCTAAAGTACAGAGTGGTGTGGAGGAGCAATCTAATGGTTAGAGCACCAGGCTTGCTATCCAACTGTGCCAAGTTCAAATCCCACTGCTGTGCCTTATGACCTTGTGTACATCATCTGATCCTCCATTGCCTGAAGTACACAACTAGATGGTGAGCAACTGTTGAAAAAGATGTGATATAAATAAATAAACATCTTGTACTCCAGGGTAGTGTGAAACATTTTGAACACTATCCACCTTATAATTGAAAGAGAAAAACGCCTAGATTTCGACCCAAATCGGGAGATAGACGTTTATCTCACAAAAACGAATAAATCGGTATAATGGAAAGCCGATTTTGGACGTTTTCAACTGCACTCCATCGCGGAAGCGTACAAAGTTGACGGGGCGTGTCGGAGGCGTGGTGAAGGCGGGACTGGGGCGTGGTTATCACCCGATCAGAGATGGGTGCCTTTCGCCGATAATTGAAAAAAAGTATGCGTTTGTAGCTAGAATTTAGGGCACTTTTCCTGGACCCTGTTTTTTCACGAATAAGGCCCCAAAAAGTGCCCTAAATGACCAGATTACCACCAGAGGGAATCGGGGATGACCTCCCCTGACTCCCCCAGTGGTCACTAACCCCCTCCCACCACAAAAAAATGATGTTTCACAACTTTTTATTTTCACCCTCAAATGTCATACCCACCTCCCTGGCAGCAGTATGCAGGTCCCTGGAGCAGTTGTTAGGGGGTGCAGTGGACTTCAGGCAGGTGGACCCAGGCCCATCCCCCCCCTACCTGTTACAATTGTGCTGCTTAATGCTTAGTCGTCCAACCCCTCCAAACCCACTGTACCCACATGTAGGTGCCCCCCTTCACCCCTTAGGGCTATAGTAATGGTGTAGACTTGTGGGCAGTGGGTTTTGAGGGGGATTTGGGGGGCTCAACACACAAGGGAAGGGTGCTATGCACCTGGGAGCTCTTTACCTTTTTTTTTTTTTTTGTAAAAGTGCCCCCTAGGGTGCCCGGTTGGTGTCCTGGCATGTGAGGGGGGACAGTGCACTATGACTCCTGGCCCCTCCCACGAACAAATGCCTTGGATTTATTCATTTTTGAGCTGGGCGCTTTCATTTTCCATTATCGCTGAAAAACAAAAATGCCCAGCTCACAAATTGTCGAATAAAACATGGACGTCTATTGTTTTGGAAAATACGGTTTGGTCCGCCCCTTCACGGACCCGTTCTCGGAGATAAACGCCCATGGAGATAGACGTTTTCGTTCAATTATGCCCCTCCACGTTTTATACCACCTCCAGAGGTAGTGCTAGATGTTTTCCCTGGCAGGCACTGAATGGATACTAGGGACACAGTGGGGACCTTGTGGGGGCAGGGCATGATGATGTGAGCTCATGTGGGCTGTTTTCTGCTTCATGGACACACTTGGATACACTTTTTTTTGGACGTTTTTACATTACCACATTTTAAGATGTTGTTGTTGATGTGCTACACATTTTTTAATGCCTATAAGATGCCTTGGTCAAGGGATGATTTTACATTAGGCTTCTGCCTTTAGAACTGAATTTGTAAAATACATCTCAGGCTCTAGACGTTTTGTCGAAAATGTCTATATGTTGACATATAGATGGCACTGCACATCTTTTTTGAGATGTATTGACCAGGATTGCACACAATACTCAAGGTGTGATCGCATCATAGATTGATGAGACGTAGACACAAAAACTCCTTGATGAATTTGGTTTATGCAGCTTGGGTTTCTCTACTTTGGCTTTCAAACAGATGAACAAGTTCTTTCTTACCCTCTAAATACAAAGAAAATGTGGTGAAAGCAAGCAGTTAACACAGACGAGTTTAAAAAGGTCTACACAAGTTTCTGGAGGAAACATCTATAAAACTGGTTTGATCCATTCAGGATTCTCACCATCCTGTTACAGGCTCCCCTGCTAGAATGGCTGCAATGGTTCTGCCTGCCCCCACATAAAGGGAAGGGATTTGATCTACCACCTTTCTGCAGTTAACAATCAAGGTGGTTTACATACTATATAAAACTACTTATTTTGTACCTGGGGTGATGGAGGGTTAGGTGACTTGCCCAGAGTCACAGGAAGCTGTAGTGGGAATTAGAACCCAGTTTCCCCAGGGTCAAGTTCCACTGCACTAACCACCAGGCTACTCCTCCACATGTAAGCTAAAGACTCCCTAGAGAGCATGCTGTGGATTGTCTGTTGCCTGCTGTGCAAGTGAAGTAGCACTTTTGTTAAGGCTTAGCCTTTTACCTAATTAGTTGTGTCAGGGCAAGTTCTTCAAATGGGCTAGTGTTGTGCATACCATGACAGGAATAAACCTCATTCCTAAGCCAGGGCATGTCCAATGTGATGCCTTCCTTGAGCTTTAAGTTAGAGTCTTAGATGAAGTACATTTGAAAGAGAGAGGTTCTACCTATCTCTCTGTCTGGCTGCAGCAGAGAAGATTGACCTGTGAGTTTAAGCCACAAGCCAAAGAGAAAGAGAAAGAAGCACCAAATCAGGAGTTTAACTACAGGAGAAGGTATTCTGGCAAAAGATTACCATGTGGAGAGAGTCTATGTTGAGCAGGGGCCCCGTGCGAAAGCAAAAGCCCTCTGATGTTTCTGTCAGAAGGGACTGGGGGGGGGGGTCCTTTACTAAGGTGCGCTGAAAAATGGCTTGCAGTAGTATAGGCGCAGGTTTTGGGCGTGCGCCGATCCATTTTTCAGTGCGCCTGAAAAAAAGGCCTTTATACAATTTTTGACGAAAACGGATGTGCGGCAAAATGAAAATTGCCGCGCGCCCATTTTAGGTCTGCAACCTTACCGCCAGCCATTGACCTAGCGGTAAAGTCTCGCGCGGTAACTGGGCGGTAATGACTTACGCATGTCAAATGCCACTTGGCACGCGTCCAATACATGCGTCCGAAAATTATTTTTCGGCCACGTGTATCGGACGCGTGCCAAAAATGAAATTACCACAAGAGCCACATGGTAGCAGGGCAGCAACTCCATTTTGGCGCACGTTAGGCAAACGTACACGCTTATGCGGCTTAGTAAAGGGGCCCCTAGATTTGCCTAGCACTTGGGAAGCCATTAACCCTAAAGAAATGGCAAAGATTGAAAGGGATCACAGACACAGATAATGAAGATGTGAAATGCGTGACTATACGGTGATTATTTAATGGTGTACAACATCAGGATATTTAATTTTGCACAAGTCATCTGTAAAATTAGTTGGAGCACCCCATATCTGTACATAAGTATTGCCAAACTGGGAAAGACCAAAGGTCCATCAAGCCCAGCATCCTGTTTCCAACAGTGGCCAATCCAGATCACAAATACCTGGCAAGATCCCAAAAAGTACAAAACATTTTATACTGCTTATCCCAGAAATAGTGGAATATTTTATGATGATGAGGGAAATCTGTGCCAGGGCCTTGAAGGGAAACCCCTATCCCCTAGATAGAACCTGCTTCCTTGGATAAGGGTGTCCATGCGTTGAGTGAAATAGGGGAGAGGAATAGGATAAAAAATTATGTTTGGAGGGTCTTGAGGCGAGAGTTTTGGTATGGACAGCCCCAAGAGAAGGTATACCCCCCAGGACATACCTCTTACAAAACATTATATAGGTAGACTTAGGAAAACCATTGCGCATCTTTATTTGTAAACAAGAAGAAATGGGTCTATAAATAGATATTTATGACTTGGTTTGGCCACATTTGGAAATAGGATACTTGGGCTTGACCCAACATATTTCTTACGTTCTCATGTTTTCAGCCACTTTCTACCAGTTTGATGACAATCCTTGATCTGTCTCAAATAATGACACCTAATGTGTTATATAAATAATATTTATTTATTTGTACTATAAGGAGGAGGTAGAGTAGAGGGAAGGCAGAGAAGAGCTGACAGGGGCAGTAAGCAAGGAAAGGAGAAGCACCCTCTGATGGGAAAAGAGGGTAGGAGACGTGTGAGAAGGGAAGAGAACTACAGAGCCCAGCAGCACTTGCAAGGGAGGAGGGAACAAGAGAAACAGCACCACAACTCCCAGCAGGTAGTAGAGTCAGGAGGTGATTGGGAGATGGAGGATAATCAGGTGGAGGAGCAGCACCTGGGAGAGAGGGTGGGGGAAGACTCCATGGAGTGGGAGGAGATTGAACTGGGGGAAGAAAGTGAAAGGAAAGGAGATGGTGAGGAGCAAATGGAGTTTTTTTTGCTCAGGACAAAGGAAGGTGTGAAAAGAAAGAAATGGCAGAGAGGGAAGCCAGAGCTTTGGGGGCCGCTGAGTGACAGTGCCTAGTGGCGGGCTGACTTCATGGAACTGTGGGGATTAAGGACCTGAAGGAGGTCAGTCTGAACATTTTGTGGGAGGTTGTCAGAGTGCTGGTGTCTGGCAAGCGAGGGTGGTGAAAATGCCTCTACCTCCTAGGCAGTAGTAGAAAGGAGAAGAGGAATCGACTGAACCACAGGTTTATCCCAAGTCATTAGCTAATTCTAAAACTGAACTGTTATGGATTTTTGTGTGTGAGAGAAGTGAAACAAGGTGCACAGAGACTAGCAGCTGTAGTACAGCGGGCAGACTGTTTTTCCGCTGATACCGTTGGGGAATAAAGTACTCTGCAGGATAAAAATAGTACTGTGAATAATCACTTGTTACAAATGAGCGGAAGCAGTTCTCTTAAGGAGATGGATTAGCCCCAATTGTGTGGGTGAAAAAGGACAGCACGGAGAGGTGTCGTGAGGAGAGCGGACAGCACTGAGAGGTGTCGGGTCAAGAGCGGACAGCACGGAGAGGTGCCTGCTGACAGTATTTATTACATTACCATGCTTTCCAGAAAGGAAATTACAAGAAATAAAAACAGCTTTTGCCAATAAAAATAAAATTCAACACAATCAGCTAGTCATACTCAAACTAAGCCCATCAAGGAGAGATCAAGAGAGCAAAAAACAAAAAGGCAAATATTAAAAGAAGAAAGAAGGGAATTCCCCTTATCTTTTCTGCCCAATATCATTAGACCTCTTTACTGATCTCCAATCGTCACCTATTGAAATATGAATCACTTCTTCCTATCTGCAAGAACTTTTTCTAATAGCAGTTTATCAAGAAAAATATAATTATTATTTTAACATTTCACCAGACACTTGCATGTGAACTTTAAATAAAACATAGCTTAAGGCTCCCAACTGGATCCAGATTTGCAGGGCAGGGTTGACCCAGGCCTGGGTTTACCCCGTTGAATGCAGGGACTTAATAGTTCTGATTTCCCTATTGCAGTCCCTAAGAAATGCAAGACCACAAGTCCCAGCATGCACTACCCAGGACTGGCTCAACCCTGTCCTATGAACCTGGATCCAGTTGGCAGCCTTAACATAGCTCCAAAAGCAAATACCTGTGGCTTCTGTTGAAGAAATACTCTACACCTAAGATAAGTTACCTAAGGAACGTCCAATAATCCTTTCCCTAAAATAATGTTTGAAAACTGAAATCTTATCCATTTCTGAGACCAATGATAATCACAGAGAGAGTGGCTCAAGTTGGAATCAGATCTTCCAAGAAATCTGGTTAGATCAACATCATCTGCAACCCCCAACTCATCAAAAGCCCTCCTTCTGCCTCCTTTAAAACGGTAAATAATATAAGGATTTAGGCCACATTTGAAAGCCATAACCTCCTTCAAATATTTCCTAAATAAATTGTCATAAAGGTAAAAATGAAATTGATGGGTTTGAGAAGTGTATTTTCTCTGTTTCCATTCTTTCATCCTGTAGGAAACCATTGTTTCCGTATCATATCTGACACATGTACTGTAGTACCAAATATTAGTACAATTGGACAATGAACAAGAAAATCAATATAGCTCAGTGACATTCATGCATCTAATTGAAAATCAACACATGAAGAGTCCAGTGTAAGTGCTTAATCAAATAGTCAACACGATGTATTTAAAATTTTCAATCTTTCCTTTATTCTCAAATATTCTCTTCTTTTTGTATATAATAAAAAGTTGTTGAGCACTTGACTATGGCTCAACGGTGGCCAAACTCGTTTCACTTTACATGCTTCATCAGGAGCAGTGCATCAACTTTCTTATAATATCAAACAAGATGGTATCACATATTCTTGTGATCACATTGCATCTTATCTAACCCCAGTTCTTCCATACAGCGTTCTTAGCTGTTAAAAAGACTATGAAGCATATAAAGTGAAACGGGTTTGGCCACAGTCGAGCCATAGTCAAGTGCTCAACAACTTTTTATTATATACAAAAAGAGAATATTTGAAAATAAAGGAAAGATTGAAAATTTTAAATACATCGTGTTGACTATTTGATTAAGCACTTACACTGGACTCTTCATGTGTTGATTTTCAATTATTTGAGTTAGAGTTACAATAGCCTTCCTCCTTTTGCTGTTACTAATTCATGCATCTAACACATTTCTTTCACAGGCTGAATGCTTAAGAAATCATATCACACCTCCTACACTTCTTATCTTGCAGTCCTTTGTTACATAAAAATAAAGGTTAACAAACAAGTTATTTCCAACCCAACAGATGTTGGAAAGAAATGTTTATCTAGGGGCAAAATAACTGTCCAATCAAATTTGACATGAGGGAACACTGGTTAAAAAACACACCGAGTTTGACAATAGGGCCAGACCGGATCAGGGATTCCAGAGAATTAAGTTCCCTTCAGAATGGCCCAACACATTTCTTTGGGAGAAGCAGCTTCAACTTCTGCAGCGTTTAAACTTTGATACTATGATACACAACAGTCACACACACACATATGCTTATGAAACAGGAAGCCACAATGTTCTTATTTATTGAGTGACAGGGTCCAATACAAAGTAGCAACCTAGGTGCAGGGCATTACCAGGGCTTTTCTTTCCTTCCCACAGGGAAGATTGGTGGGTCCTCCCTTCCCCAATTCCCCCAGGACCAACCAGGATCTTAGTCTTCTATCCAACATGCCAAGGAGGAAAGATGGAGAAGAAGGGAAACACCAAGAATGGGGTTTGTTCCGTAAGGAAAGAGTTGGAAAGGGGTTGAGTCCAAAAACCAGCTGAACCCCAAGGCACAGGGGGGTCCTTTTACCAGCTGCGGTAAAAAGGACCCTTAAAAAACATGGCCATGTGGTAAGATTATTGTTACTGTGTGGCCATATTGGAGGAGGGGGTGGCATTTACCGCCACCCATTGAGGTGACAGTAAGGGCTCCCATGGTAACCCGGCAGTGCTTATTGCCAGGTTAATGCTGCAGTAGAAATAATTAAATAGTTTTCTGTTGTGCCGGAAATGGTGTGAGCTCAAGTCGTAACTACTGCCGGCGGCCGCATTGGGCCAATTGTAGTTCCAGGTTGCCGTGTGACAGCCCTTTTGGTAAAAGGGTCCCTTGGTATCTTAAGGAGGAGAAAGGAGGGATCATCAGAGAGATCTAATTCGGTCCTCAAGGAGAATAAAGAACAGAAGCCATATCAGTTCTACAAATGAATCAACGAAACGTTTTGCACCTAGAAGCAGTCTGAGCACCGAAAGTCTTAAGTAATTAGGAGGTGGAACCCAATCCCTGGGGGTATCATACTTTCCTAGTCCAGGGAGGCTGAGCACTTGAAATACATGAGAAAGAGCAGGGCCGCCGAGAAGGGGGGGCAAGGGAGACAAAATTCCCCTGGCCTCCAAGGGGGACCCAGCGCAGCAGTCCCCGTCCCCAATCTCACCTGCCTGCTCTCAGCTCCGTTGACAGCCCCTCTCCGTCTGCCACCAGGCCCCCTGCATTCAAATCGGCAGCGCCTCACCTCCGTGTGAAAGCGCAGTGGCAGATTGCCTCCCTTCGGGCCTTCCCTCCCTGTGTCTCGCCCTTGTCTGATGTAACTTCCTGTTTCCGCGAGGGCGAGACACAGGGAGGGAAGGCCCGAAGGGAGGCGATCTGCCACTGCACTTTCACACGGAGGTTAGTGGTGCCAATTTGAATGCAGGGGGCCCGGTGGCGGACGGAGGGGGGCTGTCGACATGGTTGGGGGTGAGCGGGTGGACGGGTGGAGACCGGGGACTGCGGCGCTGGCGGCCTGAGAAGAAATTGAGGGGGGCCCCGGGGGTAGCCTTGCCCAAGACCTGGTTCAGCCTCTCGGCGGCCCTGAGAAAGAGCAGAGCATTGTGTTCTAGAGAGGAGGGAAGGGATTATTCTGAGGTTGTCTGTTTCTTAGCTTTTTGGTAACTTTTCTATTTACTTTTGTTTTATGTTATTATTTACGGTGTTGCACCATTTTATCTATACGAGCTTGTGCAGCTCTTACAGAGTAATTCTATTAATAACAGGAAAACCCACGATCGTATGCTGCTGAATTTCCCAGCAGTTTGTTCAATAAGATCTAAGAAATTATTCAGTTCTCTTCACTACTTAACTGCTTCAGTATGGAATTCTCTACTGCTTGAGATGCATGTGCTTAGGAATTATCAAGTGTTTTGTAGTACTCTTAAAACATTTTTGTTTTATGAATATTTGGGATAATATAAGTGTTTTGTGAGTCATACTTATAATTCAGATTATGCTGTTTTTTAAAATTATTATTATTGATACTATGTAATTGACAGTTTGAGTGATGTGGCTGTCCAGGAAGCAAACATTGCCTCATGCCCACCGTCTGCTCTCATTGGTGAAGGCAAAGTGGGCAGGGCAGGGGGTACTAGTGCGCAAGTCGCACAGGGTGCAACTCAGTACAGATCTGAGTTTCCCCATTTGTTACTGGATTAATTTAATACATTTGAGAGCAATAATGACAATACCCTGAGACTGTGAACCAGGGGCGTAGCCAGACTTCGGCGGGAGGAGAGTCCAGAGCCCAAGGTGAGGGGGCACATTTTACCCCCCCCCCCCCCCCGCTATTTTTTACCCCCCCATGCCACCGCCTCCACCAACAACAACTTTGCCCCCGCCTGCTGATGACCCTCTCGACCCCCTCTCCCGCCGCCAACCCTCCACCACCGCCGACGGCTATCTTTGCTGGTGGGGGTCTGGCGTCCTCACAGAAACAGAACGAAGACTTGCGCCGAAAGAAGAGGACCTCGGCTGGCGGGGGTTGGGGTCCCCTGCCAGCAAAGGTAGCCAGCAACGGCGGGAGGGGGGTCGAGAGGGTCGTTGGCAGGGGGGTCCAGGGCCAAATCTATGGGGGCCCAGGCCCCCATGGCCCCACGTAGCTACGCCACTGCTGTGAACCCCTTTTCAGAGGAGTTTCCCTTTGAAAATGTGGGCTGACATCACTGGCTGCTACTGTGATTTCCAGTGCTGTCTAATCAGCAGGAGAGGTGAATGTGAACATAAAGATGCGATCAAGTTTACATCGCAGTTCCCATACCGAAATACTGTGACTTATAACAGGCTACTTTCTAAATGGGGAGCCACTTCCACTGGTAAATGCGAAGGAAGTTTTAATTCAGTATATTGGCTGGGCTAAAATCACCAGGGACAGGCAGCCATTTAATGGGAATTTCTGTTTTATTCATTTTCATCTGACCATTTTGTCATTTTGTGGTTTGCTGATAAAAGTGTGAAACGAGGGCCCACCATTTCAGGAAAAAGGTGCACTCTTTTCCTGATAGGGCAACACATTCACACACCAGTTGGTGCCTGCACACTAGTTTGTGCATCCATGGTGGTTCCTCTCTCAGGAAAAACTGTGCACACTTTCTGAAATAGTGAGTCCCTCTTGCACACTATTTCCAAACAGTGCGTAATATTTGCAATGGATGACAAAACACAAACCCCCTGTTTTCTGCCGTGCGCTAATGCTGACACAGCCCATTCACTTCCGATGGGCTGTGTCAACATTGTTGGGCAGCTTAGTACAGCCGGGGGGGGGGGGGGGGGGTGAGAGAGAGTATGTTGTGTATTTTTGCTCGTTTTCATTTGATAACCAGATGCGACATAGGTTGTGCCATTAACATTTCCTATGTAGTTGCAAAGGACAGCTTAGCCCTAAAAAATCCCACCTCAAACCAAGCAGAAAACATGCAAGCTTTGCTTGTGCTTTTAGCTGGATTAGAAAGAACTATTCCTGGGCAGGGTTGCCAGGTGGAAAAATTTTTTCTAGCCCAATCCAGCCCAAAAACCAGCCCAAAACCCGCCCAAACACAAACCCCGCCCCTGACACCCCCACCCCCGCGTCATCACCCCCGCCCCCGCCGTCACCGGCCACGCCCCCGCCGGCCCCGCCTCCCACGTCACCGGCCCCGCCTCCCCCGTCATCGGCCCCGCCTCCCCGTCATCGGCCCCGCCTCCTACGTCATCGGCCCCGCCTCCCACGTCATCGGCCCGCCCAAAACGTCACTAACCCCGCCCAAAAAACGTCACTAACCCCGCCCCCCCGCGGCCGAAAAAGGCAAAAAGCCGCCCAAAAAACTGCACAGAAACCCAAAAAGCCGCCCAAAAAACCGCAACCCGCCGCCCGCCCAATTGGGCGGTAAAACCGCCCACCTGGCAACACTGTTCCTGGGGGAGGAAGAGGAGGAGTCAACTGTGTGTTTTCTTTGACATGTTTTGCTTTTGCCTAACATCAACCACCTGCAGATCCAACAGGTGCAAACTATGTACAGAAATTGTATGCATGCACCTGCAGTAATTTATGGAGCAGCTACAGGCAGTGTTGCCAGGTGGGCGGTTTTCCCGCCCAATTGGGCGGTTTTCCGCGACCCGCCGCAGGAAATTTTTGCCCGCGGCGGGTCGCGGTTTTTTGGGCTTCTTTTTTTTCTTTTCCGCGGTTTTTCGGGCGGTTTTTTCGGCCGCGGGGGGCGGGGTTAGTGACGTTTTGGGCGGGGTTAGTGACGTTTTGGGCGGGGCCGATGATGGGGGAGGCGGGCCGATGACGTGGGAGGCGGGGCCGATGACGGGGGAGGCGGGGCCGGTGACGGCGGGGGCGGGGTTGATGACGGCGGGGGCGGGGGTGATGACGCGGGGGTGGGGGTGTCAGGGGCGGGGTTTGAGTTTGGGCGGGTTTTGGGCTATTTTTACGCTGGATTGGGTGGGAAAAAAATTTTCCACCTGGCAACACTGGCTACAGGATACATATGCACAAATCTGGAGTGGAGAAGCAGGGCTGTGAACCAGGGTCCAGCTCCCATCTCTACTGGCATGCCTTATGCCCTTGGGCATGTCACTTCACCCTCAGTTGCCTAAGGTAAAACTTGATTGTGAGCCCACACGGGCAGGGACATAACTTGTGTACCTAAATGAGTATTAAATCCAAATACAAGGGCTATTGAAAGAACCGCCATAGTTCTGATATGAGTCTAAGGGTGTCACCAAAGTGTCCCTACGGACACTGCACTGATGAGGTCAGAAAGGAGTGTGTGCTGTCTCAAGACACTCCCCAATGGGAGGTATCTTTTCAGGATGTGAATCTCCATGATGAGCCCACTTTGGCTCTCATTGTCTCAAGGGTGGAGAGGGCGCAAAATTAGGTTTCAAGAGGGTTTGGAGACCAAGGGGGCAATTCAATCACTGAGTGCCTTCATTTAGGCACCAAATGTTTTAGTGGAGTTTGTGCCTATATGGCCCCCTCTGACAACCTGGTATCAGTGAGGGCTGTAATCATGTGGGAATTTCTTCTCTGATATATTTCTACTTACCATAGGAAATATACCATTTGGAAATATGGGGCAAATAGGGTTTCAACCTCCTTACACCCACCCCAAAATACAGTGGACCAGTCACCCCCGAAATATGGGGTGACAGAAAGGACAGAAGCTATTTTCCTTCCAAAGGGATAGTCTTTATTCCAGTACAGATGATAACAAAGCAATCAGATGATAAAGCAATTAGACAATAAACTAATTAGGCAATAAAACAATTATGCAAAGTAATTAGGTAGGTTGATCAGACAAAGTAGTCAGGCAAGGTAATTAGGTAAAGTAATTAGGAAATTAGGTAAGTAATTAGGGAACTAGGTAAGTAATTATGGAATAAGGTAGGGAATTAGGTAATTAGGTAAAGTAATTAGGGAATAAGGTAGGGAATTAGGTAATTAGGTCACTGAGTGCCTTCATTTAGGCACCCTGAGGTTGTGCAGTAAGAGACTATCCTGTAAAGAAAAGTAGGCACCTAGGTTCTGTTATAGAATACTGGCGTAACCTGGAATCGGTACCCCTAACATGTGGACACTTGAACATATGCCAGCCATAGAGCAGGGGCAGCGATGTGCAGAACTTACAGTATTCTGTAAGTTACATGTAAATATAAACAACACATGAAAACATCTATATTGAAGTATAAATACATCTCCTAAACCCCCCCAATCTTCCATCCCCACCCCTCATAGCAACCCACCCCCTCTTCTTACCCTCTATAATTAACCTCAACCCTCCCATGACATATACTTCACAGAAGGCCTTGACTCTTATTGGCTCCTGAGTCATTATCTCACCCTCCCCCTACCCTATCAAAATCCAGTGGACAAACAAATAATAACAGAGCCGGATAGGTGCAAGCTATGCGGTATTAAAAATAAGGCTTCAGCCAAGCGGCGCCAATTACTGTAAATAAGGGGTCCAGATTGCAGAAAAAGCTTCTTATGCTTAGGAGAGCCACGAGCTTCTCTTGCCTCCCAACCAAACAGGAAATGTACTTGATTTCTCCAGTGCCAGAACACTGGAGGAAACTCCAGTGTCCATGACTGCAAAACATATATTTGTGCAAGCAGCAAAGTTTACAAAACAATAATGTCCAACCCTTATCCTTCTCCCGAAAGGACCCTGGTTTATCCAATAACAATTATTCAGATGACCCTTTGATCCTGCAGACCAAAATAGTAGCCATGTAATGCTTGACCTGCCTCCAGAGCTCCTGAATTACTGAGCAATTTTTTTAAAGTTTTTAAAGTTAAAGTATTGCCATACTGGGACAGACCGAGGGTCCATCAAGCCCAGCATCCTGTTTCCAACAGTGGCCAATCCAGGTTGCAAGTACCTGGCAAGATCCCAAAACACTACAATACATTTTATGCTGCTTGTCCTAGAAATAAGCAGTGGATTTTCCCCATTTTAATACTGACTTATGAACTTTTCTTTGAGGAAGCTAGCCAAACCTTTTTTAAACCCCGCTAAGCTTTACCACATTCTCTGGCAACATATTCCAGAGTTTAATTACACTCCCAGAAGGAGTGGTAAAAATGATTTTCTGCTGTCTGACATTTGCCACAAATTGGTGATACCACTCCCCCTGCCTTATAAAGTTGCACCTGAGTATATTATGCCCTTTGTAACACCTTGAAACAACGTTCTCTACATCCCAGATTGGCGTTCACCTCCAGCAGACCTGTAGTATTATTAATCAAATTTCACTGTCTCAAGCCTCTCCCCAAATCATGCTCCCACCTTTGCTTCACTTGGGTCATATCCCTGTCTCCATCTAACGTATACAGAGCCCTATACAGCCCAGAGATAGAGGTAGTATAAATTGTGATATTTCCTCAGAAAAGCTCTTAGTCTTTTTACCCATTTGAAGACAAAGCAAATCCCTGTTTAGGGGATGAATGTAGTGTTTTAGTTGGCAATAAGCAATTCTATCACCCCATCAAACACCTACCCACTGCCTCAATAAATTATATGGTAAAAGGGATCCCTCAGCATCCAGGACATGTTCTAAAAGGCTAAGATCTTGAGTTCCCCATGTGAGAAATGTACGATTGGCCAAACCCGGTACAAAAGCTACATTCCCTCATAGGGATAACTGGATCTGTAGCATTTGGATCGCCATCTAACTTCCTCACTAGAAACCGCCAAGCCTCCGACAGTGAGTGTAGGAGAATACCCTACCACAATAAGGACAATAAGGAATCAAGTCACTGTTAACATGCAGGAGTGAAAGAAAACTGTAAGGTACATAATAGGCCCTTCCAGTGCATTTTTTCTAACAAAAAAGGTGCCGGTACTCAAATGCCAGGCTATCCTTCAGGGGTGGGGTGATCACTGAGGGACCCCCTCCACAATAGCCAGGCCCCCTGCAACCAGTCACAGAATCTATGACAAGGCAGAATTGGCATGTAGAGCCTGAGCTCTTTCATTAAAACTTGGGGACCATGGGTCAATTTTAGCAGACAATGGAAAAGGTGCTGGTACTCAGTACCCCCAAGTACCCCCTCAAAAAAAGCCCTGGGCCCTTCCAAATTTAGCGGGGTGGTTAATTAAATAGCTAAACCCTGAGGCCATATTATAAAATTTTACATTAGGCAACCCCAGTTCCCCCTGAACCCAACTCCCCATCAGATAAGGCAGTCACACTTTAGGCTTTTTCCGGGCCCAGCAAAATGTAGAAATCAAGTGATTGTATTGCCTCAGATTTTTTTTTGCATCAAATGAATTGGTAGAATGACCATACAAATTAAACTTATACGCCCCACCAGAGACAGCAGCAGCGCCTTCCAGTTTTCAAGCTGATGTTCAGTTTTAGCCAGCATTCGGCCAATGTTAATATCATATAGCTGAGTGGTAGATGGTGTTAACAAAACCCCTAACTATTTAAATGACCCAATTGTTCCAGGATCACTTTACCGATTTAGGTAAGGGTAATGCTTTGAATTTTGAAAGATTTAAATAAAACCCTGTAAAATCGCCATATTTCCAGACATTCTCCAATAGAACATCCAGTGATCATCTGGGTTCAGCAATATCTACCAGGATATTGTCAGCAAAAGCCGCAAGTTTAAAGGATTCTCCACTAATCTGTATTTCTGCTATGTCTGGATTAACATGTATTTCCCTAATCAAAGGATCAAGGGTCAATATAAAAAGCAAAGGCGATAACGGACAGCCCTGTATGGTTCCCCTGCAGATTGGAAAGCTGTCCAATGTACAACCATTAACCCATAGTCTAGCTCTGGGGGAAGAATAAAGGGCTCTAACCATTGATAGAAATCTCCAAGTAAACCCATATTTCTCTAAAAAGTAGCATATAAAAAATCCCAGTGTACCTTATCAAATGCCTTCTCTGCATCCCATCCCATCCCATCCCCTCCCCTCCATGTCCAGCGATTCTCCTCTTCCCTGCCCTCCCATCCGTGTCTCGCGATTCTCTCCTCTACTGTCCTCCCATCCCATCCATGTCCATCAATTCTCCTCTGCCCTGCCCTCCCCTCCCTTCCTCCCTCCCCTCGATTTGTACCTAAACGTTCTCTGGCTGGCTGGTGCTGGCTTCCGTTCCATTCGTAACATCCCTCCTGACGTCAGCTTGCCTCCAGCGTTCCCTTCCCTCTCACTGTTCCGCCCTCTGACGTCATTACGTTTTATTTATTTATTTATTGCATTTGTATCCCTCATTTTCCCACCTATTTGCAGGGTCAATGTGACTTACATAGTTTTGTTAACATTGTCATTCCAGGATATCAGATGCAGTTAGTATTGTGCAGAGATTAACTAAGGGAAGAGAGAAGAAGGAAGGGAGTGATTAGGGTAGTTATAGAAGGTGGTTTTCATAACTGAGTGGGTTGGTGAGGTGGATTAGTGAGGTTATCGGTTCTCATTGTAGGCTTTGTTGAAGAAATATGTCTTCAGAGATTTGCGGAAGATAGTTGTTTTGACATGAGGGCGGGGCAGTGAGGGGGAATGGAATGCTCGAGGCTGGCTGACGTCATCAGATGTTATGAACCCAGGTAGCCAGACAGCGATGGAACGTTGGAGGTGCAAATTATTATATAGGATGAGCATGTGAGATCTTACCAAACACCTGTTTTGTAGGCAGCGAGGGCTCACGTGGTAATCCTGCACTAATCAGTTAGCGTGCAGCAATGTAGCTGCACTGATTAGCGCAGAAATGCCCGCTCTCCACCCCGTTCCGGACAGGGTGTTGTTCCTCCCTGGTTTTGCTGAAAAATCAGTTCCCCTGAAGACGCCACTAGTCTGGCGAAACATGGCCCATGTAGGGAACTAAAATCTATGAACAGTGATTCTTTTGATCTTATGTCTTGCACGGAGTGATTTTTTTGAAAAAAGTATTGCAGTGGACAAGAACTTTGCAGGAAGAAGATCTTTGGTTCTGCACAATCTCTACCTAAGCTAAGTAGCTGTTATTCAATATATATTTTTTGAACATTAGTTTTTTAACATCTTTTTCTGGATATTGTCCGTTAATTAAACATTGTGATCAGGATGGAGGTAGGATGTGCTATGATGTAAATGTGGTGTCCCTGCAAAGCTTGGACTTTTAGTCCACAGCAATACACCAAAAAAACTGAGCACAACAAATAAATATTTATACAATTTTATTGAGCTTTTTACAAAAAGTAATTATTTATACAATATGAGTAAATGAGAATATTTCTAATACTTTAAAGTTCTAATTAGGGTTTCTGTTATAGCATCCAATTAGATGCCATAATTCAGTGTTGGTGCCCAGACATAGGCCAACACTGAATATTGGGGACTAATTCTGCCCACAGTGGTCAGTGTTTAAAAAAAAAATGCTGGCCACTGCCGGCTGAATATTGACTGGTATGTTCCTTTATCTTGATAATTACATATTTGAGATCATGGGGCAGACTGACCATTTGGGCAGCCAGACAATGCCCGAGGGCCCAGAGGCTCTGCCCGGATGCCTGGTGCACTAGTGGTGATCTAGTGGCATCAGCAGGGGGGGAACATGCTCTTTACTGCCCAGCCCGCTGGGCTGCCGCTATTCCCCTCCCCCCCCCCCCCCCCCCCCCCACCTGGCACCACTGTATTTTAAAAATGGCAGCTGAGACTCCCTGCAGAAGTCTTGTGAGACTGTCGAGACCCATAAGACTACCGCGGGAAGTCTCATAAGTACATAAGTAGTGCCATACTGGGAAAGACCAAAGGTCCATCTAGCCCAGCATCCTGTCACCGACAGTGGCCAATCCAGGTCAAGGGCACCTGGCACGCTCCCCAAACGTAAAAACATTCCAGACAAGTTATACCTAAAAATGAGGAATTTTTCCAGTCCATTTAATAGCGGTCTATGGACTTGTCCTTTAGGAATCTATCTAACCCCTTTTTAAACTCCGTCAAGCTAACCGCCCGTACCACGTTCTCCGGCAATGAATTCCAGAGTCTAATTACACGTTGGGTGAAGAAAAATTTTCTCCGATTCGTTTTAAATTTACCACACTGTAGCTTCAACTCATGCCCTCTAGTCCTAGTATTTTTGGATAGCGTGAACAGTCGCTTCACATCCACCCGATCCATTCCACTCATTATTTTATACACTTCTATCATATCTCCCCTCAGCCGTCTCTTCTCCAAGCTGAAAAGCCCTAGCCTTCTCAGCCTCTCTTCATAGGAAAGTCGTCCCATCCCCACTATCATTTTCGTCGCCCTTCGCTGCCATTTTGAAAATACGGTGGCGCTGGCAGGCAGGGGAGCAGTGGCAGTGAAGCGGGCAGGAAAGAATATACCCCCCAACAGAGGCCACCAGACTACCAGGACCCCTCAGGTAGGACCGGGGCAGCGGGGGCAATGACTGCAGTGGCATGGGGGAGTGTTGGGCAGCGGCTGAACGAGGGGCACAGACCACCCTCAGTGCCTGGAGTCCCAGACCACCCTCAGTCCGCCTCTGTGCAACCATCTTCACTTTCAGCCAGTAACATGGTTCCATCAGCATAATGGAGGTTATTGATAATTCTTCTACCTATTTTCACACCTCGGGTTTCTTCATACAGTCCTGCTTCTCTGAAGATTTGCTCTGCTTGTAGCAGGATAAACTGTGAAAAACATCCAGACACTTTAGCCCTCCTTCTGGCTTTGAGAGAGTTAATGCCACAAATCTGTAGAATGCTGGGAAAAATCCAGACAGTTGGCAATCTTAGCCTCACAATCCCTGAGCGCATCAAACAGAACCCCGATAAACTTTCGGGCCCTAAGCCTGTGCCTAGTTTGCCTATGCCTTAATCCAGCAATAGTTTGACTGGGAAGTGCAAATCAGGGGATGATATTGACTTGAAAACACTCCACATTCACCTGGGTTGATGTTTGTATACATTTACATTGCAAATAAGATGAGCAGGATTCAGAGCAGGCTGTGATACTTTGTACAAAAAACAGTACAGAGAGGGTCCAAAGTACCAAAAAATCTGGAAAACCACAGAAGCAGCAAGAGCCTTAGGAAAATCGGACACGATTCTTTATTAACAATTGTTGATATTCCAAGATTGACCAAAACTTCTGTCCTATAAAGTTGGATAGCAATCCATGTGGTTCGAGGAAAGTTGTACTCGGTATGTCAGGAATGAAAAGTCCCTTCGTGTCTAGTTCAGAGAGCAAACTAGACACGAAAGGACTCGACATTCCTGACATACCGAGTACAACTTTCCTCAAACCATACGGATTGCTATCCAACTTTATAGGAAAGAAAGTTTTGGTCTTTGAACACACCAGACCCTTGACGCAGGCAGTAGGCGCCGAAACACGGCCCGTGTCGGGTCTATCTTGGAATATCAACAGTTGTTAATAAAGAATCCTGTCCCATTTTTCCTAAGGCTCTCGGTGCTTCTGTGGTTTTCCGGATTTTTGTGATACTTTGTACAGCAAGATGCTACAATGTATCTTCCTATGCAGTGGCGGGAGGAATATTCTGGGTCCCTGCTCCAGAGCAGTGCCAGTAAAACTAATGAAGGGGTGGTCTTTTCTGGGGAAGTAGCCCAAGAGCCCAAGATTGGGTTTAAAACAACAAATTCTGACCGAACCCAAGTAAAACCGAGCTCCTGTGGGTACCTAACACACGTGGGCACATACCTGAAATTAAAATGCCTTTTGGGAGCTAAGAACGTTCTCTTATATCATAGGACAGGAGCAGATGAGGGCAGGCTTTTGGAGCCCTTGAAGCTTGGCACCCTGAGCCAGTGCCTCACCTAGTTCAGCCCTGGCCAACATCTAAAACTGACTTTTCTTCTTGACTCAAGTTTTGTCATAACTAGACTGCTTTACGGATCTGTAACTAACGCCTTATGCAGGATCTGTATTATCAGCGTCTTTCGTGGCCTGTCTAAGCGAACACTTCACTTCTGTGTCTGCTCTTTCTATCCAGACCTGCTCAATGGGAAACAAGTCCACAAAGATTGTGTAATGCTAACATTACTTTCACATTCAGTTATAATCTGTTAGAAGTTCCACATTTCAGGAAAATAGAAAAACAGTGACAAGATTTTTTTTTTAAATCATTGATAATCCAATAAAACGTATTAAAAAGAAAAAAAGCAAATTCATAATAATCAGTCTGAAATTTTTACCAAATGATTTGAAAGCAATATCCATAAATGATTAAAATTAAAGAAATGCAATCCCACTACAGGGGTCCTTTTACTAAGGTGCACTAAAAAATGGCCTGTAGTACTGTAGATGCGTGTTTTGGGCGCACACAGAATCATTTTTCAGCGCACTTGCAGAAAAAAAAAATGCCTTTTTAAAATTTTTGCCAAAAAAGGACGTGGCAAAATGAAAATTGCCACGCATCCATTTTGGGTCTGAGACCTTACCCCCAGCCATTCACCTAGCGGTAAAGAATCTGGGCGGTAATGACCTATGTGCGTCAAATGCCACTTAGCGCGTGCCAGATATGCACGTCTGAAAATAAAAATTATTTTTCAGACGCCTGTATCGGACATGCACCAAAAATGAAATTAGCGCAAGAGCCACGTGGCAGCCGGGTGGTAACTCCATTTTGGCGCACGATGTGTAGACGCTTAAGTGGCTTAGTAAAAAGGCCCTTCAATTTCTTCATTTAAGCCTCTAAAGAAACTTTACATTTAAATATCCAGTGCTGTTCAAGCCTCGCTACACCTGCTTGACTATTCCCACCCATACCTGGTCTATTATGCTCCAAAGTGAACTACTGGGCACCTTCCCAGACATATGCTTTTGGTTGCCAACGTATAACTCACGGACCAGTTCAAGTTCTCAAAGTAATTCTTGCTTTGTGCTCTGTAAGCCACACTGTCATCTTTTTAATGGTCTGCCCCACATGGAGCCTATTCCATGGGCACATAATTCCATAAACAGCTCATGCAGTTTGACATGTTGTGGAGTGTCTCAAAATGTAAGTTAAATTGTCATTGGATGGAGCCACTTATATACCGTCGAGTGGACGTTCAAATGGCCCCTGTCCAGTTAAATTACCACTTTGGGGCTAACCAGTCCTTTTTAGTGGCACTTAACTGCGGCTAAGAAAGCAAATAGAATGTTAGGTATTATTAGGAAAGGAATGGAAAACAAAAATGAGGATGTTATAATGCCTTTGTATCACTCCATGGTGTGACCGCACCTCAAATATTGTGTTCAATTCTGGCCGCTGTGTCTCAAAAAAAGATATAGTGGAATTAGAAAAGGTGCAGAGAAGGGCAACGAAAATGATAAAGGGGATATGACGACTTCCCTATGAGGAAAGGCTAAAGCGGCTAGGGCTCTTCAGCTTGGAGAAAAGGCGGCTGAGGGGAGATATGATAGAGGTCTATAAAATAATGAGTGGAGTTGAACGGGTAGATGTGAAGCGTCTGTTTACGCTTTCCAAAAATACTAGGACTAGGGGGCATGCGATGAAGTTACAATGTAGTAAATTTAAAACGAATCGGGTAATTTGGCATCCCTGTGAATATCGTATTTAACCGCATGGCTTTTTTTCAGGGGGTACTGAGTACCGGAACCTTTTCTATTGCCTGCTAAAATTGACCCATGGTCCCCAAGTATTATTAAAAGAGCCCAGGCTCTGCGCACCACTGCTGCCTGTGCATAGATTCGGTGGCTGGCTACAGAGTGCCTGGCTATTGTGGGACAGGTCCCTCAGTGATCACTCACCCCTGAAGGATAGCCTGGCATTTGAGTACAGACACCTTTTTTGCTAGAAAAAATGCACTGCTTAGCCGGCTCTGCAAACCTGGAAATTCAATACCAAAGCCTGGATATGACCCAGCATTGAATCTCCAGGTGTAACACAGGTGGCAGTCAGCAAAATGCTGCGTGTCACCAGCTGAATATCAACTCCTGTATATGTTAATGAATAAAACATGCAATTTTCACATGGGTTATGTCCTATACCCGTATTCATTCTGTAAATCCGAATGCACTACAATGTCCTTAATATTCCTGCCCTGCATATAATCAACACATGGGCCCAACTGAAAAATGTCATGCATTGTTAAAATATGCCAGTGTCCATCAATACTCTTGGCCACGTAATTCTACCTGATCTGAGTACTGCACAATACAAATGTGTAGCTCCACTGCAGATTTGCTTGTTTCCTGTTAAAGGTCTCAATTTGCATACAAAGCTCTTAAATATGATTTCTGAATAAGTGCCCGAGGCTAACCTCTGTTAAGAAATCTGGAAAACAGGATCTTAGCTTGTTTGTCAAATTCATTCTCCAAATAACAAATCTTTTTGATGCCTAAAAATTGTCCAATGGGAAGAGCAACCTTTAATCTCATTGGATGATGAGTTAATTGTTCCTGTCCATGGCTTCCGATAAACCAACTGATGAGCCAACATGTAAACCATAACATCTAAAAAAGGAATTTGATGGTATTGAAAAAACAGAGAAAATTTCAGACGTGGAATGTACATATTGAGGTGTTCAGCAATCCCCCTAAATTGTTCTTTGGATGCTGGCCATACCATAGAGATGTCACCTATAAATCGATGCAACACAATGACTAGGATGTGAAAACTCAATACAAATGGTGCGTCCCAAAACTATAATGTATATGTGTTCAGCAATCTTTGAGCGAGTTCTACATATGGTAAATCTTACTAAGAAAATCATAGTATGAATATATGAGGAAGGGAAAAGCCACAGAACTGATATTGTTCTCTGTTATTCTTGTTCTGTTGTAGCGGAGGAGTATCGTAATGGGTTAGTGCAGTAGCCTGAGAAGCAGGGGAACTGGGTTTAATTCCCACTGCAGCTCCTTATGACTCTGGACAAGTCACTTAACATTCCATTGGCCCAGGTACAAAATAAGCATCTGTATATAATACATAAACCACTTCTCCGTGAAGAAAGACTAAGGAGGCTAGGGCTTTTCAGCTTGGAGAAGTGACGGCTGAAGGGAGACATGATAGAGGTATATAAAATAACGAGTGGAGTGGAACAGGTGGATGTGAAGCGTCTGTTCACACTTTCCAAAAATACTAGGACTAGGGGGCATGCGATGAAACTACAGTGTAGTAAATTTAAAACAAATCGGAGAAAACATTTCTTCACCCAACGCGTAATTAAACTCTGGAATTCGTTGCCAGAGAACGTGGTAAAGGCGGTTAGCTTAGCAGAGTTTAAAAAGGGGTTAGAAGGTTTCCAAAAGAACAAGTTCACAAACCACTACTAAATGGACTTGGGAAAAATCCACAATTCCAGGAATAACATGTATAGAATGTTTGTGCGTTTGGGAAGCTTGCCAGGTGCCCTTGGTCTGGATTGGCCGCTGTCGTGGACAGGATGCTGGGCTCGATGGACCCTTGGTCTTTTCCCAGTGTGACATTACTTATGTAAAAAGGCAGTATATCAAATCAAAGGCAAGAAAAATTCTCCTATTATGTGACAGAAATATTCTATATTCATATTATGATTGATCAAAACTCTACTACTACTGCTAATCATTTCTATAACACTACTAGACATACACAGCACTGTACACATTCTATGCAGGTACCTTTTCTGTCCCTAGTGGGCTCACAATCTGAGGTGCTCTTTTACTAAAGGGTTGGTGTATGGCAACAGGATTGCCATAGACCAATCCGGAATGACTGCCAGGCTATCGCAGGAGCCCAGGGGTAGTTCCCACCCCCAGTGTGCGTCACTTCCAGTGCTTACCTGACAGTAATCAAGCAGCGCTGTGTGCTGCCTGGTTACCACTGGGTTAGCGAGGAAGCCCTTACTGCCATCTCAATGGGTGGCAGTAAGTGCTCCCCCCCCCCCCAAAATGGCCACAGTAAGTGCTGCCCTCCCAAAATGGCCACGCTGCAAGTGGTTCACTTACCGCATGGCCATTTCTTCTCCAGCCTTTTTCCTGCTGCGGTAAAAGGGGGCCTCAGATGGCATCAAAAACATGTGCTGATGTTGCAGGCCCCCTTTCACCGCAGCTTAGTAAAAGGACCCCTAAGGTTTTATACCCGGGGTAATGGAGGGTTAAGTGAATTGCCCAGGGTCACAAGGAGCTGCAGTGGGAATTGAACCCAGTTCCCCAGGATCTCAGTCCACTGCACCAGCCATTAGGCTACTTCTAGTAAGATACCGAGATAAGTGCTCAGTACAAGATTTTTTAACATGTGGAGGGACATTTTCGAACGGGGACACCCATCTCTAAGGGCGCCCATCTCTCAGGATGTCCCCGTGAAGGGGCGGGGCATCCCTTATTATCAAAACAAGATGGGCGTCCAACTTTCGTTTCGATAATACGGTCGAGGACGCCCAAATCTCAACATTTAGGTCGACCTTAGAGATGGTCGACCTAAATGTTGAGATGGTCGACCTTAGAGATGGGCGACCTTGGTTTTCACCGATAATGGAAACCGAGGACGCCCATCTCAAAAATGACCAAATGCAAGCCATTTGGTCATGGGAGGAGCCAGCATTCATAGTGCACTGGTCCCCATGACATGCCAGGACACCAACCGGGCACCCTAGGGGGCAATGCAGTGGACTTCACAAATTGCTCCCAGGTGCATAGCTCCATTACCTTGGGTGCTGAGCCCCCAAAACCCACTCCCCACAACTGTACACAACTGCCATAGCCCTAAGGGGTGAAGGGGGGTACCTACATGTAGGTACAGTGGGTTTTGGGTGGGTTTTGTAGGGCTCACATTTACCACCACAAGTGTAACAGGTAGGGGGGGGATGGGCCTGGGTCCGCATGCCTGAAGTACAGTGCACCCACTAAAACTGCTCCAGGGACCTGCAGACTGCTGTGATGGAGCTGGGTATGACATTTGAGGCTGGCATAGAGGCTGGAAAAAATGTTTTTTAATGTTTTTTTGGGGGTGGGAGGGGGTTGGTGACCACTGTGGGAGTAAGGGGAGGTCATCCCCGATTCCCTCCGGTGGTCATCTGGTCAGTTCGGGCACCCTTTTGTCCCACCATCGGTACACTGCTGACACGCCCCCGTGAACTTTGGTCATCCCCACGATGGAAAGCAGTTGAGGACGCAAAAAATCGGCTTTCAATTATGCCGATTTGGGCGACCCTGAGAGAAGCACGCCCATCTCCCATCGCCCGTCCTTCTCTTTCGATTATGCCCCTAATAATGGTCAATTTTATAACTGTGTGCCAGCAGCTAGGTGCCCACATGCGCACGTTAATGGTGCCTTGCCACTTGCACACGATGCCACTTACATGCTTAGGGCATATGTGCATATACCTGTGAAGGGGTGTATATTTGGGCGGAACTTGGGTGGGAATATGATAAGATGCGTATGTAGCTTGCCTCATTTATGAGCACCCATTTTGTCAGCCACTGACCTGCCATAAGTGGGCATGTGTACATTTTGGCCTGCCAATGCCAGTTTGCACTAACTTTCTATAGGGAACCTGGGTGCCCAGATTCCATTATAGAATTGGCTCAAACCACGCTGCACAATTAGTAGAATTGTCCCATATACATTATGGTTTTGTGAAGAACTGTGGCTATTTGTATCTATAAATCTATACCACAGTACTACATGCTTATGTTTAGGTTTATTTAGGCTTAATATACCACCTTTTGTGTAAGGCAAATCAAAGTAGTTTTGCAATGAACTATACTAAAGGAGGAATGGAACTCTGTAATTTAACAGGACAAGATAATCCGCCCTTTCCTCTCTGAGCACACCACCCGTACTCTCATCCACTCTCTCGTTACCTTTCGCCTTGACTACTGCAACCTACTCCTCACTGGCCTCCCACTTAGCCATCTATCCCCCCTTCAGTCCGTTCAAAACTCTGCTGCACGTCTTATCTTCCGCCTGAACCCATACACTCATATCACCCCTCTCCTCAAGTCACTTCATTGGCTTCCGATCAGGTACCGCATTCAATTCAAGCTTCTGCTACTAACCTACAAATGTACTCGATCTGCAGCCCCTCCTTACCTCTCAACCCTCATCTCCCCTTACGTTCCTACCCGTAACCTCCGCTCTCAAGACAAATCCCTCCTTTCAGTACCCTTCTCCACCACCGCCAACTCCAGGCTCTGCCCTTTCTGCCTCGCCTCACCCCACGGGTGGAACAAACTCCCTGAGCCCATACGCCAGGCCCCCTCCCTGCCCATCTTCAAATCTCTGCTTAAAGCCCACCTCTTCAATGTCGCTTTCGGCAACTAACCTCTACACCTCTACCCAGGAAAGCTAGACTGCCCCAACTTGACATTTCGTCCTTTAGATTGTAAGCTCCTTTGAGCAGGGACCGTCCTTCTTTGTTAATTTGTACAGCGCTGCGTAACCCTAGTAGCGCTCTAGAAATGTTAAGTAGTAGTAGTAGTAGTAGTAAGATAGGAGGACAGTCAGGAAAAAAAAAGAAAGGAAAGCAACAGCAAGTGATCCTGAAGCCAGTGCAACCCCCTGTATCTAGGGTCTGCCAATGCTTGGATAAAGAGCTGAGCTTTTAAAGCAGTTTAAAAACATTTTTTTTGTTACATTTGTACCCCACACTTTCCCACTCATGGCAGGCTCAATGGGGCTTACATATTGTATACAGGTACTTATTTGTACCTGGGGCAATGGAGGGTTAAGTGACTTGCCCAGAGTCACAAGGAGCTGCCTGTGCCTGCAATGGGAATCGAACCCAGTTCCCCAGGACCAAAGTCCACTCCTCCACTAGCAGCATTCCATGTAGAAGCCTGCCCTTGCAACCGCGCAGGCTTCTGTTTCTGTGAGTCTGACGTCCTGCAGGATGTCAGACTCACAGAAACAGAAGCCTGCGCGGCTGCAAGGGCAGGCTTCTACATGGAATGTTGCTAGTGGAATAGCAACATTAACATTCCGTGTAGAATCTCAAATAGTAGCAACATTCCATCTAGATCCTCCAATAGTAGCAACATTCCATCTAGAATCTGAAATAGGGAAAGGGAACTGGGACTTGATATGCTGCCTTTCTGTGGGGTTTACATAGTATATACAGGTACTTATTTGCACCTGGGACAATGGAGGATTAAGTGACTTGCCCAGAGTCACAAGCAGCTGCCTGTGCCTGCAGTGGGAATCGAACCCAGTTCCCCAGGACCAAAGTCCACCACACTAACCACTAGGCGACTCCTCCACTAGCAACATTCCATGTAGAAGCCTGCCCTTGCAACCGCGCAGGCTTCTGTTTCTGTGAGTCTGACCAGACTCACAGAAACAGAAGCCTGTGCAGCTGCAAGGGCAGGCTTCTACAGGCTTCTACATGGAATGTTGCTAGTGGAATAGCAACATTAACATTCCATGTAGAATCTCAAATAGTAGCAACATTCCATCTAGAATCTGAAATAGGGAAAGGGAACTGGGACTTGATATGCTGCCTTTCTGTGGGGTTTACATAGTATATACAGGTACTTATTTGCACCTGGGACAATGGAGGATTAAGTGACTTGCCCAGAGTCACAAGCAGCTGCCTGTGCCTGAAGTGGGAATCAAACCCAGTTCCTCAGGACCAAAGTCCATCACCCTAACCCCTAGGCCACTCCTCCACTTTTGGATAAGAGGGTTCAAGCATTACACTTTGAATGGTGGAGGTGAACAAGAAGCCCTTTTTGCTTTCCTGTCTTTATCCGGGTAGTTACCTGGTTTACAGACTGAAAATTGCCACTGACCAGGTAACTCCTGGCTCTGACTCCAGACCTCCCCTGGGTGGATTAGACATTGTTTTGAACCTCTACAGTTTAGATTAGTCGTTCAAGCCTTAATTTTCAGCCAGTTAGGTTATTGCAACGTGCTGTTTGTGGGTTGTACACAATTAATTTTGAATAGGCTACAACTCCTACAAAACGTAGCAATTCGTTTACTTCATTTTGCTAGAAAAAATTTGATAGGGTGACTCCTTTACTAATCAAAGCCCACTGGCTCTCAATCCAAGCTAGACTGTGCTTTAAGGCTTGCACACTTCTTTAAAAAGTATTATATGGCCTTGCCCCAGAATATATGTTGTTATTGCTTACTTTCCCTTGTCGGGATGCTACTATACAATTACAGAACACTCCGTTCAGTCATCATTTTTCTTTTACAGGAGTCAAACTCTGGAACGATCTTCCTGTAATTCTTAGATTGTTTGGCGCCTTATCATGTTTTAGAAGAGCAAAGCACTAAAAAAACATGGCTATTTGAGAAGTTCCTTTATTGTGTTTTTAATTGTATGATATATTTTCCAGTAGTGTTCTATTCATTTGTTCACAATTTTCCAGATCTTTTCACAGTTCAAAAAGGTATTAATAATGTGATTGAGTGTATTAAGTTTTCAGTATTTTTAATCTGCGCTTTCCCATGTATGCCTGGTTTCTTAACATTTGTAAACCGCATAGAACTGAAATGGTTATTGTAGTATAAAAGAACTTTTTAGTTTAGTTTAGATCAGGCCTAAGTTTAGTGTGCTAATGCCAATTTACACTAGTATTCTAGACTGAGCTTCTCATCTTTCCCCCTGAACCAACCTAAACCTTCGTCAGCGCTGCGTACGCTTTGTAGCGCTATAGAAATGCTAAATAGTAGTAGTAGTAGTACTCTCCTCCTCCCCCATTCTCTATTTCTGTGGATAACACTCTCATCCTTCCTGTCTCATTGGCTCCATAACCTTGGGGTCATCTTCGACTCCTCCCTCTGCTTCTCTGCACATATTCGGCAGACTGCTAAAACCTGTTGTTTCTTTCTCTATAATATCAGCAAAATTCGCCCTTTCCTTTCTGAGCATACTACCAGAACCTTCATCCATACTCTTATCATCTCTCGCTTAGACTATTGCAAGTTGCTTCTCACAGGTCTCCCACTTAGCCATCTCTCTCCTCTTCAATCTGTTCAAAATTCTGCTGCACAACTAATATTCCGCCAGTGTCGTTATGCTCATATCAGCCCTCTCCTCAAGTCACTTCACTGGCTTCCTATCCGTTTCCGCATACAGTTCAAACTCCTGTTATTGACCTATAAGTGCATTCACTCTGCAGCTCCTCAGTACCTCTCCACTCTCATCTCTCCCTGCAATCCTCCCCGGGAACTCTGTTCACTGGGTAAATCTCTCTCATCTGCACCCTTCTCCTCCACCGCTAACTCCAGACTCTGTTCCTTTTATCTTGCTGCACCATATGCCTGGAATAGACTTCCTGAGCCGGTACGTCAAGCTCCATTTCTGACCGTCTTCAAATCTAAGCTAAAAGCCCACCTTTTTGATGCTGCTTTTAACTCCTAATCCTTACTCATTTGTTCAGAACCCTTATGTTATCATCCTCACTTGAAGACTGTCTCTTCATGTTCAAGTGTACAGCACTGCGTACGTCTAGTAGCACTTTAGAAATGATAAGTAGTAGTAGTATTTCTATAGTGTCATTTTGGCACACAGATGCTGTTATGGGATTGGAGGTGTAAGTGGAGGTGCCCAGTTAAAGAATCCTCTATGTGTTGCCACAGTATACAGAATAGACATATGCCCTGCACTTTTCAAAGGCTTTTCTGTATGCGGTATCCTTCTCCCCCTGCCCCCATCCATTGTCACTTATATTTACCCATGTCATGAACTAGACTTCATACCTTTAGGGACCTTTTTACTAAGCTGCGGTAGAAGGGGTCCTGCGCTAGCTGTGGGGACTGTTTTTGCCATGCACTGAGGCCCTTTTTACCACAGCGGGTAAGAAGGCCGAAAAAAGAAACGACCATGCGGTAAGATTGCACTTACCACATGGCCATGTGGGGGGGGGGGGAGCAGTTACCGTTACCCATTGAAGTGGCAGTAAGGGTTCCCGCGCTAACCTGGCGGTAACCGGGCAGCACATGGCTCCTGCCCAATTACCACCGAGTAACTGCTGCGGTAAAAATAGGTACCTATTTTCCCTAGCGCCAGAAAATGCAGCGCATTGGGGGTGGAATTACCGCCGGCACCCATGCTGGGCTGGCGGTAGTTCCAGATTGCCATGTGGTAAGCCCGCGGTCGGCTTACTGCTGCTTAGTAAAAAGGCCCTTTAATGAAGTGAGCTCTGGTCCTCGGAAGCTCATGCGTCAACAAACTGGTTAGTCCAGAAAGTTCTATTTGCCTCTGTCGTTTTTGCTGCTCCAGACTAACACTCTACCCCTCTGAAAGCTGTCAAAATACATCCTCTCACCTGGGAGATACAGCGCAGGTATCTTGTTGCGACTTCTCTGGGAAGAATCTCGTACCCTTCGTAGATCTCTTTGCATGGAATCCTGGCCAACAACTTCTTCATTTGCTTCTCTGTCAAGTCGAGGTCCGTCACATTGCCCAGTTTTTCCACTGGCACTGAGGTGCTGAAAGCACAGATGAAACATTTGCCATCTAATAGCGTCACGGAGATCCAGACAGCCGGAGCGATCAGAGCCCTTTGGGTCATTGAGCAGAACATGTAGCGCAAGACTGCTGGGTCTTTCTGCCGCATCCCTGTGGGTCTCTTCCACTCTTCCGCCAGCATAGACACATTATTGTTCATGACGAACCCCAATAAAAACAGTACAATGGGGGGCACGAACAGGATGCCCATACCATATGGCATATTATAATTTGGCAGACAGGGACAGTTGAAATCAAAGGATGAATACAAATGTGCACTAGCAAGAGCCATGATCCCACAAATGCCATTCATAAAAGATTCCTGGTTAGACTGGAGGAACTGGAATATCATACGGAACTTATCCATCTTGTGTGGTTTTTCCTTCTCTCCTCCTGAAGGTTAACTTGGGCACGGAAATCTTCCTGGCAGTCTTGCAAGTTGACACCGCAACTGCTTGAGATCTCTTCAGGTTAAAAAAACAACAAAAATTGAAATAGTCAGTTTTCAAGGTGTCGTAGTCAAACTTACCATTTTCTTAGTGCACAATCTTCCCTCTCTCAGCTTCAGCTGCAGGATCCCTCCTTGCTCCTTGTGAACGCTCCATTCTCAGCCCTTCCCTGGGGAATCATGCCTGGTTCCTTTCTCCTGTGGATCTCAACACTTCCCTAAAATGTATTCACTATGCGGATGCTTGTTTTTTTTTGTTTTTGTTTTGTTTGATGTTTTTGCCCAGGAAATCTCTGCTCCTCTCTGTTCTCTGTTTCAGCTGTGAACCTGTTTGCAAATACTTGTGCAAACGGGTCTCCTCCCACGGCCATCAGCAAACAGGAAAATGAGTGCCCATCCCTTGGGTTTTACCTCCAGCCCATGTTCTTTTCCATGTTTTATTTTGTTTGATTTCTATTGATAACCTCCAGCCCAGAAAGCAAAACTGTTATATATATGTATATATATCTATCTATCTATAAAGCCAAATGGAGCAGGTTGGGTGGGGGGAGATGCAAGGTGATAAAATAGTGTATGAAATACATTGGCTTATTGCCTTTCATTTTCCACACTCTTCAGTTATACAGAAAGATTTTAAAAGAAAATCCAAGTTGTACTGAATGGTTTATTGTTTCATGACAATGTGAACTTCAAAGCCACACATGGAAAAGGCTGATATACATTAGTCAGCACTAAGGGGCATCTTCAATGAAGCATAAACACTGTTCTCTGTGCATGACAGGGAAACCACCAGCCCCTTTGACCTTCTCTCAGCTCAGCTCTATTGTAACATTCTAAAAATTCAAGTACAGTAGAGTCTCGATTATCTGATGTAAACGGGACCGGCCCGTTGTCAGATAAGTGAAAAATCAGATAATACGGAAAACAATGTTTACTTAAAAAAATGTTTACAATGTAACCCTGTAGGTTAGAATATGTTTTTAAATAAAAATACCTGGTCAACAGGATCGGGTCCAGTTGGTCTGGGTCAGGAGTCAGGAACGACAGTGACATTGCCACGACTAAAAGAGCAGGAAGGTGGGTGGTCTCAGCCCAGGCAGGTTCAGAGCTGAAGAGGCTCGCAGTTGAGCGTTGCTGTGGGTGAGGAAGTACTGTGGTAAATTGGCCCATCTCCATTCAGGCCCGACTCCTGACCTCCTCAGCGCATGCACAGGAAGACCATGCATGCACAACAGAACCCTGAGCAGGCCCAACACAGCCTGCTCCTCACACTCCTGCTCAGTCAGCCCGGACTCCTCAGGCGTTGCAAGAAAGTAGTCCAACGCCGCCCGTTCACCATGGTATTCCAGCGCCTGTGCCACCCCTCAACCGCGAGCCTCTTCAGCCCTGATTCTGCACAGACTCGGACCACTGGACCTTCCTGCTACCGTGGCAATGTCAATGTCGGTCCTGCCCAGGCTCGGACCACTGAACCTTCCTGCTATGACGGCAACCTTCAGCTGTGGCAATGTCACTGCTGGTCCTGTCTCCTGACCTAGACCACCCGGACCTGATCCTGTTGACCTGGCAACTTTTACAGAAGTTGGGGGGATAGTACAGGCACATATTTACACCTTCTTTGGAGCAGCTGTAAGTTTGTGTAAGAGGATTCGTGCACCATTATGAGTGAGTGAAGGAGATGCCTAATGGGTAGTGCAGCAGCCTGAAAGCCAGGGGAACCAGGTTCAATTCCCACTGCAGCTCCTTGTGACTATAGGCAAATCACTTAACCCTCCATTGCTCCAGGTACAAAATAAGTAGCTGTATGTAATCTGTAAACCACTTTGATTGTAACCACAGGAAGGTAATATATCAAATCCCCTTTCCCAGGATCCTTTTTGAGCATTTCACATGGGTCCCCTATTATGAAATTATTCCCCATAAAAGCATAGGATAATTATTATTTCCCATACCTTGTAGTACTTGATACAACTTTTCAACTAGTAACTAAAGAACATTGTGAAAAGTCCAGTAAATCTGTATGGCAATATATATTTCTTTTTTGTACATACACTGTTAAGCAATATGTAAATTTTCTTATAAAAAAATGAGGAAAAGACCTCAAAACACTTAATTGGCTTCTTCAAGGGCTATGCATCGACATAGATAGCATTGATCAATTTATGATCACGTGGAGGGGCCTAATTGAACGAAAACGTCTATCTCCATGGGCGTTTATCTCCGAGAACGGGTCCGTGAAGGGGCGGACCGAACCGTATTTTCGAAAAAAATAGACGTCCATGTTTTATTCGACAATTTGTGAGCTGGGCGTTTTTGTTTTTCAGTGATAATGGAAAATGAAAGCGCCCAGCTCAAAAATGAATAAATCCAAGGCATTTGTTTGTGGGAGGGGCCAGGATTCGTAGTGCACTGGTCCCCCTCACATGCCAGGACACCAACCGGGCACCCTAGGGGGCACTCTTACAAAAACAAAAAAAAAGGTAAAAGAGCTCCCAGGTGCATAGCACCCTTCCCTTGTGTGTTGAGCCCCCCAAATCCCCCTCAAAACCCACTGCCCACAAGTCTACACCATTACTATAGCCCTAAGGGGTGAAGGGGGGCACCTACATGTGGGTACAGTGGGTTTGGGGGGGTTGGACGACTAAGCATTAAGCAGCACAATTGTAACAGGTGGGGGGGGGATGGGCCTGGGTCCACCTGCCTGAAGTCCACTGCACCCCCTAACAACTGCTCCAGGGACCTGCATACTGCTGCCAGGGAGGTGGGTATGACATTTGAGGGTGAAAATAAAAAGTTGTGAAACATCATGTTTTGTGGTGGGAGGGGGTTAGTGACCACTGGGGGAGTCAGGGGAGGTCATCCCCGATTCCCTCTGGGGGTAATCTGGTCATTTAGGGCACTTTTTGGGGCCTTATTCGTGAAAAAACAGGGTCCAGGAAAAGTGCCCTAAATTCTAGCTACAAACGCATACGTTTTTTCCATTATCGGCAAAAGGCGCCCATCTCTCCTCGGCCGATAACCACGCCCCAGTTCCACCTTCGCCACGCCTCCGACACGCCCCCGTCAACTTTGTACGCTTCCGCGATGGAGTGCAGTTGAAAACGTCCAAAATCGGCTTTCCATTATACCGATTTATTCGTTTTTGTGAAATAAACGTCTATCTCCCGATTTGGGTCGAAATCTAGGCGTTTTTCTCTTTCAATTATAAGGTGGATAGTGTCCTGTTGGCAGTTGGCTCAACAAAGCTTCGAACTGGCGGAATATTAGTCGTGCAGCAGAATTTTGAACAGATTGAAGAGGAGAGAGATGGCTAAGTGGGAGACCTGTGAGAAGCAAGTTGCAATAGTCTAAGTGAGAGGTGATAAGAGTGTGGATGAGGGTTCTGGTAGTGTGCTCAGTATTAACTCTTAATACTCCCTTCTGGACCTGGGGACATCATTCTCATAGATGTTCTCAATATCATCAGGTCCAGTAAAACTAGCTTATAGTGTTTTGATGGGCTCTGGGTCAGCATTTGAAAACATGAAAAAGTGTACCTTGAAGTATGGTATTCTGGCACTTCAAAAGCAAAAGCTACAATCTGTATAATAATTCTCACCACCAACGTTCTAAAGTAGCTGCCTGTGTCCGTGGCTCCTGCAGTTGCTGAGCTAGGCTCCGTAGCCAGGCTGACGTCACTCACAGCTGATTCCCAGGCAGGGGGAGGAGTAGGGAAACACGCGGAGCAACTTGCTCCGCGTGTTTCCCTACTTCTCCCCCTGCCTGGGAATCAGCTGTGAGTGCGCCGCTCAAACACCCCCTTGGTGCATCACCCAAGCCCCCCCCCCCCGGCACACCAAACACCCCCTCCCCCTTCCAAAGCACATCAACACCCCCGCCCCCGAAGCACATCAACCCCCTCGCCACCCGCAGCTGCCACTGGTAACGCTGTCCGGCCGCTGCTGCTTCTTCTGTTGAGCAGCAGCGGCTGCTACAAAAAGAAAAAAGCCATAAATGTTTTTAAACATCAAGCCCGGCACCGCAGACAGCCATCAGGCATTGGCTGTCGGCTGTGCAGCCGCTCCTCCTCTCGCCTCCATGACACTGCCCCTGGAGTAAGACCCCGGAGGAGCGCAGCGACATGAGAAGCGAGAGGAGGAGCGGCTGCAGAGCCGACAGCCAATGCCTGATGGCTGTCTGCGGTGCCGGGCTTGATGTTTAAAAACATTTATTGCTTTTTTTCTTTTTGTAGTGGCCGCTGCTGCTCAAGAGGAGAAGCAGCAGCAGCCGGACAGCGTTACCAGTGGCAGCTGCGGGTGGTGAGGGGGTTTCATGCGCGGGGGGGAGGGGAGGGTCACTGGACATGGGTGGCTGGAGGGGGGCAGGGGGAGAGGAGGGTCACTGGACATGGATGGCTGCAGGGAGGCAGGGGAGAGGGAGGTGGGAAGGGGGTCCTGAGACCAGAGAGGTGAGGGTGGGGTGGGTGGGGAGCGGGGCCCTGCGAAAGGGGGGACACACACTCACTGTCTCTCACATACACTCTCTCTGACACACTCTCTGTTTATCACACTCTATCTCTCTGTCACACACACACACAGACACTCTGTCTCTCACACACTCTCACACACACACACACACACACACACACTCTGTCTCTCTCTCATTCTCTCTCTGACACACACACTCCATCTCTCACACACACTCTCTCTCAAACATACACACTCCGAGGAAAACCTTGCTAGCGCCCGTTTCATTTCTGTCAGAAACGGGCCTTTTTTACTAGTTTTTAAAGAAAAGGCACTGAGGCACTCCTGACACTTATTTACTGCAAACTTTAGATTTACAACAACCATGAGGCTGAGAACGAATATGAATTTAGTTTTCAGTTCTGGATATATTTTTGGTTTGTTTGTGGGCAGGTTATGCTTAAGCGATAGCCCCTCCAGTGTCTACCATAATGCAGGCTAGACAACCAGAGAGTAGAAACATTAGACCATTAGAATAGCGAAAAAAGAAAAAGCCTATTGCATGGTCCTCAAAAATTTTAATCCATAGTCTTAACTAAACGACAGATGAAAAGTAAGAAAATATGAATTATTACCTCTGGCATAGCAAGAATAGCTCACAGAGTCAAGCAAAATATGTTTGTTTATGTTTATTAAACTTGATATGCTGCCAATTCCAAAAACCGCACTGTCCCTGCTACAAACCAGAGATGTCAAAAGTGGATCGCCCAAAATTGGGTAATTTTATAAAAAATAAATATTATTAAAGTGGAGAAAAAGACCTCCATGAAAACCTCTCGACTAATTTAACATCACTGGATGCAATTACTTGAGCAGAAAAGGCCAGATTTAGTAAATGGTCTCCTCCCAAAAACAATTGGTACTCGATACTATTGATGAGCACCCCTGACAGAATAGCATTGAGTGCCGATTTCAGCACCGAATGCTATAATTTCTGGTGCCTAATTTGGGTGCACATCCCCAGTATTCTCTAATATCCAATCCACTGTACTTACCCATGTTGACTACTGCAATAGTATTTTTATTGGATGCAAGGCCCCAGTCCTGAAAAAACACGGCAGCCAGACTTATTTTTGGTAAGACGCGGTTTGAGAGCGCAACACCTCTCCGTTTAAAACTACATTGGCTTCCTATTATGGAACGAATAAACTTCAAAGTCCACACAATGATTCACAAAATTATCTACGAAGAATCTCCAACCTACATGTACAATCTGATTGACCTTCCTACCAGGAATTGCTCTACATCTTCTCGAACTTATCTAAACTTACCTTCCCAATTGTAAAGGAATCAAATATAAAACATACTATGCATCCATTTTCTCCACTGTAGGCAGCAAGCTCTGGAATACTCTACCAAGATCGATTCGTATAGTCAATAACCATCTACCCTTCCGCTACTTAAAACTCACCTTTTCAAGCAAGCCTACACATATGACTTGACTTAAATTAAAAATCCATTTACGATACCTGGATCTGACTACTTGACAGAACTTAAATATGCTTTTCCTATTGAATTCATCCCTCTTCGAACCATTATTATACATTCTTTCTTATTCACAATACTTTACCCAATTTACACCCTCTTCCGTTCCCTACCTATTCCACCTTCCTTCCTTATCCTTTCTTAGTCCACCTCTTTATATACTATATTGAAATGTTTTATTCATTTTGTACTATCCTGTAAATTTTGTTTTATTGTAAGCCGCATTGAGCCTGCTAACAAGTGGGAAAGTGTGGGTTATAAATGTTACAATACAATACAATACAACATTGCGTGCAAACTTTAGAAACGGCTCTGACCCGCCCATGCACCTCTCATGGCCATGCCCTCTTTCGGGTTGCGTGCTATGGGATTTGGGAGCACATTGTTATAGAATTGCAAAGTCCACACAAATTCAAATTTGTGCCAATTAGCTTCCAATTATTTATTTATTTTACAAATTTATATCCCACTCCAGCCACAGTCCTGGGCACGTTACAAAAAACATACATAATAATTAATAAACAAATAAACAATTCACATACGATAATAACATAAAATAAAATAAATACCTGATTTCTAAAACAACATGCTAATCTAGGGAAGCACAGCAGTTAATGAGTCTCATGACCATTAGGCTCTTGAAATAACCATGTTTTAAGCTCTTTCTTAACCTGAACAAAAGAGTTATTATTATGAAAAAAATACAATTACTAGCACTAATTGGCTCATTAGCCAATTTAGACCTGGATTGGCCACTGTTGGAAACAGGATGCTGGGCTTGATGGACCTTTGGTCTTTCCCAGTATGTACTTACGTAGATGGGCATACGTCTTGGATCGGTGCCCGATTATGGGTGCCACATACAGAATCCAGGGGAAAATGTTTTTCTTGCGTACATGGGCCAGCAAAAATTAGAGAAAACATTGGTAACAAGCCCAGACTGTACTATTTTCTCCTGGGGTAGGATAACCCTCCTGGACCTTCCATTTCAAAGATCATCCTTAGCAGGGCAGTTAATGGACCATACTGCCCAGGACAAGAGTTACTTTTCGTGCTCCCTGTGGAGTGGAGTGGAGGAGTAGCTTAGTGGTTAATGCAGTGGACTTTGATCCTGGGGAACTGAGTTCAATTCCCACTGCAGCTCCTTGTGATTCTGGGCAAGTCACTTAACCCTCCATTGCCCCTGGTACAAAATAAATATCTGAATATATGTAAACTGCTTTGAATGTAGTTCCATTTCCCTATTGGAGATTCTACATGGAATGTTGCTACTATTGGAGATTCTAGATGGAATGTTGCTACTATTGAGATTCTGTTGCTACTATTTGAGATTCTACATGGAATGTTGCTATTCCACTAGCAACATTCCATGTAGAAGCCTGCCCTTGCAGATCAGCAACGCGGCTGCGCAGGCTTCTGTTTCTGTGAGTCTGACGTCCTGCACGTACGTGCAGGACGTCAGACTCACAGAAACAGAAGCCTGCGCGGCCGCATTGCTGATCTGCAAGGGCAGGCTTCTACATGGAATGTTGCTAGTGGAGGAGTAGCCTAGTGGTTAGTGCAGTGAACTTTGATCCTGGGGAACTGAGTTCAATTCCCACTGCAGCTCCTTGTGACTCTGGGCAAGTTACTTAACCCTCTAATGCCCCTGGTACAAAATAAGTACCTGAATATACTATGTAAACCACTTTGAATGTAGTTGCAAGAAAACCAGTATTCCCTTTCCCTTCCAATGTGGGCATGTGTGCTTACAGATTGAGTGATCCCACTTCCACAGTATCAAAGTTATATTTTAAAGGAGGGGGTTCCTCATACACAATTCCTTATTATTAACATTTTAAGCTAAATACAATTTTGTGATTTGGACTATTATATTGAGTCAAGTTAAGGAACGAAAGAAGGTTTAAAAAATATAAAAAATATGGATCGAATGACGAATATATGCCCACCATAAGAAAGTGCTTGGCTCACAATTTCAGCCAAAATGGTGGTGACATGATTATCTGATAGATCCTAAATCAAATGACCCTTGAAGATTGTATAAGTATTGGATAAGATATATGCAGAGTTGGGTAATAATAAGGAATTGTACAGATTGAGTGAAGCATGTCCCCCCCCAAGGTTGGTACCCAGAGTGATCACTCCCCTTGACTACCCTTTGTGATAGTTCTGAGCCTCTAAGTCATAAGACCAATTAAAAAGTTTAACAGTGAGTGGGTGACAGGAGAAAATCAATGTGTGTATGGGGGTAGGAGAAGCTGCAGGACATTTTTTACAAGCCTCCATTTTTTTTTCACTTATCAGGTAAAGAGATACGTCATCAAATCCCCTAGAAACTGGAGCCCTCAGAGCCAGCAAGGTACTAATATTTTCTGAACCACAGAACTGGCATGTCCACAAAGGCCAAGCTGTAACCTCATCAAAAAGAACAACAAAATTAGGGGCAATGATGTGGGAGATGTTAGTTATTGTCTCATAGGAATCTTTTACTAAGATCAAGCATTTGGCATCTGTTTCCTGTGTTTAAATATAAGTATTCCAAGTTTTAAAAAATTGAAATTCTTATATTTAAAGGTGCAGAAAACAGACGCCAATGTGTGCTTCATGTTCGAGTTTGCCAGGCACATTTTATTTATTTATTAGGATTTATTTATCGCCTTTTTGAAGGAATTCACTCAAGGCGGTGTACAGTAAGAATAGATCAAACATGAGCAATAGGCAATTCAGCAGTAAAAATATTTTAATAACAATAAAAAAGTATGGCATGGAATACTACTTACAATGTCCACACAATATGTAAAAGAACATTATAATTGATAGTGAAGGGTAAAGCAAAGATGGAACATATGGAGGGGCATAATTGAACGAAAACGCCTATCTCCAAGAACGGGTCCATGAAGGGGCGGACCGAACCGTATTTTCGAAAAAAATAGACGCCCATGTTTTATTCAACAATGTGTAAGCTGGGCGTTTTTGTTTTTCAGCGATAATGGAAAATGAAAGCACCCAGCTCAAAAACGAATAAATCCAAGGCATTTGTTCCTGGGAGGGGCCAGGATTCGTAGTGCACTGGTCCCCCTCACATGCCAGGACACCAACCGGGCACCCTAGGGGGCACTTTTACAAAAACAAAAAAAAAGGTAAAAGAGCTCCCAGGTGCATAGCACCCTTCCCTTGTGTGTTGAGCCCCCCAAATCCCCCTCAAAACCCACTGCCCACAAGTCTACACCATTACTATAGCCCTAAGGGGTGAAGGGGGGCACCTACATGTGGGTACAGTGGGTTTGGGGGGGTTGGACGACTAATAAGCATTAAGCAGCACAATTGTAACAGGTAGGGGGGATGGGCCTGGGTCCACCTGCCTGAAGTCCACTGCACCCCCTAACAACTCCTCCAGTGACCTGCATACTGCTGTCAGGGAGCTGGGTATGACATTTGAGGGTGAAAATAAAAAGTTGAGAAACTTCATTTTTTGTGCTGGGAGGGGGTTAGTGACCACTGGGGGAGTCAGGGGAGGTCATCCCCGATTCCCTCCAGTGGTCATCTGGCCATTTAGGCCACTTTTTGGGGCCTTATTCGTGAAAAAACAGGGTCCAAGAAAAGTGTCCTAAATTCTAGCTAAAAACGCATACTTTTTTCCCATTATCGGTGAAATGCGCCCATCTCTGTTCGGCAGATAACCACGCCCCAGTTCCGCCTTCGCCACACCTCTGACACGCCCCCATCAACTTTGTCCGCATCCGCGACGGATTGCAGTTGAAAACGTCCAAAAATCGGCTTTCGATTATACCGCTTTATTCGTTTTTGTGAGATAAACGTCCATCTCCCGATTTAGGTCGGAACTTGGGTGTTTTTCTCATTCGATTATAAGCAGGATAGTTAGGTAAGAGAGTAAGAAGAGTTAGAAAATAAGGCGACTAATGTAAAGAAAGTTGCACAGAGATGGTTTAATATTGTCTCAGCTAGGGTAGGAGTGAGCTTACTGTGAAACACTTCTGCGCATGTGCCAAGCCTGTTCCCCCTTGCTTTCACTTTTACAGATTGCATATAATTTGAATGTCATTTCCTTTGAGCATTGGTGAGCTAGGTTTCTGTGCTGTTCCAGTGGTATGGTTTCTGCGCTGTTGACTTACTGCAGGAGTTCTGAGCATTGGCCTGACAGTGTTCAAACTGGGGGAGGGGGTTTGAAAATAAACAATGGGTCTGACAAGTCAAAAGAAACTGAGCTCCTAAATTTGTGACCTGTTTTCAGGCGAAAATTCACCTAAATCTAGGAGCTACCATTTTCTTGCCTAGATTTAAAAGCCTGCCTAATTTATGAGTCTAGTGCTAAGCTCCTAATTGGTTTTCTCTGCCCTAAATCCGCCCCTGTCACCACTCACTTTTTTGTACCTAAATTAGGTGAGATTTTGAGTATTAATGGAGGTTCTCAGGGTCTAGGAAATGTTCAAATAGGCCAATTTAGGAGGGTAAACCCTTTAATCGTCCTCAATGATTTGTAGATTTTAGTAGGAACTAAAAAAAAGTCAAGAGCGAATGCATATTTGCATCTTTGTGCCATTCTGGAAGAGTTTGAAATATAATGAGAACATGGAAATAAGTATGCAAATGGACAGAATTAGTTTATCCGTTGTCATAGACCACATGGCAAAAAATATAGTTGATTTGAATAATGTAGGCAGTGGTTACAAGTTCAAGCTGTCATGTTTTTTGGCTCCCTCGCTTTGCTAACTCCTTCAGTTCCAGTAACCTAAAACACACATAGGGGTTACTCTCCAACTAGGCATCTCCATTTAGGCGCCCCAAGTGTGGTAACAGCCTATTCTAAAGCAGCATCTGGGTACCCAGATTGCATTACAGAGTCCTAGCTTAATCCAGTATTGGTGCATTGTACATTCATGCGCTTGCAATAATACCAGTAGCAGTCTGTACTGATGAACCTTCCATCGTATTAGATTGGATGTGTATCGTACCTTGATATTTTATGTTGCAGGTTTATCATTATGGAACTCGTTTTCTTTTGAGATTCGCTGTATCAATTAAAGGCCTACTTATTCAGCAATGTTACTTAGCAATACACATAACAGCCAATAAGAAATAAAATGAGATAAAGGGATAGGGAATTATTTACTTTTATCTCTCCACACTCGTCCTTCCCTACACCCCTTCCCGTGCACTCCGCTCCATGGATAAATCCTTCTTATCTGTTCCCTTCTCCACTACTGCCAACTCCAGACTTCGCGCCTTCTGTCTCGCTGCACCCTACGCCTGGAATAAACTTCCTGAGCCCCTACGTCTTGCGCCATCCTTGGCCACCTTTAAATCTAGACTGAAAGCCCACCTATTTAACATTGCTTTTGACTCGTAACCACTTGTAACCACTCGCCTCCACCTACCCTCCTCTCTTCCTTCCCGTTCACATTAATTGATTTGATTTGCTTACTTTATTTTTTGTCTATTAGATTGTAAGCTCTTTGAGCAGGGACTGTCTTTCTTCTATGTTTGTGCAGCGCTGCGTATGCCTTGTAGTGCTATAGAAGTGATAAATAGTAGTAGTAGTAGTCTCTTGTAACCAGAGCTAATATTGTGATGTCATAATGCCTCAGGCCACCAATAAGAGCCAACCTCATCAGTGATGTCACAATGGCTTGATTGTCCTATACTTGGCTCACTTTTATTACATAGCTCTTTGAGCAGGGACTGTCTTTTTTCTATGTTTGTGCAGCGCTGCGTACGCCTTGTAGCGCTATAGAAATGCTAAATAGTAGTAGTAGTAGTAATGCTTTAAACAAATATCCTTGCTGTTTACTATGGATCTATGAAGAATATTATTGATGGTGTTTACTATGGTGTATCCTGTTTTTCCTTCTTTTTGATGGAGTTGTTTGTATAATGTTTTGTTATTTTATGCATTTGATGTTATTGTCTCTAGACTCAAACAAATTAGCTCTTCCAAATCCGACGCAGGTTCGTTACGATTCCACACACTCCTCTACTTTTTAGTTTCTTACTTCAAAACTTTGGAATGATCTCCCACCCGATATTTATTTATGACATTTATATCCCGCATTAGCCCAAGTGGAACTCAGGTTCAATGTGGCTTACATAACAATTAGAAAAGCATGAACATGTGCAAAATATGTTAACAGAAAGTAAAATACGTCATATAATGTTAGACCAGTAAAACTTGAGTTAGGAACAGATGTAATTTATTTATTTATTTGTTTGTTTGTTGCATTTGTATCCCACATAAATAAATAAATAAATAAATGTAATTAAATACTTAGGGCCTCTTTTACAAAGCCGCCCTACTGATTCTCAATGTGGCAAATGAGAGGAAGCCAATTCAATTCCTATGGGCTTCCTCTCATTTGTCTCACAGGCAGTGCATTTTTTCTAGCAAAAAAGGTACCGGTACTCAAATGCCAGGCTAGCCTTCAGGGGTGGGGTGATCACTGAGGGACCCACCCCACAATAGCCAGGCCCCCTGCAGCCAGTCACAGAATCTATGACAAGGCAGAATTGGTGTGTAGAGCCTGAGCTCTTTCATTAAAACTTTGGGTCCATGGGTCAACTTCAGCAGACAATAGAAAAGGTGCCAGTACTCAGTACCCCCAAGTACCCCCTCAAAAAAAGCCCTGCTCGCAGGAATCGCTAGCGCGGCTTTGTAAAAGAAACCCTTGGGGCCCTGTTTACTAAGGTGTTCTGGTGTTGATAGCGCGCGCTAATAATGCTAGCGCGCCATCGTAAACAGGGCCCTTACTGATTTAAGCTAGATAATTTAAATATGGAGGAGAAAGGTAAGGGCTAGGATTAGCTGAGCTAGACAGAAGTAGTGGGAGATGGGATGAGGTAAAAATTAATGCCATGAGTTTATTTGAGAAGAGTGCTTATTTCCTTAAAGGCTAGACTGAAGAAGTGAGTTTTCCATCGACTTCGGAATAACAAATAATCATCGGTGCATTTGATGGTTTTAGGTAAGGCGTTCCAAATTTTAGTGCCTTGATATGAAAAGTTGAAGAAGATGAAGAATTAAAAATAAGAAGATAAAGATAAAGATTAGAAAGCAACAATAAAAGATAAAATATGAAGTGGGTAGATCTATGAAGAGTTACATGGCGCCCTAAAATATGGGACGCTGTGCCTGGAAGGGATTGCTAATGAAGATTCTGATGATCCCCATATATACAAAATATATATTCATATAAAAAGTTTCTTTAATGCGGGTCTTTTGAAAAAATGTGTATATATAAAAAAAATTGAAAAAGAGTGGAAGTTTGGGAGTTTACTGTGATATGTATGGAATATTCCCCACATCTATACAATTAGGTCTTTCTAAATAGATTCATTTGATATGAAAAGTTAGCAGTATGGACTGTTTTGTAGGTTACTTTCTTACAATTCGGGAAATGTAGGATAAGATCTTCTCTAGATGATTTAGAGGCATTATGTGAAGGTCATTCAATGAGGTTGTTCATGTATATTGGGGCCAAAACATAGAAAATCCCACCCAATATCTGTTTTGAACACTCGTTCCTTAAATTCAAAGCTTTACTTAAAACACACTTCTTTGGATTGGCCTTCTGTGAGACCAACTCGCACTCAGCTCGCGGGATATGAGCCTTGGGTTTCTTGTGGACACATTATTGTCAGTCTCTCATATGAATGAGATTATTTCCTATTTTTTTTAAATGGAGTTCTTTTATGTTTTATGCTACATGTTTTTATTGTAAACTATGCTGATTCACATGTTGGAAAATGTGGTACAGTAAGCATTACTATTATTATTAAACCAGCCATAGACCTGGCATAACTGTGGGCAGGGACGTGCATAACTTACAGTATTCTGTAAGTTACGTGCATAAGTGGGGGCCCCGCCCATGGCTTGGCAATTCTCCACCCATGTGCACACCCCCTTGCATTTATGCTCTACGGAGGAAATTCTATATATGGCGCTGAACATTAGGTACTACTTCCATGCTGAAATTTCAGCATGAAAATTAGTTCTGACAGACACAAGGAGCTGAAATGGGGCATAAACAGCAGGTCTGCGTGAAAACATACTTACGTGCCCATTTACAGAATAGCACCTAAGTGATTCCACCTGGATCTGCAAAGGGGCGTGGCCATGGGAGGGGCATGGGTGGGTCAGGGGCATTCCCTTAAAAGGCGTACAGTGTTACAGAATTCAGGGGATCCGCACCCAACTTGCATGCCGGGATTTACACCTGGTTTCAGTTGGTGTAACTCCTTGCACCCATAGTTGAGTGAGAATCGTGGCGCCATGCGCTATTCTATAAAGGGTGCCGATCCCGGAATGTCCATTATAGAATACCCTTCAGTGCGGATTTTTTTCTGCTAAAGAAGAAGAGTCACTTTATATTTCTCTGAGGTGGGAAATGCAACACAGTAAACCAGCAAAAAAGTGAGTCCAAAACCTTTGCTTCTATCTACTATATGACGTTCAAATATTTGAAAGGTATAAAATATGATACAGACGTTCAAATATTTGAAAGGTATAAATCCGCAAACGAACCTTTTCTGGAGATGGGAAGGCGGTAGAATGAGAGGACTTGAAATGAGATTGAAGGGGGGGGCAGACTCAGGAAAAATGTCAGGAAGTATTTTTTCACGGAGAGAGTGGTGGAGTGAAGGAGTGGCCTAGTGGTTAGGGTGGTGGACTTTGGTCCTGAGGAACTGAGTTGGATTCCCACTTCAGGCACAGGCAGCTCCTTGTGACTCTGGGCAAGTCACTTAACCCTCCATTGCCCCACATAAGCCGCATTGAGCCTGCCATGAGTGGGAAAACGCGGGGTACAAATGTAACAAAAATAAATAAATAAAATAATTGGAATGCCCTCCCATGGGAGGTGGTGGAGATGAAAACGGTAATGGAATTCAAACATGAAGTGGGATAAACATAAAGGAATCCTGTTCAGAAGGAAGGGATCCTCAGAAGCTTAGCCGAGATTGGGTGGCAGAGCCGGTGGGGGGAGGAGGGGCTGGTGGTTGGGAGGCAGGGCTAGTGATGGGCAGACTTATACGGTCTGTGCCCTGACAATGGCAGATACAAATCAAGGTAAGGTATACACAAAAAGTAGCACATATGAGTTTACCTTGTTGGGCAGACTGGATGGACCGTGCAGGTCTTTTTCTGCTGTCATCTACTATGTTAATATGGAATGCACTTTTAAAAGAGAAAAAACACTTCAGTGGCTACACTCTGTTTTTGCTGGGACATTAAGGGGCCCTTTTACAAAGGCACAGTAAGCCCATCACGGGCTTATCACACGCCAATTGGGCACTACTGCCAGGGTAATGCAGGAGCCCGGCGCTAGTGCCTGTCCTCACCTGCGCACCATGTTTTATTCCTATGGGCCTGTTGCAGATAACTCGAGCTAAGCTTTAGTAAAAGATACCCTAAGTGTATTGCACTCTCTGTTCCTTCTAAGCTGAGTGGGTGTCCTTCAACTGCGCTACCAGTAGGGGGTGGTGCTTTAATATTCTGTTTTCAATCACTAGAAACAGGCAGGCTCTCTGGAGTCGTGCAGATCCTGCCTGTCCCTACTATGAAAATGTGATAGTGAAACAGCACCTCCCACTGGCAGGACTGTAGGTGGAGGACTCCTGCTCAGCTTAGAGGGAACAATATTGTTCGTTATTATTTTTGCTGTTAACGCAGGGTAGTGAATTTTTCTCTGTATTAGCTGTACACTAGCGTTCTCAAAATTGCTGGGGAATACCCCCCAACAGCTAATGCAGAGGTTTTTTGCAGTTACCGTGCAATTGTTTTGGTTATTACTGCATGGTAACCGCAAAAACTTAGCACACTTTAGCAAACAGGGGTTCAAGCAGTTATGGATACACTTTCAAGCTGAGAAGCTGGAAAGGAGATGCAACACAAACATTCAAATATCTAGCAGGAACCAAAAAGTAGCATTTTCCAATGAAAAGCTCAAGGACAGGAGATGAAAATCAGGGAAGAGAACCTCAAAATATTTTTTTCACTTATGGATGCCTGGAAAAGGCCAAAGCAGTGGCAGAAATCAAGCCTGCATAGGACAGACACAAAAGGAACTTACAGGCTGATGCACAAAACATCCTGCGCTGTACGGAACAGCTCCAGAGAAATAGCGGCAGAACAACTCTCTAATGCTCGATGTTAATGATATACAAATATAGGCACGCTGTTAGCGTAGAGCATTAGGAAGTTGTTTGGAAGTAAGGGGGAGGATGGTGCTTGATACATATGCATAAGAGCTGCTCGGTAAGCAAAGTTCTTATGCTCGTGCCCAGTCCGGGGACAGAATATGGCACAGCCAGCCCTCTCTGCTCAGCTTCCCATCTCTATCCAAGCCCTGAAACTTGTTAGTGGATGTCATGGTGAACAGAGAAAACCCCACCGACTAACTACACTTCCCCCTAACCCTGCAACCTGCACAGTCACTAATAGGTCCCTCCTGAAGCTGCTCACCTTATTGGCTCCCATTGCTGCCAATCAATATGATGACCAATTGGTGCTTTCTAGCCAGGACGGCGTTGTTTCCTTAAGCTCTGCTGAAGGGTAAGGAGAGTAGTTGCAAGGTGATGCAGTTCAAACTGAGCAGGCAACAAAAGACTGGTTTAAAAAGGCAATAGGGGTTGTTTAGAGGGAGCGTGAAGAATACGACGAAAAAGATGTTCCACTCTATGTGGAAACTCAAGAGAGTAAAACTTTTCTTCCCGAGATACATCTTCCGTACCCTGGTACAGTCAATGGTACTGAGTCACCTGGACTACTGCAATGCACTGTACGCGGGATGCAAAGAACAAACTATCAAAAAAACTCCAAACAGCCCAAAACACCGCTGCCAGACTCATATCTGGAAAAACTAAATATGAACGTGCAAAACCCCTAAGAGAGAAACTTCACTGGCTCCCACTTAAAGAATGAATCGCGTTCAAGATCTGCACAATTGTCCACAAAATCATCCATGAAGATGCCCCAACCTATATGCTAAACATCGTGGACCTGCCTCCCAGAAATGCCAAAAGATCGTCCCGTAAAATTCTGAATCTACACTTGCCCAGCTGTAAAGGACTAAAATACAAGCTGGTGCATGCAACTACCTTCTCTTACATGAGCACGCAGTTGTGGAATGCATTACCTACTACCTTGAAAACGATTGATGAAATAACCAACTTTCGTAAATCTCTGAAGACACATCTTTTCAACAAGGCCTACAAAGAGAACCTATAACCTTACTAAAGCAGCTTGACAACCCACCCAGTTATGAAAGTCTACTTCTATCCGCCTAAATCTTTTCTTCTTTCCCTTATTTAATACTGGTACATTACTAAATGTATCTGACATCCTGGAATGACAAAGCCATGACATGACTCTATAAGCCACATTGAGCCTGCAAATAGGTGGGAAAATGTGGGATACAAATGCAATAAATAAATAAAATGTCAATTTGCAGAAGGAAAATGGAAAAACTGCTACTTATGACAGAATAAAAGGGCCGACAACTAAGAGGGTTGCCTTCTTCCATGGAACTTAGTCTCCCCCTTGCTTCTTCCTGCTTAAGAACCATACGGGACAACTCTTGCCCTCTCTGCTCTCTGTTCCTCACCAAACCCAAGCACAATTCTCACTTCAAAACCCTAATGCCAGCTCCAAGCTGGTGTTAGGTTTTCTTGTGGTATGGGCACCCTTTTTCAGGGCGCTGTTCTCTGACAATTGCAGGAAATAGAAAATGGCCTCATTTAAATGTCATTTTAATGCTATTTGCGCTGATCTGGAGAGAGCTCATTATTTCCTGCGGTAGGGGCCTTTGACCATTGTGTGACGGCAGAAGTGGACACTAGTCTGGCACTAATGGCCTCTAGTGCCTGCATTTGCTTCTAAGCATCTGGGCCTTAGTGATGGAGCAAGAGAGGAAAAACACCATAGAATAATTAAGACATGTGACAGTAGAGTAGGTACAATTTGGTATTTATCTGCCAACATCTTGTAATGATTCTACTAAGTAGTACATTTAGAACAAATCAGAGAAAATATTTATTCACTCAACATGTAATTAAACTCTGGAATTTGTTGCCAGAGAAAGTGGTAAAAAGAAGTTAACTTAGCAGGGTTTTAAAAAAGTTTGGATGTTGTCCTAAAAGCAAAGTCCATAAGCCATTATTAAGATGGATTTGTGAAAATCTACTAATTTTTTTCTAAGATAAACAGGATAAAATCTGTTTTACTCTTTTGGTATATTGCCAGGTACTTGTGACCTAGATTAGCCGCTTTTGGAAACAGGGTTCTGGGTTTGATGGATCTTTAGTCTGTACCATTATGTCAAGGCTTATGTTCTTATGTATGAAATATGAAGCAATAGAGCTAATTAACAATTGATATTGTGTTTTATGCATAGCACTACTTCTATACATCAGTTTCTTTTGAGGTTTTCGTGTGATGTGGACAGTGCCACATGTTGCCCTCCTGGCTTCCCTCCCGGGACATTAATCGTCTTGCTCTAGCATGCTGATACTGGATGGCCTGGTTGATGTCAAGTGGCGGTCTACTTTGATACCAAGACTTCAGTAGATTGTTCATTTGCTCTTGGTTAGTTATTCCATGCAGACAGCTCTCCTCTTCATTACTTTCCTCTTCTTTCTGTGCTTTCTGTGTCTTAAAACATCTCATCTTTATTTCTACCTGCATGCTTTCAAAAAAGTGGAGGATGCACTTGTGGGCAAATTCCCGAGCATGCTCACAGCAGGTTTCATCAAAAATCTTTTGCTCAATGTCAATGTAGTTGCTCCAGTAGCGTGTCTGCAGAAAGGCGGTCTGGTTGAAGCAAGGTCTGAGGGACTTGGCTAGAAAAGCGAGCACAATCAGGAATAGAAGAATACTCCAGCCGAGAGCCTAAATGTAAACAGAAAAATAGAACACTTATGTGGTTACACCAGGGCTAGAAGATAGTGCAAAATAAATCCACTGGTCTTAGCTACATGTACTCCTCAAATAACATACATTATTTTGCATCATGTCATTCTGCTATTTAGTTGACAGTCAGGCTTGTACTCAGTACACATAATTAAGGAAGGAGAACTCCCCCTCAAATCACAAGTCAGAAACCTTAGAATACAGTTAGATTCAACATTTACACTGATTCCACAAATCCAAGCAACCTTCAAGATCTTTGATTCCTCTTTTTTTTGATAGTTGTCTTTATCCCAGTTCTTATCTGATTCAATTTTTTATTTAAAAAGTTTTTGAATTTCATTGGCTTAGTTCTGATTGATACAGATATTCACAGATGCATATCTGCATACATTTGCATCTAAGCAGGATGAATAACGAATGGAGCATGAGATGAAGACACGAACAGTCCAGATTCATCTGAGCTGCACCACAGATAGCTCAATTTTGCTGAAAATCATTTGCAGCTGTTTATCTAAATCCTCTAGTTTGGATAGGACTGGGTTTGAATCTAGTCCGAACTTGTTGGTCCCACTATACTCAGTATCCAAGGGAAATATCACCCCTCACCTCCAATCACACAGAGACCAAAATCCCATTACTTTTATAAATAACATTTGCAAGTAGCACTAACTAGAGAATGACACGGGGACGGGGACCCACGGTAACCGCGGGGATGGGGACGGGGACAAAGCCTGCAGGGATGAGGTGGGGACAGATCCCACAGTGACGGGGTGAGGACGGGGACAGATCCAACGGGGACAGGGCGGGAATGGGGACCAAGCCCGTGAGGACAGGGACAAACTTTGTCCCCTTGTCACTTTCTACTTTGAAGCCTGTTAATGAACTGGACTTTTATTTATGTTTGATTGATGCAGATGACAATATTTTTATTTTTTGGAAAAACAAGCAAACATGCTGGCCACAACTAGGAAAATTTGCATGGGGGATTCTGTACATCCTGCAACCAGCACATCTTCTGAGAAGACATTTTCTATTGCAGGAGGGACTGTGGAAGACAGGAGAGTGAGATTGAATCCTGAGATTGTTGATGACTTCCTATTCATCCACAGATTAAAAAATTATAACACTGCTTCATAGGGCATATTTCTCCCCTCTAGGGCATATAGAACGGGTTGTATTTTGTACCCCTGGACATTTTAACAGGGTGGATTAAGATTCCTTGGGGTAGTAGAAGTCAGCTATTGTTGGGGTTGGAAGAGTAAAGGGTGATGGTGGTGGGAGGGTTTATTATAGCTGCTCATTGTTATTATTGTTTTCTATTTGTAATTTATACACAACAGTTGCACAGCATATTGTTCCTTTTTATACTTTAATAAAAAGATTTAAATACAAAACCATAAGTGTTTGAGGCTTCTGCAGCTGAGAACAGAGCCCACGGGGATGGGGCGGGGTACAGGGACAGAACCTTAGGGGACAGGACGGGGATGGAGACGGGACCTGCGGGGATGGGGTGGGGATGGAGACAAATTTTATCCCTGTGTCATTCTCTAGCACTAACATTGCCAAGGTGGAAGACAGCACAAAATAAAGGAGGCATACAATAGGCAATGGCTGGGAAAGCTCAGTGAACCAATGGTTGGAAAACCAAAAGTAACTTCTTTTATCAGGGACAGAATATATAAGCTGAACAAGAGAAGGAAGGCTCTAAAGGACTAGACCCGCTCTTGGAGAAGGGGACCCAGGGAACTAGGCCAGGCACTGCACAGATGGTGAACCCTGGAACAGTACTGAAAGTACAATTATAGTTTGTGGGTGGAAGCAGTCATGAAACAGGAATTATATCCTTAATAAGAAACTGCCATCACTGGGTTAGCAACAGTAACTGTAAATAGTCATTTTAAAATAAGTGCATTAATATTTCCTGGATGTATTTTTTGAGTATGTGCCACTTCCTTTCTGAAATGACACAAAAATGAATGAAATCCTTCTAGCAGTAGTAACACAAGACTACCACTAGGGGTCAGATCTACCATTTTGAACCCAGAACATCTAGGGGGGATCACTCCTACCTTGTCCATTAGACTACTAGGGAGAGAGGTAGGTGAGCCTTGGGAGGGGTCAGAGGGGGTTGGGAATTGCTGATGGGGGCCTTCAACTCAGGGGAGAGAGAAGATGCTTTTGGTTGAGGGCATTGATTGAGGTGGGGTTTACTGTTGAGGAAGGAATACTGTCCAGGGGTTTGAGTTACATCGCCACAGCAGCTGGATTTTGTTTGGTTTGTGCTGGGGCCCATGTTACTTGCCCATATAGAATAGCGCTTAAGCTAGCACTTACACATGTAAGAGCATAGGTGCTAGGACTTCAGAATGATTGGAGGTGCCAAACACAATAGAAGTAAATACAGTATGCAGTTATAGAACTGCCCTTCATCCCCTAGATTCTCTGTATGGTGCACACAGTTGAGTGCACGAATTTGGGCACACACTCAATTTGCATGCACAAGTTAATTGAGTAATGAGTCAACTGGCACCAACAACAACATATAATGCATAACTGAAAAGGCATGACCCTGGAAGGTGCATGGGTGGGTCAGGGGCATTCACTAAAGAAGCATGCAGTATTATAGAATTTGAAGGGATATGCATCTAATTCATGCACGAGGATTTACACCAGGTTTCAGCTGGTGTGAATCCTCACGCCCAAAAGTTGAATGTGGATCCCAGGATTGAGCATTATTCTATAAATAGTGCCCAAATCGAAGTGCCATTTATAGAACAGTGCTCACCACACATTAAATGTGGGCACCATGTACTGAATCTAGTCCTATACGTATAGCCACTGGGCATGAGATCTATTTGCATACAATGAAAGCAGTACATGCAAATCAATCTCATGCACATTCATAATGGAAATCTTGAAAATCTGACTGGATTGTGGCCCCTTATGGACCATGGTTGCCCACCCCTGTTCTAGGGACATTCAGCACTGCCACCTATCTACATAGCACTGAATATATGGATATTTTTAACCAGCACAGCCTGCGTTAAAAGCTGCCACCACAGAAAATTGACCCAAATATGAGCAAGCCAACTTCCGAAGTCTACTGAAGACCCATCTCTTCAACAAGGCATACAACAAGGATCAACAAATATGAACTCCTATACACATACCCAGAACTGCCCTTACAATATCTGACGGCCAAACCACTATCATGTTTTTTTCACTATTACTAAATGCACATTTCCTATATAATTCTTATACAATTCTTAAATATTTCTTACTATGATTGCTTGCTAATGTACTATCATGTTCTACCATTCATGTTACCCCAAATCCTTCTGTTATACTAAATGTATACTTTCTCATGTATTCTCACTATTCGTGATGTATTGTAAGCCACATTGAGCCTGCAAAAAAGGTGGGATAATGTGGGATACAAATGCAACAAATAAATAAAAAAATGTTTGAAAAGTCTGGATTACACAGGTCTGACCCTTTGCAAGTCTCTAGGTTTTAATTCTTTGGTGTGCTCAAAGTCATTGATTACCTGGGACCAGCACCTCAGGTATCGGGATACTGCTTTTCTAGAAGTGTTGTTTCTCATAAGATCATCTTCTTTGCAGGGTACCTTGGAGAGCAGGAGCTGGATCTCTTGCAGCGTGTTGTTTGTAAAACCAGAAAACTTCCCTGGGTCAACCAAGCCACTGAATGCGCAGACAAAGCATTTACCATCGAGGAGGGTGACAATAATCCAGACCATCGGAGCAATCATGGCTTTCTGGATGACAGAGAAACACATGAACCTGCGGGCAGGAAGTAAACGAGTTAACAGAGGCTTCAGGTGTGTCTGCTCTATAGAGGTTTTGCGTCTACTCCCGGATTCTATATAGGTTGCCCAAAGTTGGGTGCCCAAATATGGGCATGTAGAGCAGATTCACACACAAATTAATGAGTTGATGAGGTGTCAATAATCTACTATTGACATTAATTGGCATTAATTTGGATTTCTGCCTGTGCGTTATTCTATCACACTGCATGCCTAAATTGTCTCGCATTCAACCTAAAAAAGGGTGTGCCATGGGAGGGGCTTGGGCAGTTTAGGGGCATTCCCAAAATGTAGACTCAGCATTATAGAATACCCAGGTTACATGCCCACCTTGCACACCAGAATTTACACTAGATTTCAGCGGGCGTAAATCCTCATGCCCAAAGATGGGCACAGGACTCTGCGCTAAGCGCTAGACCAGAACCCCCTTTATTGAATAATGGTGTGGATTTTTCCATGGGACTAAATATGAGCACCATTTACTGAATCTGGCTTCTATTGACTAGCTTCTGCAGAATATCAATTTGCTTATTTTGGTTAATATTGCATTTTCTTACAGATTTCATTCCTAGATATTCCTTTGCCTAATAATTTATCAGGCTGATATTCAAAGCACATTATTTATTTATTTATATATATTTGGCTCACACCTTTTTGAGGTAGTAGCACAAGCCAAGTTTCATTCAGGTAGTGTTGATATTTCCCTGTCCCTGGAGGGCTTACATTCTAAGGGGCCCCTTTACTAAACCGTTTTTAAGCATTAACGCAGGAAAAACCCTACCACATAACACGTTAAAGCGTTTTACAATAATTTACATCTTAGTGTGTGCTAATTGTGTGTTCTTTATTTTTCCTAAATATTTTTTGGAAGAGGGGTTGTCATGGGCAGTGAATGGGCGTGGAAGTGTTATCCAATTAGTGCGTTCATATCAGCATGTGCTAACTGGATAACACTCAGGGAAGACAAGGCCATGGTGTAGAGATTAAATGAATTCTTTGCTTTGGTCTTCACCGAGGAAGATGTGGGAGAGATACTGGTGCCAGAAATGGTATTCAATACTGACGAGTCAGAGAAACTGAATCAAATCTCTGTAAACTTGGAAAATGTAATGGAGCAATTTGACAACTTGAAGAGTAGCAAATCGCCTGGACTGGATGATATACATCCCAGAGTATTGATAGAATTGAAAAATTAACTTGCAGAACTATTGTTAGTAATATGTAATTTATTTTTAACATCAAGCATAATACCAGAAGACTGGAGGGTGGCCAAAGTAACGCCAATTTTTTAAAAAAGTTCCAGAGGTACTACGGGAAATTACAGACTGGTGAGCTTGACGTAAGTGCCGGGCAAAATGGTAGAGACTATTATAAAGAACAAAATTACAGAACATATACATAAGCATGGATTAATGAGACAAAGCCAACATGGATTCAGTGAAGGCAAATCTTGCCTCACCAATCTACTACATTTCTTTGAAGGGGTGAACAAACATGCAGATAAAGGAGAGCCAGTCAATATTGTGTATCTAGATTTTCAAAATGCATTTGACAAAGTACCTCATGAAAGACTCTACAGAAAATTGGAAAGTCATGGGATAGGAGGTAGTGTTCTATTGTGGATTAAAAACTGGTTAAAAGATAGAAAATAGAGAATAGGATTAAATGGTCAATCTTTCTCAATGGAGAAGGGTTGATAGTAGGATTCTACAGGAGTATGTGCTGGGACCACTGCTTTTAAACATATTTATAAATGATCTAGATATGGGAATAACTAGTGAGGTAATTTGCTGATGACACAAGGTTATTCAAAGTTGTTAAATCGCAAGAGGATTGAGCCTTGTTTGCAGATCTCAAGGTTTGCGAGGGCTGATAAATTTGTAAGGCTGCCACAATTAATGGCGAACAGTTCCATTCAAGATTTTAACAACCAGCAATATGATCTTAAATTGAATTCTTTGATCAATAGTTGCTGAGTTTCCACCATTTTTTCCACCCGTGCAGCTTTAAAATGGCTGCTCCTGTGGCACGTGCTGTCATGTACACACACACTCCTGAAGATATTTTTTAAAAGGCTTTGGACTAGAAGATCACAGTAAAATCTTGTGCTAATGTGGGACTTTCAATCTGCTAAGCGCATTTTTAATGCGGCATTATTGAGGCCATTTTAAATATATACTTTTGCTGGTCCTGTTTTAATTTTTTCAATTAGTGCACAGGTCTTGCAAAACAAATTAACACAGGGGCACTTACTACGTCTTATTTAGGAGGTGCTAAGTTCTCCTGCATTAAGTCAGTGTTATCCAGTTAGTGCCTACTAATGTAGATGAGCTAGCAGGAAAATGCTTCCATGTCCTTTAACCACCCCTGACGTCCCCGACCAAAAAAATTATATATATATAAAATTAAATAGTATAACTTAAATCAATGAGCATGGCAGAGCTTAGTAAGCAGATCCACATCGCAGCATGATATGTTTCCCTTGAGAAAGCCTGTACGGCGAAACGGGACCCCGTCGGGCGTATCAGAGTGAAGCTATATTGCAACTGCAACTGCATGGGCGGCACTAAAGATAAGTGTTCGCCTAATGTGATGTGATTGATGTGTTTTGTTGATTAAAGTCATAAGGAGGTTTTTTTAGCCTATGAAGATTCCATCCCGGTTTAACAGACACAAGTATGTACTGAAACGGGAATACAGAGGCTTTTTTTCCTCCTCACATAAGATGAATAGCAACTGTTAAATGATTGAGCCACTTTGGTGGGTAAAATTAAATAGTGTCAGATTAGCGTGCACTGACAAGCAAATTACTGTAAAACCTTTAACGTGTTTTGTGGTAAGCCTTTTTCCACCACTTTAGGAGCACATTAGCGCTTGGCATGGTTTACCAAAAGGCCCCTAAATCTCCCTTCCGCAGATCATGACTGAAAGAACAAAAGACGGCAAAATGAAAAAAAAATATGAAGACATACAAAGCACTCCAATAACAGTCTGAAAGGTGGGGGGAGAAGACGGATGGACACAATAAAAGACTTCCTACTTGACAATAGCCAGGTCTTTTTTTCTCCTTCCCGTGGGCCTCTTCCATTCTTCCAGCATTATCACTGATTGTCTGTTCACGATCAGACCACAGAGAAATAGGGCGATGGGGGGGATAAACATGACCCCCATTCCATATGCCATGTTGTAATGAGGAAGACATGGGCAGTTAAAATCAAAATAGGAGTAGATTTTCACACTGGCCAATGCTAAAATTCCACAGATTCCATTCATCACTGACTCCGAGTTGGACTGGAAGTACTGGAAGATCATGCGGAATCGTTCCATGGCGCTGAGGTCTGGCAACACCTCTCAGATCACAACCTGCTTGTTAGTCGATGCTCTCACGCTCTTCACCTGGGGTTGATCCAGTTTTCTCAGAGCCCGCTACTCTCCCTTTTTCACCAAGGCTGGAATACAAGGTTTTGTTATCTACCAAATGTCTTCAATAGCAGGAAGGCAGCGGAAAAGTGAAACTCAGTTGGCACAAACAGAAAGGAATACCTTAAGCAAAGGTTCCCAGAACTAGAAGTCCATTATCTCTTCACTTTTTGGAAGGTTTCTCTTCAAGTGTCCAGCTTAGTGAGAGAATGGATTGACTCAATAGTTTCTTTATTCCCTTGCCACATGAAAATAAATATTTGCTTTGTACCTCTTTGAAGAACATTTAACAAAAGGAATTCTATTTGCTTATCATTCAGAAAAAAATATATATTGTTCAAGCAGGCATTTTTCTTTTCCTCATATGCTTCTCTTTCCGCCAGGTGCTCGTCTCCCTGAAAACTTTAACATCCAGTAGAGAACCTTACATATGTGACTGATTTTCCTTCCTTTTAAATTTACTTCCAGAAGGACAGAGGTGTGGAGCTGTGAAATAATATTAATCAGCGGTGCAGGCTTTGAGGATGTAAATCACTATTCAAATGCACTTGATTGTTTGTCCTTCCTGCCTTCCCCTTTCCATTCCCATGGCTGATGGCAATGAGGCACTCAGGATGCTGCTTGTATTCTGATGAACCAACAGCAGATAATCACGCTGCAGGCAGGTAGATAATAAGGAAAGCCATGAGGATATTGCTGTATAGAAACATGTCAGGCATTTGCATCCCTCAACTCCAAACAACTGAATGTGTAAGTAACATGTAATTTATAATATGGGATATTAACGGTGATCATTGGGCAGCAAAGTCCTAGTTAAAAACTCGTAACACTCTTAAGTTTCAATCACAAGTCTAACAAAACTGCCCTTAATCTTATAAAGATTTTGCAGAAAAATATATTCTAAAATATTTAAAGCTAGCTTATGTAGAATTCTCTCAAAAATATCAGTCCACACAAATCTAAGCATATCCAAATTTGGCCAGCATCTTGTCATGGTTTCAACAGCAAAAGATTTGGTATCTAGATACATATACTACCAATGATGCTACATTCTATAAAAATTATTTTCAAATGTCTGTTTCTCACTTTTGTTGAGTCTACCATCATTATATATGTTTTCTAGTATATTCAGGGGGGTAGTTATCAATGTGGGCTACTGTTATTCAGGCTATTTTACCACAAGTCGACCTACTTTAGCACAGGGCCTTATTGCATAAAATAACCCAGTGTGGTAAAATAAGAACAGCCATATTGAATCAGACCAATGGTCCATCTAGCCCAGTATCTTCTTTCCAACAGTAGCCGATCCAGGTCACAAGTACCTGGCAGAATCCCAAACAGTAGCAACATTCCATGTAGAACCCTAAAGAATAGCAAGATTCTGGAATACTAGAAAGTAACAAGATTCCATACAGAATCTCAAAGAGTAGCAAGATTCCATGCTACCAATCCCAGGGCAAGCAGTGTCTTCCCCCATGTCTATCTCAATAGCAGACAATGGACTTTTCCTCCAGGAACTTGTCCAAACCTTTTTTAAATATAGATATGCTAACCGCTATAACCACATCCTCTGGCAACGAGTTCCAGAGCTTAACTATTCTTTGAGTGAAAAAATATTTCCTCCTATTCATTTTAAAAGTATTACCATTTAACTTCATTGAGTATTCCCTAGTCTTTGTACTTTTTGAAAGAGTAAAAAATATTCATTTTTACCACTTCTACACCACTCAGGATTTTATAAACCTTTATCATATCCCCCCTCAACTGTCTGTTTCCAAGCTGAAAATAACGTGACTTAACAGTAGCCCAGGTTGATAACTTCCCCCCTCAGATATCTAAGTTATTGACCTAGCAGTAAGGTCTCACGCAGTAATGGTCTATGCGCGTAGAATGACGATTACCGCCCAAGTGCCAAAAAATAAAAATATTTTCCGGCACACCTACTGGACGCATATGAAAAATGAAGTTACCACAAGAGCGGTAACTCAAAAACTGATGCATGTTGGGCACGTGTAGGCGCCTACGTGGCTATGTAAAAGGGCCCCCTAGTGATTACTGGATACCAAATGATCACCCACTACATTTCCATTTTGCTCACACCGTTTTCAGTAGTAGCTCAAGGTGAGTTACATTCAGGTACAATGGGTATTTCTCTGTCCCAGGAGGGCTCACAATCTTGGTTTGTACCTGAGGCAATGGAGGGTTAGGTGACTTGCCCAAGATCACAAGGAGCAACAGTGGGATTTGAACCGGCCACCTCTGGATTGCAAGACCGGTGCTCTTACCACTAGGCCACTCCTCCACTCTCCCCATTCATTACTAAGTCTAGTATAGTCCCATCCCATGTAGGTTCTATTACCAACTGCTGGAACAGTTCTGCCTGTAGAGAGTCCAGGATTACAAAATGATCAATTTTTCTCAAAAACTAGCTATCCCTGATGAAGCTGTAGCGAAATATTAGCAAATGTTGGATTTGTCTGGATTTGTGTCTCTTGTGCAAATAGCATGGATGAATTAAGGAACCCTTTTTATTAAAGGGTTGTTGCACACAAGTCCAGAACTACCGCTGGGCTATTGCAAGAGCCTGGCAGTAGTTCCCACCCCCAGTGCATGTCATTTCCAGTGCTGGAAAAATATTTTGTATTTTTCTAGTGCCGATGCTTACCTGGCAGTAATCGCTGCCCTGTTATCACCGGGTTAGTGTAAGAGCCCTTACCACCACCTCAATGGGTGGTGGTAAGTGCTCCCCCTGAAATGGCCGCGTGGTGTTTCAGTTACCACATGGCCATTTCTTTTTGAGAAACAAAGGACAGCCTTTTTTACCCACTGCCGTAAAAAGGGGGCCTCAGCGCACATCAATAACGCATGCTGATGCTAGCGCAGGCCCCCTTTTACTGCAGCTTAGTAAAAGGACCCCTAAGTTGATTCATGCTAATTGCAAACAATCTTAGGGGTCCTTTTTATTAAGGTGCGCTAGATAGTGGTGGGCGCTGTGATTAGCTTGTGGGTTTTCCATGTGTTCCGGCCACTTTCTAGTGTGGCTGAAAAATAGCCACAGTCGGGTGGGGTTTTTTAATGGTCATGTGCTAATTTCCCCATTAGCGCGCGATCAATACCACCAGAAGCCCTTACCCTCTATTTAGGAGGCAATAAGGGCTCCCTCACTATTTCACAGTAATCGGATAGCATGCAGTAATGTGCCCATGCTACCTGATTAGCGCAGGCATGCCTACTCACTGCCCCCAGACATGCCTCCTGCTGCAAAAAATAAAAAATATTTTTTTACTGCAGGAGTAGTGTGTGTTGCTGCCCAAACTACCGTGGGATGCCTCAGTACATCCTACAGTAGTGACCTTTTACCACACGGTAGGCCCACGTTCGGCCTACCACGCCTTAGTAAAAGGGTCCCTTAATGTGCAATAAAGAGCATTTCAGTGTAACAGCTGCAGAGGACATGCTGGGCATTCCCCCAGTAATTACCACATAGCTTATACATTTACCTGATGTCATAGGAGCCGACTCTGTGGGTGCTGTGGGTGCTTGAGCACCCCAAATATTGAGAAAATTCCTTGTTTGTGTCCAAGGAAGGGTTATTTTCACTGGGTTTAGCACCCCCAATAATTTTGAAAAGTTGGCTCCTATGCCTGATGTTAATTTTTGCTGTTAAGGTGTGATGTACATAAGTACATAAGTATTGCCATACTGGGAAAGACCAAAGGTCCATCGAGCCCAGCATCCTGTTTCCAACAGTGGCCAATCCAGGTCACAAATACCCGGCAAGATCCCAAAAATGTACAAAACCACACTTTAGTAAAAGGGCCCCTCAGTTTTAAATGAGACATCTCTTTTTCATATTGTACGTTGGAATCACCTTACAGTCAGAAGATTCTCAGGCTTTAAGACTGCAACAAGATCTAAGATTGGTTATTCCAGTAGCTAATAAATTTAAATTGCAGTTGATTAACAATTCCAATTTACAAGGCTGTGACCTTGCTTGTTTGGAATTCCCTTCTTTTAGACCTGAAAACTAACCACTGTTAATGATGAGGAAGTTTCAAAGGTTTTGGACAAGAGACATGGTGGTGATAGATTCTGATTTGCGGAGGGTAGTTTTGAGTTGCATTGCATTGTAAACTTATTATTTTCTTTTTCTTGTTATTATGTTGTTGTTTTTAATGTAGGCTTTCATATTTCATTTTCATTGTTATTGTAATCCACTTGTTTATGATATTGCTTTTTAATGTATGTTTTTATTTGTGTCTGATTATTATTATTGTAATGCACCTTGTACAGGCTTGCTGATTAAACTGACTACAAATGTGAAATTACATTACATTAAATTAGAATATAACAACAAACGTTTTCATGCATGTCCATCTTGTTGCTCGGCTATTGCAAACAATACATTTCAGTACTTTTCTTTAAAAAATAGGAGAAAGAAACAGAAAATTACTTCCACAGTTTAAATATGAAATGAAAATGCTAAATATTAAACAGTCACAATAATTCCGGAAATTCAATCACAAACGTCTTTTTCTCCATCGTGGTTGTGCACTCCTTGGCACTCAGACAAGCATATAGCAATACAAACAGCCCAAACCAAATAAAGGAGATTGCATATCTTATTTTATATTTACCTTAGATAATTTATTTTGCCAGGCAGTCATTTTGCAGTCCTAGCAGCAAGTACAATCCATCTGGTTTCCTACACATAGCAAAATACCTGCTGTACAGGGAATGACATTAGCCCCTGTTTATAGGTGGAGATTGTTATGAGGAACTGATATCTTTGCATTATTTTCAGCTGCCCCTAATTGCTGCATATTTGGGATTGGTCTGGACTTGTGCCATGTTTCCAAAAGCATCAGCAGCTGGTCTAGAAATATCACCCAGTGAGGCTGGCCAACATCTTGAGTTTCCTTTGCAGGCCGCCTGCCTGAAGTCCAGGGGCTCTGGATCATACTTCAGCCTGTACTTTCAAAGAACTGTCGGGTGCATTTTTTTGCAAAATTCTTGTTGTGCTTCATGTAGGTCTCCTCAAAGTACCTCTTTTCTGTATTGAAGTATCTACTGCAGTGGAGATAACTATCTCACACTGAATATTAGCAATTAGCCGGCTAAGCGCTATTTAACCAGCCAGGAGCCATTCTAGGTCGGTTAAATGGTGCTGAATATCAGGCCCACAGTATATATTTATATGTTAAAAAAGAAAACTTCTTTTAATATAAATCAGGAAGAGCACCTAATAAAAAGCAGACTTCTGAATTGGCCACATTGGAAACAGTATACTGGGCTTGATGGACTTTGGTCTGTGCCAGTATGGCAATGCCTATATACGTATGTTCTTAATGTACACTGCTAGACTCATCTACTATAATAAAAAGCACCTCCAACGTTCTGAAGCTGACTCCATGGCACCGAAGTGTTTGAAGGGTTCGTGCTGCCTGCTGTATCCATCTCCTGTCCTGACGTTTGCGTGTTTTCTGGTTCGTCACAACCAGCAGTGACCAATCACTGGAAGGGAATGCTGTAGAGTTGCCAGGCAAAGGAACGTGACGTCACACGCATGAGGGTGTCGTCGTCCCTCAATTCCTCCCTCCTTCCCTTCCAGTTCCAGGCCCCCTCCCTTCGAATTTTAAAAGTCATCTTCACTTACCAAGTCGGGTTTATGGCGGACGACAGCAGCGGTAAAAGGCGTGCAGGCTCGGCCCTTCTCTCTCTCTCAGCTCTAGTCCCGCCCTTGCGGAAACAGGAAAGTGATACTTCCTGTATAGCAAATGGTAAGCCCATGTTGGGCTTACCGCTGCTTAGTAAAAAGAGCCCTTAATTTCCACGCAGCAATTGTTTAACTAGCTAATCAGTGCTGTTAAATGGATGTCAGCAAGCAATTAAGTACTGCCCTTTCTGCCTCGCCTCACCCCATGCTTGGAATAAACTACCTGAGCCCATTCGCCAGGCCCCCTCCCTGCCCATCTTCAAATCCTTGCTCAAAGCCCACCTCTTCAATGTCGCCTTCAGCACCTAACCACCATACCTCTATTCAGGAAATCTAGACTGCCCCAACTTGACATTTCGTCCTTTAGATTGTAAGCCCCATTGAGCAGGGACTGTCCTTCTTTGTTAAACTGTACAGCGCTGCATAACCCTAGTAGCGCTCTAGAAATGTTAAGTAGTAGTAGTAAGTACCTGTATACAATATGTAAGCCGCATTGAGCCTGTCATGAGTGGGAAAGCGTGGGGTACAAATGTAACAAAAAAAATTATCAGCACTAACTGGCATTAATTAAGATTTACGTGCACAACACGCTAAGGGGTCCTTTTACCAAGCTGCGGTAAAAGGGGTGTGTTTTTGATGCGTGCTGAGGCCTCCTTTTACCGCAGCGGGTAAAAAGCTGTCTTTTTTTTTTTCAAAGAAATGGCTGTGTGGCAAGTGAACCACTTGCCATGCAGCCATTTTTAGGGAGCACTTACTGTCATCCATTGAGTTGGTGGTAAGGGCTCCCGCGCTAACCCAGTGGTAACCGGGCAGTGCACGGCACTTCCTGATTACCATCGGGTAAACGCTGACGCTACAAAAATTAAAATATGTTTGTAGCGTCAGAGATGGCGCATGCTGGGGGTGGGAACTACCCCACAGCTGCTGAGGTAGCCTGGCGGTTGCAACGGATTAGCGAGCAGTAAGCCTGCGTTGGGCTTGCCCGCCGCTTCATATAAGGCCCCCTAAGTATATTCTTTAATGTGGTGCATGTAAATTCTACGTTGCATAGTTGTTTTTTTTTATTTTTCTTTATTGAATTTTTCAATTTTACAAGATAGACTTATAAATGTAAATACAGCAGTAAAATTTCATAGGTTACTATTACATGAAACAATTCAACATGATCTCAAACTAATAAGTATTTCAGTATACCTAACAAATATTAACTATGAAACATAGTCTACTTCCTTAGACCACAACAGTCAGAAAGGGGGAGAGGAGATAAAGCAATTAAGGAGATAAAACAAGAAACCTACGTCGCATAGTTGAAAGTGGGAGTGGTTATCAAGCATCAGGATTTAAGTCAGGTTTTAGCTGGTGTAATTCACCATGACTATATTATTATTATTATTATTATTATTATTAATTACATTTGTACCCCACACTTTTCCACACACTGCAGGCTCAATGCAGCTTACATAGTAAATTACAATTACAATCACAAAGTTTTTTTAAAGAGAATATATGAACAATTTTAGATGTAGTGAGAGTGGGGTATTAAGGAAGAAGTGAATTGAGCGTGTCAGGGCAAACAAGGTAGGAAAAGCAAAAGGGTAAGGGGATTGGGAGGGTTAAGAGATGGAGATGGTTAGGCACGCGGCATAGCATTCGGCATGTTCTATTTGGTGGGATAGAAAGTATTTAATAAACTTGGATTTCCACGTGGAAATTGAGGTGCGATATATAGAATCTAGCCCATCGGGGGTAATTCTACACAGAGCTTCCTAGATTTAGGTGGCAAGAATGCAGGTAAATGCCGGTATTCTGATCATGTATTCATGTATTTGGATATATAAATATGTGCATAAATGAAGGTCAAGGGTCATGGCTTTGTGGCACAAAGTAATTTATATTTAATATATGCAGGTACTTTCTCTGTCCCTAATGGACTCACAACATAAGGGCCCGATATTCATACAGCAGTGATGAGTGTTTTGATGAGTGTTTTGCTGACTGCTGCCGACAATAAACCCGGAAATTCAATGTCGGGCCATGTTTGGGTACTGGCATTGTGGCGTTCCTAGGGGGGCTGACACCCGGGGTGGACCACCGATGCACCCCGCCTCCCGGGTGCAGCGCCCCCTGGATGCAGCGCGACACCCCCCGCGAAAGAACCCCCCGGGTGCACGCCGCTGGGAGGGTGCCGTGTGCACCTGTCCTCTGTTCATTCCATGCTTCTTCTCTGCCCCGGAACAGGAAGTAACCTGTTCCGGGGCAGAGAAGACGCATAGAACGAACGGAGGACAGGCGTGCACGGCACCCCCCCCCAGCGTAGTGCACCCGGGGCGGACCGCACCCACCGCCCCCCCCAGCGTAGTGCACCCGGGGCGGACCGCACCCACCGCCCCCCCCCCCCCCTAGGAACACCACTGCTGGCATTGAATTTCCAGGTTTCCAGAGCCAGTTACTGCATAGCCGGTTAAATGCAATATTCAGCACTTAACCGGTTATTGGTTACATCCTACTAACCAACCACATGCCAACTCCACCCCCGGAATGCCCCCAAAGGCGGGGCGGGGGCGTGGTTAAGAGATGGCCGGCCTCGGCTGATAATGGAAAAAAGAAAGCCGGCCCTGACGAGCATTTGACTGACTTTACTTGGTCCCTTTTTGTTCACGACCAAGCCTTGAAAAGGTGCCCGAACTGACCAGATGAGCACCGGAGGGAATCGGGGATCACCTCCCCTTACTCCCCCAGTGGTCACCAACCGCCTCCCACCCCCCAAAAAAATTAAAAAACATTTTTTTGCCAGCTTCTATGCCAGCCTCAAATGTCATACCCAGCCCCATCACAACAGTATGCAGGTCCCTTGAGCAGTTTTTAGTGGGTACTGCAGTGCACTTCAGGCAGGTGGACCCAGGCCTATCCCCCCTACCTGTTACACTTATGGTGGTAAATGGGAGCCCTCCAAAACCCACCCGAAACCCATTGTACCCACATCTAGGTGCCCCCTTCATCCCTAAGGGCTATGGTAGTGTTGTACAGTTGTGGGTAGTGGGTTTTTTGGGGGAGGTTGGGGGGCTCAGCACCCAAGGGAAGGGAGCTATGCACCTGGGAGCAATTTGTGAAGTCCACTGCAGTGCCCCCTAGGGTGCCCGGTTGGTGTCCTGGCATGTGAGGGGGTCCAGTGCACTACAAATGCTGGCTGTTCCCATGACCAAATGGCTTGGATTTGGCCAGGTTTGAGATGGCCGCCATTAGTTTCCATTATCGGCGAAAACCAATGGCGGCCATCTCTAATGCCGGCAATCTCTAAGGTCGACCCAAATGTTGAGATTTGGCCGGCCCCGGCCATCTTGTTTCGATAATACAGTCGAGTACGCCGCTTAACAGGGCCGTCATTAGAGATGGCCGGCCCCGTTCGATTATGCCCCTCCATGTAACATAGGCAACAGACATAACAGTAAGAATATTCCAATAATAGTACAATGTTGACACAATACACATTAAAAAATCTTAATAGCATAGGGTATGAGTGGAAGTGGAACAAATAGATAAGAGTAAAAGGAGTAAGATAGAAAATAATGGGGACTATCAAGGAAAAACTGCACATGGATTCAGAAAAAGTACAAGAAAATTATTTCAGCTAGAGTAATAGGGGATAAGCTGGTATTGGCTCTTGTTTGTGACTAGCTAGTTAGTTGCTTCCATTGGTGTAATCATGGATGGACCAGGGTATGTTGGGCTTAGGCCCACCCAAAATTGGTGCTCCCTTAGTGTGGCTGATGAGAATCCCCAAATCCTGCCAGACGAAGACCTCCTCCTGGCCAGAACACTTGAACATGGGCACTAGAACATTTGCAACCTGCCACCATCTTCTCCCTACTCCCCCCTGCGCATGCTTGGCTTTCACATATGCGTGAAACTGAGCATGCACATGGGCCAGCAGTGCTGGTGGCTCGATGGAACTGCCACTGGCTGCCCAGGTTGCAAGATGGGGTCTTCAGCTCATGGAACTTGGGGATCCCCACCAGATCAAGTATTACTATTTTTAGTTTTGGGGAGTGTCGGAAAGGACAGGTAAGGAGAGGGAGTAGAGATGAAATTTTGGGCCCACCCTAATTCATCCATCTGGTTATGCCACGGATTGCTTCTTCCATTAAAGGCTTGGGAGAAGAACCAGGTTTTTATCTGAAGTACAGATAGTCTTGGGTTAAGCAAAGCCTTTCTGGGAGTGCATTCCAGAGTGTGGGGACTACTCCAGAGAAGGCTCATTGTCGGGTGTTCCATCGCATGATTTCCTTTGGAGAGGGTGTGTTAAGGAATATTTATTGAGAGGACCTTGGCGAGCTTGGAGATGTGTAGAGGGAGATCCTATTCACTTCAGTGAATTCAGCTATTTTATTCACATAACTCTTCACAGGTGTAGTTCCCGAGTAAGCCTTTGAAATATTACTCCTAAATGCGTAGTATAATCAGAATCAAGTTTATCCTGTGACTTAAGGAGCTTTATGCGGTTCTCATAAACTGTGAGACTGCTGGCATAGACTTCCTGTTGGCCAGGGATAGATGGAAGGAAGAACAAGGAACAAGGATCCAGGCTGGGTGAGAGGTTATGGAGAAACAAAATGCGGACACACAACTCAAGAAGAGGAGGGAGAAAAGAGAACCCAAGCCCCAGGTCAAAGAGGAGAGCGCCTACACTTCCAACTGGTGGGCTAAAATCCATACATTTTTTTGAACATTTTAGCTAAGGCTGCCAATCTGATGGAGAAAAAGCTACACTTGCACATTTTACTATTTCTGCTCATTTTCCTATCCATAACCCCACTCAGCCTCTAGCATTCACCTTCATCTCTCCAGCTACCCCCATCAGCTTTCCCCCTCAGCTTTCATCCACCTCTCCCGCTGTTCACATGGCAACAGGCGGCAACATGCAGGAGTGAAGAAGGTAAAAAGAGCAACTGCAGCTCTTGTTTCCTATGCAACGATTTGGGCTGTTTTGGCCAAGTTCCCTGCTGCCTATTTTTATATGCAGCCTTGTGATTGGGTACAGAAAGCGACATAAAGACAAGGAAGTAGTTCAAAAACGGCTCTTACTGTATATTGCCAGTTCAAACTTCCGCTGGCAGCTAACCTGGCCAGGCAAAAACTGGCAAGGTCGGCTAACTATCATGCAGTTGGCAAACCCAATTTTAGTCCTTCTGATTTCTAAAATTCATACTAACCAGGAAAAAGCTAAACAATTTACAACTCAATGGAACGCTGTATATTTCTATGAAGGGGAATGCTTCAGTACACTTGTGATGAGTGCCCTCTAGTGGACAATGTCTAAGAAAACAGGAACAACCAGTTGAAAGCTCTAGAAGACTGCTAGAGAGGGTCTTTTACTAAAGATTAGCTCGAGTTATCTGCAGCAGGTCCAATTTTATTCCTATAGGCCCTGATGCAGATCACTCGAGCTAATCTTTAGTAAAAGACCCCCTCATTAAAACGCTCTCAGTGGAATCATAATGCCCTCCACAGAATTAATTCACTGCAATGCACAACAAGTTTTACCATACTTTTTTTTATTGTTGTAAATGCTGTAAAATTAAAATTGCTGACTGCTAAGCAATATGCTAGTTAATGGGGAATATACGTGTGAATGTGAGAGGAAGCATAATGAGAGAAATTTCTCATAGTGCTGGCTCATTTCAGTTAAAAAAAAAGTATCTTCACTGTTTTGATATGCTGGCTTCATATTCGGTGTTTTAGTCTGGTGTGTGTGTATTTTGAATAACCATAATGAATATATATGAGATGAATATGCTAATGTACCAAGTCCCACCCTTTGCCCCCTCAAATGAATCAGTCAAACTACGCCCATGGCTATACTGCGTACAAACAAGTCCCATGTACAAACCTGGCATCATCAGGAGGCATGTTGCTGTTGTGACATAATCTGGACCCGCATAATAATGGTGCACAGACAAGCGATGTGTCACTGCATTCCACTTAAATTCAAAATAAAAGTTTTTTCTACCTTTGTTGTCTGGTTATTTTATTTTTCCAAGCATGGTGGTCCCAGTTTCTCTTTTCTGCTTTCCTGTCTTCTCTCTTCCAGTGTGTGCTGTCCATTTGTCCTTTCTCCAATTTCTGATTGTCTTCTTCCATTCCCTCACTTTCCCTCCACCCTTATAGTCCAGTATTTTCCTGTCCCTTCTCCCTTCCTCTCCACCCTTATTATCCGGCATCACACTGCCTCTCCTATAGTCCAGTAGCTTCATGTACCCTCTCTTCGCCTCCCTATAGTGCAGCGGCTCTGTGTCACCTCTCCCACCGCCACCCATATAGTCCCAGCAGCTATCTGTACCCTATACCTTATGATGCTGCAGCAGCTCTGTCCCCTTTCCTTTCCAACCCTATAGTCCAGGAGCTTATAGTCTCCCTCCCACCCCAAAGGTACAGCAACTCCCTGTTCCCTCTCCCTTAAGGTCCTGCAGCTTCATGTCCCTCCCTACATCTCTTCCCAACCCTATAGTCTAGCAACTGCATGTCCCTTCTCCCTCCACCACCCTTATAGTCCAGCTGCTCCGTGTTAACTCTCTCCCGCATCCCTATAGTCCAGCAGCTCTCTGTGCCCTATACCTTATAGTGCAGCCCTGTGTCCCCTTTCCCCTCCAACCTATGATCCAGCAGCTTTTTATCCCCTCTCTTCCCCCACCCTTTAGTCCAGCAGCTCCATGTCTCCTCCTCTCCTCTACTGACTTCTCTCCCCTCACATTCCTATAGTCCAGTCAAAGAGGTTTAATGACAATAGGCGGTGTAACATAAATTAATTGGCTTAACAAGCCAATCAGCATTGTTAACAGCATTTAACAAGCAATAATGAGCACTAATTGGCAATAATTAGAATATATGCGCACAACTTTCTAAGTGGATTCTGTAACGCACTGTGCATAAATTTTAATATGTGCAGGCAAAAAGGGGTATGGTTATGGGTAGGGGGTAGGAAAAAGGGTGTTTCATGGACATTTCAAAATTTACACGCGTTGCTATAGAATAAGGGCCTCTGTGCCTAAATCTATGCGACAGGATCTATGCAACGTTTTTGTTGGTGTAAATAGAGGCACATAGTTTTAGATGCTGGGATATCAACTAAGTGTATTCTATATACCACGCCTAAATTTAGGCACCACTTATAGAATATGCTTAGGTAGAAAAGTTTTCTGCGTGGATTATCTAGGCGCCATCTATAGAATCTGGCCCTATATGCCTTTATTTTTACTTATGATGAGACTAAAGATCTTTATTGTCACGATAAGCAAACAAGCTGCTGCCCATGCCGCTGCTGCTGTCACTGAGCCCGGCTGGGCTACAGGGGGATGCGGGCACTCGGCGGGCGGCAGCGACCAACGAGCTGGACTGGGCATCTGAGCTGCTGCAGCCCAAGGCTATTGTTTTTATACAGAATTTCTATTGGGATTAATTGGCTTTGAGTGCCAATTAATACTTCATAATGTAATTTTTAAGGTATTTTGGAAAAGACAAAACACAATGGACCTGTGAAAACATATTTTGAGCAGGTTTCAGATAAAGCGAATGCTACATACCTGTAGAAGGTATTCTCCGAGGACAGCAGGCTGATTGTTCTCACTGATGGGTGACGTCCACGGCAGCCCCTCCAATCGGAATCTTCACTAGCAAAGTCCTTTGCTAGCTCTCGTGCGCCCGCGCGCACCGCGCATGCGCGGCCGTCTTCCCGCCCGAAACCGGCTCGAGCCGGCCAGTCTCGTATGTAGCAAAAGAGAAACAAGGGAAGACTCAACTCCAAGGGGAGGCGGGCGGGTTTGTGAGAACAATCAGCCTGCTGTCCTCGGAGAATACCTTCTACAGGTATGTAGCATTCGCTTTCTCCGAGGACAAGCAGGCTGCTTGTTCTCACTGATGGGGTATCCCTAGCCCCCAGGCTCACTCAAAACAACAACCATGGTCAATTGGGCCTCGCAACGGCGAGGACATAACTGAGATTGACCTAAAAAATTTACCAACTAACTGAGAGTGTAGCCTGGAACAGAACAAACAGGGCCCTCGGGGGGTGGAGTTGGATCCTAAAGCCCAAACAGGTTCTGAAGAACTGACTGCCCGAACCGACTGTCGCGTCGGGTATCCTGCTGCAGGCAGTAATGAGATGTGAATGTGTGGACAGATGACCACGTCGCAGCTTTGCAAATTTCTTCAATTGAGGCTGACTTCAAGTGGGCTACCGACGCAGCCATGGCTCTAACATTATGAGCCGTGACATGACCCTCAAGAGTCAGCCCCACCTGGGCGTAAGTGAAGGAAATGCAATCTGCTAGCCAATTGGATATGGTGCGTTTCCCTACAGCCACTCCCCTCCTATTGGGATCAAAAGAAACAAACAATTGGGCGGACTGTCTGTTGGGCTGTGTCCGCTCCAGGTAGAAGGCCAATGCTCTCTTGCAGTCCAATGTGTGCAGCTGACGTTCAGCAGGGCAGGAATGAGGACGGGGGAAGAATGTTGGCAAGACAATTGACTGGTTCAGATGGAACTCCGACACGACCTTTGGCAAGAACTTAGGGTGAGTGCGGAGGACTACTCTGTTATGATGAAATTTGGTGTAAGGGGCCTGGGCTACCAGGGCCTGAAGCTCACTGACTCTACGAGCTGAGGTAACTGCCACCAAGAAAATGACCTTCCAGGTCAAGTACTTCAGATGGCAGGAATTCAGTGGCTCAAAAGGAGGTTTCATCAGCTGGGTGAGAACGACATTGAGATCCCATGACACTGTAGGAGGCTTGACAGGGGGCTTTGACAAAAGCAAACCTCTCATGAAGCGAACAACTAAAGGCTGTCCTGAGATCGGCTTACCTTCCACACGGTAATGGTATGCACTGATTGCACTAAGGTGAACCCTTACAGAGTTGGTCTTGAGACCAGACTCAGACAAGTGCAGAAGGTATTCAAGCAGGGTCTGTGTAGGACAAGAGCGAGGATCTAGGGCCTTGCTGTCACACCAGACGGCAAACCTCCTCCATAGGAAGAAGTAACTCCTCTTAGTGGAATCTTTCCTGGAAGCAAGCAAGATACGGGAGACACCCTCTGACAGACCCAAAGAGGCAAAGTCTACGCTCTCAACATCCAGGCCGTGAGAGCCAGGGACCGGAGGTTGGGATGCAGAAGAGCCCCTTCGTCCTGCGTGATGAGGGTCGGAAAACACTCCAATCTCCAGGGTTCTTCGGAGGATAACTCCAGAAGAAGAGGGAACCAGATCTGACGCGGCCAAAAGGGAGCAATCAGAATCATGGTGCCTCGGTCTTGCTTGAGTTTCAACAAAGTCTTCCCCACCAGAGGAATGGGAGGATAAGCATACAGTAGGCCCTCCCCCCAATCCAGGAGGAAGGCATCCGATGCCAGTCTGCCGTGGGCCTGAAGCCTGGAACAGAACTGAGGGACTTTGTGGTTTGCTCGAGATGCGAAGAGATCCACCAAGGGGGTGCCCCACGCTTGGAAGATCTGGTGCACCACTCGGGAGTTGAGCGACCACTCGTGAGGTTGCATAATCCTGCTCAGTCTGTCGGCCAGACTGTTGTTTACGCCTGCCAGATATGTGGCTTGGAGCACCATGCCGTGACGGCGAGCCCAGAGCCACATGCTGACGGCTTCCTGACACAGGGGGCGAGATCCGGTGCCCCCCTGCTTGTTGACGTAATACATGGCAACCTGGTTGTCTGTCTGAATTTGGATAATTTGGTGGGACAGCCGATCTCTGAAAGCCTTCAGAGCGTTCCAGATCGCTCGCAACTCCAGGAGATTGATCTGTAGATCGCGTTCCTGGAGGGACCAGCTTCCTTGGGTGTGAAGCCCATCGACATGAGCTCCCCATCCCAGGAGAGACGCATCCGTGGTCAGCACTTTTAGTGGCTGAGGAATTTGGAAAGGACGTCCCAGAGTCAAATTGGACCAAATCGTCCACCAATACAGGGATTCGAGAAAACTCATGGACAGGTGGATCACGTCTTCTAGATCCCCAGCAGCCTGAAACCACTGGGAAGCTAGGGTCCATTGAGCAGATCTCATGTGAAGGCGGGCCATGGGAGTCACATGAACTGTGGAGGCCATGTGGCCCAGCAATCTCAACATCTGCCGAGCTGTGATCTGCTGGGACGCTCGCACCCGCGAGACGAGGGACAACAAGTTGTTGGCTCTCGCCTCTGGGAGATAGGCGCGAGCCGTCCGAGAATCCAGCAGAGCTCCTATGAATTCGAGTCTCTGTGCTGGGAGAAGATGGGACTTTGGGTAATTTATCATAAACCCCAGTAGCTCCAGGAGGCGAATAGTCATCTGCATGGACTGCAGGGCTCCTGCCTCGGACGTGTTCTTCACCAGCCAATCGTCGAGATATGGGAACACGTGCACCCCCAGCCTGCGAAGTGCTGCTGCTACTACAGCCAAGCACTTTGTGAACACCCTGGGCGCAGAGGCGAGCCCAAAGGGTAGCACACAGTACTGGAAGTGACGTGTGCCCAGCTGAAATCGCAGATACTGTCTGTGAGCTGGCAGTATCGGGATGTGTGTATAGGCATCCTTCAAGTCCAGAGAGCATAGCCAATCGTTTTCCTGAATCATGGGAAGGAGGGTGCCCAGGGAAAGCATCCTGAACTTTTCTTTTACGAGATATTTGTTCAGGGCCCTTAGGTCTAGGATGGGACGCATCCCCCCTGTTTTCTTTTCCACAAGGAAGTACCTGGAATAGAATCCCAGCCCTTCTTGCCCGGATGGCACGGGCTCGACCGCATTGGCGCTGAGAAGGGCGGAGAGTTCCTCTGCAAGTACCTGCTTGTGCTGGAAGCTGTAAGACTGAGCTCCCGGTGGACAAATTGGAGGTTTTGAGGCCAAATTGAGGGTGTATCCTTGCTGGACTATTTGGAGAACCCACTGATCGGAGGTTATGAGAGGCCACCTTTGGTGAAAAGCTTTCAACCTCCCCCCGACCGGCAGGTCGCCCGGCACTGACACTTGGATGTCGGCTATGCTCTGCTGGAGCCAGTCAAAAGCTCGCCCCTTGCTTTTGCTGGGGAGCCGCGGGGCCTTGCTGAGGCGCACGCTGCTGACGAGAGCGAACGCGCTGGGGCTTAGCCTGGGCCACAGGCTGTCGAGAAGGGGGATTGTACCTACGCTTGCCAGAAGAGTAGGGAACAGTCCTCCTTCCCCCAAAAAACCTTCTACCTGTAGATGTAGAGGCTGAAGGCTGCCGGCGGGAGAACTTGTCGAATGCGGTGTCCCGCTGGTGGAGATGCTCTACCACCTGCTCGACCTTCTCTCCAAAAATATTGTCCGCACGGCAAGGCGAGTCCGCAATCCGCTGCTGGAGTCTATTCTCCAGGTCGGAGGCACGCAGCCATGAGAGCCTGCGCATCACCACACCTTGAGCAGCGGCCCTGGACGCAACATCAAAGGTGTCATACACCCCTCTGGCCAGGAATTTTCTGCACGCCTTCAGCTGCCTGACCACCTCCTGAAAAGGCTTGGCTTGCTCAGGGGGGAGCGCATCAACCAAGCCCGCCAACTGCCGCACATTGTTCCGCATGTGTATGCTCGTGTAGAGCTGGTAAGACTGGATTTTGGCCACGAGCATAGAGGAATGGTAGGCCTTCCTCCCAAAGGAGTCTAAGGTTCTAGAGTCTTTGCCCGGGGGCGCCGAAGCATGCTCCCTAGAACTCTTAGCCTTCTTTAGGGCCAGATCCACAACTCCAGAGTCATGAGGCAACTGAGTGCGCATCAGCTCTGGGTCCCCATGGATCCGGTACTGGGACTCGATCTTCTTGGGGATGTGGGGATTACTTAGTGGCTTGGTCCAGTTCACAAGCAATGTCTTTTTTAGGACATGGTGCAAGGGAACAGTGGACGCTTCCTTAGGTGGAGAAGGATAGTCCAGGAGCTCAAACATTTCAGCCCTGGGCTCGTCCTCCACAACCACCGGGAAGGGGATGGCCGTAGACATCTCCCGGACAAAGGAAGCGAAAGACAGACTCTCAGGAGGAGAAAGCTGTCTTTCAGGAGAGGGAGTAGGATCGGAAGGAAGACCCTCAGACTCCTCGTCAGAGAAATATCTGGGGTCTTCTTCCTCTTCCCACGAGGCCTCACCCTCGGTGTCAGACACAAGTTCACGGACCTGTGTCTGCAACCTCGCCCGGCTCGACTCAGTGGAGCCACGTCCACGATGGGGGCGTCGAGAGGTAGACTCCCTGGCCCGCATCGGCGAAGCTCCCTCCGCCGACGTAGTCGAGGAGCCTTCCTGGGAGGTGGTCGCAGTCGGCACTGCACGCGGTACCGACGTCGGGGACCTCACCCCGAGCGATGGGCCAGCCGGCGCCACGCTCGACGGTACCGGAGGCGCAAGCACCGCCGGTACCGGAGGGGTAGGGCGCAACAGCACTCCCAGAATCTCTGGGAGGACGGCCCGGAGGCTCTCGTTCAGAGCGGCTGCAGAGAAAGGCATGGAGGCCGATGCAGGCGTCGACGTCAGAACCTGTTCCGGGCGTGGAGGCTGTTCCGGGCTGTCCAGAGTGGAGCGCATCGACACCTCCTGAACAGAGGGTGAGCGGTCCTCTCGGTGCCGATGCCTGCTGGGTGCCGACTCCCTCGGCGACCCAGAGCTCTCGGTGCCGACGCGGGGAGGAGACCGGTGTCGATGCTTCTTAGACTTCTTCCGAAGCATGTCACCGGAGCTCCCCGGCACCGATGAGGAGGACGTAGAATCCATCCGTCGCTTCCTCGGGGCCGAGGTCGAAGCAGGTCGATCCCGGGGGGGCTGTACCGCAGGAGCCCTCAGGGTAGGGGGAGACCCACCCGAAGGCTCACCGCCACCAGCAGGGGAATGGACAGCCCTCACCTGCACTCCTGACGATGCACCACCGTCCGACGACATCAGGAGACGAGGTCCCGGTACCACCGACGTCGATGCAGCTATCCGATGTCTCGGCGCCGATGCAGAGGGCCGATGCCTCGATGCACTGGCGGCCGAGGATGAAGGTCTGGACGCTGATGACGTCGATGCACCCGATGACCCCGGTGCCGATGCCGACGAAGAGCCCGAGAACAAAACGTTCCACTGGGCCAATCTCGCTACCTGAGTCCGCCTTTGTAACAGGGAACACAGACTACAGTTCTGAGGACGGTGCTCGGCCCCCAGACACTGAAGACACGAAGAGTGCCTATCAGTGAGCGAGATTACCCGGGCGCACTGGGTGCACTTCTTGAAGCCGCTGGAAGGCTTCGATGTCATGGGCGGAAAAATCACGCCGGCGAAATCAAAATCCGAAATGACGAATTTGAGCACCAAAACTTTGAGGGAGAAAAATCTCTACCGAGGCCTAAAAGAGGCCTACCCCGACGACGAAAGAAAACTTACCGGGGCAAAGACTGGAAATATAGGAAGGGGCAAACGAAACCCAAGGGGGTTTTCGGAGCACTTTCCGCACGAAATTAGAACTTTTCCGAAGAAAAAACACGTCGATTAAAACAACGGACGCGCGAGGTCGACTCTCCGGGGCTCGACACGGCAAAAACACAGCCGTACCGAGTGCGGACGAAAGAAGACTGGCCGGCTCGAGCCGGTTTCGGGCAGGAAGACGGCCGCGCATGCGCGGTGCGCGCGGGCGCGCGAGAGCTAGCAAAGGACTTTGCTAGTGAAGATTCCGATTGGAGGGGCTGCCGTGGACGTCACCCATCAGTGAGAACAAGCAGCCTGCTTGTCCTCGGAGAAAGCGAGTATACGCTCTTGTTACTTGGCTCAAATCTGTCTCAAAGGATTCACCCACCTAACTACACAGATTTTCTTCACCTTCCCTGAGACCTCTGCTCCAAATCCATTTAATCCTGCTTAAAGTATGTTTAAATCTTGACTCTGGGGAGAAGGAGGAGCATGGAGGAGCCTGTAGAGTGACCCAAGGTATCTGGAGGTGTTTGCTACCATTGGGCAATGTGCGCTCCTGATTCCAGCGTTGATCCGCTGATATCATTCATGGGAGCCAAATGGGGTATAATGTGCAGCAGTCTCTTGCGGCATAGCTGCAGAGCATGGTCACAGGGTGTGCATCTTAGGCCCTTTCTGAGCCTCTTTGGAGTTCCGGTGGACCCATGGTGAGCCAAGATACTCTGCATGAAGCATTGGAGCCGACTCTGGGTGCTGTGGGTGCTTGAGCACCCCCAATATTGAGAAACTTCCTTGTATGTGTCCAGGGAGGGGTCATTTCCATTGGGCTTAGCACCCCCAAAAATTTTGAAAAGTTGGCTCCTATGAAGGTTTTCTTAACACCCTACAGGTAATTTTTAACCTGCCTTGTTATGAGGGAAAGGGAAATGGGACTTGATATACCGCCTTTCTGAGGTTTTTGCAAGTACATTCAAAGCGGTTTACATATATTCAGGTACTTATTTTGAACCAGGGGCAATGGAGGGTTAAGTGACTTGCCCACAGTCACAAGGAGCTGCAGTGGGAATCAAACTCAGTTCCCCAGGATCAAAGTCCACTGCACTAACCACTAGGCTACTCCTCCACTAGCAACATTCCATGCAGAAGCCTGCCCTTGCAGATCAGCAATGCGGCCGCGCAGGCTTCTGTTTCTGTGAGTCTGACGTCCTGCACGTCAGACTCACAGAAATAGAAGCCTGCGCAGCCGCGTTGCTGATCTGCAAGGGCAGGCTTCTACATGGAATGTTGCTAGTGGAATAGCAACATTCCATGTAGAATCTCAAATAGTAGCAACACAATGTGTGTGACCAGCAGAAGAAAGGAGGTTTTAATGCCCCTGTATAAGACGTTGGTGAGGCCCCACCTGGAGTATTGTGTTCAGTTTTGGAGGCCGTACCTTGCGAAGGATGTTAAAAAAATGGAAGCGGTGCAAAGAAAAGCTACGAGGATGGTATGGGAGTTGCGTTCCAAGACGTATGAAGAGAGACTTGCTGACCTGAACATGTATACCCTGGAGGAAAGGAGGAACAGGGGTGATATGATACAGACGTTCAAATATTTGAAAGGTATTAATCCGCAAATGAATCTTTTCCGGAGATGGGAAGGCGGTAGAACAAGAGGACATGAAATGAGATTGAAGGGGGGCAGACTCAGGAAAGATGTCAGGAAGTATTTCTTCACAGAGAGAGTGGTGAACGCTTGGAATGCCCTCCCGCGGGAGGTGGTGGAGATGAAAACGGTAACAGAATTCAAACATGCGTGGGACAGGCATAAAGGAATCTTGTGCAGAAGGAATGGATCCACAGAAGCTTAGCTGAAATTGGGTGGCGGGGGGAAGAGGGGTTGGTGGTTGAGAGGCTAGGATGGGGGAGGGCAGACTTATACGGGGTCTGTGCCGGAGCCGGTGATGGGAGGCGGGACTGGTGGTTGGGAGGCAGGAAATACTGCTGGACAGACTTATACGGTCTGTGCCCTGAAAAAGACAGGTACAAATCAAGGTAAGGTATACACATATGAGTTTATCGTGGGCAGACTAGATGGACCGTGCAGGTCTTTTTCTGCCGTCATCTACTATGTTACTATGTAATTGTAGCAACATTCCATGTAGAATCTCAACTAGGGAAAGAGAAATGAGACTTGATATACTCTGCCTTTCTGAGGTTTTTGCAAGTACATTCAAAGCGGTTTACATATATTCAGGTACTTATTTTGTACCAAGGGCAATGGAAGGTTAAGTGACTTGCTCACAGTCACAAGGAGCTGCAGTGAGATTCAAACTCAGTTCCCCAGGATCAAAGTCCACTGCACTAACCACTAGGAAGCGAAAAACCAAACTTAAACATATGGCAGTGAGCATGCCTTCAGCTCTTGGTCCGATATTTGCAGCTGCTGAGTAAGGATACTTCCTCCCCTCTAACAGCAGGCTTATAATCCAGTGCCTCATTAAGTTTAGGGAAAAGGCAAAGCCCTGTACTATCTATGATTTCTCTTCCCCTCCATGGGTTTAACCCAAGAACATTTTTGCCTAGAAGGGGGAAAGTTAGCTAGGCATCAGTCTACTTTACATCCAGAAACATCCGTCGGTCAGTTACAACCTGTTTTATTTCCTAAAGAGACTCAGTCGATGAAGCTGAAGCCTCACAAATTTGATTGTTTGATACCTGGAAAGTTATGAAGAGAACTGAAGCTATGCTGGAAGGCCTAGTGCAGCAGCTCTGTGACTTCTCAAAGAGTGGTCACTAAGGTAGAAGAAATGAATCAGAAGCTTCAACAATTAGATGGGGTTTTTTTTCCCCAAGAAGGTAGATTCTCAATTGACTTATCTCCATCAAGTGGGGTCCTCTGGGATAAAAGATAGTTTATTTCTTTTTTTTTTTTTTTTTTTCATAATTTTTATTGATTTACTTTAAACTTAAACAGAAATATTACTGTTAAGTGAAAAACAGCCACAAAATAAAACTTTTCTTACATAATCTTTTAACATTACACTTTAAATGGCTTTCTTAGACCTCAAAAGCTAGGGGGGTTTAGAATAGGTGAAGCTACATTTGTATTAACAATTTCTGTAAGAAAATGATGACACCGCATTTCTCAGTCTACTATTTCGTTATCTCTATCGTTGTTTTGAATCTAGGAGCAACTTAAGCTGATCAGGAACATAAAAAACATATTTAGTATTATTAAACCTCACAATACATTTACATGGGTATGCTAACAGAAAGGAACCTCCCAATTCTATTGTTTTTAATCTCATTGAAAGAAACTGTTTTCGCTTTTGCTGAGTCACTTTTGTCACATCTGGGTACAACCATATTTTTCCCCACCAAAATTGTGATTTGTTGTTTCAAAGTAAAGTCTCATTACAGCATTCAAGTCCTGTTGAAAAAGAAAGGTTACCAACAACGTCGCCCTTTCAGTGGCAGTTTCTATTGACTGTTCCAAAATCGCTGTTAGATTCTCCACGTCCATTTCACTTCCAGGTTGAACATTTGTTGCCTCGTCTATTTTTTTAATCGTATTTGGTATAAAGTAAATTTTTTCTAATGGAGGAATTGCTTCTTGGGGATATTTTAAATTTTCTTTAAGAAATCTAGTAAATAAATCTTGGGGGGAAACCCCATACAATTTAGGAAAAAGATAGTTTATTTCTTCATAGACAAGCTGAAAAGTTGGAAAATCAAGTCAGATCTTCCAACTTGAGACTTCTGAATTTTCAAGTGTGCCCTCTGATATCCGCGGAGTTTCTCTTGAGAAAATATTTCAAAGACGTGTTAGCTATAACTAATGCTGATGACATTATGGTTACAAAATATTTCCCTAAAAAAGTTTTGAGGATAGGTCAGGAGGAACAAGGCTCGGATTTATTATCTGTTAAGGGTAAGGATAGTTCAGATTTAATTGTTTTGTTTGGAAACTACTTCAGGATGATTTTTCTGAGTGTTCAACTCTTTAGTCTATTTGTTCTCAGAAAAAAAAAAGTTTAGTTTCTGTGAAGGAAAAATACAGATTTTTCCAGATGTTTCTAGAGCTACACAGGTTAGATGTAACAATTTCTTAATTTCAAGCCTAGGGTTTTGGCTCTGAGAGCTACATTTAAAAAAATGTCCTTCAAAGTGTATCATTAATTTTTCAGATGCTTTGTTTTCTTTGAACCAGATCAGCTAGAATAGATAGGGATGCCAAGTGATGTGATCATAGGTGGAGAAATATTAGATAGCCTTTGTTTAGACCAGTTTATATTGTGACATATGTTTTGATTTCTTAGGTTAGTTTCTTGTTTAATGCTTCTCCGTCCGTGATGTAAGCTGTAATTGACTGCTTGATACAGCACTTATTGTGGATACTTGTGGCTTATACATAGAATAAATAAAACCTCCCAAGCCACATAGCCCTCATTATTTTCTATGGGAAGAAAAGGGGCAGTTCTTAAGGATGTGCACAGAAAAATATTTTGGTTCTTTTTTGCATCATTTACAGCTTTTTCCCTCATTTTTGGATAATTTTTTTGTTTCTTTCACACATTTCTTTGAATAGAAATTTTTTTTAGCCTGTGTTAGAATGTATTAGCATGTGCTAATTGACTTAATGCAAGTCAATTCATGGGTTAATATGTTAAGATAGATTTATTGTACACTCGGTTTTTTTAAGCAGCACTAATGAATCAAGTATTTTGTTTTTTTCTCTCATGCAGTGTCATAGGAATGAGGTTATATTATCTTCTTTCCTTTTTCTGTACTGCATTCCATTGTAATGAAATAAGAAAGGGTTATGAAATAGTTCACTTCTCAACACTTTTAAAGAGACAGAAGTGCAACCACTGCAGCACATCAGAGAACTCATCTTTTGAAAGTCTCACAATGGCACATACTGAAATTTTTTTTTTTTTTTTTTTAATTTAAACACAAAATAAAGAAAAGAAAAGGCCTAAGTCATTTAGGGGTCCTTTTACTAAGGTGCACTGAAAAATGGCCTGCGCAGGTGTAGACGCCTGTATTGGACGCACACAGGTCCATTTTTTAGCACACCAGCAAAAAAATGGCCTTTTTTTGGCTGAAAATGGTGGTGCAGCAAAATAAAAATTGGCACACGTCCATTTTGGGCCTGAGACCTTACCGCCACCCATTGACCTAGTGGTAAGGTCTCACGAGTTAACTGGGCGATAATTGTCTACACGCATATAATGGTGATTACTGCCCGGTTAGCGCCGTGTGCCGGAAAGTTTCCAGTGCACTTAGTGGATGTGCGTAAAAAATGAAATTACTGCCTGGGCTATGCGGTAGCCGGGTGGTAGTTCAAAAACTGATGTACATAGGACGTGCGTAGGTGCCTACGTGGCTTAGCCCTCTCCTGAAGTCACTTCACTGGCTTCCTATCCATTTCTGCATACAGTTCAAACTCCTCTTATTGACCTATAAGTGCATTCACTCTGCAGCTCCTCAGTACCTCTCCACTCTCATCTCTCCCTACATTCCTCCCCTTACAATACTGGGCTACACCCTACTTACTAACTGAACCAACAATACTACCAGTATAAATCTCTCTGCCAGTTAATTCATTTTTAGAAAATACCTTTATTATTTATTTGCTTACAAAACTTAATACCTTAACATATCATTCCTTCATACACACTCATGCACACTCACTTACAAATGCATGCTCATACACATTTCACAATAAAACCTTAATGGAGCAAACCCACTAATACATGTTATATCCTAACTGTTCAAAATGCCCAGTAACCTCAGCAGAATATTTGTTCAAAAAGTTCCTCTGATGCTAGTACTGCACTACCCCCACGGGGTGCAGGGCCGTGCCAACCCGGTAAACGGGGTAAGCACGGCAGGGGGGCGCTTGCCTTCAAGGGCGCCGCCGGCCAAGTCTGGGGCTGGGGCCTACTTATGGGGAAAGAAAGTGCATTTGATTTGAAGGCCCTGCAGGTTGGGGGAACTGGGAGTGAACCAGCCAGCTGGGAAGAAAGGAAAGGCAAGGCAAGGAAATTTGGGAGGGGGGGTGAAGAGAACAAGCTAGAATCAGGGAGGAAGGAGGAGGGGAAACTACAAGGGCATGAGGAAAGGAAGATAAGTTGATGGAACACAAAGGCAAAGAGGCAGGAAAAACAAAGCAAGGCAATTTCTGTCTGTTGGGGGGGGGGGGAGAACAAGCTAGAAGGAGGGGAGACTACAAGGGCACGAGGAAAGGAAGATAAGTTGATGGAACACAAAGGCAAAGAGGCAGGAAAAACAAGGCAAGGCAATTTCTGTCTGTTTTTGCTGACAACTATGGTAAAAATGTTGCCTGGGGCCCTCTATTTCTGTTCTTGCATCCTAAGGTTGCCCCCTGGCTCCATGCTCTGAGAAACGGGTGAATCCAGTGCTAGTTTTACCCCTTTGTATGCAAAATATCTCAGGGCACATTTTCCCATTGATTTCCCTCAGAAAATCAGAGCTGTAAATCCCAGCATGCACTGGGTTAAAGCCAGCACTGGAGTGGCCTGTCCCAAACAGTGTGGCATCAGGTGGCAACCTTCTTTATTTTGAATTTAATGACTCTTTTATAAATAACAATTGGAGGTGGGGGTACAGAGCTCAGTCTTGAAGCCCTTTATTTCCCTCAATCTGAGTCTTCTGCAAGTCTTTTAACCTTCCAGTAGCAGTGTAGGGAGCCCTGTAATATAAAGCTTGCACATGTTAAACTAGATACTTAATGCAATAGCAGTTGGGAGTTTTTCTTTAAGAGCTATAGTGAGATACAGGAGGGATGATTTATTTCTCCGATTCCCACCTTAGAACCACAACTTCTGTGTAAGCGCTTGATGTGCTAACCCTGTATTACATAATTTATTGGATTTTGGATAATTATACTTAGGGTTTCTGATTTTTAGTTATAATCCGAAAACCCCAATAATCATCTCAATTGGGGAAACAGAGATTTCTAGTTATAACTGAACCCCCCCCCCCCAAAAAAAAAAAAAATCTGTCCTTGTAGCTAGATGATGTCATCAGTGTTGCCAGGTGGGCGGTTTTACCGCCAAATTGGGCGGTTTTCCGTGACCCGCTGCGGGAAATTTTTGCCCGCGGCGGGTTGCGGTTTTTTGGGCGGCTTTTTCGGCCGCGGGGGGCGGGATTAGTGACGTTTTTGGGCGGAGTTAGTGACGTTTTGGGTGGGGCCAATGACGTGGGAGGCGGGGCCGATGACGGGGGCGGGACCGGTGACGGGGGAGGCGGGGCCGGTGACGGCGGGGGCGGGGTTGATGACGGCGGGGGCGGGGGTGTCGGGGGCGGGGTTTGAGTTTGGGCAGGTTTTGGGCGGTTTTTATGCTGGATTGGGTGGGAAAAAATTTTTCCACCTGGCAACACTGGATGTCATCAGTGTGAGCCACTGCCACTGGAGTCCCTTTCCAGAGACGGAAGCATGTATGTTTGCTGCTGCCACTTTGTGCTGCTTCAGCTGGCTCTTCTGCCAGCAATGGAGGATTTGAAATGTGAGAACAGGCACAGTTCCCAACCCCTTCCTGATTCCCTTGGTGCCGGCAGAAGAGCTAGATGCAGCAGCACAGGGAAAGAAGAACTAAGACACAAGCCTCTGCTGTTCTGTTGAAGTTAGGAGGAAGTGCTGGATCTGGGACAGGGGAGGGGGGCTGGGGCTTAGAGAAGGGGAGGAGTGGAGCTGGAAAATTGTGGTTTGGGGTCATTGAATGGAATCCACCTAAAAAAAAACCCCACAAAATATATTTTTTCTTCTTGTAAATACACCAATAAACCCCTGTTTTTCTGACCATTGGAAAGTACCTAATTATCTCAAAAATAAACCAGTGAAATTCCAAACGATCAGAATCCCTAATTTATACTATCCAACACATAGCACTTTTAGGTGGTAAATAGATTCCACAGGTTGTATCTTACCTTTCATCCTCTCACTGACCAGGATAACAGTTATCTTTATTGTATATCCTGAAAATGAGATTTCTGTATTGGATGTGCCTAACAAGATGCTGGGACACCTGCTCCCTCGTAGGGCACTTGGTTGCAAAGAAGATTGACACATTTAGCCTCCACCTAGGAGGGTTATGAACAGAAGTGATCAGGGCAGTGCCAACCCGGTAAACGGGGTAAGCACGGCAGGGGGGCGCTTGCCTTCAAGGGCGCCGCCGGCCGAGTCTGTGTTGTAAAATTTAAAAAACATAAACCTCTTGGCGCCTATGTGCATGCGCTGCCTTCCCGTGCGCAGTGCTCAGCTGTTTGGCACCGCCCCCAGCTCTTCCACGCATGCGCCTGGAGCCTCGCAGGCAGGCAGTCCGAGTCCGACCGTCCGTGTAGTCCGCCGTGCGCCGTCCGTCGAGTTATTGAGAGCGAGTCAGCGCAGCGAGTCGACGTCGACCGAACTTCGAAGGAGGACGAGGACTGGGTGTGTTTCCGATGCGCGACGCCGTTGGAGTGAGGAGAGAAGAGCCGCTGCCGCATATATATATTATTTTTTGTTGACAACTATGGTAAGAACAGACATCGCCTATTCGCCTTGTTGTTTATTGATTACTGTAATGGCCTGGGCGGCTGGGGCCTACTTATGGGGAAAGAAAGTGCATTTGATTTGAAGGCCCTGCAGGTTGGGGGAACTGGGAGTGAACCAGCCAGCTGGGAAGAAAGGAAAGGCAAGGAAATTTCGGGGGGGGGGGGGGGAAGAGAACAAGCTAGAATCAGGGAGGAAGGAGGAGGGGAAACTACAAGGGCACGAGGAAAGGAAGATAAGTTGATGGAACACAAAGGCAAAGAGGCAGGAAAAACAAGGCAAGGCAATTTCTGTCTGTTGGCGGGGGGGGGGGGGGGAGAACAAGCTAGAAGGAGGGGAAACTACAAGGGCACGAGGAAAGGAAGATAAGCTGATGGAACACAAATGCAAAGAGGCAGGAAAAACAAGGCAAGGCAATTTCTGTCTGTTGGGGGGGGGGAGAACAAGCTAGAAGGAGGGGAGACTACAAGGGCACGAGGAAAGGAAGATAAGTTAATGGAACACAAAGGCAAAGAGGCAGGAAAAACAAGACAAGGCAATTTCTGTCTGTTGGGGGGGGGGGAGAACAAGCTAGAAGGAGGGGAGACTACAAGGGCACGAAGAAAGGAAGATAAGCTGATGGAACTGAAAGGCAAAGAGGCAGGAAAAACAAGGCAAGGCAATTTCTGTCTGTTGGGGGGGGGGGGGAGAACAAGCTAGAAGGAGGGGAGACTACAAGGGCACGAGGAAAGGAAGATAAGCTGATGGAACACAAATTCAAAGAGGCAGGAAAAACAAGGCAAGGCAATTTCTGTCTGTTGGGGGGGGGGCAGAACAAGCTAGAAGGAGGGGAGACTACAAGGGCACGAGGAAAGGAAGATAAGTTAATGGAACACAAAGGCAAAGAGGCAGGAAAAACAAGACAAGGCAATTTCTGTCTGTTGGGGGGGGGGAGAACAAGCTAGAAGGAGGGGAGACTACAAGGGCACGAAGAAAGGAAGATAAGCTGATGGAACTGAAAGGCAAAGAGGCAGACAGGAAAAAAGCAAAGTGAGCCATTACCTCCCCCCCCCCCCCCAAAAAAAAAATAGATGGCAAAATAAGTACAAACTTTTATGAGCATCTTCATCGTAATACTAGCATGCCTTGTGAAAGGGTCCTTAGTGTTTATTTTATGAAAGGTACAACAGTGCCTATGTTGCTTTTTTTTATCTATTTATTTTTTATTTGTAGCATTTGTACCCCACATTTTCCCATCAATTTGCAGGCTCAATGTGGCTTCCATTTGCCGTAATGGCGATTGCCATTTCCGGGTAACAGAGTTACAAATGGTATAGCATTAAGGTACATACATACATGATGACATTCATGGAACAGATCATGGTATATTTGTATACCATGTGCATACATACATGGTAAAGAAGAATACATTATGGTATTGCATAAAGGTTCCTGAGTAATAAAATGGATTGTGACATACATTAGGTCATCTGCTATAGAGAGATTCTATTCGACATGAGGTTTAAAGTGGTAGTGCTTAAATATAGGTAGCAAGGAGGGTAATCAATCATGTGATAGGCTTTCGGTTTTGTATGGATCTTGTGTAGTGTTATTATTTAGTGTTTAAGATGGATGATTATTGTATGCCTTCTTGAAAAGATCTGTTTTCAGTAGCCTTTGGAAGATGGTTAGGTCTTGCATTGTTTTTATGGCCTTCAGTAGTGCGTTCCATAGCTGTGTGCAGATGTATAAGAAACTGGCTTTTACAAAATTGAAAAAAAAAAAACGGTGGGAGGGGCGGGAGGCGCCAACAGATAGTCTGCAGGGGGGCACCACAGACCCTTGGCACGGCCCTGACGGGGTGTGCCTGTTGCTTTAATCTTCCATACTGGTCACAGCACTGCACAGCAAGTTCAAAGAGTTCATCTGATTTTAGTGCTGCACTACCCCCTAGGGTGTGCTTGTTGCTTTAAACTCCCATCATAGTCACAGCACTACACAAATCTAATCCTATTCACGTGTGCTGGGTCCCAGGAATTCCAAATGAAAATGCAAACATTTGCTTAGAGTTCTCCACTTCCACTCATGCGATGTGCTTTAAACTCTTACAGTCATCCGATGTACCCCAGACTCTACACAGCCTGTGTTTCGTTACATCCGCGTCATCAGGAGTCGTTTGGTAGGCAGATGTGAGGTGGAAGTGGAATCCCCACCGTCTTGCAGCCATAAGGGATTTACAAATTTACACAGACCCGACTCCTGATGACGCGGATATAACAGTTAGGTATTTTCTAAAAATGAATTAACTGGCAGAGAGATTTATACATTCCTCCCTGGGAACTCCGTTCACTGGGTAAATCTCTCTTATCTGCATCCTTCTCCTCCACCGCTAACTCCAGACTCTGTTCTTTTTATCTTGCTGCACCATATGCCTGGAATAGACTTCCTGAGCCGGTACGTCAAGCTCCATCTCTGGCCGTCTTCAAATCTAAGCTAAAAGCCCACCTTTTTGATGCTGCTTTTTAACTCCTAACCCTTATACACTTGTTCAGAACCCTTATTTTATCACCCTCATCTTAATATTCCCTTATCTCTTGTTTGTCCTGTTTGTCTGTCCTAATTAGATCATAAGCTCTGTGGAGCAGGGACTGTCTCTTCATGTTCAAGTGTACAGCGCTGCATACGTCTAGTAGCGCTATAGAAATGATAAGTAGTAGTAGTAGTAGTAGTAAAAGGGCCCCTCATTCTCCCCAAAGTTACCATTCATATCATAAATCCACAATGTAGAGAGGAGATCCAATTCACAACCTTGAGAAAAACAAAATAAACACGACAAATTAAGGGGCCCTTTTACTAAGTGGCAGTAAGCCCAACATGGGCTTACTGCTCGCCATTCTGGAACTACCGCCAGAGCCTGGTGGTAGTTCCCACCTCCAGTGCGCACCATTTCCAGTGCTACAAAACATGTTCTATTTTTGTAGTGCTGGTGCTTACCCGGTGGTAATCGGGCAGCTCCACAAACTGCATGGATACCACTGGGTTAGTGCGGGAGCCCTTACCGCCACCTCAATGGGTGGCGTTAAGAGCTCTCCCCTGAAATGGCCACACGGTAAGTGGTTCACTTCAGTGGTGTACCAAGGGGGGGCGGTGGGGGCAATCTGCCCCGGGTGCACGCTGGGGGGGGGGGGGGCTGCGCGCCGGTCAGCGTCGTTCGTTTCCATGCTCCCTCTGCCCTGGAACAGGAAGTAACCTGTTGCAGGGCAGAGGGAGCATGGAAACGAACGACGCTGACCTGCGCGCGGCACCCCCCAGCGGCGTGCACCCGGGGGGAGGGGGTTCTTTCGCCGGGTTGGGGGGGTCGCGCTGCAGGGGGGGGCGGGGCGCATCGGAGATCCGCCCCAGGTGTCAGCGCCCCTAGGAATGCCACTGGTTCACTTACTGCATGGCCATTTCTTTTGGGGGAAAAAAAAGACAGCCTTTAACCTATTCTGGTAAAAGGAGGCCTCAGCACACGTCAAAAACATGTGTTGATGCTAGAGCAGGTCCCCTTTTACTGCAGCTTAGTAAAAGGACCCCTTAGAAGGAAACTTAAGAAAAAAATGAAGCACCCAACTGTACTACTCTAAAAACTAGAAATATATTTTCTCTCCCTCTGTGTAACTTTGGAGTAAACCAGATATATATGCAGTGGTGTGCTGGAGCCAGCTCGCACTGTCTCGCAAGAGTCGGTTGTTACATTTTGTACCGACTTGCGAGCCGGTTGTTTCCCACTGCGAGCCGGCTCTCCTCCCTCCCGCCCGCCCGCCCGATCCGGTCCCTCACCTGACTCTTCTAATTCTTCGGCGGGGCAGGCAGTCTTGCCAGCCCGCTACCAGCACTGACTCTCCCCTGCCAGTTTGCGCTTTAAAATGGCTGCCGAGACTTCCAGAGGCGGCCTCGCGAGACTTCTACTGAAGTCTCGGCGGCCATTTTGAAGCGCGAACTGGCAGGGGAGAGTCAGCGCTGGTAGCGGGCAGGCAAGACTGCCTGCCCCGCCGAAGAATTAGGTCGGTGAGGGACGGATCCGGAGGGAGGGAGGAGAAGTCGCCGGTGAACAACGCGGGAGGGGTGGCAGGGGAGAGAAGGGAGTCCCTGGGCATGGGTGGATGGAGGGCAGGGGAGATTAGGGTCACTGCTGGACATGGGTGGATGGAGGGCAGGGGAGAGGAGGGTCACTGCTGGGCATGTGTGGATGGAGGGCAGGGGAGAGGGGGGGAGAGAGAAGAAATGCTTGACATGGATGGAGGGGAGAGAAGAGTGAGGAAGGAGATGAGATAAGAGAAAAGGAAGAGAGGAGAAAAACTGCACATGGATGAAGAAAATAGGCAGAAGCTGAGGACCCGAAATGAAGAAGAAAGGAGAAATGGAAAGAAATAAATGGAAAGGAAGCCCTGGAAATGGAGTTAAGAGGACAGATAGCAGCAGAATCGGATACTGGGCCAGCATGATCAGAAAAACAGTCACTAGACAACAAAGGTAGAAAAAAAATCATTTTATTTTCATTATAGTGTTTGGAATATGTTCACTTTGAGAATCAGGTGCTCAACGTTAAAAGTTTATATTTATTTACTTATTTATGGCATTTTATCCCACATTAAACATGAATTAGATTGGAACCTGGGATCATTTAATTTTTTTTTCCTGGATAATGCATTGCCACCCCCCCCCCCCCCAAGGCTCTCTCTCCGGCTATAGTCAGCTCTGCAATTTGGGGGGGGCACAGAGGGGTCGGGGGGGGGGGGCGCAGAGGGGGACCGGGGAGAGAGCCTGTTGTTAAACATTTACCAGCACACCACTGTATATATGTTATCTTCCTATCCTACAAAACAGCAAAGAATCCAGTTATGGTCACAAGTTAGAGCAAACGTCACTATCAGTTGCTGTAACGGCAAAACTGTCATCTGAATTTTGAAGTTAGCTGCAAACTCTCCAGTGAAACTTGGGAAAGTGCAGGGTACAAATGTAACAAAAATAAAATAGATACTATTGGAGATTCTACATGGAATGTTGCTACTATTGGAGATTCTACATGGAATGTTGCTATTCCACTAGCAACAATCCATGTAGAAGGCTGCGCAGGCTTCTGTTTCTGTGAGTCTGACGTCCTGACTCACAGAAGCAGAAGCCTGCGCGGTGGCCACATTGGTGGAATAACAACCCTCCATTGCCCCATGTAAGCCGCATTGAGCCTGCCATGAGTGGGAAAGCACAGGGTACAAATGTAACAAAAATAAAATAGATACTATTGGAGATTCTACATGGAATGTTGCTACTATTGGAGATTATACATGGAATGTTGCTATTCCACTAGCAACATTCCATGTAGAAGGCTGTGCAGGCTTCTGTTTCTGTGAGTCTGACGTCCTGCACGACTCACAGAAGCAGAAGCCTGCGCGGCCACATTGGTGATCTGCAAGGGCCGAGGCCGACTTCCACATGGAATGTTGCTAGTGGAATAGCAACATTCCATGTAGAATCTCAAATAGTAGCAACAGTGAAGGAGTGGCCTAGTGGTTAGGGTGGTGGACTTTGGTCCTGAGGAACTGAGTTTGATTCCCACTTCAGGCACAGGCAGCTCCTTGTGACTCTGGGCAAGTCACTTAACCCTCCATTGCCCCAGGTACAAATAAGTACCTGTAAGCCGCATTGAGCCTGCCATGAGTGGGAAAGCATGGGGTACAAATGTAACAAACAAAAATTAATTCATGGCAAGCAATTACTCCTAAGCATATTCTAAATTCAGTGTATAAATCTATGCACGGTATTTAGAATACATTTAGGTGTAGTTTATGTGACTGAATCTAAGCAAGTCCATTTACGCCAATGAAAAGCTAGTGTAAATCCCTGTGCGTAGATTTATGCACACTAGCCCATATTTTATAACAACGTGTGTAGATTTTGGAATGCCCATGAAATGCCAATTTCCACGCCCTTAACCACGCCCCTTTTCACTTGTGTGCATTAGAATTTAGGCACAGTACATTACAGAATATGCTTAGCAATGTACGTGTGTAAATTCTAATTTTTGCCAATTAATGCTCATTACTGCTTGATAAGAGCTGTTAACTCTTAACAGCTTGTTAAAACAATTAATCTACGTGCACAGTTATAAAATATGCCTGGATTTACACGCAGAATCACACATAAATCTAGGCGCACTATAAAGAATCCGGGTGGGGGGGTAAGTGCCTCCTGTTCACTGATGCACCAGAGTTTTTAGCGTGTGCTAATTTTTTAGTGTGAGCTAATGCTAGAGACACCCATATATTCCTATGAGTGTCTCTAGTGTTAGCATGCGCTAAAACTACTACTACTATTTAGCATTTCTATAGCGCTACAAGGCATACGCTGCACAAACATAGAAGAAAGACAGTCCCTGCTCAAAGAGCTTACAATCTAATAGACAAAAAATAAATAAAGTAAGCAAATCAAATCAATTAATGTGTACGGGAAGGAAGAGAGGAGGGTAGGTGGAGGCGAGTGGTTACAAGTGGTTACGAGTCAAAAGCAATGTTAAAGAGGTGGGCTTTCAGTCTAGATTTAAAGGTGGCCAAGGATGGGGCAAGACGTAGGGGCTCAGGAAGTTTATTCCAGGCGTAGGGTGCAGCGAGACAGAAGGCGCAAAGTCTAGAGTTGGCAGTAGTGGAGAAGGGAACAGATAAGAAGGATTTATCCATGGAGCGGAGTGCACGGGAAAGGGTGTAGGGAAGGACGAGTGTGGAGAGATACTGGGGAGCAGCAGAGTGAGTACATTTATAGGTTAGTAGAAGAAGTTTGAACAGGATGCGAAAACGGATAGGGAGCCAGAAAGGGTAGATGATCCATGAAAGGTGATGGTTATCAACCTGCTTCTCAAGTGTATTCTTTTTAAGGAAAGGCAAAAGGGAATAACTTAAGAACATAAGACTAGTCATATAGGGTCAGATCAGTGATACATCTAGCCCAGTATCCTGCTTCCAACAGTGGCCGATTCAGGTCACAAGAACCTGGCAGAATCCTAAATAGTAGCAAGATTAATGCTACTGACCCAAGGAAGAGTTGAGTACTATCACACAAAAACATCAAAAACATGCAGTCTATTTGTATAAATGTGGTAAATCAATACTAATACTGAAGAACACTAGTTACTAACAATCTTATCCAAGAATTGGAACTTGTTTAATTGTTTAAAAGGAGAAAGATGTTGCGTTCTCGAGGGCCTTGGCATTCTGTCAGGTCCTCGAGGCAGGACTGGAGTTTGTGAGCCCTTGGGTCACTGCCGAGGAGCGGCAGCGGCAGGCAAGACCAGCTCGGGACTGGAAACGCAGAAGAGCAGTACTGGAACTCTGGACTGGAGTAGTACAAGGCAGGCAACTAGAACAGACGAAACGTTAGTGCACCTACAGCGCGGCTTAGTAAACAGGGCCCTTGGTCATAAATCTTCTAAACCAGCTTGTTGGTCCTTGAGATTTACCTTTGGCATATGCATTCGCTGATGAATGTGTTCCATTCACACATTGAAAAAATTGAACGTGAAAATAATTCGCTACTGGAGGTTATGAACTGCCTTAAATCTGTCCAGTCTGTCCTCACATGTCGAGCACAACAGAGTTTCATGTCACTAAAGGTGAAGGAGTTGTTAAAGAAGTTGCATCAAGATGGACTGAATGACCACTGTGATGCATTTTGTTCACAAGTAGCCTCGCTGTACACCACATGTTTGAAATATTTGGAAATGTGGACCGTGCCACTGGAGGAGTTCACTGTATTTTCATGGATGGCTTTCACTAAAATTCCAAGTTGGGATGAAGTTCTTGCAACTGTGGCATATCTCAAAGAAAAGGAAATAGACATTGACGATAGCAAATGTTTTGATCAGTTCTGCAACTTGAAGAGATTTGTTGAGTCAAACCAAAATGACGATTTTGAAAAGTTATTGTCACATGAGAAATGGGTGAAGTACGTCAACAGATGCAAGACTGAGGAATGTTTCTCAGAACTTCTTTTCATTGCAGAGTTTTTCTTTGCAATTCCATCACATAATGCTAACACTGAACGAGTTTTTTCCTTAATGCAGAGCCAATGGACAAAGGAGAGAAACAAACTTCTGGTTGAATCTGTAAAGGGAATTCTCTTTGTGCACCACAACTTTAAGCATATGACATGCAAAGACTTTCATATGCATATCAAGTGCCAACCAAAGTTGTTGCAGAATATCCGCTCGTCTGATAAGTATTCAAGTGCTCAGACTCAGTAGCGTAGCCAGACCTACATTTTTGGGTGGGCCTGGGGGTGGACTGGGTGGGCATGACCTACATATTTCCTCTCTGTCCACCCCCCTCCCGTAAAGATAAATACCTGGGCTGGCGGGGATCTCCGGGCCCTGCCAGCTGAAGAATCTTCTGGAGTCCCCCAAGGCTTGAGAAGTCTCATCCCTGCGCCAGTCACCAGCGTGGCGGGAAGCAGTGTTCAGCAGCGATGCCTTGGTGCCTGCCTGCCTTTTAAAATAATTCGTCTCCCCAGGCTCCACTGCATTTACTTCTTCACCCGTCACAAAGTGCTGCCGTTCACACAGGCAGCTCCGCTCCTCTTTGCTGTGTCCATCCGGCTCTCTCTGATCCACTTCCTGTAGTGGACACGTAGGGCCAGATGGACGCGGCAAACGGGAGCGGAGCTGCCTGTGTGAACGGCAGCGCTTTGCGATGGGCGAAGAAGTAAATGCAGCGGAGCCTGGGGAGACGAATTATTTTAAAAGGCAGGCAGACAGGCAACACTGCTGAATGCTGCTTCCTGGACCCAGCGGAGCCGCGGGAGAAAAGGCAGTGACAGCAGCAGGATGTTGGATGGGCGGGCCTGGAGGGAAAGTGGCTGGGCCTGGGCCCGTCCAGGCCCGCCTGTGGCTACGCCCCTGCTCAGACTAAGTCAAATTTAGATTCAGAAACCTTTGAAACGTAGATTGTCTACTGCTCCTGCAGTGTCATGAGAGAGGTTTGCAATGCATGTGGGTATCCTGGAAATCTGGCTGGGGAGCCTCCAGGACCACTGCATGCAAACTTTGCAAATCTCTTTCATGAATATTTATTGTGGGTATTCTGAAAACCTGACTGGCTGGAATGCGGGTGCCTCCAGGAGTATGGACCAGGTTTGGGAACCACTGCAATTCTCTGTTGTACGGTGCACGCAATACAGCTGCTTGTCAACTTTTTGCAGTTTTGCTGCTTTTATAGTTGTAAGAGGTTTTACACTAGATAGTTGGTCTACCTCCATTTTCTTGTGGGTTTTATTTGTCCCGTTCCCGTGCAGGTCTCTGTTTTACACTACATTTGTTCCTGTGCAATTGATATACTGCTGCACTCTTTTGAAGTCACTATTCCATGGTTGGTTAAATGGTGCCACAATTGTTATTTCTGTTTGGACTCATTGAATCCTGCGTTAAACATTACTGTTTGTTGTGCTTTTAGATGTCAATTAAAGCCGAACCCTTGTGTTTCAACGTTATTGGTCTTCCTCCATTTTCTTGTGGGTTTTATTTGTCCATGCAAATGGGGGCAAACAGTTGTTCAAAAACTTGAAATCTGACATAAAATCGTGGCTCTCCCTGGTAGGGTTACCATGAGGCTCATTTTCAAAGCACATAGACTTACAAAGTTATGTATGTTACTATGGAACTTTATAAATCTATGTGCATGGAAAATGAGCACCCATATGTCCAGTTTTACCTGGACATGTCCTCTTGTTTAGAACACGGCCAGGCATCCAGGTGGGTTGGGCAGGCTGGAGGGCAGACAGCTGGGCAGTCCTCAGGGTGTCCTATCCTCCCCTCCTCTCCTTTACCTTACTGTGGTGCCCTGGTGGTCTAGCGACCTCTTCAGGGCAGAAAAGAGCCCCCTCTTCCCTGCCCAGCACACCTACAGACTGTCTTGCTCCCTGTGCCACTTCAAAATTGCTGCTAACAGTTCAAGCGGCAGCTTCGCGAGACTTCCATTGAAGTCTTGCATAGGGGGCGGGGTGGGGCGGGGAAGAGGTGTGCCAGGGGGCGGGGTAAGTGTCCTCTTTTTTCTTAGGGCAAATATGGTAACCCTACCATGGAGTGCCTAAAGAGAGTGAAAACAGGAAGGAAATTTAAAGGGGGGGGGGGGGGAACTACCTAAACCTATAAGGGACCAAAAATAAGTGGAAAAAAAAAAGAGAAAAAAACAGGACAAAAGAAAGGACAAAAACCTCCTTAGGAAGGCACTATTTGCTCTGAAAAAAAGACTCATGCACCAGATGGTGTGAGGAGCCGAGGAAAGCGTGTCCTCTCCTCACAATGGATGAGAAGACAGTGACGGTCCTGCACTCGTGCAGCAGGCAGGAAGGAACTCAACGTGTGCTGGGGGATGCTGCGTGTGCTCTTATTCAGCTCACTGAAGGAGAACCTGACTGACACCATGAGCAAGGACCAATGACTTGAGTAAAGCACATCATAAAAAAGAATATGTCACAAACTGCATTATCTTGTACAACACTTTTATGGATTATACTTATTCCAGCGGGTAACATAGGGATTCTTCTCATATGAAGCAACATGAGGTGAAGCATAGAGGCTCAGTGTGAGAGAGATATCCAGTGGTATCACTTTGTTCAGTGGCATACCTGGCTCTAGACTGGCATCTTATGACAAATGTTCTTACAACAGCTGGTAATAAATCAGTTGGCATTAGAAAGAGACACATTCTTGAGTAGGTTTCAACTATCCAGGGAATGGCATACGTCTAAGAGTAGCATACCATAAGGATGCATTACAGGAATCTTAAGCAGTTCAGAAGACTATCCTAACAAGAAGCTGAAACAATTAGAACTTTGTTAGTCAGAAGACTTAACCTCCAGAGCTTTTAAATGTCATGCATGTTGGCAAGAACAATAACTTACATATACCTATAGAACAAAGTCCTTTAAGAGCTGGCTTAATACATTAGTGTGCAACATTGCTATGCAAAAGAGCAGAGCTTGATTCCAAGGTCAGATCTTTTCCAGGACTGGATTTACATTTTAGGCATTCATAATCAATGGGAACAAAGGAAGGATATGATATTTCTGCTTTTTGATTCCACTGATCATGGTCTGATGTTGAGGAAGTGGAGTAAAGTTGGTTTGGTTAGTCCTGACCTAAACTGGTAAGGGAATGTTTATGTAAAGAAAATCTTACTGTGTTTGGAAAAATGGGGTAATGTCAAACAGTTGGCACTCTGCTTACGGGGCACCTCAGGGCTCACCGCTGTCTCCTATGTTATATAATCTTTTTATGAGCTCTCTTGGAACTATTGTCCTTTGTGGTGGAGAGCGACTTTTGTCTTACGCTGAAGATATTCTTATGTTAGTACCAGTAAGATCCACTCTGGATGACACTTTTATCAGAGTCTCTCATTGTGTAGATAAAATTCAGCAGTGGGCTTTAGAGAATTTTCTTAAATTAAATCCAAATAAAACAGAGTGTTATAGTTTTCTAATGATCCTTCGATTATTTCTACTACTGGGTTACTGACTAGTGGTAAAACCTGGAATGGGTGATTTCAATTACCCCGATATTGACTGGATAAATGTAACATCAGTGCATGCTGATGGACTGATGGAATCAAGGACCGCTTTATGGAGCAGCTGGTTCAGGAGCCACACAAGAGGAGGAACAATTCTAGACCTAGTTCTTAGTGGAACAAATGATCTGCTGCAGAAGGTCATGGTGCTAGGGTCTCTTGATAACAGTGATCATAATATGATTAGATTTGATATAAGCTCTAGAGTAAGTAAACACAGGAAATCCAATAAATTAGCATTTAACTTTTAAATAGGAGACTATGATAAAATGTAAAGAATGGTGAAAACAAAAATTAGAAGAGAAGCTGCGAAGGTCAAAAATTTACATCAGGAATAACAGAGCATTAACAGATAGCCTCTAACAGGTACAGCAGGGCCTAGTTCAGTCTTCATTCCCACCCCCTCCTTAGCTTCCACCCACACTTAGTACAACTCTTCATTTACAGGCATTATTCTAATTAGGATAATTAGAGGAGTTGTTTTCATTAGTTTTAATTACATTTTCAAAGTTTTAATTACATTTAATCAGTTTCTGGGAAGCAAACACTAATAAGTTAAACATTATATCATATAATCTTAAGGCTCTTTATATTCATCTAATATTCCTAGCACCTGAAGAAGTTTTAATTAAACTACTCTATAATACTAAGATGTAGACAGCAGTCCAACAGCGAGAGAGGTGCTATCCAGTCTTTTGCACTGTCACATGTACAATTACCTTCCAGTTGGTGAGAGGTTATATGTGTGTGCTCAATGCAAAGAGCTTCTAGCTCTCAGAGAATGAGTCTGTTCTCTTGAGACTACAGTAGCAGACTTCGAGGCGCTGAGGGAGACAGAGGTGAATAGAGGAAGCCTACAGGGACATTGTAGAGAAGTCCCACCTCCAATCTGGCAGCCCCTGTGCTGCCTTGGAGGAGAGAGGCCTCTTAAATGGAGAGAATCACCCTAGTGAAGCTGGAAATAATCCCGTAGCCAGGACTAGCCCAGCAGGGGATACAATATTCTTTGATACCGAGGATGTGTCTCCAGGAGCTTCTGCCCAGGAGAGAAGGGTTAGGATGGCTGTTGTAGTTGGTAATTCAATTGTTAAGCATGTAGATAACTAGGTGGCTGGTGAATGTGAGGATTACCTTGTGACTTGCCTGCCTGGTGTGAAGGTGGCAGATCTCACGCATTACCTAGATAGGATTTTAGATAGTGCTGGGGAGCAGCCTGCTGTCATGGTACATGTAGGTACCAATGACATAGGAAAATGTGGGAGGGAGGTTCTGGAAGCCAAATTTAGGCTCCTAGGTAGAAAGATGAAATCCAGATCCTCTAGGGTAGCATTTTCAGACATGAATTGCTGTTTGCTCATTCCAAAAATACTAGGACTAGGGGGCATGCAATGAAGCTACAAAGTAGTACATTTAAATGAATCAGAGAAAAAGTTTCTTCGCTCAACGTATAATTACTCTGGAATTTGTTGCCAGATAATGTGGTAAAAGCAGTTAGCTTAGCGGGGTTTAATAAAGATTTGGATAGGTTCCTAAAAAAAAAAGTCCATAGACCATTATTATGTTTCAACAGTTTTTATTGATGACAAATCAGAAAATACAACTTTACTATAACACATTAAGAGCTTGTTTGACATGAACTCCACAGATACACATCCTTATTAATAGTCATCAAATTTTCACATTTAACCCCTCCCCCCTTCACCTATTAGTTCCAACATTTTATTGATGACACTTCAAAGAGGTATTTCCATTAACCTAAATACATCGATGTTCAAAAATGTCATGACCGCTTGATTAATTAGAGGTTATAGTTGGTCATTAAACTTTAACTATTATCCTTTCCCCCACCCCTCCCCATTGAGCTCAACATTGTTATCAGCAGTGGTACATGAGATGTCAACATATTCTGATTATATATATTACACAATCTAGCTTATCATATAACTGCATATCTTAGAATTGTTCATCACCTTTAATCTCTTCCCCCTCCTTCCCCCCTCCCCTCGTCTCCTTAATGTTCTACAGCTCACCCTCCCCTCATACTGTTATACATCCAATTCCTGTTATGTTCATATTAAAATATCGCTCTTCACTCTCAATACTCCCTTGATAATATTATACTACTCTTGTAAGGTGTTCATTACTAAACTACGAGCCCTGCTACTTAAGGCTTGAACATAGGGTTGCCCAGAATTCTTTTTTCCGGTTTAAAGTTCCTCTGGCTTCTTTAGCTTCTCACGTTACTAATAAATGTAAACTATTGCGCCAATGCCAATATGATGGCCTTTCTTTTTGTATCCAGTATTGCATTATACACTGTTTCCCTATTATACATGCTTTATATATAAATTGGCGTTCCTGTCGTCTCCATAGACCATTATTAAAATGGACTTGGGAAAATCCACTGCTTATTTCTAGGATAAGCAGCATAAAATGTATTGTACTGTTTTGGGATCTTGCAGTACTTGTGACCTGGATTGGCTACTGTTGGAAAATGGGCTTGATGGGCCTTTGATCTGTCCCATTATGGCAACACTTATGTACTTATGTATTTATATATCGTTGGAGTTGCCGTCAAAGCCCACTCCTGTCCATCTATAATCGGCACACAGACTGTGAAAGTCTGCCCTGTTTTGCCTTATTTGGAACACAGACTGTAGATGTCCACCCAGTACTGGTCTTCCGTATGCCTGTAATTCTGGGCAAAGGCTGTCAAAATGAAATGAAATTAGGATAAGAGGAAATTCTTGCTTATTAGTCATCCTGGTAAGCAGATTACTATAGATATCATCTTCTTGTGGAAGAGGGGGAGTAACCTAGTGGTTAGTGCAGTGGACTTTGATCCTGGCGAACTGAGTTCAATTCCCACTGCAGCTCCTTGTGACTCTGGGCAAATCACTTAAGCCTCCATTGCCCCTGGTACAAAATAAGTACCTGAATATATGTAAACCACTTTGAATGTAGTTGCAAAAACCTCAGAAAGGCTGTATATCAAGTCCCATTTCCCTTTCCCTTTCTTAATGGAGTTACTTAAAAACTTGAATCTCAGCTGACGATATTGGGTGTGATTTTGGATAGTTCCTTAACCTTTGAATCTTATGTACAAATGTCAACTGAAATGGTTAGATTATCATGGAAATTTAGACGTATTAGATTTTGTTTTCAATACTGAGTTTTTCAACTGATTGTTCAGACTTTATTGATGGTACACCTGGATTATTGCAATATCATATATGTTGGTTGTAATGCAGCTATTCAGCGGTGCTTGCAGACAATATAGAATACTACAGGATGCCTGGTTTGCAAAGTTTCTAAATTTAATAGTGCTAAGTCTTGCTTTGAAAACTTCATTGGTTGTGATGTTCAATATTTAAAATGTGTTGTTTTGCTTTCTTGATACTCTATGGCCTGGCTCCACAATACATGGTCCCTCAGATCAATATGCTTGATAAAAATTATATAGCAGTTCTAGACACTTCCAGAGGTTTCAATTTCCATCGCCTAAGGGGATTGATTGTCTATATAACAGAATTAGAATTAACATTCTCCTATCAGATAACTAAGTGGTAGAATGAGTTACCAATACCAACATGTATATGCTACCAATCTAGCTATGCACTATTTCAAAAATCTTTGAAAGCTTGGTTATTTTGCAAGTTTGCCTAATCATGTATGGTTGTTCTACTATTTTGCTTTTTTTTTTGACTAGGATATTTTAATTGGTAGCTTCTACAAATTTGTATTGTTTATTTTTCTAAATTTTGCCTTACCTCTTGATGTTCTGTGAGCCACACTAATCTAGTCCTTGTTATGAGCAGCAGTGTAGCCAGGTTTAGCGGACAGTGGACTGCTGCTAGTGCCAGCACGTATTTTAAATGTGACAGATCGTGTAAAAAATAGGTGCCAGTGCCGTTGGAAGTCCATTTGGGAGAGCGGCTTCTCCCCTGGTGACCCATCTAGCTATGCCTCTGGGTATGAGCAGCACACAAGCATCGACTGTAATGTAATGTATTATGCCTCCCCTATCCCTCCTTTCCTCTAGGGTATACATATTCAGGTCCTCAAGCCTCTTCTTATACGACTTTTGGTGCAAACCCCATACCACATTTGTCGCTTTTCTCTGGACCGCTACTTAACCTCAGGAATAAGCAGTGGCTTTCTCCAGGTCTGCTTTAATAGCATTATATGGACTTTTCCTACAGGAATTTGTCCAAACCTTTTTTAAACCCAGCTTTATTAACTGCTTTTACCACTTGCTCCAGCAGTGAGCTCCAGAATTTAACTATATGTACTGTGAAAAAAAAATATTTTCTTCTATTTGTTTTAAATGTGCTACTATGTAACTTTATGGCGTGTCCCCTAGTATTTGCACTTTTTTTGAAAGAGTAAACAATCAATTCATGTTCACCTGTTTTATTCCAATTAGGATCTTATAGATCTCTATCATATTTCCCCTTAGCTGTCTCTTCTCCAAGCTGAAGAACTCTAGCCTTTTAAGCCTTTCCTCATATGAGCATTATTCCATCTCCTTAATCATTTTGATCACCCTTCTTTGTACCTTTTTTATCTACAACATCAGTTATGAAATACAGTAATCAGAACTGCATACAATGCTCAAGGTGCAGTCTCACCATGGAGCAATACAGAGGCAGTATAATATTATTTGTTTTAAACTCTATTGCTTTCGTAATAATTCCTCACATTATGTTTGCTTTTTTGGCCACTGCTGCACACTGAGTAGCAATTTCAATGTATTGTCCACAAGGACACCTAAATCCTTCTCCTTGGTGGTGACTCCCAATGTGAAATCTAGCATTATGTAGCTATTATATGGGCTACAATTCCCAATGTGCATCACTTTGCCCTTGACCATCTTAAATTTCATCTGCCAGTACCAGCCAGGATTCCACCCCTGTGGGGGAGCACTTTACAAAACCAGAACACTGTACCAGTGATTTCATAGTAAGAATCCTGAAAGGTAACTTTTAAACAATACAGGAACATAAGACCTTTGAAGTCAGAATGATTGAATATTTTGACACCCAACAGACAGGACTTAACAAAGATCTGGGTTTTCTAGCCCATTATAAACCATAAAGTTGTATTGCTCTGTTTGTCACCCTCCTCTCACCTATCCACCCCCATCCTAAAATGCTTTGATGCTCCTATGCGTATCTCCTATCCAGCCCCACCCTATTAGACTGTCACTGAAATGCTTTGATGTTTCACTTATATATACTGTCATCTACCACATTTGCTTATTTCCAATCTGACGAAGAAGGGCAACCTTCAAAAGCTAATCAAGAAATGTATTAAGTTATGTCCAATAAAAAAGGTATCATCTTATTTTCTTTTCCATGTTTTATTTCTATTGATTACCTTTAAAAGTGGACTAACACGGCTACCACACCTCTCTACTCATCTGCCATTTGGATGCCCACTCTTTCAGTTTCCCAAGGTCCTCCTGCAATCACATACAGTCTGTATGTCATTTAACAAATCTGAATAAATTTGTGTTATCTGCAAATTTGATCACCTCACTCATCGGTCCCATTTCTAGATCATTTATAAACATGTTAACAAGTACCAGTCCCAATACAGATCCTTGTGGCACTCCACTATTCACTGTCCTCCATGAGAGAATTGGCCATTTAATCCTACTCTTTCTATTTTTAACCAGTCCCCAGTCCACAATAGAACATTTCCTTCTATCCCATGGCCTTTAATTTTCTCAGAAGTCTCTCATGAGGAACTTTGTCAAAAGCTTTCTGAAAATCTAGATACACCACATCAACTGGCTCACCTTTAACCACATGATCAGCGGTCTTCACTATTTTTTAATCAGGGCCCCTTTGGATCCACGTGAGCTGAAGGGGAGCTGCTAGATATCTTTCCATGTATCACGCAGGGCCCCAACACTGCTGACAAGCATGTGTCAATGACATCCATTCCTTCTAGCCCATCTTAGTGGGCTAGAAGGACACACAAAAAAGGACACACAAAAAAGGACACACACTAGATATCATAACAAACAAATTCAAACCGGACTCAACAATCATACTCACTGACACAAGATGGACACCTACATTATGGTCAGACCACCATAAAGCAAATGTCTCTCTCTGCTGGCGAAAAACACACATAAACACAATCAATAAACATGAGCGAACAACATACACAACGAGAGGAAAAATAGACCCCACAACATTCTGGCAACAGATCTACCAGAACGAATGGTCAACAAATGCTGACACCATCCAATTCCTCCAAGAATGGGACGATTTATGTACAACAACACTAGACAAAATCGCCCCAATCCAAACCAGAACATCGCACAGGAAAAAATCAAATCCATGGTTCACCGAAGAGCTGAAAAAACTTAAAACACAAGTCAGGAAACTAGAACGCGTATGGAACAAAAAGAGAGACGAACAAACACTAAATGCCTGGAAATTACTTCGGAGAAAATACAAATACACCATAAAACAGACTAAAAGACTACATTACAAAACAATAATAGGACCAAACTACAAAGACACACATAAACTCTTCAACCTTGTGAACAAACTGTTAGACACCACACCAGTCACAAACAACGGCAAAGACATACCAGATGTGGACAACCTTGCAAAATACTTCAAGGAGAAAATTATACAATTACGACTCAAAATACCCGCTAGCCCTATTGAATACGCCACACTTCTAGATTGTCTAGATCCAGAAGAAGAAACATACCCAGCCGACAGAACCTGGACCGAATTCGAACTACTATCAGAAGACCTCATCTCTAAAACACTTAAAAGATTTGCCAAATCCCACTGCAAACTAGACATATGCCCAAATAACCTCATGAAATCTGCTCCTCAACAATTCATAGTAGACCTAACGAACCACGTAAACTTCATGCTACAAAACAGACTTTTCCCAAAAGAAAAAGGAAAAATCTTACTCACCCCAATTCCTAAGGATACAAAGAAAAGCACGAGCGAAATAACCAATTACAGGCCAGTAGCATCCATACCACTAATAACCAAAATAACTGAAGGAATGGTAACGAAACAACTCACAAACTATCTAAACAAACACTCAGTACTGCATGATGCCCAATCAGGATTCCGATCAAATCATAGCACAGAAACGGTATTAGTCACCCTTATGACTAAATTTAAACAAATAATTGCAACTGGAAACAATATACTCCTCCTACAATTTGACATGTCAAGTGCCTTCGATATGGTTGACCACGGAATCCTATTACACATACTTGAATATTTTGGCATTGGAGGAAATGTCCTGAACTGGTTCAAGGGGTTCCTAACCCAGCGTTCGTATCAAGTTACATCAAATTCAACCACATCTAATGCATGGACACCTGAATGTGGAGTACCACAAGGATCACCCCACTCACCAACCATTTTCAACCTAATGATGATCCCTTTGGCAAAACTCCTATCAAACCATAACCTCAACCCATATATATACGCCGATGATGTAACAATATACATCCCTTTCAAACAAGACATCAAAGAAATCTACAACGAAATCAATCAAAGTCTACACATCATGAACACATGGGCAGATGCATTTCGTCTGAAATTAAATGCAGAAAAAACTCAATGCCTGATACTCACCTCCCAATACAACACGAATGAATTTACCGCTATAACACACCAAAATTAAACCTTCCAATCTCAGAAACGCTAAAAATCCTTGGAGTCATTATCGACCAATACAACCAAAAAGATGTTCTACTGCATGTGGAAACTGAAAAGAATAAGACCATTCTTCCCAAGATCCGTCTTTCGCTGCCTAGTGCAATCCATCTGGATTACTGCAACTCACTATACGCAGGTTGCAAAGAGCAAATACTGAGGAAACTTCAAACAGCCCAGAACACAGCAGCCAGACTCATCTTCGGAAAACCTTACGAGAGAAGCTACACTGGCTTCCACTCAAGGAACGCATTACTTTTAAAGTATGCACATTAATCCACAAAATCATTCACAGTGAAGCTCCAGCCTACATGTCTGAGTTAATAGACTTACCACCCAGAAACGCCAAAAGATCATCCCGAACTTTCCTCAACCTCCACTTCCCTAATTGCAAGGGCATAAAATACAAGACGCTACACGCGTCAACCTTTTCTCACGTGGGCACGCAGTTCTGGAATGCACTGCCGCGCAACCAGAGAACGATCTACAAGCAAACCTCCTTCCGCAAATTATTGAAGACCCATCTTTTTGAAAAAATTTACGGAAAAAAACAAAACACATAAAGTCCACACTCACTGTTCACTAATGCATCAATACATCCACTTCTGAACTCTCATCCCCCGTAATCTCACCTCACTCATACCTTTACTCACAGAAATATGTATACCATACATAATGCCGTTTTAACTTCCCGCTGTCTCCTTCCAATGTTTAAAGGTTTTGTTCCAGTGTTATATTCCTTAACAATACTTTGATAGTCTTGCATAACTCTTCACAATGTAATCCTTAACCAAGTTGTAACAAATTGTATTTCCATCATTCATATCGTATTGTAAGCCACACTGAGCCTGCAAAAAGGTGGGAAAATGTGGGATACAAATGCAATAAATAATAATAATAATAGTGTAGGTATACTTTTCAATGAGGTAAGCTTGTCCTTTAAGTATGCAGTTCTTCCCTATCTACTATCCTCTTTATGTTGCGAACTTTAATAGAGAGGCAGAGAGCAGCAAAGAAAAATATTGTAGTGTCCTGCATGGTGTGGCACGGACTGCATCACTGGGTCTCACCGCTCTTGTACCCCATATTGAAGAAAAAAAACCCCTCCCAAGTATGGATCTGATTCTGGTCAGGGATTTTCAACTCTCCAGTTCTGGAATGCACAAAGCAACCAAGTTCCAAAACAGGAAGGCTTTTATTCAGCAAAAAAAAAGATCATTCAATAATCAGAGTTAAAAGTACAAAGTCCTTGGGAAAATCATCAAGCCCCATCTCTGTGGGGTTTCTGCCTCCCCAAGCATCAAGTACAGTTTATCAGCACTCACCCATATGGGTCAAAACACAGCATAGATCCTTATAACATATTGGCTCAGGACTCAAAAGGAAAAAGCCCCAAATGTTTCGTAACAACAAGTTCATTATTAAGCACCTCACTCACTGCTTTCACTAGGCTTTGCCACCAAAAGGATTTATGCAAAATAACACAGGAAAATTTTAACATTTCTTTCAGCAACAAACTTTCAGTCTGAGTCCATGACAGTACATATGTTTGAAACATTTCCAGGATGCAGCCTAGAGTTGTATCCTTAGTGTACCTCCTATTGACCAGGTATTCTCACTAACCTGATCCCAGCTACAGGGCTATGACTGCCAGAAACAGTATCTGCAAACTCCACATGTCTGAAGTTCTGGGTTCTTCAGGAGAAATTCCCATATTATCCTTCACTGGCAGCTGTCCCCCTTCCAGAACAAACTCCATCTGTTTGGACAGTTGCCCTCTGACCCCCCCCCCCTTTAGGTAGGTCACTCCCTGTCTCACTACAGCATTTTCCCCCAGTGAGGACCGGGCTCTAGTTCCTCTCTCTTCCCCAGCTTCCTGGCTCTGCATTAACTTTGGGGGTCCTCCTTGACTCAGGTTGGGTAGCCCCTTTACACCTGCAGCCAAATTGTCCGTGAGGAAACTCCATTCTCCCCTTACTCTGGCTTCAGCAGGCTTTCTATATTGGTGTTTTCCTTTATAGGACGGGCCACTCCCTCCCCTCTCCTCAGCCTCACTTTGATTCTCAACTATACTGTTTAGTGAGCCAGGGGAACTAGGCTGGCGGTACGGTCTCAGATCCAAAATGGATGCACGGCAATTTTCATTTTGCCGCACATCCATTTTCAGCAAAAATTTTAAAAAGGTATTTTTTACAGGTGCGCTGAAAAATGATTCTGAATGCACCCAAAACACATGTCTATACTAGTGCAGGTAAGTTTTCAGCATGCCTTAGTAAAAGGGCCCCTAAAGTGTCCTTGGAGGAGTGTAGAGGATCACTCTGTTTTTCAGGTACTCGGGGCCATTTCCTTTAATAGCCTTGAAGATCAGACATAGAGTTTTAAATTTAGCCCTGTATTGTACTGGTAGCCAGTGAAGTTTTTGCAAAAATGATGTGATGTGATCACGTTGCTTGCAACTTTCTATTAGTCTTGCTGCAGCATTCTAAATCAATTGGAGCTGGTGCAGGCCCTTTGTAGTCAGTCCGTTGTAGAGTGCATTACAGTAATCCAGTCATGATGTTATTATAGCATGCACAACTGGGATAAGATTTACCTTCTCGATGTAAGGAGAGAGGCAGTGTATGGTCGATGTATGAGGTTAAATGTATGAGGTTAAATCTCTAAATAAGAGATCTAAAAGTACATAGATGCTAACCTTTAAGGACACATTAAAGTAGCTTTTAAAGTATATCTTTGGGTGAAAAGTTAACAGGTGCTCAGGAATAAAGTATCTTCAAAATATAGTGACAAAATGCTGAAATTAGAATAACCTAATACAGAAATTGTGCTAAAGGCAGAATATACACGAGATAAATTTGTGTATAGCAGAAATTTATTATATGCAAATCTGACTCATGCACACTGATTGGTAATCCTGAAAACTTGATTGGCAAGGTGTGCCTCCAGGAAAGGGTTGAGAAACAGTGAACTACGGGACACTTCGTGAAGTTAATAGGTAACCCTTTCAAAACCTTTTTTTTTTTTCACTCAATACAGAATTACGTTGTGCAATTTATTTGGTGCTAGATGTGGTGATAGCAGCTAACAAGGGGCTCCTTTTACAAAGTGACAATAGTCATACTGCTGCTTTGTCGTGTGACAATCCGGCACTACTGCTGGGATACTGCAGGAGCCTGGCAGTAGGTAGTGCCTGCCGCCAACGCGCAACATTTTTAGCACTGAAAAAATACTTCTATTTTTTTAGTGCCACGGGCTTACCTGATAGTAATCAGGCAGCCCCGCACGCTGCCCGGTTATTGCCGGGTCAGCACAGGAGCCCTTACCGCCTCCTAAATAGGTGACAGAAAGGACTCCCCTGGGAAATGGCTGCTCAGCAAGTGGTCCACTTAGCACAAGGCCATTTCCTTTAAAAAAAAAAAACTTTTACCCTCTGGGCAGGGGGGGTAGCCAGACACCCAATTTTGGGTGGGCCTGGGCCCAAGATGGGTGGGCAGAAGAACTCCGCCCTGTTGCACAAGTGATTTGGTCTCTCCCTCTCTCACCTGCATGCCATATGGTCTCTCAAACATCCCCCCTCCACCGCATACCTTTTAAATAGCAGATTTTCACCGGCAGCGAACAGCAACTAATACACACTGCATGTTGGCCCCACAGCCTTCCCTCTGATCCAACTTCCTGTTTCTGCATAGGCAGGAATACATCACAGAGAAGGCTTTGGGGCCAGTGTGAGCAGTATGTATCACTCTCTGCTCGCGAAGATCTGTTATTTGCACTACTGGGTGGGCCTAAGCCCAAAGTGGGAGGGCCTGGGCCCACCCAGGCCCACCCTTGGCTACGCCACTGCCTCTGGGGTAAAAGGAGGCCTCGGCACGCAGCAAAATCCATGCACTGACGCTACCGCAGGGTCTCTTTTACTGCAGCTTTGTAAAAGAGGCCCATAGCTGGGTAACAAGTTCCTGGAGGAATAGTCAATAAACCACTAATAGCCAGCTATGAAAGCAACTGCTTATTCCTGGGTATAAATAACAAGGAATAGATCTATTTTTGGGGATCCTGCCAAGAACATGTGACCTGGAATTGCCAGTGGTGGAAACAGGATGCTGGGCTTCATGGACATTTGGTCTGACTCATTATTGGGGGGGGGGTTTCTTATATTTATTTATTTTTATTTGTTACATTTGTATCCAAGTAACAAATCGTCACAGGGAATCTTCCGCTGAAATATGAATATTCGCAACTCACAACCAGCGGGTATAATAAGTCAATCGTGAAACATTAAATGAGAACTGAGGAAGAGGGAACTTCAGACCAGTACCACCTTTTTAATCAATAAAGTGATCATTATGTGGTAACAATGACATAATCATTGATCCCTTACCTTCCTCCTCCCTTAACAATGTGTCTATACTTCATAACGGTGCTGTATCAACAATAAAAAACTAACACCACAGCTACTTAGCTTGTTACTTGTTACTGCTCCGATCGGGGGCTCCACAACGGTCCCGTTTCACCGACTAGGGCTTCATCAGGGGAAGAGCTCCCTGTAACACCGACCTGTGGTGAGCACCTAAAAAAAACAACTCGAATTCAGTATCTCATATACTTCACCGATCAACATCCCCCAAGAACTAACAAAGAAGCCAGATCAAACTTATCGGGCAAGCCAGTAAAGCCGCCAAGAATCAATAGCGCCACAGTGCCCCGCAAGCTCCTAACGCTTTTAAACACAGCCGCGGGGAACAGCTGATTGAACATACTCATACGTCACATCCAGTGTGCAATGAAAGAAACTTTAGACTTAAGCCCCAACCCAACAACAAATGCTCACAAATAAACTACACTGTTTGAGCCCACCATACTTTATAAACAAGTAATCTCACTTAGTGGAGGAATAAACAAAGGTCCAGAACAATATAAGAATGTGTGAACACATAAACATCCACATGCACATACACACACACATATAGTGCAAAAACATATTGTTGACACCTCCCACCTGACTAACCATCCTAACTCCTAAAACTATAAATTAATGTGTGGAGTTTTGTATCCCACATTTTCCCACCTTTTTGCGGGCTCAATGTGGCTTACATATAACCGTTAACAGTGTTAGCTGATTACGGTTTGAACAAATACATAGTATGAATGAATACAAAATGATACTGTGTAGTTTATTTGTGAGCATTTCCTCACTGGCCTCCCACTCAGCCATCTATCCCCCCATCAATCCACTCAGAACTCTGCCGCACGTCTTATATTCCGCCAGAACCGATATACTCATATCACCCCTCTCCTCAAGTCACTTCACTGGCTTCCGATCAGATACCGCATCCAATTCAAGCTTCTCCTCCTTACTTACAAATGCACCCGGTCTGCTGCTCCTCCCTACCTCTCTACCCTCATCTCCCCCTACGTTCCTGCCCGTAACCTCCGCTCACACGACAAATCGCTCCTCTCAGTACCCTTCTCCACCACTGCCAACTCCAGGCTCCGCTCATTTTGCCTTGCCTCACCCTATGCCTGGAACAGTCTTCCTGAATCCCTACGCCAAGCCCCCTCCCTACCCATCTTCAAATCCTTGCTTAAAGCTCACCTCTTCAATGCTGCTTTCGGAACCTAACCTTTCGAACATATAGGTTGCCCCAATCTGTCTGACCTTTCAGATTAACTGTACATTTGTCTTTTAGATTGTAAGCTCTTCGAGCAGGGACTGTCTTTCCATGTTAAATTGTACAGCGCTGCGTAACCCTAGTAGCGCTTTAGAAATGTTAAGTAGTAGTAGTAGTATAAATGAGGTATATGTATGGTAGGAAACAGTTGGGGGAACTTAGAGAGGGAAAGGGGGAAGAAGAGTCAGGTAATGTCCAATGCAGTCTTTGGTTATGTTGTGTCGCAAGTGACCGGTATTTTTATGTCGGGTCATTGGGGTATGCTCTTCTGAACAGGTCTGTCTTTAGTACTTTCCGAAAATTTAGGTGGTCGAGCGTAGTTTTTACTGTTTTTGGCAATGCGTTCCATAGTTGTGCGCTTAGGTAGGAAAAGCTGGTTGCATAGGTGGATTTGTATTTGAGTCCTTTGCTGATGATGTTCCAAAGATCGAAAACTCCACCCATCAACACCCGAGACTCGACAGGAGTCGCACCTGGGTCCATCCGGCAGAAACTGTATGTGTGTTAAGTAGATCTAAGTTGAAGAAACTGAACCCCACACTCGCCAATATTAAATGAACATTTCACAACACTGTGATTTCTTGTGTTACTAGAAACAATTTCAAAATCTTGCTTGCCACCATCAGGCCTGTCTTTCCTGATTAAACATTTCTAATCCACCTACAACTAAGTGGAGTACACAAAAACATACATAAAAATTAGCAGACAAACAAACTGTCCCTAACCATGCCAAACAAACTGTTCATACTCAGCCCCATGCTTTAACAAAAGAGTGTGTTGTCAGACCTTTCCTAAAGTGCTCCAAACTCCAACATAACCTCAAGTAGCCTGGCAATCTATTCCAAATTGTAGGCCCAGCAAGTGAAAAAGCTGCTGCACGTGTTTCTGCATATTTTACAACCATCAATTTATCATTTCAAAGCAGCATAGTAGATTCAGGGCCCTGTTTACTAAGGTGCGCTAGTGTTTTTTGCGCACGCTAAATGCTAGAGATGCCCACATATTCCTATGACACTTGAAAAAAAAATCCCAAAGGAGAGACAATTCAAACTTCAGTTCCAAAAAATAGTCAATCCTAAAATGTTTAAAAAAAAAGTATATCGGATGCCTAGAGATGTGATCACTCTAATGTATCTTAATTAAAGGGCACAAGGGAGAGTTCGAGCATAAATTTCAGTGAGTCAAACTGCAAAAAGCGGCTCACTTTAAAGCTCTATACATCATGATGTAAAAACATAGTAACATAGTAGATGATGGCAGAAAAAGACCTGCACGGTCCATCCAGTCTGCCCAACAAGATAAACTCACATGTGCCATTTTTTGTGTATACCTTACCTTGATTTGTACCTGTCTTTTTCAGGGCACAGACCATATAAGTCTGCCCAGCACTATCCCCGCCCCCAACCACCTGCCCCGCCTCCCACCACCAGCTCTGGCACAGACCGTATAAGTCTGCCCAGCACTATCCCCACCTCCCAACCACCAGCCCTGCCTCCCACCACCGGCTAAGCTTCTGGGGATCCCTTCCTTCTGAGCAGGATTCCTTTATGTTTATCCCACGCATGTTTGAATTCCATTACTGTTTTCCTCTCCACCACCTCCTGCGGGAGGGCATTCCAAGCATCCACCACTCTCTCCGTGAAAATATACTTCCTGACATTTTTCTTGAGTCTGCCCCCCTTCAATCTCATTTCATGTCCTCTAGTTCTACTGCCTTCCCATCTCCGGAAAAGGTTCGTTTGCGGATTTGAACGTCTGTATCATATCACCCCTGTTTCTCCTTTCCTCCAGGGTATACATGTTCAGGTCAACAAGTCTCTCCTCATACGTCTTGCAACGCAAATCCCATACCATTCTCGTAGCTTTTCTTTGCACCGTTTCCATTTTTTAAACATCCTTTGCAAGATATGGCCTCCAAAATTGAACACAATACTCCAAGTGGGGCCTCACCAACATCTTATACAGGGGTATTAAAACCTCTTTTCTTCTGCTGGTCACACCTCTCTCTATACAGCCTAGCAATCTTCTAGCTACGGCCACCGCCTTGTCACACTGTTTCGTCGCCTTCAGGTCCTCAGATACTATCACCCCAAGATCCCTCTCCCCGTCCGTACCTCTCTGAACTTGAAGCCCTTAATAACCACCTCCCCCAGTGAGTATAACTACATTTACAGTGTCCCACACAAAAACTATAAGGTGTAAATAAACCTACTAAATACAAATAGTTTTATCCTTAGGCATCTGTATACAGTCCAGACCCTTTAATCCCATGGGAGCAAACTTTTCTTCCCAGTGGTCCTAGTGCAAACACTCTTCAAACTGTATAAATATAGCAAGCGATACACTTTGCACCAGAAGAAAAGGAATAAACAGGAACAAACTTAGCATTTGTAAAATCCAACTTTGTTGCTATTGCACTGTCCATTCCCCACGTCTGACAGAAATTCCTGTTTCAAACCCTTCCTCAGGGACGCCAGTTCAGCTTTCACAACGGGTATTCCATCTTGAAAATGGACAGTTCAATAGCAACGAAGTGGATAGAGGTTTCCGTCTTCTCTTTTCAAGGCAATCCATATTGCTTCTTCCTTGCCTTTCAGTCGTTTTAATATTGTTTTTGACATACAGAGTTACTCTTCCACCTTTTCGACCATCTCTATTCTTCCTAAATTAAAAAAAAAAGCTTGACTAGTACCCAGGTATGGCCCTTTGTCACCTCAAAGCTGCCCTGAAAAGCAAGGGCTCATCTGGGAGTTGAACCCAGGACTTCTCGCACCTAAACCAATGAGCCACATTACCACGTGCTACCCGATTAGTACAGGAGTAGAGCAGGAGCCCTTACTGCCTCCTAAACAGGTGGCAGTAAGGGCTTCCAGGGGTAATGGCTATAGGTTCTCATTGTAAGCCTTGTTGAAGAAAAATGTTTTCAAAGATTTTCGAAATTTTTTTGTTTCATTGATTGTTTTTAAGTCTGTAGGCAATGCATTCCATATCTGCGTACCCATGCCTATCTCCATGGGCATCTATGTCTGAAAACGGGTACGTGAAGAGGCGGGACAGACCGTATTTTCGAAAAAATGGACGTTTTTCAGCTGGGCGTTTGTTTTTTTTTTTTAGCGATAATGGAAACTAAAAACGCCCAGCTCAAAAACGTCCTAATCAGAGCCATCTGGTCATGGGAGGGGCCACGATTCGTAGTACACTCGCCCCCCTGACATGCCAGGACACCAACTGGGCACCCTAGAGGTCAGTGCGGTGGACTTCAGACAACGCTCCCACATGCATAGCTCCCTTACCATGGGTGCTGAGCACCCAACCCCCCTCCCCCAAAACCCACTACCCACAAATGTACAACACTACCATAGCTCTTAGGGGTGAAGGAGGCACCTACATGTGGGTACAGTGGGTTTTGGAGGCCTCCCATTTACCACCACAAGTGTTACGGGTGGGGGGATGGGCCTGGGTCCACCTGGCTGAAGTGCACTGCGGTACCCACTAAAAGTGCTCCAGGGACCTGCATACATGCAGACCTCTAGGACTTGTTGCTGCTATATAACATTGGCACACCAGTTGACTCCTGAAGACTAATCTCTCCGAAAACATCCTTTACTGGAATAAGCACGCTTACTCACAGTTAACTGCAGATCAGAGGTTGTGCCCCACTGGCAACGAGTCTCCCTGGTACTGAGATTAGCATTAGGTCAGAGCTGGCAGAATGCTGTACAATGCCCACTTTCAGCCACATTCAAGTTAAGAACTAAGTTCTGTAACGTGGCTAACACGTGAAAGGGATCTAAAACTGGCTTACAAAAATGGCCACTACCTCATGGACTACCGGAAACAAAACAGGGCACGCTCTGACCCAGTAAGCAGGGGGAAAAGCACCATGGGAGTAGAGCCTACCAACTACCAACATCGTGAGCATTTGCCACAAGCTAGTGGAATCACGGAGCCCAACACCCTACACCCACCACAATGCATTGCTGATGTGACTCTGCAGTGCGCATAACAGAAAAGGTGTCACACTCACCCGAGAGCCACATCAGAACCAGGGAAAGGCTGTCACAGGATAGAACACATTCTGCTGTCATGGAGGTGGGTACGGCATTTGAGGCTGGCATAGAGGCTGGAAAAAAAGTTTTTAAAGTGGGGTTTTTTTTTGGTGGGAGGGGGTTAGTGACCACTGGGGGAGTCTGGGGAGGTCATCCCTGATTCCTTCCAGTGGTCACCTGGTCAGTTGGGGCACTTTTTTGGGACTGGTTTGTGAAAAAAAGGGTCCAAAAAAAGTGACCCAAAATCGCGGTAAAAATGCCTTTTTTTTTTCGATTATCAGCTAAAGACGCCCATCTCTCCTCGGCCAATAACCACGCCCCAGTTCCGCCTTCACCATGCCTCTGACATGCCCCCGACACGCCCCCGTCAACTTTACCCGTTTCCGCGACGGATTGCAGTTGGAAACGCCCAAAATCGGCTTTCGATTATACCGATTTGGGCGCCCACGGGAGAAAGACGCCCATCTCCCGATTTGGGTCACAATATAGGCATTTTTCTCTTTCGATTATAAGCAGGATAGTAACATAGTAGATGACGGCAGAAAAAGACTTGCACAGACCATCCAGTCTGCTCAACAAGATAAACTCATATGTGCTACTTTTTGTGTACACCATACCTTGATTTGTACCTGTCCTCTTCAGGGCACAGACCATATAAGTCTGCTCAGCACTATCCCTGCCTCCCACCCACCAGCCCTGCCTCCCACCACTGGCTCTGGCACAGACCGTATAAGTCTGCCCAGCACTATCCCCAATCAATACATTAATATATGGCCAAATTTCAGTGAGGTTATCCTGTTTACTGATGGGTTTATCTTAACTGTTGTTGTAATCTGCCTTGGGAAGCCTGGTGTTAGACTGGAAGTAAAATTAAACTCTCCTTTCATTGGGGCACCTGGATCACATAAGTACATAAGTAATGCCACACTGGGAACAGACCAAGGGTCCATCAAACCCAGCATCCTGTCCACGACAGCGGTCAATCCAGGCCAAGGGCACCCGGCGAGCTTCCCAAACGTACAAACATTCTATACATTTTATTCCTGGAATTGTGGAATAACATGTATAACACTTCATCTCTTTTGTACAAATTAATTATTCTGTTTTGAGCATGTTTCAGGGACAAGTGATTTTCATAATTCAAAATAATAATAATAATAAAAAAATTTCTTTCATGCAGATCTCTCATTTGTTTTAACATAACTAAATGGGTTATAAGACCCTAATGCAGTCCATTGGTTTCCTTATATTTTGTCCTTGTGATGACATACTGTGCCAAAACTTGCCCCCGACTTATACTGTACCAAAGCCTGCCCCCCCACCACCACAGTGATGCCGCAATCCCCCTCCAGCATACTAGGGTCTTATCTTGCTGCCTGCCCTGGTGGTGTGGTGGCCTCTGTGGCTATGAGGGCAGGAAATAATCCCACTCTTTCCTGCCCGTTGCCGCTACTCCATCTCCGGAGCTCTCCGTTTTTCTCTTCTGTGCTGCGGGTGCCACCACTGTGTTTTCCCAAAATGGCTGCCCAGACTGCCTCCGGAAGCCTCAGCAGTCATTTAAAAAATATGGCGTAGCCATCTGCGGCACAGGGCAGAAAAGCGGAGAGTGCCGGAGAAGAAGTAGCGGCAGTGGGCAGCAAAGAGTGGGATTCTTTCCTGCCCCCGCAGCCGCAGAGACCACTACACCACCAGGGCAGGCGGCAAGGTAGGACTGTAGTACGCTGGAGGGGGATGGCGGCATTACTGTGGGAGGGGTAAGCCAGGGTAAGCATGGCAGTCTCTGGTGCCCCCCGAATGTTGGCGCCCTCCTGTCATGCATAACCTGCTTACCGCATTCCGTTGGCCCTGTGCTAGGATGTTCCCTCCATGGGAGCAGCAAACCTTACTCCTTCTCGGCCATTGAGCCCTCCCGAGCTCCCAACTAGAATGCTTCTGGGTTGCACTTTGCATGTCAGTCTAGCCAACATATATTCCAAGCTCTGTCTCAACTTCTCAACCCCAGTCAACTTTTTTTAATGCTATTTTACACTACTTTTTGAAAATTACATTAAACAAAATATGAATAGTAATTAGGATACAAGTCAACTTTTAATAGATTTTTTCCTAGATTTCATAATGCACTGAAAACCTAAAGTTAGTGATGACAGTTATTCATGACTACTGCCACCATTATCAGGATCACCATATGATAAAATGATGCATATGCTCATCATATGATAAAATGATGCATATGCTCATCATATGATGAATGAGACATACAAGCCAACAATGGAACAACAGTGCACAAGAGGGAAGCAATTATTTTAGGGATCTTTCTAGTTCTTTGAAAACCTGTAAGTTTATAAAATGTTTGCATCCTTCTGTTTCAGTGTTGCACACAACTTTTTTTTGCAAATGTCAGATTCAACTAGTTAGGCAGCACCGATGCAAAGTGGTTCCCGTGGGAAAAAAAAAGCATCCCCCCCCCCCCCCACTTCCTTTTTCTTTGCTCAGGTTAGAAAAATGTAAACACTGCTATCAACAAAGTGCCTACCCTACCTGTTGTAAATGACAGTTTTGAAGTTGCCATCTGCCCGAACTTCAATCGGGGCGGAGAGAGGAGGGCCAGACACATAATGCAGGAAACAAAAAAATGTAACAGGTGCATGGGGAGGTTGAGAACGGCTGCTCTTAATCACGTGACCCGTTCTCTAACTGACTTATTAACTGGCAGCTGTCTCCATAACAACCGAAATTGGTAGATAAGAGGGGGGGGGGGGGGGGGGGGAGAGAGCGGTCCTGGGGAGTGGCCGCTGGATGGGCGCGCAGAATGCGAAACGAATACACACAGAGGAGATGGAGGAAGAAGATGGGGCAAAGAGTCTATCTCCCAGGGCAATGGGAGGGAAGATCTGCGAAAGATGCTACAACAGGAGCAGTCAGGGAGGGGAAGAGTAACAGGATCTGTTGCTGAGGGATGGTAGAGTTACAGAAAGCAGCGAGCGAAGTGCAGTACATGGACCCGGGGAAAAAGAGACAGCACAGTCCCAGGAATAAGAGATTAAATACGAGGGGGGACCAGAGACAGAAGAGATGAGAGGGTGAGCCGGGCGAGGGGCGGAGCCTAAGAGGTAGAGGGCTGAGGTGAAGGAGTCGGTGCTTCAGAAAGGAAAAGGTTGAGTCAGAAAGTAGAGGGGGGGGGGGGGGGGGGTGAGTGCCTAAGAGATTAGAAGTGAGAGGTTGAGCAGCGCGCGGGGGGGGGGGGGGGGGGGGGGGGGCAGTGCCTCAGAGCAGGGGTGAGTAGAAGGGGAGGAGCTGTACCTGAGAGGGGGGGTTAGAGGGAGTGGAGCCGGGCTGGAGGCAGTGACAGAGGGGGTGAAGATAAGGGGGAGAGTGCTTGAGGGGGGGGGGTGAAGAGGAGGAGACGGGGCAGCGCTTCAGAGGCAGAGGGGTGACTATAACGGAGCAGCCTGTCCGCCGCCCTTACGCCCCCAAGCCATGGGGAACAGCGTGTCAAGCCCCCCCGCCGTCTCGTGGACGCAGCAGAGCAGAGGTGGCCGCGCGCAGCACCTGCTGAAAGGTAAAGCACGAGACGCGCCGCTGCAGCTTTGTTTATTGTTTAGTACAAGGGGCCAATGTGTGTCCGCGTGGCTTCTCGGCGGGGTTCAGGTTTGTTTGTTTTTTTTATAAAACACGGATGCAGGTGAGAGTGGTGTGTTAATACAGTTGTTTTGTGTGGATTATGATTTTCCTTAGATGGTTGCTTCCCGTTCCAGACTTATAAATGAATAGTTCTGACAGTAAATGTAAGGACAAGTGTCTTTCAGCGTGCCAGAAAACCAGACAGAGATGCAGTCATCTCGATGATTTTGTAGTGCTTTCCTCTTTGAGAAATAAAACAACTTTTACAAGGGAGGTGTGCAGGAAACGTTCCCTTCCCAGTGGTGCACAAAACTCCAGGTCTAGATTGCACCAGCCTATCTGTTGATGGACATGAATTTCAGATTTTTCTCCAGGTTCTCTGACTCTATTCTAAGGGGTTGTGCTGTGGCTAAAGAAAGTTACCTTAATGATATCAGAACATTTAGACAACGGTAATTCAAGGCAATTGCAATGTTCAGGCAGCACCAGCTGTACCAAAAGTTATGTGTAAATGCGTCAGACAGTGGTAAAAATAAATTCAGTTCCCTTTATCTAATTCTGCTTCTTATTTCATATAGGAAGACAACGCTTACAAGTTTCCGAAAACTCCTACCTAGTTATACCAGCCATTCTGGGATATTGGGGATATTGTTACTTTCTCCACTCATGTTTGCCCTGCACCAATAAATAAAATAGAAACACAGAAAAAACAGTAGCTAAAGAGAGGATTTATTTATTTATTTATTGCATTTGTATTCCACATTTTCCCACCTATTTGCAGGCTCAATGTGGCTTACATATAGATCTCTTATGGCATTGCCATTCCAGGGTATCAGATACAATTGGTGATGCAAAGAGATTGAGGATGGGAAAGAAGTTACTACTACTACTATTTAGCATTTCTATAGCGCTACAAGGCGTACGCAGCGCTGCACAAACATAGAAGAAAGACAGTCCCTGCTCAAAGAGCTTACAATCTAATAGACAAAAAACTAAATAAAGTAATCAAATCAATGTGAACGGGAAGGAAGAGAGGAGGGTAGGTGGAGGCGAGTGGTTACAAGTGGCTATGAGTCAAAAGCAATGTTAGAGGTGGGCTTTCAGTCTAGATTTAAAGGTGGCCAACGATGGGGCAAGACGTAGGGGCTCAGGAAGTTTATTCCAGGCGTAGGGTGCAGCGAGACAGAAGGCGCAAAGTCTGGAGTTGGCAGTAGTGGAGAAGGGAACAGATAAGAAGGATTTATCCATGGAGCGGAGTGCATGGGAAGGGGTGTAGGGAAGGACGAGTGTGGAGAGATACTGGGAGATAGATATCTAGGAAGATAGATAATTTAGAAAACAGAAGGATCTTTAAAATATCATGACCATGATAAATAAAAATTGTAAACTTTTATAAGAGAAAATATATAACTACAGAAACCAAAGAATTAAAAAAACTAAGAAATAGTGTCAAGAAACAGATGGTTTTAAAGAATGTCTAGTACCACTGCTTTAAAATGTAGACTACCATGGAACCAGAGTTAAGGTTAACTGGGCTGTTGCTTCCTCTCAGCAGATATGAGGGCGTGTTAAAGGCACACATGATGCCACAGTTGGCATGCAAGTCACAGTGTATGCTGCCAGGAAGGGTATACTATAATAATGATGTTGTCAGCTGGTAACTTTTTGGAGAACAGCATTAAGTAGCTATGATTTTGTTACTGTAGCCAGAGGCGATGCTGTCTCTACTGCCATTAGCTTGTATTCCTTTAAAGCCTGCTATTTTTAAACTTCCCTATTCTGTATTCTTAGCAGGGCATTTATTTACACTTAGTTGAGCTCAGGCTACAGTAAGAATGCAGCAAGTCCAGCAACAGAAAAAAAAAAGGAATAAATTTGTTTGAGATATATAAAGAGTTAACAGAACATGCAAGTTACTGTGTGAAAAGAGGTAATTGTCAGGAACTATGTGAAAAAAAATTATGTTAATTTGAAGTGAGAGTACAAGACTGCCTCTGGCACCGTATTTATATGCAGAATAAACAGGATTGATCATATCTGACAGACTTTAAAGTGCTTGGAGGTACTGCTGAGAAAACTGGGTAGAGGGTTGGAGGGAGGGAGAAAGGCATGTATACCAAAACAGTGTGGCATTAACCTTCTGCAAAATTGATTTTTTTCACTACACTTAAAATAGTTGCTTGACAAGTTTGAATAATTTAAAGTTTTGCAAAGAGAAAAGCAACCTTCACTGTTCCCATTAGTGCCAGTGGTGCCACACAGTTACTTTACAGGCCACCACCTACTGCTTTGCAGATGACCTTTTGCTGTTGGTCAGGGGATCATCCGGGTCTACCACATGGATGTGGTGAAACAGACTTCAGGGATAGCCCAAGACAATTAATTTAATTTTATTTGAAACCTCAGCTTATATTTTAACTTTGTGTTCTTTCCTTCCTTTATATTTATTTTTTTTGTTTGTTGCATTTGTATCTCACATTTTCCCACCTATTTGCAGGCTCAATGTGGCTTACATTATGCCGTAATGGCGATCGCCATTACCGGAATGAGAAATACAGAATGGCATTGCATTAAAGTTTTTATTTTATTTGTTGCATTTGTATCCCACATTTTCCCACCAATTTCCAGGCTCAATGTGGCTTACATTTGCCGTAATGGCGGATGCCATTTCTGGGTAATAGAATTGCAAATGTTGTTGCTTACGGTGCATACATGCATGATAACATACATGGAACATAACATATATGGAATAGATCATGGTATCTCTCTACAGTTGATGACCTAATGTAGATTATAATGCAATTTATCACTCTGAAACCTTCATGCAATACCATAATTACTCTTCTCTACCATGTATGTACGCACATGGTGTGTGTATATATATATATATATATATATATATATACACGTGCGTACATACATGGTAGAGAAGAGTAATTATGGTATTGCATGAAGGTTTCAGAGTGATAAATTGCATTATAATCTACATTAGGTCATCAACTGTAGAGAGATCTTGTTTTACATAAGGTTGAGGGTGGTGATGTCTGTCATGTGATAAGATTTTGGTTTTTTATAACTAGTGTGTAGTGTTATTATTTAGTATTTAAGATGGATGTTTATGGTATGCCTTCTTGAAGAGATCTGTTTTCATTAGCCTTTGGAAGATGGTTAGGTCTTGCGTTGTTTTTATGGCCTTCGGTAGTGCGTTCCATAGCTGCGTGCAGATGTATGAGAAGCTGGTCGCGTATGTGGATTTATATTTTAGTCCTTTACAGTTAGGATAGTGGAGATTGAGGTATGTTCGTGATGATCTCTTTGCGTTCCTCCTAGGCAAGTCTATGAGGTCTGATATATAGTTCGGGGCTTCTCCATAAATGATTTTGTGGACCATGGTGCAAACCTTGAACATAATTCGTTCTTTTAATGGGAGCCAGTGCAGTTTTTCTCTTAGGGGTTTGGCGCTTTCGTATTTCGTTTTCCCAAATATGAGTCTGGCTGCTGTGTTTTGAGCGGTTTGAAGCTTCCTAATGATTTGCTGTTTGCATCCAGCATAGATGGCATTACAGTAGTCTAGATGACAACACCATTGATTGTACTAGGCTGTGGAATACTTCCCTTGGGAAGAAAGGTTTGATTCTTTTAAGTTTCCACATTGAGTAAAACATTTTCTTTGCTGTGTTTTTCGCATGGTCTTCGAGTGTGAGATTTCGGTCAATTGTGACTCCCAAAATTTTCAGGCTGTCTGAGACTGGGAGACTGTAGTCTGGGGTGTTTATGGTGTTGGGTTTGTTTGTGTTGTATTGTGAGGACAGGATGAGACATTGTGTTTTTTTCTGCGTTCAGCTTTAGTTGGAATGCGTCCGCCCAATAGTTTGTTTGGAGGCTGTGTGTGATTTTATTTGTGATTTCGGTTATGTCTTGTTTGAACGGGATGTATATCGTGACATCGTCTGCATATATGTACGGGTTAAGTCCTTGGTTGGATAGTGATTGGCTAATGGTGTCATCATTAGGTTGAAAAGTTCATAAGTGACAGTGTGATTTAAGCAGTCAGGCATAGAGAGTTAATTTCTGGAATGAGAAATAGTGGTATTACGTTAAAGTTCCTTAGAGACAATGTATATTAAGCAATCAAATATAGAGGGTATGGTTTTGTCCACTTCTGGTATAAGTTTCGTTATCTGGTATTTAGGATAGATCATTGTAGTATGCCTTTTTGAACAGGTTGGTTTTTAGTAATTTTTGGAAGTTGGGTCATGCATAGTTTTTATGACGCTTGGTAGTGCATTCCATAGTTGCGTTCTTATGTAGGAGAAGCTGGATGCATATGTTGATTTATATTTTAGTCCTTTGCAGCTAGGGTAGTGGAGATTCAGGAATGTGCGTGCTGACCTTTTTGTGTTCCTAGTTGGTAAGTCTGTGAGGTCTGTCATGTAGACTGGGGCCTCGCCGTGAATAATTTTATGAACCAGGGTGCAAATTTTGAACGCAATACGTTCTTAAAGTGGGAGCCAGTGAAGTTCTTCTCTAAGGGGTTTGGCGCATTCGTATTTCGTTTTTCCAAATATGAGTCTGGCTGCGGTGTTTTGGGCAGTTTGGAGTTTCTTAATGATTTGTTCTTTGCATCCGGCATAGATTGCATTGCAGTAATCTAGGTGGCTTAGCACCATTTTGTTCTGCTGCAGAAGGCTCCTCTATGGGACTACAGAAGCTGTGTTGAAATAGGGCACTATAATGTTAACTAGGAGTGGAGGAGTAGCCTAATGCAGTGCTTCTGTACCCATTCCTTGAGGCATATGTAGCCAGTTAGGTTTTCAGGATGTCCATCATGTATATAAATGAGAAGTGCATACCAATCTATTTCATGCGTATTCATTGTGGATATCCTGAAAATCCCACTGATTGGGTTGAGAACCATTGGCCAGATGTTTAGAGAAGTGGGCTTGGACCTAGATGGCCCACTGCCATTAAATGCCTAGCCACCCACCTGGGGTTACCCCACAGCCACTCAGAGGATCTATCCCCAGCACATCTCAGGTCTGCCTTCACCTGCTGCTTGTACTCTACACTAGCACCCTCCTCCCACCAACTGGGTCACAACCACCTCTGGGCAAGTCTCCTGCTCCCAGATTATTCCCCATGACTTCTAGGTTACTGGAGGCCACACTCCCAATGGTCCCACAGTTTCCAGAAAGCACTCACAGACCCAACACACAAATCCAGACAGGCAGAGTGAACAAACAATTTTGTTTGTTCTCATAAACACTGAACAAAAAATGTGCAGTTAGCAAATCATAACAGGTAACTGAAATATGGATCAATTATAACACTAACTAAACATCTATATACTGTCCTAAACAATACGAAGGTCAGGACATATAACTAACTGTTCATGGAGCCTCAGCCAGTGGCGTAGCTAATGGTGGGCCTGGGTGGGCACAGGCCCACCCATTCTTGCCTCAGGCCCACCCAGTGTAGTGGCCCCCAAAGCACCTCATTGGCGGTGCCTCACTCCTTTCTCTCTCTCATGGCAGCTGCCCATCTCTCTCTGAACCCCCTGCTCCCTGTCTGCTATTGAGTTGTCACCTGCAGCGATTCCTGTAAGCAACCTGTGGCAGTCTTGCAGGATTCCCTCTACCGGTTCCCACTCTCGATGACATCACTTCCTGTTTCTTCACCGGCGGGAATGCAGGGCTGGCGTAGGTTGCTTACAGCAATTGCTGCTGGCGACGGCTTGGAGGTAGACCTGGGAGGGAGAGAGGAGCAGATGCCGGGTAAGAGGCAGGGGAGAGAGGAGCAGATGCTGAGCGGAGGGGGAGAAAGATGATGATAGCTGGGGCAGAGGGAAAGTTAAAAAAAACTGTATGTATATACAGGGATGGGGGTGGGAAAGGCCCACCCAGGTTAACTCAGGGCCCACCTGAAATGATAGGTCTGGCTATGCTCCTGGCCTCGGCAAAGAGATGTCTGTCTTTCCTTTCTGGCTAGGACTGAAGCAACAGTCAGCATTTGCTGGGAAATTTTCAGAGCCCAGAACAGTTAAATTTCAAATAAAAACTGGTTAACATCACTACAGACACTTATCTGTGTGCCCAAATAAAGAAAGACAAAGTCAGCAGCCTTGCCAGATTGAAAAAAAATTTCCCACACAAAACCCCGCCCCCGCCATCATCGCTCCACCCCCGATGTCACTAACCACGCCCTGAGGTCACTAACCACGCCCACCGCAACCCGCAACTGTCAAAAATTTCCCACAGCGGGTCACGGAAAGCCGCCCAATTGGCTGGCCAAACAGGATAAATACACCAGAACATAATGCAAGAAAATATCCAATACATTTTATATGCTGAAAACACACTGTTTCTTCACGCCCACGTTCAAATCCCATGGCAGCTTCTTGTTGTGTTGGGTAAGTCACTTGATCATCCATTATCATGGGCCCAACGCTCCAATGCTGGACAGATTCTTGATGCAATGCCAGTTTAGGTTATTCCACCCTCTCCCCCCATGTTGGGCAGTAAGAACATAGTCATACTTAACACTACACAGGAGGAAGCAATGGCAAACCACCCCCGTAGCATGCCAAGAAAACCATAAAGAGGAGGGGCTCGCTGTGTGGTTACTAGGGGTGAGCTCTTCTAGGGACAAAGATTACTATAGTTTTCCCATCAGGTATAATATTAACATTGTTCAAAGGGCCACTTGCATTTTATATTTTGATATAACTTTTTTTTGTGCTTTAATAATCATGTTATCTGTGCCACAAAACAATCCATCACAGCTGACATGGTAACGGTTGAATTATAACTATTCAGCCATTGCTCATTTTGGGCCAGATTCAATAAAAGGTGTCCAACATTAGGTGCTGCTATGATCCATGCTAAAATAGTATTTTGCAAGGGGCGCTCTACAGAGAGCGCCCTTTATAGAATACTAGTAAAAAAGGCCCGTTTCTGACACAAATGAAATGGGCGCTAGCAAGTTTTTCCTCGGCTCCCCTGCAGCCACCCATGTCCAGCGACCTTCCTCTCTCCCCTGCCCGCCCTCCAGCCACCCATGTCCAGCAACCCTCCTCTGGACATGGATCAGCTGTTAGGCATGTTTCCCCCCCCCCCCCCCCCCGGGTTCTGAAGTTGACATCATAATGGCTACGGTGATGTCAGCCTGATCTATGGAGCCTAGCAGACCAACTCGGAATGAGCCATGGTCCCAGGCAGCAAGTCAGAACGTTGGAGGTGAGAATTATTATATAGGACTAGTTTGCTGTGCTTTTCGTGCCTAACTTTGAGCAAAAGCTGGTGTAAATGCTCGCGCCGAAATGATGGCAGTTAGGTGTGGAAATGCAGATATTATATAACATTGTGCCTAAGTTCTAGGAACGCCCCTGTCCCACCCATGCTCCTCCCATGACCATGTCCCCTTTTTTGAGTTGCATGCTATGAAGTTTAGGCATGCATGCTTTAGAATAAGGCAGAGGGCAGATCTGCATGTAACTCCTAATTACTGCTGATTAAGTGCTTGTTAACTCCAATCATTTGTTAGCACTTAATCGACTAATTAGTTTACACATGGATTTGAGATCTGTGCCCAAATCTGGGCAACCTATACCGAATCTGGGGATTTGTGTGCTTCCTATATATCAAGTGAAACAGAAGTATAGGAACTCATTACTGATTATGAGTCACACTCTGCACTTCTGTATTTTAAGCCAACCCCACACTAGTAAGTAGATTGCTGTGTGAAATAAAGCAGAATTGGAATTGCCCTATCAAAAATGACTTTTGTGTGTTAGGGGAAATGATACCAATCATAAGACAGTTATTATTTTTTTCTCTTATGTAGGACTATGATCCTTCCTGGTTCATTGTTCCTGCCTGAATTTTAAAATAAATTGTCACAGCAGGTGATAGATAACAGTAACAATAAACTTTGAACTGATAAGATTCTTCAGAGAGAACAAACTATTGTCAGCATAATGGCTAGTAGAACACTAAATTATTATTATTATTATTTGTTACATTTGTATCCCAATGAGAAGATAGTTTAAAGGGCCACCATATGTCAGGGTAGGTGAAATGAATCCTAAAACAAACTTTGGTATCCTAGTGTTTGACAGCTGTTCAATTAAAAAAACATAAGAGAAACTATGGTGAGTCAGACCAAGTTGCCAGTCTGCTTTAAAAGTACCCAGTGACGCTAAAAAGCAAATCAGTTTCATAGTAACATAGTAGATGACGGCAGAGAAAGACCTGCACGGTCCATCCAGTCTGCCCAACAAGATAACTCATGTGCGCTACTTTTTGTGTATACCTGACCTTGATTAGTATCTGCCATTTTCACGGCACAGACCGTAGAAGTCTGTCCCGCCTTCCAACCACCATCCCCGCCCCCCACCACCGGCTCTGCCACGCAATCTCCGCTAAGCTTCTGAGGATCCATTCCTTCTGAACAGGATTCCTTTATGTTTATCCCACGCATTTTTGAATTCCATTACCGTTTTCATCTCCACCACCTCTCGTGGGAGGGTATTCCAAATATTTTCAGGGATAAGCGATGGCTTTCGAAATCTACCTGGATTAGTCTTTTTTTTATGGATTTTTCCTCAAGAAAATTGTCCAAACCCCTTTTGTATCCCATTGTGTGAAGATCCTTGAATTTCAGTTTCTTTTTTGCACCTTACTACAACTCTGCTCTATTATTACCGACTTAAGGGGCGAGCCAATGCACTGAAATTCTGCCTCACTGGCTGGCACATCAGAGGTGGGAACATATTCCATTATTGCTGCTGCTGTGTTCTTCCTCTTTTGCTGGTGGCAATGTGGCTAGTTTCAAACATGAGAAGAGACACTTCTGTTTCTTGCAAGACTGGCCATGCATCCTGCAGTAGAAAAGCACAGCATTGGGAGCAAGGAACATGCTCTTGCCATTATGTCCATAATTGCAGTCGTGGGGCGGAGAGAAGGGGGCTGGAGGCTGCTGGGGTCTGGGAGAAAGAGACTGACGATGGGGTTGTGGTTGAGAGAAGAGAACTGAGGATTGAGGGACTGGGGCTGGAGCTGGGTCCCTTGAGAAGGGGGCTGATGCTGGAGACGGGCTGGAAAAAGGGAACTGGAGGCTGATGCTGGGTCTGTATGACATATGGCAATGCAGGAGAGCAGGAAAAAACAGACTCTCAGGCTGGGTATTGGGAGTTTGAGTGAACACTCAGGGATTAGGTAGGATTGAAGAGTGGGGAGTTGGAGTTAGATGTGGGACTAAGAAATTGATCAGGAATTAGGGAAGTTTGAGGATGAGCTGTTTAAAGCTAGAAATGGGGGAAGTAAAAAATGGAATTGGAGTCTGAATGGGGGTAAGAAAGACTAGAAATGGAGAGAAGATGAGTTACAGTGAAGGAGATGAGGCTGAGGAGGGGATAAATACAAAGGCTGGAAATGGGGGACCAGAAAGTGAGTGAAAGATTGGGGAAGAAGTGAGGCAGGAGTGGAATGGGAGGACTAGGGAAGTTAGAGTAGGAAATGAAAAACTGATATTTAAGTACAGGGCAAAAGAGGGAGACTGAATAGTGGAAGGAGGATAGAGGAATGAAACCTAGCTATATGTAGATAAAAAGGCAAGTGAGGGGAGGGGGATATGAAATGGAAGGATAACATCAGAGGTAGGAGTGGAGAATGAAGAAGTTGAAAAAGGACTTAAGAGGAGAGATAAGAGACCACTTTTATTTATTTTATTGCATTTGTATCCCACATTTTCCCACCTCTTTGCAGGCTTAATGTGGCTTACAATACATCATGACTGGTGGAAATATAGAAGAGAATATACATTTAGTATTACATAAGGATATTGGGTAACATGATAATGATGAAACATGATAGTAGTGTAGCAAGCAAATATTATAAGACAATTCTGGATATATGTGTAGGAGTTCACGTTTGTTGGTCTTTGTGGTATGCCTTCTCGAAAAGATGGGTCTTCAGTAGTTTGCGGAAGTTAGTTAATTCATAGATCGTTTTCACTTCCAAACCAGCTTGAAAAATAAAATGATCTGAAAACACACGAACCTTCTGGTATGTGACCATTCTTGCAGTGTGCAGCTTGCGATCTGTGGTTCTGGTATGTGGCCATTCTTGCAGTGTGCAGCTTGCCATCTGTGGTTCATACCACATGATTATCCCCAAGGTGAGCAAAAGGAAAAGCTGAACCAGAGGTGCATATCAGTCTCCCAACCCTAACTTTTTTTTTAAGGTGTGTGACATCTTCTTCCCTCCCTCCCCCCCAGCACCTCCAGACACTGGATTTTTCACATGGCTATTCTTACGTTGTAGTTTTCCATTGATTGTTCCTCCATTGAGAAGTTTTTTTTTCCATTCCAGTAGCATATCTAGAAATCAGTAGTGTTCAGCGGTTAAAGTTTTTCAAAAGCATGAATGAATATATTTGCCACTTTACATTTATGTGTAGGGTTTGATTTTTCACTGACGTGCTGTTATTAAACCTGAGTGTAAACAGATTACAAGTGATACTCTTTAATTGGCATCTCTTAATACACAGATGCCTGGCTTTGAAAAGGTACTGTATAATCTTTGCATCCTGCATTTCATAATTGAAAGCTAAGAGAAGAATGCTAATTTTGAAGCAGTACAGTTAACGATACATATTAATGTAACTGACATGTGAAAGAAGCAAAATCTTTTATCTTCCACTCCCCCTTTCTGATTTATTTTTTAAACATATGCATGCCATTTTCTATTTTTCACTTATCTAGTTTGCCCATTTGTACTTGCCTGCTCTTTTGCCACAGGACTTTACTTGTGGTGTTCTCATCCCCCTCATTCTGCGGCTCTTTTATTAAAGCTTGGACATTAGCGTGTTCTGTCAGGTGGCCTGTAGGCATACAATAGGATATACAGCATTTAGCATGCACTAATGTCCATCAGCAAACACTTAAGGTATAGTAAAAGGGCCCCTCAGTCTCTAAGGTCGTAATAACCTTTGATTTTTATAACAGGATGTTTATGTGGAATGTGAAAAAGGAGCCTATATCATAATGACAATGTAGGTTTATAGGCATGTGCTTTCATCCTTAAAATTTGTGTGCACAATTTAAAAAAAAAAATGGTAACTAATACACATTTGATCAGTTTGGGTGCATTAAAGTACTAATGCATATCCTATATAATAAAACTCACCCTCAACGTTCTGAGGACACTAACGTCACTGTCAGTTCCTCCAGGCACTTCCTTCCGGTTCGAGGTGGTGAAGCCATCGAAATCACTGTGTTGGGGCCCCACCCTCGCGTCGAACGTGATGACGTCGAGGGCGGAGCAATGGCGTCAGTGGCTTCACAACCAACGACTCTGCACATTGAAGGTGGCGTTGGCGTGCGTTGACGAGGTCCGCAACAATGGCGGTCAGTGCCTTCACAATGCCGAAGGGGTGAGCAGGGAGGGAGGGAGGGGGGGTTGGGAGGAAAACCTTGCTAGCGCCCGTTTCATTTGCGCCTGAAACGGGCATGTTTTACTAGTTTAAAAATATATATTAAAGGAAAGTCTGAAATGAACTAAAAATCAGGATAAAGTATGAAATCCAACAAAACAAAACCCCAAAACAGATTTTTTTTTTTTGCCTGTACACATCCCTAATAGACACTCAGAACTATTCCCCAAAGCACAAAAATTTACATTTCTCTGTGAAAGTGTAAATGTATGCATGTACCCTCTGCAGGTTTGCATATTTACAAAGTAAAAAAAAAAATAGAGAATAGAGCAGGTTCCCCACATGAATATAGATGAAAAGATGCAGCAGGGACAACCAAAGCAAAGGACTGAGGAGACTTACAGGCTTATTTTTGAAAGAGAAGGGCGCCCATCTTTCGACACAAATCTGGAGATGGGCGTCCTTCTCCCAGGGTCACACAAATCGGCATAATCGAAAGCCAATTTTGGGCATCCTCAACTGCTTTCTGTTGCGGGGATGACCAAAGTTCACGGGGGTGTGTTGGAAGCTGCAGTGAAACAACTTGACCTTCCCACAGAAGGCCAAATTTGAGACTAGTTGATTAATGTGAGGGTAAAAGTAGGATGAGACCAGTGTTTTTTAGAATGTCATATTCTTGCTTCCTTCCATGTCTCTGATATAACATTCTGGAAAACACTGGTCTCGGCCTAATGCTATTCATTGTGGTGGTAGTGTGTGTGTGTGGGGGGGGGAGGGACTAAGGTATATGCTGCAAGCTAGGATCTTTACCTTTTTGAGCTGAGAGAGGATTGGTAGATAACCTAGTAGACGTCAAGGTAGCTAGAGAAATCCTTTTCAAAATGGATTGAGATAAGAAATTGAACATACTCTAAGGTAAATTCTAGAGTACGTTTGACTCTTTGTCTCTCTCAGGGCAGTGTCTTCAAATGGTTTAGTTTTGAGCCTCGTCCTATGTCACTGTATGTTAGAGATAAACAATCTCTGACTAATTGCTAATGCTCAACACTTGTACCAATACAACTGGGATAATATCTGTATCTTTCTTCTTCATTTTCTTAGTGTGCATTAATTGGTGCTCGATGATCTTTTCTTCAAATGAAGTAAAGGATTGTCACTTTGCACGCCTATTACTAATGTTCTTGTACTGTTGTTCTTCACCACGATATCTGGCATGCTTTTTGCATCAAGCTTTTTATCTGAGGAAATGGGAATGTACCAGGTGCTTCTCTGTGTAAGGCTTGCAGTGCAATTCATGCATCATTTTGGTGGTCCTCCTTTAATTGACTTACTACCCTTCTACGGATCTGGTCTCCAGAACTGAACACAATACTTGAGGTGAGTTCTCGCCAGAACTCTGTAGAAAGAGAGGTAGAGAGACTACTATTAGTGATACTTGGCTTTATTAGCTTTCCCAACTGATTTGGCTACATTGGCTACTTTGGAGTCATCACCAAAGATGGACTCACAGTTCCCTTTCCCTGTTTGGTGACTCTCATTCACCTGCAAGAAGGTAGCTGCCACTTGAATTTCTACATCCCAAATGTATAAAATTTGCAGTTTTTAAAAATCTTTCATTTTATTTATGTGTCTACTTTGACAATTTATTTTCTCTTCTAATTACCCCCCCCCCCCCCCCCCCAGTGTCTCTTATAAAGACACTAGTAATGAAGGCCCGTTTCTGGCAGGAATGAAATGGGCGCTAGCAAAGTCCTTCGATGGCCCGCGGACGTGAACGGCGGCCCCCCTCCAAAATCAGCAACCCCCCTCTACTACCCTCCCCTCCTCTTACCGGGGTCCCAGCCGCAGCGGCAGAACTGAAGGGCAAGGTAGTTCGCAGATTCTGCTGCCTTCCGTTGTGTTCACTATGAGCTCTGTGCCCTGACTGTCTGGTCCCGCCCTCATTTCCTGTTGGGCGGGACCAGAGAGTCAGGGCACAGAGCTCATAGCGAAGACAACAGAAGGCAGCAGAATTTGCGAGCTACCTTGCCCCTCAGTTCTTGCGCCGGGACCCCGGTAAGAGGGAAGGGAGGGTAGCAGATGGGGGCTAGCGATTTTGGAGGGGGGGCGACCGTGCATGTAGGGGATGGGCGGGGCCTATGTTAGGGAGGGGAGTGCCGTTGCGTGGGTGGAGGGATGGCTGAGAGAGTGGTTTGTCGTGTTTGGAGGGGGGGTGACGTGCAGGGGCATCTGTGACAGTAAGAAGGGGGGGCGGATTTTGGAGGGGGGTGCAACGCGTAGGTACTATATGGGAATGACAGGTGCGTTGGGGAGTGGAAAGAGCTTGTGTTCATTATGACCTGCCCTGAACATCATAACGTTGTGACGTGAGGGCGGGGCACAGATAGTGGTTACTAAAAGTGGTTACAGAACTTCGAACTTACGAACCCTGAAGCCACAAAGTGAGCCTTAGAACGTTGAGATTGCTTTTTATGTGCAAATGGGGTGTGGCTGAGGGCGGGTCTATGAGTGAGGGTGATAGCCTAGCCTACAAACAGTACAGGAGTTCAGTGCTTCACTGTCAGGGAGTGAGGTTCAGAACGTTTGAGGGGGGATTTGAGCTTCAGAACGTTTGAGGGGGATTTTATTTATATAGATTGATATCAGACCAAACAGTTATAATACAAATTCTCCTTTATTTTCAAATATTTTAATCCATTTAACAAATACTTAAATACCCCAGATCATTCAACCGCATTCACACAAACACACTTCCATATACCTATTCCCACTAATACATCAATAACTAACTGCCATAAAACACATCTGAGCAGCTTACCACCCTCAGCTGTACTGTGGTAAGCAAAACTCTTTTTTTTTATGGATTAAAATATTTGAAAATAAAGGAGAATTTGTATTATAACTGTTTGGTCTGATATAGGTATCTATTAAATTACAGTTATTTTAGAGATTAAACCTAGGTGTATATAGATTATAAAGACATTGGAGAGGACTGGGCTTGGCACCGATACCTATGGCATCCCACTGGTCACTTTTCCTTGACCTGAGGTATCTCCACTGACAAACTCTGAGTTCTGTTGCACAACCAATTTCTTACCAGTTTATAATTTCTTTTCCCAGTCTGGCTACAGTGTTAACCAGGCATCTATGTGGAATCATGTCAAGCATTACTGTACCTCTTTGATCCACTACTTTGGTCGGTCAGATTTTTTGGCAGGATTTTTCATTGGTAAAATCATGTCTGTTATTATATTACTGACTTCAAATTGCATTGTTCTGTTTTTTGGTACTGCTTCCATTACATTACCTTCTACTAATATTAAGCTGATAGGTCTGTAGGCTTTCCCCCCCCCCCCCCCCCTTCCTGTTGCCATCCTTTTGACATTTCTTTCCAGTCTCCTGGAACTTTTGGTTCAGAGGATGGGTTGAGTAAAGCTGTGAGGGATGCAGTCACTCTCCTTAAGCTTCTTCAGTGTTCGAGGATGAACCCAGGCAGGTTCCTCGGCTAGTTTCCATTGTCTGTCCATACATCTGGCTGAAATTTATTTGGGAGATATTTGCAACAAGTAGGACGCTAAAATGTTCTGACCTATTTTGCATACAGGATCCCAGATATAGCAATTTATGTAATTCCTGAGGTCATATTAATGTTTAAAATGACTCATCAGTCTGATGAGTAAGATAATAACCTTGTCAGACAAAAAAGGGAACATACTGAGAAAATACCAAAAGAGGAAGTAAGAAGTAACATAGTATTTTGAGCAATATAGCTTTAAAAGAAGTGAAATATTAACTTTTGGTGGGATTACAGAGCTAGACTGTGTTACAGAGCTAGACTGTGCTTTTACAGTTAACCACATAGAAAATGCCCACAGTAATGCTGCAGTAAAGCCAAACCTCTGTATTAACTGTTGGGGGCATTCCCAGCATTTTGCCACACAGTAATGCAGAGAAAGACAGTAATGTATAGTAACTGCCTAACAGATAACATGTAATGCAGTTAATGCTACCTCCAGCGCCAAGTATATATGCCATGTTTAACAGTTAACACATAGTAACGATGTCTAGGACTCTGCTGAACGACAGTTGGTGCCCTGTGCATCATGTGACTGGTGCCTCCTTGCCTATTTCAGCATTTCCAATGAAAGAAGATGGGCTTGGAGTAATTTTTGGCACTTCTATATTTGCACCCTTGCAGATGCACCACTCACACAGCCCTTGGCATGGTGCTGATGACGGCAATGTGCAGTCTATGCCTATTTCCCATCAATTCCATCACCACTGCTATGTTAATTATCAAGTAAATTGCTACATTCTGTTAAGGTATTGTACTGTTAGCATAGTAAATAGGCCTTTCAGTGTACTGCTGGGAAAAAGGTCTCCTAGAGATGAGTGAGTTTGTACTTTCTTATTAGGCTCTGCTGGGTATTTTCAAGTGACTCAGACTAGCCACTATCATAGAGTAAAACTTGATATTCTTAAGTTGTTTGAGTTTAAATAAAATCTAGCACAGACAGAAAAGAAATCTCGGAATTTGAGTAGTACATTTTTGGAAAGTGAGGTACATAAATAGTACTTGGGGGATTAGGGCTCTCAACAGTTTGCAGGAACCAGCAAAAAGAAAAAATGACAAGAAAACAAACAAGATTAAGAATGACCAATATTAAGATCTCAGGGGCTCCTAGGGTGACCACACTCGAGTTATGAAAATTACTAACTTTATTACGCACTTATGCAGCCTACAAAGTTTGAATGACTTTATTTTGATTTATTTAGACTTATCAAAGCGCATCACTTTTGCAGCTTGTTGCACAGTACTAATACATTAATACACATGAAATACAAAATAATATATGCAACTGATAACTCAGACAGTAACCATCATATTACTTTTAAGTTTATTAAACACTTGATAAAACTGCTCTTCAGTGAAAATGAGAGAATAAGGAAAGAAACTACAAAACAGCAGAGTACAGGGACAGAACTAGGGGTATAGCCAAACCTCAACATTTGAGGGGGGCACAGTTTGGTCCTCCTCCCTGCCGCAACCCCATATACCTTGGCTGGTGGGGGTCCCCAACCCCCGCCAGCTGAAGCCTTTCTCCAGTGCTGTTCTCTGTGCATTGCCTGCCCTGCTTCCCCTCACGTCGTGTGCATTCTCGGTTTTAGTGAAACTGAGCATGTGCAAAGTATCTCACATGCTCAGTTTCAATAAAACTGAACATGCCCATGCCATTTAGGTGTTGGCAGTCTCCCATGCAGCATAGAGGGAACATAGCTTGGCAGAGTTTAAAAAGGGGTTAGATGGTTTCCTAAATGACAAGTCCATAAACTGCTACTAAATGGACTTGGGAAAAATCTACAATTCCGGGAATAACATGTATAGAATGTTTGTACGTTTGGGAAGCTCGCCAGGTGCCCTTGGCCTGGATTGGCCGCTGTCGTGGACAGGATGCTGGGCTCGATGGACCCTTGGTCTTTTCCCAGTGTGGCATTACTTATGTACTTACCCTTCCTCTCCTGTACGGAGATCAATGACTCATCTATCCCTTTTTACAAGGAACGATGTGGTTACCCTCATTACCCTAGATAGAGAATTTTAGATTCTTTACGCTCATCTGAAAAAACGTTTCATCATTCCATCTTATGCAGGCACTGTTCCCGCTAAGCTGAGCGGGAGTCCTCCAACTGCATTGCTGCCAGTAGGGGGTGGTGTTTCAATATTGTGTTTTCGATTTCTAGGGACAGGCAGTTTCTCTGAAGGCCTGCAGAACTTGCCTGTCCTTCACTTTTGAAAATGTGACAGTGAAACAGCGCCTCCCACTGGCAGGACTGTAGGTGGAGGACTCCAGCTCAGCTTAGAGGAAACAGTGTCGCAGGTTTATCTTGTCCGTGCACAATGCTCTTGTTTTTCTATGGCATCTGCTACATTTGGATATTCATCGCTGGACCTCCAGCCCCACCCCCCTCCCCCATCGCTCACTGGGTGGGAGGGTGGGAGGGGGCTTGGCCGGCGGCCACTAGACCACCAGGGACCATTTTCTGGGGGTTTGGGGGGCTGGAGAACCACCGGATCTCTAGCCCTCCCTGAACCTGGGGGTGGGATTGTCGGGGGGACCTGTTGGCAGGCTTGCTTTAGGGGGGAACGGGGGCCTGCCAGCATGCAAGTGCATGCTGGACAGGCCTCACCATTCCTCCCCAATGATCTGCAAACCCTAATGCCAGCTCGGAGCTGGCGTATGGTTTGCTGCGGCCAGCGACCCAAATTTTGGCGCGCTGGCCGCTGATCATTGGCGATGAATGCACTGAGCCCTGTTTAGCATGAATTAGCATGCTACTTGCGCAAAGAGCCCTTGAGCGCATTGTTTCACACGCTCGAGGGCTCTAATCATGGGGCGGTAGCAAACGCCGGTGCTAGTATGGCGCTAACAGCCTCTAGCGCCGGCGTTTGCTTTTGATCATGAGGGTGCTAGAGACTTGTCTGAAATTTAAACAGGCTCTGAAAACATACTATTTCTGGCAGGCTTTTTCCCTGGACTGATGGGGAGTGTCCCTGCTTGTATGGCATGCAACTGCCTTCTCTCACCACTGCTGTCTTATTGCTTTCACTACACCCCCCACCATGCACAGTACTACATATGGAAATATAATGCCTATTCTCCCTGATAATAGGGGGCTGGAACCATGAGCATAGTTTGACTGTTTCATTTTTGGGGGGGCAAAAGGGTGGTACTTGGTGCATTAACATATTCATTTGCATACAGACATCTCATACATATTCATGATTATTCCAAAGGAAAAAACAAACAGGCTAAGACTGAATATGAAGCAGCATACCAAAATAGTGAAGATATTTGTTTTAACTCAAATGAGCCAGCACCATGGAACATTTCTCACGTAGAACCTCCTCTTACATTCACATGAATTAGCACAGAAAGAGCACACTTTCCCTCTCCCCTTTCCCAAGGTTTGACACCAGCACCCTCTTCTTTTCTCCTTTTCCAAAGTCCAACTCTTTCTTCCTTCCTGTCCCCTAACTCGCTTCCTCCTTACCAGTACTTCTCCTCCATTTTATTTATTTACAAAACCTGTATACCACAATACCTACCATTCTATGCAGTGTACAAACTAACACACACATTTTCATAAAAACACATAAAACAATCATCATAAACAAAACATTGCCTCCTGTTTAGTTCTCTAATTTAAAAACAGTCAGATACTGTTACTACCATACTATGCCCCATGCCACACGGATAGAACAGAAATAGCCTCCCCCCCCCCCCCCCCCCCCCACCGCCATCCCCATAAGGCAGCACTTATTTTTTTCTGGGGCCATCCACAGGCAGCACTTTATCCTGTCCCCTTACCCCTACAGGTAGTACTTCACAACACTTACCCCCAGGGGTGGCTCAAGGCAGTCTGCTTCCTGATGAGAGAGATGAGGTGGAACCCCCCCCCCCCCCCCCAAGGCTCCCAAAAGAGAAAGCCCTCTGATAACTCTGGTTAGGAAGAAGAGTGAGGAGGTCCCCTTGCTCTGAACACTAGTCAAGCAGTAGCCCCAAGGGAAAATAAATAAATGCAATCTATATGCCCAAGCTTTACTTAAAAAAACAAAACAAACTTTAGCAGCAAAAACTGAGGTAAATTATGTTGCCTGGAACTCTATTATAAAAAATACAGAACCCTGGCTCTGCCTTGACAGTGTTAAAAGCAAACATACAACATACATTCTGCATCCACAGAAGTCTCTCACATGCAATGTGATCAGAGCATATGATACTATAGAATTCACTATACAAAAACAAATACAATAAAAATAACATAAAATATCTCTGGTTTCATCTCAGTAGCAGCAACATAACCCCACTTCAAATCTACTATTCCATATCAGCACCGATAAGGACCTTCCTACAAAAATGAAGCATCATAAATATTTCAGTGATTCCTATTGAGATAACTGAACAAGCTGGAATACTATAACTGACCCCAATCACACATACAGAACACAAATAGACCCTTTCCAAATACAGAATGTGACCACAAACTAAAGTAAGATTCTGCATGCGGCACAACACCAGAGAAATAGAACGAGATGCATTTGATCCTATAATGTGTAAAACATTCCAATCAATAAATGGAAAATAAAATTACTTTTCTACCTTTTTTTTTGGTCTGGTATTTTTTTTCCTAATCATGTTGGTCCTAGTTTCTGCTGCTACTTCTTTCTTCTTAGTGTGCTGTCCAGGGCCTCCTGTCCATTTGCCATTTCTTTTCTGTCTTTCTATATTCATTTCCTCATTGATTTTTCACGCTTCGCTTTCTCCAATTTATTTTCTGCGCCTCAAATTTCATGTCTCCCTCTCTTTACTGGTTCTGTTTAGCTCTCCATCTCTCCCCCACCCTTGTCAAACATCTCTCCTCCCTTCTTCTCCATTTATATCAGGTATCTCTCCCTGATCTTCCCTATCACCTGCCTCCATGTTCACTACATCCTCCCATCTCCCTTTCCACTATGTCCAGCATACCCTCTGATTTCCCATGTTCCTCCATTTCCAGTGTCTCTCCCTGATCTTCCTTTCACCTTCCGCTATGTCCAGTACATCCTCCCATCTACTTTTCCACCATGTCCAGTGTCTCCCTCTGATCTCCCCTTCCACCCAGTCTCCTCTGCCGATTTCTCCTTCCATCCACCTATCTCTAGCGTCTTCTACCCACCTCCACTCCAGTGTTTCCCCCAATCTCTCCTTCCATCTACCTCCTCTACAGAATCTTCCCCAATCTCTCCTTCCACCTGCTATCCCGTTTGGGTAGAGGGCGGGATGGGGGAGGGAAGGAGCTTGTGTCCCAGATACCAAGGTGGGATAGAACATGGTGGCAGCTGTGAAGGGGCAATCCAGTGTGGCAAGCTTTAGGTGTCCCTACACTTGAACACTCTGAGCCCATGTCTTGCTGGCCCTGGCTTCCCTATTCTCCACCCCCCCCCCCCCGTGTCCAGGATATCCCCTTTCCCAACCTGAGAAGGTCTACCATCTTTCTTCTCCCTCCCTGTCCCCATGTGTGTTTGCATCTTCTCTTTCTCTCTCTCTCTCTTCTCTTCTCTTCTCCCTCCTTCTCCATCCAGCATTGTCTCTTCTTGCCCCTCCTTTTGTCTCCTCCCCTCAAAACTTCCCTTTGTCTCCTTATTCCCGCCTTCCTAGTGTCCAGCATATCTCCTCTCCCAACCTAAAACTGTGTTCCATCTTTCGTCTCCCTCCCTTGCCCCACATATTCCAGCATCCCCCCTCTCTCTGTCCTTCCATGTCCAGTTTTATCCATTTTTGTCCCCCTCATGCCTGTTCTCATCCCGCGGCTAGACTGAGTGCCTTACTGTCCCTCCCCTGCCTGACTCCTTCTCTCTCTTCTTCTCTATTCTGCTTTGTCCCAAAATGGCCACTTTGCGAAGATAATTGTGAACCTGTGCTGTAACCACACTGGGCTGCACTGACTGCGCCCTCACAGCGCCTTCCCAGTTTATGCACCTGCTCAAGGCAAACCAGCCGCAGACCTTCTGGAGATGAAAATTGTCTTTTTCAGCCAATCCTCCAGTTGCTGCTCAAGAACAGTCTCCAGGAGTCCTACAAAACACAGGGGCGTGAGCGGTTTTTGAGATAAACTCGTATGTATACCTGACCTTAATTTATCCTTGCCATTTTCAGGGCATAGACCATAGAAGTCTGCCCAGTACTTGCCCCGCCTCCCAACCACCGGTGCTGCCACCCAATCTCCGCTAAGCTTCTGAGGATCCATTCCTTCTGAACAGGATTCCTTTGTTTATCCCACGCATTTTTGAGTTCCGTTACCGTTTTCATCTTCACCACCTCCCATGGGAGGGCATTCCAAGTATCCACCACTCTCTCTGTGAAAAAATACTTCCTGACATTTTTCTTGAGTCTGCCCCCCTTCAACCTCATTTCATGTCCTCTAGTTCTACCGCCTTCCCATCTCTAGAAAAGATTTGTTTATGGATTAATACCTTTCAAATATTTGAACTGTTCATATCACCCCTGTTCCTCCTTTCTTCCAGGGTATACATGTTCAGGTCAGCAAGTCTCTCCTTAAATGTCTTGTAATGCAAACCCCATACCATTTTTGTAGCATTTCTTTGCACCGCCTCAATTCTTTTTACATCCTTACCAAGATACAGCCTCCAAAACTGACACAATACTCCAGGTGGGGCCTCACCAACGATTTGCACAGGGGTATCAACACCTCCTTTCTTTTGCTGGTCACACCTCTCTCTATACAGCCTAGCATCCTTCTGGCTACGGCCACCGCCTTTTCACACTGTCTTGCTGCCTTCAGATCCTCAGATACCATCACCCCAAGATCCCTCTCCCTGCCTGTACATATCAGAATCTCACCAACTAACACGTCTCCCGTGGATTTCTACTCCCTAAGTGCATCACTTTGCATTCCTTTGCATTGAATTTTAATTGCCATTCTTCTAGCTTCTGCAGATCCTTTTTCATGTTTTTCACTCCCTCTGGGGTGTCCGCTCTTACAAATTTTGATATCATCCGCAAAAAGGCAAGCTTTAACTTCTAAACCTTCGGCAATGTCGCTCACAAATGTATTGAACAGAATCGACCCCAACACCAATCCCTGAGGCACTCCACTACCCACCTTTCCCCTCATCCGAGCGAATTCCATTAACCACCACCCCCCGGTGTCTGTCCGTCAACCAGTTCCTAATCCAGTTCACCACGTTGGGTCCTATCTTCAGCCTGTCAAGGTTATTCAAGAGCCTCCTGTGAGGAGCCGTGTCAAAGGCTTTGCTGAAATCTAAGTAGATTACATCTATCGCGTGTCCTTGATTCAATTCCATGGTCACCCAGTCAAAAAATTCAATGAGATTCGTTTGGCATGATTTACCTTTGCTAAAACCATGTTGTCTCGGATCATGCAACTTATTGGATTCCGGGTAATTAATGGGTTAATTATTTTTACATATACACTTTCTAGACAAGAAGCACTGTAGTTTCTTAGACATGCTTTTGGCTAGCTATAACACGTTATCCGAACTTAGAAACAGCTGAATGTAAATAAAGTACAAGAATGTGTTAATTGTATGGGTCATGAAGTTCATCCAAAAGGAGTTTAAAAAATAATGACCCAGGTGCAGAATGAGGTAAGGCAAGGAGAAATGTAAGTAGGAAACTGAGCAGATAGACCATATAAGGGAATAGATAATTGGACAAGCAGGATAATGAATTAGTTTCTATGAATTGATCTAATGGTGTAAGAAAGATATATAATAAGAACAGAAGGATTTGTGTAGATCAGACAACTTCATGAATGTATGCTGAATTTGTTTCTCTTGCAAGAAATAAAATGCTTAAAGCCTGAATTGGTCTCATGCTGTTTGTGAGTATAAATGGTTAAATTCTTATGACACCTTTCCTTCAGCATCGCTTCCATTACTTTTCCAAAAACCAAAGTGAGGCTTACTAGCCTGTAGTTTCCAACTTCTTCCCTATCACCACTTTTGTGAAGAGGGACCACATCCGCTGTTCTCCAATCCCACGGAACCTCCCCCATCTCCAAGGATTTATTAAACAAATCTTTAAGAGGGCCTGCCAGAACCTGTCTGAGCTCCCTCAATATTCTGGGATGGGTCCCGTCCGGTCCCATTGCTTTGTCCACCTTTTAGGTTTTTCAAGTTGTTCATAAACACTCTTCTGTGAACAGTGCTATATCCGCTCCGTTCTCATATGTACTTTTGCCAGTCAATCATGGTCCTTCTCCAGGATTTTCTTCAGTGAAAACAGAAGTATTTGTTTAGCACATTTGCTTTTTTTCTTCATCATTATCTACATAGCGGTTCGCATCATCTTTCAGTCTCACAATTCCATTTTTAGTCTTCCTCCTTTCACTAATATACCTGAAGACATTTTTGTCACCCCTCCTTACATTTCTAGCCATTTGTTCTTCCACTTGCGCTTTCGCCAGACATATCTCTCTCTTGGCTTCTTCTTGGCTTCTTTCAGTTTCATACGTTTTTTCTGTATTTCATGAATGCCAACTTTTTAGCCTTTATTTTCTCAGCCACTTGCTTGGAGAACCATATCGGTTTCCACCATATCGGTTTCCTTTTTCTCTTCCTTTAATTTACTCTCCTTACATAAAGGTTTGTAGCCAAATTTATAGCTTCTTTCAGCCTGGACCACTGCCCTTCCACTTGTCAATGTCCTCCAAACCCATCAGCTCCTTCCTCAGGTATTCCCCCATTTTACTACAGTCAGCATGCTTGAAATCCAGGACTTTGAGTTTCGAGAGGCTGCCCTCCACTTCAGCTGTTATATCAAACCAAACTGTTTGGTCACTGCTGCCCAGGTGGGCACCCACTACGACATTTGACACACTTTCCTCATTTGTGAGCACCAGGTTCAGCATCACTCCCTCTCTCGTAGGTTCCATCACCATTTGTCTGAGTAGAGCACTTTGAAAAGCATTCACGATCTCTCTACTTCTTTCCGAGTCCACAGATGGAACTTTCCAATTCACATCTGGCAGATTGAAATCTCCCAGCAACAGCACCTCTTCTTTTCTTTCCCAACATATGGATATCTGTGACCAGATCTTTATCTAGTTCCTCTGATTGTGTCGCAGGTCCGTAGACAACACCCATGTGGAGAGAGGTTCGGTCATCTCTTTTTAAGGTGATCCATATCGCTTCTTCCTTTCCCCAGGCCCCTGTCATTTCTGTCACTGCGATATTGTTTCTCACATACAGAGCTATTCCTCCACCTTTACCACCATCTCTGTCCTTCCTAAATAGATTATAGCCTGGTATGTTTGCATCCCATTCATGAGAATCATTGAGCCATGTCTCCATGATTGCAACCATGTCTAAGTCTGCCTCTAACATCAGGGCTTGGGGGTCATGAACTTTGTGGTCATCGCTTTCCATCTACATTTCAGTGGCATGTTTGTCTTCTGTTTAGTCTCACTCTCTGCTGTGTTGATAAGAAGTGATTTGCTAAGATTGTTGTTTTCATTGCTTTCTTTTCTACTGTCACATCTTGTCTTTAGCTTTAGCTGGGGGTGATCACTTGAAGTGACCTGACTCCATATGCCACCCCCGCCATCTAGTTTAAATGCCTACAAGCATATTGACTACATTTCTCCCTAAGGATTTTTTTTCCTGCCACAGTGAGATGCAGCCCGTCATTACAATATAGTCCTTTGTTTTTCCATGTACTGCCCCATCCTCCTATGTACCTAAAACCTTCTTTGTGACACCAGGCTTTGAGCCAGCTATTGACATTTTTAGTTATTTGCAATCTTTTCTCTCCCTTTCCCGAGGTAGGTAGTACTTCAGAAAAAGCTATTGTTTGTACCAAAGGTTTTAGCTCCTCCCCCAGCTCCTGAAAAGTTCTCTGTATTGCAAGTGGGATATTACTGGACAAGTCATTCCCAGGTGGATAACATCAGTGTTTGACTCCTTAGTTTCTTCTCTGATTATAGAGATTATTTGCTTGGTACTCCTGGTAGCTGAGGAACCTGAAAGGCATTTCACTTTGCATGGCCCCTTGAACTGTGTTTCAAAGTTAATGCCTCTGATGATGGAATCCCCTATTAGCAACAATTTCTTGGTTCGACTTTCAATATTAGTGCTTTGGGGGTGACTTTTCTCTTTGGGCACCTTCATTTGCTTTTTGTTCCACCTTCACCGCTTTTTGTTCTGCCTCGGTTCTATTTTCAGGGACATCACAGTGCTATAATGGAGCAAAAGAATTCTGTAGGGGCAACACTTGTGAGGGCAGATGCTTCTGTGCCACATAAGATAGTCTTCCTGAGCCTACTGTGAACCATCTATTCTTAGGTGGTTTTATCCTTTGAGGCAGTGGTGAGTAGTTGGTATGATTCTGTGCAGCCATAGAAGCTGCTTTAAGTGCATCCAATTCCTGCTTTAGTTTATTGAGCTCCTGTTTTAAACTAGTAAGCTGAAGACAGGACAAGTCTTAAGTCTCCATATGGTCTGCCTTGGAACTAAAGCACTACAATTATTATAGAGAATGTCATCTTGATTGGTTGAAATGGGTATGAACAGGTGTACTATGATAGGGTTAACAGTCTACAAGATTGCTTGTGTGCATAGGAGTCAACTTTTCAAAATTATTGGGGGTGCTAAGCCCAATGGAAATAACCCCTCCCTGAACACATATAATGAATGAATTTTCTCAATATTGGGGGTGCTCAAGCACCCACAGAGTTTGCTCCAATGCCTGTGTGAGACTGAGGAGTGACGTTAATGATTTTTGGCTTGTCTATATATGACTGGTTAAACCCTGGGGTGGGTGGGACTATAAGTCCCAGTGAGTCAGAAAGGTGCTGTATCAAAAAAAGTTCTCTGGGTGTGACCAGCAATGATAGTCTGATAACAACAACTTCAATTTGATTCAACAATCAGATTCCACTAGAATATAATTTTCCTTTAGTAGATCTAAATATTCCCACTAATTACAGCAGTTTCATCAATGTAAAATGCAAATTTATAACCAGTTGGGAGACTTAAGGCTGCTTTTTTTTTTCTTTCTTTGCTTAGGATTGGCAGAACCTGTTCACAAAGTTAGAATGCTACAGCAAGAGTTAGCAGGGTGTAGGACAAGAAGCAGTTAGAAAAACCTATCCTCTTTACTATCAGAGCTAGGCAGGAAGGGAAAGATTTTTTTCTTATTTTTTTTTTTTGAGGGGGGGGCAGGGTTAGAAGACAGAGAAGTGCACCACAATACAGATTCAAAGGACAACTTAATTAAGCAATAAATTAAAGAGAATAGATATATTAGATAACTAAACCTGTAGACAGAAAGTTGATAGAATAAAATAATCAGAAATCACTTGGCAGTATTTTGGTTCAGGTCCAGCACATGGAACGCTACAAACAAAATGGTCTGTCTCCCTAAACAGAGCCCAACCCACCTCCTGCTGTGCAGTGATTACCTCACAGTGAGTCAGAAAGGTGCTGTATCAAAAAAAGTTCTCTGGGTGTGGCCAGCAATGATAGTCTGATAACAACAACTTCAATTTGATTCAACAATCAGATTCCACTAGAATATAATGTTATAATCTTGTTGGGCAGACTGGATGGACCGTACAGGTCTTTATCTGTCATCTACTATGTAAGATCTCAAGCCGCTGGGACTTCTGCTTCAAAGTAGATTGTAGAGAAGCAATTTGTGTAGTGGCCTCCGAGAGGGAATCCTGTACCACAGAGACCCGTTGCTCAAGTTCACCCATACAGTGATTAGTTTCTTCTAAATGTGATTCCACTTTAGTAATCTGGCCAGAAATAGTTGATAGTCTCGGCTCCAGGTCCTGCACCATTGAGGGAAACAAGGTAAGTAGTAAAGAGATTAGCCTTGTTTGGATGCCCTTTTAAGAGTTTATCATCTGCCTAGATCGTGTTGTGATCTTTTCGTCCTAGTTCTGCTCATTTTTGGCAATTCCTACCAGGACTCCAGGAAATCTCCCAAGATCCTGAAGCCCTGAACACCCTAACTTTGGTGCCTAGTCACCTTTCCAAGATAGGAGAGAGAACACCAAGAGTGGGAGTTCAGTATCTCACTTTTTGTTGACCTCTCCCAAAACATGAAATACCTAAGAATTGCTAACATCTCACTCTGTTCATTACTCAGAGTCCAACAACTCTGTTTCTAGTTGAGGATGCATCTGAAGGGATTTGTGTACATATCATAAGTACATAAGTATTGCCATACTGGGAAAGACCAAAGGTCCATCGAGCCCAGCATCCTGTTTGCAACAGTGGCCAATCCAGGTCACAAATACCTGGCAAGATCCCAAAAATGTACAAAACATTTTATACTGCTTATCCCAGAAATAGTGGATTTTCCCCAAGTCCATTTAATAAGTCTATGGACTTTTCCTTTAGGAAGCCGTCCAAACCTTTTTAAACTCTGCTAAGCTAACCGCCTTTACCACATTCTCTGGCAACGAATTCCAGAGTTGAATTACACGTTGAGTGAAGAAACATTTTCTCCAATTTGTTTTAAATTTACTACATTGTAGCTTCATCGCATGCCCCCCCCTAGTCCTAGTATTTTTAGAAAGCGTGAACAGACGCTTCATCTACCCGTTCAACTCCACTCATTATTTTATAGACATCATATCTCCCCTAAGCCGCCTTTTCTCCAGGCTAAAGAGCCCTAGCCTCTTTAGCCTTTCCTCATAGGGAAGTCGTCCCATCCCCTTTATCATTTTCGTCGCCCTTCTCTGCACCTTCTAATTCCACTACATCTTTTCTGAGATACGGCGACCAGAATTGAACAAAATATTCGAGGTGCGGTCGCACCATGAAGCAATACAAAGGCATTATAACATCCTCATTTTTGTTTTCCATTCCTTTCTTAATAATACCTAACATTCTATTTGCTTTCTTAGCCGCAGCAGCACACTGAGCAGAAGGTTTCAACGTATCAACGATGACACCTAGATCCCTTTCTTGGTCCGTGACTCCTAACGTGGAACCTTGCATGACATAGCTATAATTCGGGTTCCTCTTTCCCACATGCATCACTTTGCACTTGCTCACATTAAACGTCATCTGCCATTTAGACGCCCAGTCTCGTAAGATCCGCTTGAAATTTTTCACAATGCTCCCGCAATTTAACGACTTTGAATAACTTTGTGTCATCAGCAAATTTAATTACCTCACCAGTTTCTCCCATCTCTAGGTCATTTATAAATATATTAAAAAGCAGCGGTCCCTGCACAGAGCCTTGGGGAACCCCACTAACTACCCTTCTCCATTGAGAATACTGGCCATTTAACCCTACTCTCCATAAAGGACAGCTTTATGGAGCATCTGGTGCAGGAGCCGACGAGAGAAGGAAAAATTCTAGACTTGGTCCTTAGTGGAGCACATGATCTGGTGAGGGACGTTATGGTACTGGGGCCGCTTGATAACAGTGATCATAATCAGTTTTGATATCAACCTTGAAGTAACTATACACAGGAAGTCAAATACGTTAGCGTTTAACTTTAAAAAAAGGCGTCTATGATAAAATGAGAAGAACAGTTAAAAAAAAACTTAGGGGGCAACTGAGAGGGTAAAAACTGTACAACAGGCACGGACACTGTTCAAAAATACCATCCTGGAGGCCCAGGCCAAACATATTCCGTGAATTAGAAAAGAAAGACGGAAGTCCAAAAGGGGGTTGAAAAGTGAGGTGAAGGAAGCTATTAGGACTAAAAGAAACGCCTTCAGAAAATGGAAGAAGGAACCATCTGAAAATAACAAGAAGCAGCATAAGGAGTGTCAAAGCAAATGCAAGGCGCAGATAAAGAAGGCCAAGAGGGATTACGAAAAAAAGATAGCATTACAGGCAAAAAAACATAGCAAAACTTTTTTTCGGTATATTAAAAGCAGGAAGCCGACAAAACAATCGGTTGGGCCGCTGGATGACAGAGGGGTAAAAGGGGCGGTCAAGGAAGATAAAGACGTAGCAGAGAGATTGAATGAATTCTTTGCTTCGGTCTTCACCGAGGAAGATTTGGGTGGGATACCGGTGTCGGAAATGGTATTTCAAGCGGACGAGTCGGAGAAACTGACTTTGTGGTAAACCTGGAGGACGTAATGGGGCAGTTCAGCAAACTGAAGAATAGCAAATCTCCTGGACCAGATGGTATTCATCCTAGAGTACTGATAGAACTGAAAAATGAGCTTGCGGAGCTATTGCTAGTGATATGCAATTTATCCTTAAAATAGAGTGTGGAACCGGAAGATTGGAGGGTGGCCAATGTAACGGCCATTTTTAAAAAAGGTTCCAGGGGAGATCCGGGAAACTATAGACCGGTGAGTCTGACGTCGGTGCCGGAGAAAATGGTAGAGGCTATTATCAAAAACAAAATTACAGAGCACATCTAAGGACATGGATTACTGAGACCAAGTCAGCACGGCTTTTGTGTGGGGAAATCTTGCCTGACCAATTTACTTCAGTTCTTTGAAGGAGTAAACAAACATGTGGACAAAGGGGAGCCGGTTGATATCGTGTATCTGGATTTTCAAAAGGCGTTTGACAAGGTACCTCATGAAAGGCTACAGAGGAAATTGGAGGGTCATAGGATAGGAGGAAATGTCCTTCTGTGGATTAAAAACTGGTTGAAGGATAGGAAACAGAGAGTGGGGTTAAATGGGCAGTATTCACAATGGAGAAGGGTAGTTAGTGGGGTTCCTCAGGGGTCTGTGCTAGGACCGCTGCATTTTAATATATTTATAAATGATTTAGAGATGGGAGTAACTAGCGAGGTAATTAAATTTGCTGATGACACAAAGTTATTCAAAGTCGTTAACTCGCGACAGGATTGTGAAAAATTACAAGAGGACCTTACGAGACTGGGTGGCTAAATGGCAGATGACGTTTAATATGAGCAAGTGCAAGGTGATGCATGTGGGAAAAAAGAACCCGAATTATAGCTATGTCATGCAAGGTTTCACATTAGGAGTTACGGACCAAGAAAGGGATCTGGGTGTCGTCGTCGATAATACACTGAAGCCTTCTGCTTAGTGTGCTGCTGCGGCTAGGAAAGCGAACAGAATGTTGGGTATTATTAGGAAAGGTATGGAAAACAGATGTGAGGATGTTATAATGCCGTTGTATCGCTCCATGGTGCAACCGCACCTTAATTGTGTTCAATTCTGGTCGCTGCATCTCAAGATATAGTAGAACTTGAAAAGGTGCAGCGAAGGGCGACTAAAATGATAGCGTGGATCAGGGGCGTATCTGCGTGGGGCCACAGGGGCCTGGGCCCCCGCAGATTTTGCCCTGGACCCCCCTCCTGCCGTCAACTCTCCCCCGCTGTCGCCGTGGGCTACCTTTGCTGGCGGGGACCCCAACCCCCGCCAGCCCAGCCGAGGTCTTTAAGTTCTTCTTCATCCTCCGGCCTGTTCAAAGCTGCTGAATCCAGTTTCGGAGTCTGACGTCCTGCACGTATCATTCAAATCTTAATTGGTAATTGCTCTGATTACAGGGAGGGACCAGCAGCGATTCAACCTCCTAGCGAGCAAACAACTGAAGATAGAGAGAACAGTAAGAAGGTATTGAATATACAATAGCTTTTAACAATAGTCATTTATACGATTTTGAACTTAATATGTTGGCCTTTTGAATTTAGAGACTGGAATATATAAATCCCCTGAAGACTCCGTAATGGTGAAACGTGGTCTCACGTTGGGAAAGACATCTCACCATCAGAATTGTTTTTAATCACAAATGAGCACTTACACTGGTGGAAGAGAGTCACGGCTGCAGACAACATAGCACCACAAGGGACTTGCCTTGAACAAACATTATATCAGATAAGTGGAAAGACACAATTTATATCTTTAATGTTTGTACAATTATATTAAGAACTGAAGTGATATGACTATGTACAAAGGAGGATAGGCAAGCCCAGTGCGGTGATGTTTGAAGTTGGTGTGCTGTAAGTAGTTACCGTGACCAATGGTATAAGGCACAGCCACACATACTACTGCAATATAAAAATAACAAAAAAAAAAATAGAATACTAAAAGCCTCTTGATGTGAATTAAATTTTAACTGCCAGACCCTTGACCACTCTTAACTTTTGGAGATCCCTTCTCATCGTTTCTACTCCCTCCAGGGTATCCACTCTATTGGTTATCTTCGTGTCATCTGCAAAAAGACAAACTTTTCCTTCCAACCCTTCAGAAATATCTCTCTCAAATATATTAAACAGAATAGGCCCCAGTACCGACCCCTGAGGAACTCCACTGCTCACCTTCCTTTCCTCCGAGTGGATTCCATTTACCACTACCCTCTGCCACCTGTCGGTCAACCAGTTTCCTATCCAGTTCACTACTTTTGTCCTAATTACAGCCCTTTCAGCTTATTCACGAGTCTTCTGTGGCGGACCTTATCAAAGGCTTTGCTGAAATCCAAATAGATTACATCTAGTGCATGTCCTTCATCCAGTTCTTTGGTCATCAAGTCAAAGAAGTCAATAAGATTCATTTGGCAGGATTTTCCTTTGGTAAAGCCATGTTGCCTTGGGTCCTGTAACCCATTGGCTTCTAGAACGTTAACTACTATTTCTTTTAGCAGAGACGCCATTATTTTTCCTACCACTGACGTGAGACTTACTAGTCTATAGTTTCCCACTTCTTCCCCATCTCCACTTTGTGAGGAGGGACCACCACATCCACTCATCTCCAATCTTGCAGAACCTCTCCTGTCTCTAAAGATCTATTAAATAAATCTTTAAGAGGTCCCACCAGGACCTCTCTGAGTTCCATCAGTATCCTGGGATGTATCCCATTCGGCCCCATAGCTTTGTCCACCTTCAGATTCTCCAGCTGTTTATAAACTCTTTCTTCCATAAATGGCACGGTATCCACTCTATTCCAAGATATTCCCTCAGTAGCCAACTGCTGTCCTTCACCAGGATTTTCTCCATGAATACTGAAGAGAAGTAATTGTTTAGCACATTCACTTTATCCTCCTCACTCTCCACATAGCCATTTTCAGTATCTTTCAGTCTTGCAATTCCATTCCTAGCTTTTCTCCTTTCTCCAATATATCTGAAAAAGATCTCATCACCTGTCTACATCTTTAGCCATTTTTTCTTCTGCTTGCGCTTTCGCTAGCCGTATTTCCCTCTTCATTTCTTTGAGTTTAATCCGATAATGTTTTCTGTGATCCTCTCATTGCGTTCTTTTGTATTTCTTGAACAAAGACTCTTTTGCTCTTATTTTTTCAGCTGCTACTTTGGAGAACCATATAGGCTTCCTGTTTCTCTTGTTTTTGTTTACTTTCCTTGCATAAATATTAGTTGCCATATTTATAGCAGCCTTTAGCTTTGACCACTGATTTTCCACTTCTCCTATGCCTTCCTATGCCAATCTTCAGGTATTCCCCCATTTTATCAACATCAGTATATCTGAAATCCAGTACTTTGAGTTTTGTTCGTCCGCACTCTGCTTTTGCCCTTATATCAGACCATATGGTGTAATGATCATTATTACGTAGGTCGGCACCCACCCAGATAATGGAAACACTACCTCCATTTGCGAGCACTAGATCCAGCATCAACATAAGTACATAATGCCACACTGGGAAAAGACCAAGGGTCCATCGAGCCCAGCATCCTGTCCACGACAGCGGCCAATCCAGGCCAAGGGCACCTGGCAAGTGTCCCAAACGTACAAACATTCTATACATGTTAATCCCGGAATTGTAGATTTTTCCCAAGTCCATTTAGTAGCGGTTTATGGACTTGTCTTTTAGGAAACCGTCTAACCCCTTTTTAAACTCTGCCAAGCTAATTGCCTTCACCACATTCTCCGGCAACGAATTCCAGAGTTTAATTACGCGTTGGGTGAAGAAACATTTTCTCCGATTTGTTTTAAATTTACTACACTGTAGTTTCATCGCATGCCCCCTAGTCCTAGTATTTTTGGAAAGCGTGAACAGACGCTTCACATCCACCTGTTCCACTCCACTCATTATTTTATATACCTCTATCATGTCTCCCCTCAACCGTCTCTTCTCCAAGCTGAAAAGCCCTAGCCTCCTTAGCCTTTCTTCATAGGGAAGTCGTCCCATTCCTGCTATCATTTTAGTAGCCCTTCGCTGCACCTTTTCCAATTCCACTTTATCTTTCTTGAGATGCTGCGACCAGAATTGAACACAATACTCAAGGTGCAGTCGCACCATAGAGCGATATAACGGTATTATAACATCCTCACACCTGTTTTCCATACCTTTCCTAATAATACCCAACATTCTATTCGCTTTCTGAGCCGCAGAATGTTTCAGTGTATTATCGACGGCGACACCCAGATCCCTTTCTTGGTCCGTAACTCCTAATGTGGAACCTTGCATGACGTAGCTATAATTTGGGTTCTTTTTTCCCACATGCATCACCTTGCACTTGCTCACATTAAACGTCATCTGCCATTTAGCCGCCCAGTCTCGTAAGGTCCTTCTGTAATTTTTCACAATCCTGTCGCAAGTTAACGACTTTGAATAACTTTGTGTCATCAGCAAATTTAATTACCTCGCTAGTTACTCCCATCTCTAAATCATTTATAAATATATTAAAAAGCAGCGGTCCTAGCACAGACCCCTGAGGAACCCCACTAACTAACCTTCTCCATTGTGACTACCGCTCATTTAACCCCACTCTCTGTTTCCTATCCTTCAATCAGTTTTTAATCCACAATAGGACTTTTCCTCCTATCCCATGACCCTCTGTAGCCTTTCATGAGGTACCTTGTCAAACGCCTTTTGAAAATCCAGATACACATGATATCAACCGGCTCCCCTTTGTCCACATGTTTACTCATTTAAAGAATTGAAGTAAATTGGTCAGGCGAGATTTCCCTACACAAAAGCCGTGCTGACTTGGTCTCAGTAATCCATGTCCTCGTATGTGCTCTGTAATTTTTGTTTTTAATAATAGCCTCTACCATTTTCCCCGGCACTGACGTCAGACTCACCGGTCTATTATGTCCCGGATCTCCCCTGGAACCTTTTTAAAAAATGGGCGTTACATTAGCCACCCTCCAATCTTCTGGTACCACGCTCGATTTTAAGGATAAATTGCATATCACTAGCAGTAGCTCCGCAAGCTCATTTTTCAGTTCTATCAGTACTCTAGGATGAATATCATCCGGTCCAGGAGATTTGCTACTCTTCAGTTTGCTGAACTGCCCCATTACGTCCTCTAGGTTTACCGTGAAGTCAGCAAGTTTCTCCGACTCGTCCGCTTGAAATACCATTTCCGCCACCGGTATCCCACCCAAATCTTCCTCGGTGAAGACCAAAGCAAAGAATTCATTCAATCTCCCTGCTACGTATTTGTCTTCCTTGATCGCCCCTTTTACCCCTCTGTCATCCAGCGGCCCAACCGATTCTTTTGCCAGCTTCCTGCTTTTAATATACCGAAAATTGTTTTTACTATGCTTTTTTGCCTCTAATGCTATCTTTTTTTCATAATCCCTCTTGGCCTTCTTTATCTGCGCCTTGCATTTGCTTTGACACTCCTTATGCTGCTGCTTCTTGTTCTCAGATGGTTCCTTCTTCCATTTTCTGAAGGCATTTCTTTTAGCCCTAATAGCTTCCTTCACCTCACTTTTCAACCAGGCCAGCTGTCTTTTGGAGTTCCGTCTTTCTTTTCTAATTTGTGGAACCTTTCCCTCGTGGGTTCCGTCACCATTTGTCTGAGCAAGGCACTTTGACAGGCGTCCACAATCTCCCTACTTCTTTCTGATTCTGCAGATGGAGCGTTCCAATCTACATCTAAAGTCAACATTTAGATGCCCAACTTTAGGCATGATCACTTATGCCATGTCTATGGATGGTGTAAATGAGTGCACCTAAAATGCAGAAGTTGGGCACACAAATGAAAGTATTCTATAAAGTGTGTGCTAAACTAGTAGTAACATCCATGACCTGCTCCTGCCCTTCCCATGGGAATGCCCCCTTTGGAGATACTTACGAGAGCACTTAGATACTATTCTATAGCTGGGTGTCCAAGTGTTCTTAAGTGCATACCTGCCATTTTACCCCAGCTTTGACTCTCAATTACAGTTCTCTTGTTTATGCACCTACAGTTGGGTGTCTAACTGGCACATAACTTAGGGCACTCTATATAGAATTACCCATAAGACTATTAAGAACATAAGAATTGCCATACTGGGACATACTGAAGGTCCATCAAGCCCAATATTCTGTTTCCAACAGTGATCAATCCAGGTTACAAGTATCTGGCAAGATCCCAAAACAGTACGATACATTTTATGCTGCTTATCCTAGAAATAAGCAGTGGATTTTCAAGTCCATCTTAAGCATGGCTTAAGGACTTTTCTTTTAGGAAGCTATCCAAACCTTTTTTAAACCCTGCTAAACCAACTGCTTTTACCAAATTCTCTGGCAACGAATTCCAGAGTTTAATTATACGCTGAGTGAAGAAATATTTTCTCCAATTTGTTTTAAATTTACTACTTTGTAGCTTCATTGAATGCCCCCTAGTCCTAGCATTTTTGGAAAGAATAAACAGATGCTTCACATCTACGATTTCCACTCCACTCATTATTTTATAGACCTCTATTATATCTCCCCTCAGCTGTCTTTTCTCCAAGCTGAATAGCCCTAGCCACTTTAGCCTTTCCTCATAGGGAAGTTGTCCCATCCCCTTTATCATTTTCGTTACCCTCCTCTGTACCTTTTTTAAATTCCACTATATCTTTTTTGAAATGCGGTGACCAGAATTGCACACAGTATTCAAGGTGCTGATGCACCGTGGAGCGATGTAAAGGCATTATAATGTCCTCATTTTTGTTTTCCATTCCGTTCCTAATACTTAACATTCTATTTGCTTTCCTGGTCGGTGACTGCTAATGTGGAACCTTGTATCATGTAAGTAGTTCGGGTTTCTCTTTCCCACATGCATAACTTTGAGCTTGCTCACATTAAACGTCATCTGCCATCTGGATGCCTAGTCTCCCTGTCTCGTAAGGTCCTCTTGTAATTTTTCACCCCCATACTGACTAAGCCCAAAGGTTGAACCCTAAACAGAAGCACCACAACTTCACCAGACATCCATTATTGTTGGGTCACTTTAATGGGTAGGTAAAATCCCTGTCCTGTCACATTCACTTTACACTGGACACAACTGGAGTGGCCCAGTGGTCAGAGCACCAGTCTTTGACATCCAAAGGTGTCTAGTTCAAATCCCACTGCTGCTCCCTTTTGATCTTGGGCAAGTCACTTAACCCTCCATTATCTCAAGTACAAATTTAGATTGTGATGAAGAGGGAAATACCCAGTGTACCTGACTGCAACTCGCCTCGAGCTACTACTGAAAAAGATGTGATCAAAATTCAAATGAATAATAATAACTAAAACAAATCAAGGGAGATTTCACACAGGATACAAACTAAGGAGACCCGAACCTTAAACACACAATGTTTCTTCTAACACAAACACAGAACCACTACAGATGCTCCTGGGGGCTCTAACTTATATAAGGGCAGGTGCACACTGGACTAGTGAGGGTCCTGTATGAGCAAAGCATAGTGTGCTTGAGCACAGGCTCTCTTAACTCAGCAGAACAAAGCATTTGAAAATAGCTTCTCTTGGGGAAAGCTGTAGCAATTGATTTGGAAAGCGGATTTCTCTAAAGACACAATTGTTTTGGAAAAGGAGCCTAGTATTTAGAATGGCAGGCTGAGAACTAGAGAAGCCAGTGTTCAAAGCCCAAAGAGGTTCATTATCACCATGTGAAACTCGCTTAACCCTCCATTTCCTTGAGTGCAAAACTTATTTATAGGCCCTATTGATTAGGGAAATACCTATTTTGTATCTGAAACATAACTCCTCTTTACTGGGGTTTGGAAAGATAAGAAATCCAAATGCAGAATAAGACTTGTATCATGCACCTATTGTCCCACAATTGAGAGAGAATGACATGGAAAACATACACAGTTTGATGTCAGACCTGAATTTTTACACGGGCAATGCAGGCAGCTGTTTACAGTCTCAAATTTGGAAAGGGTCTATCCAAAGCTCCAACCCTGTTACAGGGATCCAGGAAGCACCTCAGCTGCAATGGAAAGTTTAGTTTTAGTTTGCTTTTATTGTTGTTTGCTTAACTGCGTTTCAATTAATTGTCAAAGTGATTTACACGTTTAGAGATAACTAAGGTTCTGCCTATGCAGCAGTACCAGAACCTTCAACACTATCAGAAAAAAAATGGTTCTGACCTTTCACTAACCCATTTTTCTGGACATATATTCTGCCCATTTTCATTGACTACAGCTGTATTACAGAGCACCTCTGCCTCCACACCACAAAAGATCATCTGTGCTTATCCCTTGTAGATCAAGATGGGACAGCAATTCTTCTCTCATTGATCAACCAGATCAAATGCAACTAAAAAGTCCCTCAGTGGCCTAGTGGTTAGGATGGTGGACTTTGGTCCTGAGGAACTGAGTTTGATTCCCACTTCAGGCACAGGCAGCTCCTTGTGACTCTGGGCAAGTCACTTAACCCTCCATTGCCCCATGTAAGCCGCATTGAGCCTGCCATGAGTGGGAAAGCACGGGGTACAAATGTAACAAAAATAAAATCTACTGTTTCAGAAACTTCAGGCCTCTAGGCATTTCTGACACTGTTTAGTTCTTGACTGGTTGAAAATACAAAGTTTTGTGCTGGTTCTAGTTCCTATATGTTTACATGTGGCATCCCTCAGGATCTCTGTTGGCACTTATGTTATTTAACATTTTCATGTCACCTTTACTAGAACTTATTCAGTTCTCTTGAAATGATAGCCTTTGCATATGCTGATGACTTTAGTTTCTCTAGACATGCAACAGAATTACTACAGTAATCAGCAATCTGGATTTACTGCAATTCCTTGCTGCTCCAGAACACAGTGGTGAAACTGAAAATGAGATCATGTTACCCCCCTTGTTGAAAGCAGAACACTGGCTTCCAGTTTCACATAGAATTGTATTTAAAATTCTTACCATTATATACTGAATTCATCACTCCAGTCAACCAATCTCAATATCTCATTCTACATACCTCTTACATTCCTCTTCTCATGCTTTGTGCTCATCAGTTCAGAATTTAACAGTACCATCTTGAGGAATCCAAGATGGCTGAAACCACCAACGTGCTATAGCAATGCACCTGGAGTCTGCCCATTTGATTACAGCATTGGACTATATTCCTTGTTTCAAAGATGCCCAAGAGATGGGGGAAAATCAGGATTCCCATGCTTACTTCGACCCTGCCTCTTCAGCTTTGGGACAGTGCTCCATTAAGCAGATTGCTACAGCGTCTCAATCTTCGCCAGGCGTTCTTGCTGGGGAAGGCAGGACAGAAGAAACCTACCTCCCCATTGGGCAGCAAAGTCTCACTGAGCCCACTCTCTACAGCCCTGCTGCCAGCACTTCAGAACCCACCTGTGTCTCAAATGCAGGAACTATCTGCAATGTCAGCTCCTGCTTTGGCAGAGAAAGATCAGCTATATAGGTGAACCAGCAGGATCTACACAGGAGCCTACGGAGGTAAGGAAGAACTCTCTTCTTTTGCAGTTCCTCCTTTGATAAGACCATTAGTTATTTCTTTACAAGATGTCTGGCTTGCGGTGGAATCCATGTACAAATTTTGTGGAGTGTTTGCTCAATTTGCTTCTCAAACTTTGGCAAGACTTCACATGATAGAGTCTGAATCTAATGCTGTGAAAGGGAAAGTGGATATTTTGGACCAAGAAGTGAGATCTACCAAAGAGGCATACTTTCAAGCATTTAGGGCCCCTTTTACAAAGCTGCAGTAAAAGGAGCCCTGCAGTTGTGGCAGTGTGTGGATTTGCCACGCATCGATGCCCCCTTTTATCCAGCTGGTAAAAGGCTTTAAAAAAAAAATGGTCATGCGGAAAGTGAACCTCTTGCTGTGCAGCCATTTCCTGGGGGATCCCTTACCGCAACCTATTTGTGAGAATGAGGTAAGGGGGAAGTCTGATAAATGCCAGCCAGGGACCTGGAATGTCCGTCAACTGATACTCACTTGTATTCCGCTACAACCAGATTACACACTTCGTAAGAAATTAGACAAACCTGAAGAATTACAGAACAATTAGAAATATAAACAACAAATTGAAAGAAATTAAAGAATTACAATTAACAGAAACAATTGAAAGAAATAACCAAAAATTAATAAAGATATTTGTTAAACTATTCCCCCTTTTTACAAAACCACGCTAACGGCTTCCGACACAACCCATTCACTTTGAATGGGGTATGTCAGCATTACTGCACTGGCAGCCGCTAGTGCTACTTTGTAAAAGGCAGGGCATGTTATTTACTGTTTTTCTGAAGAGATCCCAGCAGATCGCTACTGGACAAATTTCACCCCCCTCAGCACTAAGGAAATCTCCTCAGCACTATTCAAACTCTCCAAGTCTCACTGCCACCTGGACCTGTGCCCCAGAACGATTCATTACAGAACTCACCACCCACTTAAATTTCCTACTTCAACAAGGCTCTTCCCCACCAAACACAGTAATATTCTACTTATACCAATACCGAAAAACCCCAAGAAACCAGCGAATGACATCACTAATTATTGACCTGTGGCCTCCATCTCTCTTCTAATCAAACTGATGGAAAATAGAGTGACCTCCCAACTTAACGAATTCACTCAAAAGTTCTCCATATTACATGAATCACAATTGGGCTTTTGACCTGCACACAGCACAGAAACAGTACTGCTCACCTTGATACCCAGGTTCAAACAGGAAATTTCAATTGGCAACAAAATACTTCTGCAGTTCGACTTATCCAGTGCATTTGACATGGTAGACCATAATATTCTCACAAAATTACTGGACAAACTAGGGATCAGCGGAAACATCATTAAGTGGATAAAAAGTTTTTATCACCACCAGATCATATCAGGTCAAATCAACCTCATCAATATCGCCTACGTGGCCATCAAAATGCAGAGTCCCGTTTCTGGGCTCAAAGGTTCGAATTTTTCCAGACCTCTCGAGGCCTACACAAATAAGGCGCAAGGCTTTTTTGGAGCAGCGCCCTAGAGCGTTGGCATTGGGAGTAAACTTTGTATTACGTTTTCCTTGTATTTGTAATGTACTGCTTGAGGGTAAACAGTTTCAGTTTGTAGACCCAAAACAGTTTAAAGAATTTCTTGATGCTAGAGCCGATGTGAATGTAGTATGCCCACCCTAACAAGCAGGCTAGGGTCGATAACCCGAGGTGGCAACTGCTAAAATGTTCTTTAATTTCTTTTACAATTTTTGAAATCTTGGAACCTAATTTCTTTATTTGTGGACAAATAGGCAGTTAAGAATTTTTCTTTCAATTATTTAATTGTATTTTGAATTTCATTTGTAAAATAATGCCGATTGCATATTTACACTTTGTTGTAAAAATTGAATTTATTAATAAAGATTAAAAAAAAAAAAAAAATGCAGAGTCCCCCAAGGATCGCCTCTATCCCCGATCCTCTTCAACCTTATGATGATTCCTCTAGCCAAATTCCTATCCAAATCCGGCCTTAACCCCTTCATGTACGCTGATGACGTCACAATATTCATCCCTTTCCATTCCAACCTTACAGAAATCTCGGAGAAAATAATCACTGCCATGAACATCCTAGCATCCTGGGCCAACGCTTTCAAGATGAAAATGAACAAAGAAAAAACCCAATGTCTAATCCTTTCATCACAACACGCCACTCTGCTCCAAACCACTCTGATCACCCCTGACGTTACAATCCCAATATCTGACAATCTAAAAATCCTAGGAGTAACATTAGACAACCACCTAACTTTAGAAACTCATGCAAAAGCCACGACGAAGAAGATGTTAAACATGATGTGGGTACTGAAAAGAGTAAAACCATTCCACAGAAAACTTTCCGCAATCTAGTTCAATCCACGATACTCACCCATGCAGACTACTGCAACAGCATCTTCATCGGTTGCAAAGCCCAAATCATGAAAAAACTCCAAACCGCCCAAAACACAGCAGCCAGACTCATTTTTGGCAAATCACATTTTGAAAGTGCAACACCACTACGTGAAAAACTTTACTGGCTCCCTATCAAGGAACGCATAAACTTCAAAGCCCACACAATGACCCACAAGATCCTTCATGGCGAATCTCCAAGCAACATGACCGACTTGATTGATCTACCAGCCAGGAACGGGTCCAAATCTTCTCGAATATATCTCAATCTCCATCTTCCCAATTGCAAAGGCCTCAAATACAAAACCTACTACGCATCCAACTTCTCCGTTATAGGCAGCAAACTCTGGAATGCAATACCTTGACACATCTGAACAACCCCTACCCTTTCGAAAGCTGCTGAAAACTTACCTCTTCAAACAAGCATACCCAAACAACCCGACAATTCTCAAACCTAATCCACACCACTAACACTACCCAAACTCCAATCCTCTCCCCCATATCTCTTCCTATTGTCCTACTCTTTATAACTGGGTTATCTCCGTGATACTTTGTACCATACTTTGTATTATCTCTGTGAAACTTTGTACCATACCGTGTAAGCCGAACTGAACCTAGTATGCTAGTACTAGCCGTTGAGCCCGTAAAAACGGGCTAGTATAGGGAGGGGGGGGGGTTGAAAGCCCCTTCCCGTTGCTGCTGCAAGGCCCCCCCAGAGTCACCGTCACCCCCAGAGTCGCCGCCACCCCTCCATCCGGCCCGGGCCCTCGCTCCGCTATTGAAACAGCGAGGGAACACAGCATACAACTCTACTGAGCTGCCGTCGGCCTTCCTTCTTCTTGTCTGCCTGTGTCCCGCCCTCGTGTGATGTAACGTCGTCGAGGGCGGGACACAGGCAGAGAAGAAGAAGGAAGGACGGCAGCTCAGCAGAGCAGAGCTGTGTGCTGCGTTCCCTCGCTGTTTCAATAGCAGAGCGAGGGCCCGGCCGGGTGGAGGGTGGGAGGAGCGTTAGCGACGGCGGTTTCGTCCCTCACAAATGCGCAGTAGAGACCCTCTCTGTTCCGCCCCCATCATAACGTATTGACGCGGGGGCGGGGCAAAGAGGGTCTCTACTGCGCATTTGCGAGTGAGTACGACACTCGCCATTTATATGTTTGATTCTGTAACAGATTAGGTGCACTAACGTGCTATTATAGAATACTAGCTGTGCACTCTAAATTTGGGTGCCTAAGTTTGTGCCCTTTTATTGAATTGACCCCTGCATATGTAATGTGAAGTCTCCCTTGAATCTTGAAGTTGTCCTACTGTGAAGTCTGAGTAATGGCCAGAGGTTTTTGCCACCTTTCTGCCTGGCTGTAAAAATCCATGGAGATGTACTGAAGAACTTGAGCCACAAGTGAAAAGCACCAACCAGGAACTAATTGTATGAGAAGGTACTGTAGAGAAATACTCCCGAGAGCAAGTCTGTGGGTAGAAAAAGGATCCCAAAGTGAAGGGACTGTGAAATTTTCAGTAAAGAGGGAATAGGTCTGCCTTTTTTGGAAAAGGTCACAGATACAGAGGGGATGTATGATGTGCAGGAAATAGAACTACATTAGGAAAAATGCTTGTTTTGCACCATTCATCAGTCTGAAGCACCCAGTCTAGGCCTGGAAGGGATATATCCCCTCCCCCCCCAAGAAACCAAAGAGAATCTGCTTCCTTGGAGAACAGTATGCATGTGCCAAGTGAAGAAAGAGAGAGGATCAGAAGACCAATAGAAACAGAAAAATGTGGCCTATCCTGTCTGCCCATCCATACCATCTACCATCCCTTCCTCTTCCTTAAAGATCCTATGTTCTTGTCTAAAGCTTTATTAAATTCACATAGTTTTTTTTTTCTCCACCATCTCCACTGGGGGGCCATTCAAAGAATTCACCACCCTTTCTGTGAAGAAATATTTCCTCAGGTTACTCCTGAATCTGTTCCTTATCCCCTTCATCCTATGCCCCCTCATTCTAGAACTTCCTTTCAGTTGAAAGAGACTCTCTTCCTCTACATTTATGCCATGGGAGGTAATTAAACATCTTTCCTCTCTCCTGGCTTTCTTCTCAGTGTGTGTACACTTTTTGGATCTTTAAATATATCCCCATGAGCTTTATGATGATAACTGACCATTTTAGTAGCTGCCCTCTGGACTGACTCACCCTGTTGTATCTTTTTGAAGGTGCAGTCTCCAGAATTATGCATAGTATTCTAAATGAGGTCTCACTATATTCCTATACAGCCCTCCTTTTTTTTTTTTTCCTGCTGGACATTCCTCTCCCTATCCACCCAAGCATTCTTTAGCTTTTGCTGTTGCCTTTTCTACCTGTTTGACCACCTTAAGATCATCACATACAATCACACCCAAGTCCTGCTTCTCTTTCGTGCACAAAAGTTCTTCACCCTTCTAAACATAGTAACATAGTAGATGATGGCAGAAAAAGATCTGCACGGTCCATCTAGTCTGCCCAACAAGATAACTCATATGTGCTACTTTTTGTGTATACCTTACCTTGATTTGTATCTGTCTTTTTCAGGGCACAGACCGTATAAGTCTGCCCAGCACTAGTCCCGCCTCCCAACCACCAGCCCCTTGACTTGTATTTCTTTTTCAGGGCACAGACAGTATAAGTCTGTCCAGCACTAACCCCGCCTCCTAACCACCAGCTCCGCCTCTGCCATCCAATCTCCGCTAAGCTCCTGAGGATCCCTTCCTTCCGAACAGGATTCCTTTATATTTATCCCACGCATGTTTGAATTCCGTTACCGTTTTCATCTCCACCACCTCCTGTGGGAGGGCATTCCAAGCATCCACCACTCTCTCCGTGAAAAAATACTTCCTGACATTTTTCTTGAGTCTGCCCCCCTTCAATCTCATTTCATGTCCTCTCATTCTACCACCTTCCCATCTCCGGAAAAGGTTCGTTTGCGGATTAATACCTTTCAAATATTTGAACGTCTGTATCGTATCTACTACTACTACTACTTAGCATTCTACTGTTTCTCCTTTCCTCCAGGGTATACATGTTCAGGTCCGCAAGTCTCTCCTCATACTTCTTGTAACGCAAATCCCATACCATTTTTGTAACTTTTCTTTGCACTGCTTCAATTCTTTTTACATCCTTAGCAAGATACGGCCTCCAAAACTGAACACAATACTCCAGGTGGGGCTTCACCAACGACTTATACAGGGGCATTGAAACCTCTTTTCTTCTGCTGGTCACACTATCACCCCAAGATCCCTCTCCCCGTCCGTACCTATCAGACTCTCACCGCCTAACACATACGTCTCCCGTGGATTTCTATTCCCTAAGTGCATCACTTTGCATTTCTTTGCATTGAATTTTAATTGCCAAACCTTAGACCACTCCCTCTGATTTTTGCAGCTCAAATGCATGACCCTGCCTTTTTTAGAACTAAATCTTAGCTGCCAAATTCTGGATCATTCTTTGAGCTTCGCTAAGTCTCTCCTCATGTCATCCACACCATCAGGGGTGTCTACCCTATTGCAGACTTTGGTATGATCTGCAAAGAGGCAAACCTTACCAGACAGCCCTTCAGCAATATAGCTTACAAACATGTTAAAAAGAACCGGCCCAAGGACTAAACCTTGAGGCATACCACTGGTAACCTCCCTTTACTCAGAGTGAGTGCCATCTACTACTACCTGTGTCTTGCACTCCAATCAGTTTCTAACCAGTCAGTCAATTTAGAGACCATACTGAGGGTGCTCGTTTATTTATTAGTCTATTCAGAAACATATCAAAAGCTTTGCTAAAATTTAAATACACCACCTTAGCACTCTCCCTCGATCCAAATCTCTGGTCACAGAGTCAATGAAATTAATCAGATTTCTCTGACAAGACCTGCCTCTAATGAAACCATGCTTCCTCAGGTCCTGCAATCTATAGGATTCCAGAAACCTCATTATTATTTGTTTTAAAAGCATTTCCATTAATTTAATTACCACAGAAGTCAGAGTAACTGGCCTGTAGTTCCCAACCTCCCGTCTTCCGTTTTTATGGAAAGGGATTATATCTGCCTTTCTTAAGTCTTCTGGGAGTACTCCCGACTAGATGAAAAGGTCATCCAGTAGAGCCGCCAGAATTTCCCTAAGCTTTCTTGCATTCACATACAGTGGTAGGAGACTCCACCAAGTACTCCCTACATCTGCATTTAGATTTCTGAATTACTTGATATACCACGATTCAAAAAGTAAAACCGACAACATTGCAGTGTACTATAGGAGATTTCTGTAACAGATGAGTGGGTAAAATACATTTATCTTGAATTCTGCTTTATTCTGCTTGCTTGATGTTACTTTCACTGTACATTTTTCTGATCTTGCAGTCTTACATTGCAGTGCTACATGTGGCTTCAGAATGCTGACAGGTAATCAGGATGTAGCAAGTTTATAGACCATTTATAAACATCATTATATTGCGCAGGAGATACCATTTCTTATTCCTGTTTGCCAACTGTCTTTCAGAGAGCAGTGACAAAACTTGGCATTTGTACAGTTCCTAATGTACAATGTATGTAGGCTCATTGCCAGTCAGAAATTTAAATATTCCCTTTGACAGTCAAAAGTGAGTTTTAGGGAGATCGGCTCAGGTGTATGCACTTATAACTCTGTCCAGACCATAAGTCTGTTCATACTATTTTTGTTCCATAAGCCCGCCTGGCCAGATTTTTTTCCCTTGCTGGCACAGAATTGGAAAAGTCACTTGATAAACCCGATTGAAACTGACAAACAATTGCAATGAGTAATTTTGAAGCAGTATCATTTTGGATTAGTTAAAAGGATTCAGATGCCAAAATTCTAAGCCGAGTAATCAAGCTTTAAAAGGCTTCTTTTGGAATGACGAATCTAACTGTAAAAAAAAAAAACTTATGCAGCCAATCCGTTGGTTCCTATCCTGATAGACAAACAGTACCCAAGGACTACAGCTCGTGAGGACGAAGACAACTCCTTACCTTCTCTGTGGGTTCTGAGGGGAAGGGGGGAAGTCGTGCTTTAAGCCCTTACTCTTGTAGACACTACTTGGGCAACAGTGGTTTATTTGGTTTTTTTTTTCCTACTCGGACCAAAATAATCAATCTAATTCTAATTTTGGCTATATATATAGGGGCTAATATTTAAAATGATTTAACTGGGAGGAGCGCCCCTAGCACTTCTGTTCACTCACAGGACCATGGACAGGGTGCAATTTTTGCACCTGTCTTCCATGGGCCCTATGCTCTGTTCCACTTGCACAACTCTTAAGATCATGCAAGCTGGCCCTAGAGAGAAGTGAACTAAGACACTCAAGAAACCCAAAGACTGTTCCATACACACTAATAGTTATCTTGCCAACCGCTGTAAAACACAGCATCATACAACCCTTGTAAATGTAATTGAATCAAAGTAATTTCTAACAACTGTTAAATGTAAGCCATATTGAACCGAAACGTTTTGGATAATTGTGGGATACAAGTACGAATGAATAAAAAGAATTAATAAATTCAGTAGCACTTAACAGGATTGTGCCACTGAATATCTGCTGTGATCACTGTGGCACCCTCTATTTACATAGAGAACGATGAAAGATAAAGGCCATATGGCCCACCCATCCATACCATCTACTATTTCTTCCTCCCCTAAGAGATGCCACATGCCTGTCCCATGCTTTCTTGAATTCAGATAGAGTCCTCATCTCTACCACCTCCACCAGGAGGTCGTTTCACACATCCACTACCCTTTCCATGAAGTATTTTCTTAGAGTACTTGTCTATCCTCTTTTAACTTCATCTTATGCCCTCTCATTCCCGAGCTTCTTTTTAATTGTGAGACTTGCCTCTTGTGCATTTATGCCACATCAAACATATAAACGGCGAGTGACCGTACTCACTCGCAAATGCGCAGTAGAGACTTCCCTCTCTGTCCCGCCCCCGCGTCAATACGTGATGACGGGGGGGGGCGAGACAGAGAGGGAAACTGCGCCGCCGAGGTTGCTACCGCTCCCCCCCCCCACTCGGAGTCGCCGCCGCCACCCCTCCACCCGGCCCGGGCCCTCTCTTCCCTTCTGAACTTACAGATCCATTCGCCGAACGCAGCAACGCACATCAACTGAGCTGCAGTGAGCCCTTCCTTCTTTGCCTGTGGCCCCGCCCTCCTGTGACGTAACGTCAGCGAGGGCGGGACACACACAGGCAGAGAAGGAAGGGGCAGCTCAGCTGATGTGCGTTGCTGCGTTCGGCGAATGGATCTGTAAGTTCAGAAGTGAAGAGAGGGCCCGGACCAGGTGGAGGGGTGGCGGCGACGACTTCGAGGGGGGGGGGGAGCGGTGGCGACTTCGCGGGGGGAGGGGAGCGGTGGTGATCGCGGGGGGAGGAAAACCTCTATACCAGCCCGTTTTTACGGGCTCAATGGCTAGTATATATATATTGAATATCATACCTCCTCTCTCTCATCTTTCTTCCAAAGTATACATATTGAATAGACTTGCTTTTCTGAAGTAGACTGTGAAAACTGTAAGGCTGTTTATAGCTATTCTGCATGCTGTTTTAGATTCTTTAATATGTAATTTTTCAATTTGTATTTTGTATTTCTTATCTTTGTATTACTACTTATTCTTTAATTTTTTTAGGGCTGCATTTTGATTAAAATTTGTAATCGCATGATTAAAGGTATATATATATGTTTGTTTTCCCCCCCTCAGCGTGATTAGGCAATTCAGGGTTAAGCGACTTGCCCAAAGTCACAAGGATCTACAGTGGGGAAAAAAAATAAATAACATACCTTTAATCAAGATTAAAATTTTAATTGAAATACAGCCCTAATATTGAGGTCTGTGAGTCTCTCTATATATTTTATGACAGGGCATCCTTAATGACATGGATAAATGTCCTATTGAGGCTAATAAAGTTAATTCTTCATTTTTACATCCAAAGTGTCACCTTTTTTATGTAATTTTTTGATTTTGATGGATTCATCTTTTAAATATATATCTTATGATTTTAAATTTTGATGTTTTATATATATATATATATATATTTTGTTTTTATGTTTTTTGTTTTTTTGCTTTTGTTGGTCATCTTTGCTGTTTTGTTTCTTGTTGATTTCCTTGCGAAGACTGGTTTCTTCTGTTTTTTGTACTATTGAGGCTAAATGCACTAAACAGTGTAATTCATTTAAATGCAGTTTTTTTTTCAAACTCTTTTTATTCAACCACCAAAAACAGGTGAGAACTATACAAAGCAGAAGGATCAGGGGTAAACAGCACTACCATGATATCCTAGTTTACAGTTCAATATATAAAAACACAGTATTGTCATGGCCTAACATGAATATCCGGCTCCTTTTCAAAAGAGATAGATGTCCAAAAAGTGACGTAAGTCAGCATTTGAACGTGGAGGAGTAGCCTAGTGGTTAGTGCAGTAGACTTTGATCCTGGGGAACTGAGTTTGATTCCCACTGCAGCTCCTTGTGATTGTGGGCAAGTCATTTAATCCTCCATTGCCCCTGGTACAAATAAGTAACTATATATAATATGTAAACCGCTTTGGATGTAATTGCAAAAACCTCAGAAAGGCGGTATATCAAGTCCCATTTCCCTTTCCTCTTTATCTCACAAACGTCCAAATCAGTATTATCGAAACCTCTTTTTGGACATCTTTCTCTGAAGTTCGTCAGAAGGATGTCCAAATCTCAAGGGGGCATGCCAGGGGCGTGTTCAAGGCGGGACTTGGGCGTTCCTAAGACATGGATGTCTTTCAGCAATAATGGAACAAAACAAAGACGCCCAAGACTAAAACTTAAGACATTTTGAGCTAGACCTGTTTTTATCGTGAATAACTACAGTGGGAATTGAACCCTGGGATCAAGGTCTGCTGCACTAACCACTAGGCTACTCCTCTACTCCACACAAGAGGTGCCCCAAATGACCAGATGAGTGAGAGACTCGGGGATCACCTCCCCTTACTCCCCCAGTGGTCACTATCCCCCTCCCACCCCCCAAAAATGTGATTAAACATATTACCTGCCAGCCTCAGATGTTATACTCAGGTCAATTAGAATAGCATGCAGGTCCCTGGAGTAGACTAGTAGTGGTGCAGTGCACTGCAGACAGGTGGACCAAGGCTTCTACCTCCCCCTACTTGTTACACTTGTGGATGAAACTGTGAGCCCTCCAAAACCTACCTGAAACCCACTGTACCCACATACTGATGCTCCCTTCACCTGTAAGGGCTATAGTAGTGGTGTACATTTGGAGGTAGTGGGTTTTGGGTGGCTAAGCAGAAAAGGTAAGGGATCAATGGTGAGATGTGTACCTGGGAGCATTTTATAAAGTCCACTACAGTGCCCCCAAGGAGGCCCTATTGCTTTCCTGGGATGTCACTTTTCCACTATTCTACCTGATGCCAAGCTTTCTTTTTTTTTTTTTTAATAACATCTGAGCCTTGTGTCTATCATTAGATTTGGGCTTTGAGTTCAGATCTATAGATGAAAAGGTTGTCACATTGCAAATATCTAAATACCAGATTGCTATTTTTCCATACTTCATAGCAAGGGTGTACATTCCCTAATTATCTGTCCCAATGCAACTGAAGCTATTACCTCCTCAGTACATGCAAATGGTTTCTCTCCTGTATGGACTTTCTGATGCACTTTGAGATTTACATTACAACCAAAGCTTTAACCACACTTAGAACATGTGAACGGTTTCACTTTATTCTGGATTTTCTTGTGTATTTTGTATGTTTTGCATTTGGAGATATTTGTTTGAAAATGGACAAAAAAATAAAACATCCAAATCACAAAACATTTTTCCAAACAGCATTTTCAAAAGGAAAAGATATACTTTTTTTTTTTTTTTTGTAGAAAATGACCTTTCCTGTTCTGCTTTTGGACATTTTACAAAAAATGTCCAAATTCCGACTTAGGTACATTTGTTAGGGCCCTTCTTTCCCTTCTGTTGTGGATTTTTTTTTTGTTGTTGTTTTGTTTAGGTACATTTGTTAGGGACTTGCTTTCCCTTCTGTTGTGATTGTCCGCATGTTGGTGTTCTTCCGTTGTTTAAATTGCTGTCGGTTTGATGAGGTGTGGTGTATCTGGTCAGTCTTTGTTGATTGTATAATATGGGTATGATATTGCTTTCTGCTAGTGCAAAAGTACTAAACTCTGGAGTGCAGGGTCACGCCGTGTTACTTTAGCTTAGTTGTAATTAGCCTTGATCATGGGTTTGGATAGGTGAATAATTTAAACACCACTGGTAAGCCATTTCAGGTCTTGTCATGCACTTAAATTCTTAGACCAACTTTTAAGTCCAACATTTTGGTTCCTTCACTGTTTTATTACCAAGTGTGCCAATAATTCTATTATCAAACAGATTGATTCTGCTGCTATTTTACTATGGCAGAGGGTGATCTCACATTCTGGGTTTTCATCTTTGTAGTTGTTGTCCTCCTCCTCCTGCTCTGTGAGCCCTTCCTGGCTCCTCCCCTTCTTGATATACAAACAACGCATACTTTACTGTACCTACCATTAGTGACACCACCATAAAGGTCTTTTTAAAGACCAGTCTTTAGTGTCACAAGGTCAAAAGACAAGACATCAAATATTTTGCTCATTTTTTACTCAAGAATCCTGAGGCAGGCTGTTGGGCTGAAACACAGGTCCTGTGTCGAGTCCATGATCAATAAATCTTCTTGAAGTACTGTTTCCCACGTTTTTTGAATTCGTGGTCTCTTTCCCACTTCGTTCACTTTTGCTACACACCGTGGGATCTTTGAGTTCTCCACCTAAGTGGATTTCTTCTGGATATTCCCCCTCTTAAAACACTGTCTAATCTCAAAATTCCCAAAGGACCTAGAACTCTTGAGCTCCACAATGACCCCATTTCAATATTTTTCTCCTACCTATATCCTCCTTCCTTATCCTATCTTCCACCTAAATCCTTCTACCTTTCTCTGTCTCCTCTCCTCTTTTCTCTCATGGTCTCTTCCTGGATTCTTCTCCCCACATTCTCCATCCCTCCTGCCTGACATTGCATCTTTTTGTGTCCTCTTCAACATTTCCTGTTCGTCCACCTACGTTGAGTACTGTTAAATCTGGTCTCAGCAGTGACTGAGTCTTTCAAATGCAGATCATCCTGGGGGCTATTGGTCGGTATATACTTATTGGCCCTGTAGTGGTCCAACCCCTTGTGGTGGTTGGTTTTTAGTAACCAGGAGCTATGCATGAGAGGGAGTGGGACCACAGCAGGGCATGAGCACATACCTCTTGCCCCCTTCACTACCCCCACCCCCAATTTTAAGCCTCTTAACCTACCAATCCCTGGGCCAGACTACTACTAACTGTGCACCGATTGATTCTTCGTTAGTGTAAAATTATTCACAAGGTTAGTGCATATTTCCAGATTTAATGATTTACCATGGGGTAGCAATGCTAAAAAGGTTTCAGCTTGAGTATTAACTCGCACAGAAACTCTGACTGCACACCGTATTAAAATGAATGTATATGTGATGATAGCCCATTCTGTGGCCATGCAGTAGTAAAAAAGTTTTGTATGTGTGGCTAATGCAGAAAATGTTTTTGAGGGGGGTGTCTATCAGCATCCCTTCTTTCCCTTAACCTGACCTCCCTGCCCCAGATACTATTTTACATCTGCCCCCTGGTGGTCTAGTGGCCCTGTCCCTCTCCCCCTACCCACTCGTCAAACATTTTTCCCTGGTAGTCTAGTACCACCTCCCTCCTTCCCTGACTCCAACACAACAACCCAACCCCTCTACTCTTCAAAAACCGTAGCCTAGTGGCTCCTTCCATGATCCTGACCCAACTCCCTCTTTCTCGGACTAAAAAAAGAAAAAATTCCTAGTATCACCCTTGTGGCAGACTGGTGCTGCCCAGTGCATCACAGGATTCACCGTGCTGGGCAGGGCACTGGCACTTTTCAAGATGGCAGTGAGCGAGCATTGCTCCTGCCTCTTATGATTTACAATGCGAGGAGGGGTCGGGTGGGTGAGGGTTGCCACTAGTCACCAGGGATTAGACTTTATTGAGTTGGGGGAGGGACGAGGGTGCCACTAGACTTCAGGGAGTGTTTCTTTTTTTTTTGTCAGGGGAGGGAGGTAGCTGGGGGTGGGTTCATGTGTGTGTCTGTGGGGGAGGGGTGCCACTAGTTTTTGTTTTTTTTTTTAGTTGGGGAGAGAAGGAAGGTCATATGGTAGGGGGATTTTTCTTCATCAGGGGAGGGTCAGGTCAGCACCAGGGATTAATGGCTCAGCTCAGAGAGGGAGAGAGTCCAGTGCAGATGTCTGTGGCTTGTACTGTTTTTTTTTTGTTTGTTTTTAAATGTCACCCATCCTGTCTGTGCTTAATCTGAGCTACAGCAACATAGCTAAGGGCATATTAAGCACTGGAAAAGACTTTTTTCATGGCATCATTGCATCAGCACTGGCCGTTTACACGGTGACGCTAATCTCATTGTGGTCTTAATCAGCAGAGAACTCAAAGCTAAAAGGGATACTACAACAGTAATGCCAATGTGAGGGGCAGCTCTGCAGTTACATGCACACAGAGCTGTTAGATCAGAGGCTAAATGCTACAATAGGTTCTTCACATAACACATCATTTCCGTTAGCGAAGCATGATTTTCATCAGAATTTTTATAATGCAAGTTTATTCTCAAAGGCATATCTAAATCTTTATAACTGATATCTGTTATGAATTCAGCAGTGTGTTCCAAGAGTGTGCCATAATTTCATTTTTATATTAATGCAAATAGTTTTAAAAAGGCCAAGAACTCTGCATCTATTTTAGCTATGTTGCTTTAGCAACACTAGATGCATGCAGTTCCCTTGGCAACACTTGCATGTGGCATGAGATGAAAGATAAGAAAAGGTGGAATTAGGTTATAGAGAGTGGCAGCTGCAATCACCTTTTATGGTACTGGGTAATTATTAACAGCTAATCTACAAAAATAGAGGAAGCTGACTTAAAAAAAAATGTTCTTTCAAATTCAGTGAACACCACACACCTTATCTGGCTTGTAACCCTGTGTTTTTTCATATACTATATATATTGTATGGTGTTTTATGCTGCTAGGCTGTCCTGAAGTAAAAGGAAAATACACCTTCTTAAGAGTTAAGTATCCAGATGTGAGTTATACTTTTACAATATTTGCCACCATAAGGTAGTCTCTTTGCAAGCTCAGGATATCCTGTTAATATGAATTGTTGGACCCTTTACCCTTTTTTTTTTTACAGTGCAGGTTTCAATGCATTACTTGTACTTTAGATCTTCCATCAATCTGAGAACCTCACCTGTATGGGATGGGAAGCCCCTAATCTGGGATGGGGCTGGCATCGCTCATCTTCAGAACTTTGACACACAGATGAGAATGCTGGGATTGTGTGAGCCAGGTTGGTGTGGGAGGCCCTCAATAAATACAGCCGGACAAGGGAGACATGAACAAAAATCTCTTTTATTAATCAAGTACTGAATCCTGTTACCTCACAGGTACAGCAAAGCAAGTCTTAGGTTTAGAGGCAACTTCACACAGCTATTAAATGGACTTGGGGAAAATCCACTTTCTGGGAGAAGCAGTATAAAATGTTTTGTTCATTTTTGGGATCTTGCCTGGTATTTGTGACCTGAATTGGCCACTGTTGGAAACAGGATGCTGGGCTCGATGGACCTTTGGTCTTTCCCAGTATGGCAATACTTAGTACTTATGTAGCTTGTAGCTGACAGCCTTCAAGCCCAAAGTAGATATACACAGAGCTACTTGCAGGGTTTTCTAACACAGGTCTGCTTCTAATCAGACCCCAAAGTCAGCATCCGCATAAACCTTAAACTTTAGCCTACCTTAGCCAGGTTCTGGTGGCTTACCCACAAGCAGTGAAGACCTGTACTATAGGGCAGTTTTTCTCCCAAGACTTTCCTGTTCTGATCTGCCTGAGGACTTTTACATCCTGTTCAGGGTTGCCAGGTGGAAAATATTTTTCCAGCCCAAAGGAGCCCAAAATCCAGCCCAAAACCCGCCCAAACTCAAACCCCGCCCCTGACACCCCCGCCCCCGCGTCATCACCCCCGCCCCCGCCGTCATCAACCCCGCCCCCGCCGTCATCGGTCCCGCCTCCCACGTCATCGGTCCCGCCTCCCACGTCATCGGCCCCGCCTCCACGTCATCGGTCCCGCCTCCCACGTCATCGGCCCCGCCTCCCACATCATCGGCCCCGCCTCCCACGTCACTAACCCCGCCCAAAAACGTCGCTAACCCCGCCCACCGCGGCCGAAAAAGCAGCCCAAAAAACCGCCCGAAGCCCAAAAAGCAGCCCAAAAAATCGCAACCCGCTGCGGGCAAAAATTTCCCGCGGCGGGTCGCGGAAAACCGCCCAATTGGGCGGTAAAACCGCCCACCTGGCAACACTGATCCTGTTCACTGTTGAGCCCTGCCCTCCTGGCCGTGCAGCCTAACATGCTACATTGGCTTTTAGTTCAGCCTCTGACATGACAGGTTTAGCGCCACCTTCTGTGCAGTGGCTGAACTATAACCTCAGTGAGGGAGTGTTTCTAGGGACGCCTGCCCTTATGTCACTCCCTCTCTCACATGGATGTTCATTTTTGAATGCTCATTCGATATCATCATGCTGATCAATCCATAGACTGGTGGGTTGTGTCCATCTACCAGCAGGTGGAGATAGAGAGCAATCCTTTTGCCTCCCTATATGTGGTCATGTGCTGCCGGAAACTCCTCAGTATGTTCTCTATCTCAGCAGGTGGTGGTCACACACAGCAGCAGCTCTGGCTAGGTCTCCAAGCCTAATCTTTAGGTTTTGTTGAGTACCTGGGGTTGAGGGCTCTTCTTGAGCAAGTGCAAACCTGGTGATGCCAGGTCCCTCCTTTTCTCCCCCCTCCCGCTGGCTCCGTTTAAAAAAAAAAATTTTTTGACGTCCTTTAAGGGCGTTTATTTCAACGTTTATATCAGCGTTTATTGCAGCTGCTCACTGGGACACCAGTTCGTTACATCTCGGAGCGAGAAGCAGGTAATTTTACCTTTTTATAGCGGGCAGGGGGTTCCCCGTTCGGTCTCCACGTGGCTTATGGCGTCGGAGGGCGAAGGCGCGAAGATTTGCTCCCCGGACCGCGTGTGTGCGTCTAGCGGGGGTTTTCAAAGCCTGAATCGCCTTTGTTGGGCTTCAGTTTGGAGTCCGGTCAGTGTCCCGGTTCTTCCTCCGGTGTGGCGGTTTTTCCCGCCATAAGCGCCCATCCCCCGCTGCTCGCCCACTCCATGTTGGCCGGCCACTCTGCTCGGACGGCTTCTTCTTGGGCCGCCCTCGAGCTGGGAAACGTTAATGCTATGGTCGCCCTTGATTCGGGCGACAGCAAGAAAGCGGCGAAAGTTAAGCGCCATTCTTCCCACGCGGCTCCTTCTCGGAGTTTCGCGTCGGACGCCATTTTGGATACGCAGCATGTTTCTCCCCCGCTCTTGCGAGCGCCGGTTGAGGGTGCGTCTAAGGCCGTGGCCCAGGCGACAGAAGTGCACAGTCTAGGGGGTTTCTCCCCTGAGTTCTTTTTGCTGCTGCATCAGGCTTTTCTTATGATAAACGCTGCCCCGGCTCCCCCCTCTGATCAAGGGGCTGAGGCCTCCGGAAGCAAACGCCCTCGGGTGGACTTCCAGGCACTAGAGGACTCGGTCTCCTCTGATGTAGATGACGGCAGCGTATCTGAGTTCTTCCAACGGTCCTTTGGGGATTCCTTGGAGGAGACGGATTCCCGCTCGGATGGAGCAGATGACCCCTCTGCAGCACGGATCTTTCGCTCAGAGGATTTGCCCAACCTGTTAGTGCAGGCCATGAGCATTTTGACGAGTTCCTCTCCGGAGGACGTCTCTCCCTCAGCCTCTGTTGGCTCTGCCATTATGCAGGGGACTAAGCGCCCGCCTAGAACCTTCCACGTGCATGAATGCACACCTTGATTTCGGCTCAATGGGATTCCCCAGAAGCGAGCCTTAAAGTGGCTAGGGCTATGTCCCGCCTCTATCCTCTGCCTGAAGGTGAACGGGAGGCTTTTCTTGGGCCTACCGTGGATTCTTTAATCACTGCGGTGACTAAGAAAACGGCGTTGCCGGTGGAAGGTGGCACGGCCCTAAAGGACGCCCAAGACAGGAGTTTGGAGGCGGCTTTAAAGTCATCCTTCGAGGCGACTGCTTTAAGTTTACAGGCCTCAATTTGTGGCTCCTATGTGGCCAGGGCGTGCCTGACGCTTGCGCAGCGGGCTTCCCCCTCGGATCCTTCCTTGAGGGCTGATTGGCCAGCCCTGGAATTGGGCTTGGCCTACTTGGCAGGCTGGCTGTATGATGTCTTGAGAGCCTCGGCTAAAGGTATGGCTCAGACAGTCTCTGCACGGCGGTGGCTTTGGCTGAAGCATTGGTCTGCTGACCACGCCTCTAAGTCTTGCCTGGCTAAGTTGCCTTTTAAAGGCAAGCTGCTCTTTGGGGTCGAGCTGGACAAGATTGTGACCGATCTCGGCACGTCTAAGGGCAAGAGGTTACTGGAGGTCAGGGATCGGGCCAATGGTGCCCGCCCCGGTTCCTCCAAAGGACGGTTTCAGGAAGCCCGTCGGTATTGCCCGGGCAAGTCGAGCTCCTCTGCCCCCTCTTCCATCAAAAGGAATTTCTCCCCCAAGCAGCATTCCTTTCACAGAGACCGCCGTCCCGGAGGTGCCTCCTCTGGTCCTCCCCCAGGGTCTCGTACCCAATGATGGGGCGCTGGTCCATGGCCCAGAGCAGATTGGAGGACGCCTATCCTCGTTTCTGGGCGAGTGGACCAGGGTAACTTCAGACGCTTGAGTGCTGGAAGTCATCAGAGACGGCTACAAGCCAGAGTTCTGCCGACCCTTAAGAATCGGGTTTGTGCACTCTCCCTGCAAGTCTCCGGTCAAGCTGTGGCAGTGCAGCAGTCTTTGGACAATCCGATCCGCCTGGGGGCGGTCGTTCCGGTGCCAGAAGATCACCCTGGCAAGGGACGTTACTCCATTTACTTTGTGGTACCTAAGAAAGTAGGTTTTGTCCGGCCTATCCTCGACCTCAAAGGGGTCAATCGGGCTTTGGAAGTTCGGCACTTCCGAATGGAGACTCTCCGCTCTGTTACAGCGGCAGTGCAGGCAGGGGAGTTCCTGTCATCCTTGGACATTAAGGAAGCTTACTTGCATATTCCCATCTGAGGACACTCCCAGTTCAGAGCCCTCCCTTTCGGGTTGGCTACTGCTCCGCGGACCTTCTCCAAGTTATGGTGGTCATCGCGGCCTTCCTACGCAAGAAAGGAGTACAAGTCCATCCTTATCTGGACGACTGGTTGATCCGAGCCCCCTCTTATGCAGAGTGCGGCAGAGCTTCAGACCGGGTGATTGCTCTTTTGAGCTCCCTGAGGTGGATCATCAACTGGGAGAAAAGCCAGCTGCGCCCGACTCAGTCCCTGGAGTATCTGGGAGTTCGATTTGACCCCCAAGTGGGCAGAGTGTTCCTGCCAGACAATCGGATTGTCAAGCTTCAGGCTCAGGTGGACAAGTTCCTAGTAGCCTCTTCTCTTCGGGCTCGGGACTATGGGCAGCTGTTGGGCTCTATGACGGCCACGATGGAAGTAGTGCCCTGGGTCAGGGCCCATATGAGACTTATACAGCTCTCTCTGCTGCAGCGATGGACTCCAGCTTCGGAGGATTACGCTGTGCGCCTTCCCTTGGATCCAGCGGTGCGCAAGGCGCTGAGCTGGTGGCTGAGGCCAGACAAGCCGTCCGCAGGAATGCCTCTGGTGACCCCGGAGTGGGTTTTCGTCACGGCGGACGCCTCTGTGGGGCTGGGGAGCCCACTGCTTGGGAAGGACAGCGCAGGGGCTCTGGTCCCCTGCAGAGGCAGAGTGGTCTATCAACCTCCCGGAACTCAGAGCCATTCGGTTGGCGCCTTTGGAGTTTCTCCCGGGCCTGGCGCTGAAGCCAGTACAGGTCCTGTCGGACAATGCCACGGCTGTGGCCTATGTCAATCGCCGGGGAGGTACCAGGAGCGCCCCTCTAGCCAAGGAGGCCATGAAGCTATGCCTGTGGGCGGAAGCAAACCTGGAACAGCTGTCGGCGGCCCACTTTGCGGGAGTCATGAATATTGCTCAGGCGTTCTTGGACATCACGAAGCACTGGGACCAGCCGAGCCTAGATCTGATGGTGTCTTCAGCCAGTTGCCAAGTGCCGCGCCTTTTCAGCAGAGGACGGGACCCTCGATCTCTGGGAGTAGATGCTCTTCTCCCACAGTGGCTGACACAGGAGCTCCTCTTTGTGTTCCCGCCTTGGCCCATGTTGGGCAGGGTGCTAGGCCGGGTGGCAAAGCATCCGGGCCGGATAATCCTGGTGAGTTCGGATTGGCCCAGACGTCCCTGGTATGCGGACTTGATCAGACTCTCAGTGGACGGACCTCTGCAGATGCCAGCGGAGTGGGGCCTGTTGCATCAGGGTCCCGTGGTGATGAAGGATCCCTCCCCCTTTGGTCTTACGGCCTGGCTATTGAGTGGCAGCGTCGGAGCAAGCAGAGCTTCTCAGACAAGGTCATCGCCACTATGCTGAGAGCGAGGAAGCGCTCTACTTCTACTGCTTACGCCAGGGTTTGGCGTACCTTTGCAGCGTGGTGTGAAGCAGGCTCACTTTCTCCCTTCACTGCTCCAATTTCTTCAGTGCTGGCGTTCCTGCAAGAAGGTCTGGAGAAAGGCCTGTCGCTCAGTTCCCTTAAAGTCCAGGTAGCGGCTCTGGCGTGCTTCAGGGGCCGCCTGAAGGGTGCTTCTCTGGCTTCGCAGCCAGATGTGGTACGTTTCCTCAAGGGAGTTAATCACCTGCGCCCTCCTCTGCACTCAGTGGTGCCTGCGTGGAATCTCAACCTGGTGCTAAGAGCCTTGCAGAAGCCGCCTTTTGAACCCTTGTCGAGGGCATCTCTGAAAGACCTGACGTTGAAAGCAGTCTTTTTGGTGGCTATCACTTCAGCCAGAAGAGTTTCCGAGCTCCAGGCACTATCATGTCGAGAGCCCTTTCTGCAGTTCACTGAGGCAGGAGTGTCTGTTCGCACAGTGCCTTCCTTCCTGCCCAAGATTGGTCCTCGCTTCCATGTGAATCAGCAGCTCTGTCTACCCTCCTTTCATAGGGAGGACTACCCAGAGGAGTACTCTGCTCTCAAATATCTAGATGTGAGACGAGTCATCATCAGATACTTGGAAGTGACCAATGATTCCGGAAGTCGGATCATCTGTTTGTGCTGTTCGCAGGTCCTTGTAAGGGTCTGCAGGCTGCCAAGCCTACAGTGGCACGATGGGTCTAGGAACCCATTGCAGCGGCTTATGTGGCCACAGGGAAGGTGCCGCCTATCCAGCTGAAGGCTCACTCCACTAGAGCACAGGCGGCCTCGATGGCAGAGGCCGGGTCCGTCTCCTTGGAAGAGATTTGTAGGGCGGCAACTTGGGCATCGGCTCATACCTTCTCCAGACATTACCGCTTGACTGTGGCTGCTCGGGCGGAGGCCCGGTTTGGAGCTTCAGTGTTGCGGTCAGGGATTTCTGTGTCCCACCCTGGGTGAGTACTGCTTCGGTACATCCCACCAGTCTATGGATTGATCAGCTATGATTTAATGGAAAGAAAATTATGTATCATACCTGATAATTTTCTTTCCATTAATCATAGCTGATCAATCCATAGCCCCTCCCAGATAGCTGTACTGTTTATATTCTGGTTGCATTTCAGGTTCAAGTTTAGTCTTCAGTTCCTGTTCAGGAGGACTTTGTGGTCAAGTTTTTTCAATTGGATTCTTCAGGAGTTGAGACGATGTCGTGTTAGTGAGCTGCTGCATTCCTCTCCCCCCCCCCGTTTTACGGGGCTGGATTGAGACATAAATTCTGCCGGCGCTCCCTCCCGCTTCGTGCGGCTGTAGGGCAGCTTTGTACCCCTCCCGCTTCGGCGGTATTAGGGTCAGTCAGCTCCTCCTGCGGTTGCGGTTGCAGGATAAGCCAGATCCCTCCGCATCGGCGGGTGTGGTGTCCCTCCCCCGCTCCGCGGGGATGAGCTGGATGGATTCCCCTCCCCCACTTGTGTGGGGATGAGCTGGGTTAATTTTCCTCCCCCATTTCGGCGGTGGTGAGCTGGGCAGAATGTCCCTTTGTGGGTGTAATTCTCTAAGTGCTGAGTCCTGCGGATGGAGCTTTGATATTGACATACTGAGGAGTTTTCGGCAGCAAGTGACCACATATAGGGAGGCAAAAGGATTGCTCTCTATCTCCACCTGCTGGTAGATGGACACAACCCACCAGTCTATGGATTGATCAGCTATGATTAATGGAAAGAAAATTATCAGGTATGATACATAATTTTACCTTATAGAATAGCATTGAGTGACAATCTTTTTTTTTTTTTTCCGGGCCAATTTTTGAGCGCCATTTACTGAATTTACCCCATTATATGGAAGCACTTAACACCTCTTGTAAAGGGAGCTGTAAGTGCTCCCGTGTTTGGGTTTTTGTTTTTTTCATGTCCCATACGCTAATGTAAAAATTAGTATGAGACAGTGGCGTAGCCAGAAGTCAAATTTTAGGTGGGCCAACAGGTTGGATGGGTGGGCACTAGACAGTGGTGTGCTGGTAAATGTTTAACAATAGGCTCTCTCCCCGGTCCACCTCTGCACCCCCCCCCCCATCCACCTGTGCACCTCCCCTCAAAATTGTAGAGCTGGCTATAGCCGGGGAGAGAGCCTGGGGGTGGGGGGCAATGCATTACTGTCTCCAGGGAAAAAAAATTAAATGATTCCAGGTTCCAATTTAATTCATGTTTAATGTGGGATAAAATGACATAAATAAGTAAATAAATATAAACTTTTAATGTTGAGCACCTGATTCTCAAAGTGGACATATTCCAAACATTATAATGAAAATAAAATGATTTTTTTTTCTACCTTTGTTGTCTGGTGACTGTTTTTCTGATCATGCTGGCCCAGTATCCGATTCTGCTGCTATCTGTCCTCTTTACTCCGTTTCCAGGGCTTCCTTTCCATTTATTTGTTTACTTTCCGCCTTTCTTCTTCATTTCTTGTCCTACATCCGTAAGTAAAAGCTGGGTCCTCTGCAAACTTGACTGTCCAGTGGATCCAGCTTTTGCCTATTTTCTTCATCAATGTGCAGTTTTTCTACTCTCTTCCTTTTCTGTTATCTCATCTCCTTCCTCACACCTCCCTCCCCCTCCATGTCCAGCAACCCTCCTCTCCCCCCTACCCTCCCCTCCATCCACCCATGTCCAGCAACTCTCCTCTCCCCTGCCCTCTCCCCTTCTTCCACCATGTCCAGCAACTCTCCTCTCCCCTGCCCTCTCCCCTTCTTCCACCATGTCCAGCAACCCTCCTCTCCCCTTCCCTCCATCCAGCAACCCTCCTCTCCCCTTCTTCCACCATATCCAGCAACCCTCCTCTCCCCTTCCCTCCATCCAGCAACCCTCCTCTCCCCTTCTTCCACCATGTCCAGCAACCCTCCTCTCCCCTGCCCTCTCCCCTTCTTCCACCATGTCCAGCAACCCTCCTCTCCCCTTCCCTCCATCCAGCAACCCTCCTCTCCCCTTCTTCCACCATATCCAGCAACCCTCCTCTCCCCTTCCCTCCATCCAGCAACCCTCCTCTCCCCTTCTTCCACCATGTCCAGCAACCCTCCTCTCCCCTTCCCTCCATCCAGCAACCCTCCTCTCCCCTTCTTCCACCATGTCCAGCAACCCTCCTCTCCCCTTCCCTCCGTCCAGCAACCCTCCTCTCCCCTTCTTCCACCATGTCCAGCAACCCTCCTCTCCCCTTCTTCCACCATGTCCAGCAACCCTCCTCTCCCCTTCCCTCCATCCAGCAACCCTCCTCTCCCCTTCTTCCACCATGTACAGCAACCCTCCTCTCCCGTCTGCCCCGTTTCCTTCCTCCCCCCCCCCCGTACCTTTAAATATTACAGTTTTGCTGGAGTCGCGGGCAGCCGGCATTGAAGATATTGGTAGGCTTACGCCGGTTCCAGCAGCGCTTCCCTCTTCCCTCGTTGCAAGTCGGATGATGGCTCTGCCCTCGTAGATACAGGAAATACATCAGAAGAGGGCGGAGCCATCATCCGACTTGCAACGAGGGAAGGGAAGCGCTGCTGGAACCGGCGTAAGCCTGCTAATATCTTCAATGCCGGCTGCCCGCGACTCCAGCAAAACTGTAATATTTAAAGGTACGGCGGGGGGCGGGGCAGTGGCGAGCTGGGGAGGCAGATGCGGGATCGGAGCTCAGCCTGCTCCCTCCGCTCCGCTGCCTCCACTGCTGGGTGGGCCTGAACCAAAACAGGCCCACCCGTGGCTACGCCCCTGGTATGAGTTTTACAAATAAATAAAGCCTTAAATATGCTGCTTTAAATCTGGGCTTAGCACATGGCAGAATCACATGTTAAGATGTGCTAAGTCCAGATTTTTCTGCAATTAAGTAAAAGGGCCCCTTATTCGCAATTTAGTAAAAGGGCCCCTTATTCAACAATATTATGGTGTCCTCACCTACAGCTATTTGAATCTCATAGGTAACTGTTTACTCCAGTGGCGTAGCCACAGGTGGGCCTGGGTGGGCCAGGGCCCATCCACTTAGGGCTTAGGCCCACCCAACAGCAGCACATATTTAGTGCTAGCTAGTGGGGATCCCAACCTTCACCAGCTGAAGACCTCCCCCTGATGGTGCTGAAAACACTGCTTTCCACTTCAGCAGTCTAAGCTTCCTAAGCTGCTGATACTGGCCTCATCGCATTGGGGGGGGGGGGGGGGGGGGGGGGGGGAGGGAGAGAACACTTGGTGCCCACCCACTTCTTGACTAGGCCCACCCAAAATCTGCTGTCTGGCTACGCCCCTGGTACTCAGTTTTGAAATCTACCAGTTTGTGCAACATGTTCTGTGTGGGGTTTTTTTTTTTTTTTTAATTTACACTATTGTATATCTGGAAAAAATAAGAATTTTTCTTTCCTGTAGCTGTGTTTGATTTTCTTTTCACACTTTAAGGAGACTTCATTTAATACTGTTTGCATCAGGATAAAATTGGTAGGAAAGTTGTTAATCTATTCATGTTAGGTACATACGACACTTCAGAATTTAAAGCAGCAGCTTTTCTTTGCTGAGATATTCAGAGTGAAATAAAAATACCACCTACTGCAATGCGCTTCCACAAATATTCTATATGTAACCAAAATTTAAATATGTCACTCCCTAAAGAAAGCCACAGCACAATGGCCGAAATGTTGATTCCACTTACTCTGACACAGCAAGACCTGAACAACTGGAACGATCATGATGTCAACCAGCAGCGGAGCCAGGTTGTTGGTGCGGAGGGAGCGAAAGTGGCGCGAGAGCGGACTTCTGCCAGCGCACATTTTCAATGCAACATATTGAGAAAAAAATAGGTACCGGTACCAGCAGAACTCCGTCTGGGAGAGCTGGCGCCCCCTAGCTACACCACTGATGTCAACCACAGAAGCCTAAGAACATGTTTCATTTGTGTAGTTTTCTTATTTAATCACGTTTTGTCAAAGCTGAATCTAATTAAATAACAGCATATGAGATGATGGGTGGATGGATCTGATGACTTGAGCTTATTGATATCTTGCAAATATAGAAGTCTTGCACTTGTGAACTCAAATGCATTGGCCAGTCTCTTGGCTAATTGGCAATCTGACTGATTGGATTTCACTAGAGCCGAGCTTCTTAAGCAGTCTTCGGGCGGCACCCAGCCAGTCAGGTTTTCAGGATATCCACAATGAATATGCATGAGAGAAATTAGATTTGTATGTACTGCCTCTTTAGCATGCATAAGTATTGCCACACTGGGACAGACCAAAGGTCCAGCATCCCGTTTCTAACAGTGGCCAATCCAGGTAGCAAATACTTGGCAAGATCCCGAAAAAGTTCAATACATTTTATGCTGCTTATCCTAGAAATGGCTGTGGATTTTCCCCAAGTCAATTTAATAATGGTGTATGGACTTTTCCTTTAGGAAGCCATCCAGACCTTTTTTTAAACCCTGCTAAGCTAACCGCCTTTACCACATTCTCTGGCAACGAATTCCAGAGTTCAATTACACGCTGTTAAGAAAAGTTTTCTCCAATTCGTTTTAAATTTACTACTTTGTAGCTTCATCGCATGCCCCCTAGTCCTAGTATTTTTGGAAAGAATAAACAGACGATTCACATCTACCTGTTCCATTCCACTCATTTTATAGACCTCTATCTTATCTCCTCTCAGCTGTCTTTTCTCCATCTGAAGAGCCCTAGACACTTCAGCCTTTCCTCATACGTATTCATTGTGGATATCTGGAAAATCCAACTGGGTAGGTATGCCCCAAGGATTGAGTTAAGAAGCACTACTCAAAGGTCACGCTGAGCTCCTGCATTCCCTCCTGTTAATCTCTCCGTTACAGCTGTAAAATCTTGCTACCTTGTCTGGGAGTGAGAGATCTCTTCATACTAACTCCTGAGTTTTTTCCTCTGTATGGTGTTCTGCAACATAGCTCTTATGGCAGCTAATTCTCCATGGAAGGTGCCTGAGGGAAAGATAGCAAACATGCAGACCCTGCTCAGTCCCTCAGTCACCACGTGGACTGTGGAAATCACTGCGGAGATAATGGCTGCTGTGGAAGCTGCGCTCAATAAAAAGCTGAAGGCTCCTTGTGCCTGGACTGAAGCAGCCCATGAGAGGTTGGATGGATTTGAATTAGATTTAGATCACTTGCAACAGCGTGTGAGTGACGTGGAGAACAGCATGGCAGCGGGAGCAGGCCTGATGGAGACGAGTAAAAGGCTGGCAGAGATAGAAGCTAAAGTTGATAACGTAGAGAACCACTCCTGCCGGAATAACCTGTGCCTCATCAGGCTACCAGAGACTTTGAAGGGCTCAGAACCGGTAAGCTTTCTGGAATGCTGGATCCCACATCTTTACAGCTGGGTCACCACTTAAGGCCTTTGCGGATGAAGCGGGCACATCGGGTTGACCCCCAAGACAATCCAATAATCTTGCGCTGTGAAAATGTGAATTTTGAAAAGTGGGACACAAAACAGGCTATATTAAGGGCTGTCCAGTCTGGTCAACCTTTAACTTGTGAAGGAAAGGCTATACTATGTTTCCAGGACTATTCAGCACGTGTAGCTATTGCCAGGAAAGCATTTCCTCCTCTCTGTGCAACCCTCTATTAAAAAGTTTCCTTGTTATACCCTGAAAAACTGAGTGCAACATGAGGGTGGTGATAAATTCTTTGAGGATGAGAGTCTGGTCAAAGAGTGCATTGCATCTCTACATCTCATTTCTTAGGGCTAACTTCCAAGGCCTTAAACTAACTTCATAAGGGAAACATTTATGGATTCCTTGTTTTTCTCACATGTTTCTGTACTCAACCTAGCCCTGGCAGTTGTCCCCTTCTTGAGACTTCAAGACATATGTGACTTCGTTGCTCTCTCCTGTTGTGGGGAGGTGTGGAAGTACCTGGGGTCCTTGCATCGCTTGTGCAGCATGTTTTCCCTGCTTTACCCTGGATTCCGCGGCCTTTCTCTGCGCATAGGGAGCAACATAACCTTAACATGCCTTGCAGTTGTTCTCTTTAATGTGTTTGATTGTTCCATTATGGCTTTTTCTCTATTTGTTGCGGTATAGAGTTCTTATGGGGTTAGGGCATGGAGGGGAGAATTGGGCATTGGGATGCGAAGGGGTCAGGGGAAGTGTTGGAAATGGAAGATTCTCTCTCTTTATTGTCTTTTCCTTTTTTTTGGGGGGGGGGGGGTCCTGAAACTAGGGAGGGAAGGGGAGTGATGGGTTTGTCTTGCAAACTCATTTGGCAGTTTTTAGGGGGGAAAGGTTGTGAGATCCAGTAGGTTCAGGGTGTGGGGTTTGGGAGGGAAGATAAATTACTTTTGGGATTCAGTTGAAGTGATAGTTTTGTTTCTTGTTGTGTGTGTATTTTTTCCCCGCTTCTTTAGGGCACCCTTGAGGTGTGTCAATCTGGAGGAGGATGTAGGCTGGGATGTCCTCCTTCAACTGGAAATCACTGTTTGTGGGAAACTGATCTTCTTTGACACGATGCTGGGGGTTAAGCTGATGTCTTGGTATTACTTTACCACTTAAGTGTAGTAAGATACTTCAGGTGTTAAACAGGCAAAAGTCACAGGTAGCTATGTTGCAGGAGACACATTTAAAGTCCATAGAGCACAAGAAAAGATGGGTGGGGGATTATTTACAGGATCCCATGCCCAATAGAAAGCTGGGGTCATATTTCACAAGGGCTTACTTCTGGAAATTAAAAACCACATCATAGATCATTGGGGCATTACATTATTATACATGTGGTGTTGGATAATGTGCCAATGGTGTTTATGAATGTGTATGCTCCCAATCGGTGTGATAAATCTTTTCTCAAAATTCTGATCGGGTATTTGCAAACCTTTGATGTCCCTGTAAGTATGGGGATGACTTTAATTCAGTGTAAGACCCTCTCTTAGATAGCTCTAATCGGTCCAAAGTTGTCCCAGTAGATTATTCAGAGTTCCTTTATTGTGTACTGTTCTTGATTTAATGGACTCTTTGGTGGCTTTTCCACCCTGGTGAAAAAGATTATACCCATTACTCACAAGCTCACGATATTACTGATTATTTTTTAGTATCCACTGAGTTGGCTCCTCTTCTACATCAGTCTATGATTGGTCCGTCTCAAGTTTCTGATCATGCTTTGATCTGGATTGAGTTGGATTGGGACCCGAGGCGTACAAGAAATTTTCGCTGGCAATTCCCCAGACATCTGTATTTCGAGACTAAGTTTCATAATTTCTTGCAAGGTAAATGGCATGACGTGGAGGGGCATAATCGAATGGGGCGCCCAAGTTTTCCTGAGGATGTCCTCGCAGAACGTCCCCGCGAAGGGGCGAGGAAACCCGTATTATTGAAACTGGAGGAGTGGCCTAGTGGTTAGAGCACCAGTCTTGCAATCCAGAAGTGGCCGGTTCAAAACCCACTGCTGCTCCTTGTGATCTTGGGCAAGTCACTTAACCCTCCATTGCCTCAGGTACAAACTTAGATTGTGAGCCCTCCTGGGACAGAGAAATATCCAGTGTACCTGAATGTAACTCACCTTGAAGTACTACTGAAAAAGGTGCGAGCAAAATCTAAAATAATAAAAAAAGATGGGCAGTCATCTTTCATTTCGATAATACGGTCAGGGACACCTAAATCTCAATGTTTAGGTCAACCTTAGAGATGGTCGTCCCCAATTTTTGGCGATGAAACAGAGGACGCCCATCTCAGAAACGACCAAATCCAGGCCATTTGGTCATGGGAGGAGCCAACATTCATAGTGCACCCTGGGAGAAGGACGCCCATCTCCCGATTTGTGTCGAAAGATGGGCGCCCTTCTCTTTAGAAAATAAGCCTGCATGTAGACCACAATAAAGACTGTTTGTTTTTCTTAACCAGTTCTTTTTTGGGAGGCTGTGAAAGCAGTCTTATACTGGGAAAGATCTTTATTTATTCATTTTACTTATTTATTGCCTTTGGGGATCTTTTACTAAAGTTTAGCTTCAGTTATCTGCAGTAGGGCCTATAGGAATAAAATGGGCCCTGCTGCAGATAACTCGAGCTAAGCTTTAGTAATACTCTCTTTATGAAAAGATTCACCTAAGGCGGCTTACAGCAGGTACAGATTAACAAAAAACTTACAATTTTGTTAGCATAACAATAGTAAAAATGACCAAATATAAATACAATGGAGGCAAACTTGAGAACAGCAAATTAAAACCTAATACTAGGACTACCATGAAATAGTATAAAAAATATACACATTTAACAGAGCTATAATACAATATCGGCAAAATACTAATGAAACAGATTAATAAGCACACATTCCATATCATCATGCTGATCAATCCATAGACTGGTGGGTTGTGTCCATCTACCAGCAGGTGGAGATAGAGAGCAAACTTTTGCCTCCCTATATGTGGTCATCAGTGTTGCCAGGTGGGCGGTTTTACCGCCCAATTGGGCGGTTTTCCGCGCCCCGCCGCGGGAAATTTTTGCCCGCGGCGGGTTGCGGTTTTTTGGGCGGTTTTTTAGGCTTCCGGGCGGCTTTTTGGGCGGCTTTTTGATTTTTTTCGGCCGCGGGGGGCGGGGTTAGTGACGTTTTTGGGCGGGGTTAGTGACGTTTTGTGCGGGGCCGATGACGTGGGAGGCGGGGCCGATGACGTGGGAGGCGGGGCCGATGACGGGGAGGCGGGGCTGATGACAGGGAGGCGGGCCCGATGACGTGGGAGGCGGGGCCGATGACGGGGAGGCGGGGCCGATGACGTGGGAGGCGGGGCCGGTGACGGCGGGGGCGGGGCCGGTGACGCGGGGGTGGGGGTGTCAGGGGCGGGGTTTGTGTTTGGGCGGGTTTTGGGCTGGTTTCTGGCCCGGATTGGGCTGGAAAAAAAATTTCTACCTGGCAACCCTGATGGTCATGTGCTGCCAGAAACTCCTCAGTATGTTCTCTATCTCAGCAGGTGGTGGTCACACACAGCAGCAGCTCTGGCTAGGCCTCCAAGCCTAATTTTTAGGTTTTGTTGAGTGCCTGGGGTTGAGGGCTCTTTTGAGCAAGTGCAAACCTGGTGGTGCCAGGTCCCTCCTTTTCTCCCCCCTCCCGCTGGCTCCGTTAAAAAAAAAAAAAAAATTTTGAACGTCCTTAAAGGCGTTTATTTCGACGTTTATTTAAACGTTCATGGCAGCTACTCACTGGGACACCAGGTCGTTACAGCTCGGAGCGGAAAGCAGGTAATTTTTACCTTTTTATAGCGGGCAGGGGGTTCCCCGATTTATCTCCACGTGGCATATGGCGTCGGAGGGCGAGGGCGTAAAGAGTCGCTCCCTGGATCGCTTGGGCGCTTCTAGAGGGGATGCGGGGGTCTTAAAGTCTGATTCGCCCTTGTTGGGTGACAGTTTTGTGACCGATGAGTGTCCCGGTCCTTCCTCCGGTGTGGCGGTTTTTCCCGCCATAAACGCCCATCCCCCGCTCCTCGCCTCCGCCATCTTGGCCGGCCACGCGGCTCGGACGGCTTCTTCTTGGGCCGCCCTTGAGGTAGGAGACATTAATGCCATGAATGCCCTTAATTTGGGCGACGGCACAAAGGCGGCTAAAATTAAGCGCCGTTTTTCCCGCGCGGCTCCTTCGCAGAGTGTCACGCCGGACGCCATCTTGGATGCGCAGCATGTTTCTCCCCCGCTCTTGCGAGCGCCGGTTGAGGGTGCGTCTAGGGCTGTTGCCCAGGCTGCGGAAGGCACAGTCTGGGGGGTTTCTCCCCCGAGTTTATTTTGCTGCTGCATCAGGCCTTCCTTATGCAGAACGCTGCCCCTGCTCCCTCGTCAGGTAAAGAGGTTGAGGCCCCCGGAGGTAAACGCCCTCGGGTTGATTCCCAGGCCTTGGAGGACTTTGTCTCCTCCGATGTTGATGAGGGCAGCGTATCTGAGTTCTCCCAACGGTCCTTTGTGGATTCCTTGGAGGAGACGGATCCCCGCTCGGATGGAGCGGATGACCCCTCTGCAGCGCGACTCTTTGGCTCAGAGGATTTGCCCAACCTGTTTGTGCAGGCCATGGGCATTTTGAAGATTTCCTCTCCGGAGGACGTCTCTCCCTCAGCCCCTGTTGGCTCTGCCATTATGCTGGGGACGAAACGCCCGCCTAGAACCTTCCACGTGCATGATGCCATGCACACCTTAATTTCGGCTCAATGGGATTTTTATTTTTTTTTATTTTTTTTTATTTATGTTAATTTATATACCGTATCTTATTGCATCTGCAAAACAGAACGGTTTACATATATATAAAAAATTGGTATATACAAATAAACAGACATAGGAATTCCATTCATGACAGGAAAGCACAGCAATCAAGATAAACTACATAATAAATCAATACAAGTTAAAAATCTAATATCCAGTTAAGCTATCCCATTTTTCTTTGTCTTTTTGACCTTATCTCATTATGCTAAGTTCTGTTCTACGTAGCTTATAAAGAGAAAGGTTTTCAGAAGTTTTCGGTAATGGAGATAAGATTTCTCTAATCTGATCTCCTTTGGAAGGCTATTCCAAAGGGAGGGTGACAGGTAGAAAAAAGCCGATCTCCGTGTAGATTCCCATCTAGCCTTAGTAAGAGGGGGAATGACTAACCTGTTATCTGTTAGGGATCTGAGAGTTCGCATAGCGGTGTAGGGGATTGTTAAATTCGACAAGTAGCTAGGGTTTAATGTGTGAAAGGCTTTGTGTGTCAGGACAAGAGCCTTAAACTTTATTCTTGCTTCGACCGGGAGCCAGTGCAGATGATGCAATAAAGGTGTTGCTTGATCATCCCTCCGGGCCCTACAGATCATACGTGCTGCTGTATTTTGAATTCTTTGTAATCGCTTTAAGTTTGCTTGAGTAATCCCAGCATATACAATGTTACAGTAGTCTAAACGTGAAGTAATATATGCCGATGTCAGCGTTTTGAGAGAGTCCTTACTTATTGAATTTCCGACTGACCGAAGCCGTCTCAGATGAAAGAAAGATTTTTTCACTACATCGGATACTTGTTCCTCAAAGGTCAATGCGGAATCAATAATGACCCCGAGTCTTATCCGGGTTCAGTACCAGCTGATGTGTTGTCAACCAGTCTGCTACTTTATCCAAGCATATTTGAATGGGTGTAAGATCTATGTTCGATGGTCTAACATAATGGATAAGCAAAAAATCATCTGCATATGAGTAAAAACTTATACCCATTGTTTGAATGAGGAGCGCCAGGGGACTGATGAATAGGTTGAACAGTAGTGGAGATAAGACCGAGCCCTGAGGAACTCCACATGATAAGTTGTAGGATGTAGAACAGGATTGCTGCTGAACTACTTTAAATGAACGATTCGTTAGGAAGGATATAAACCATTTCATAGTTGTCCCTGAAATACCAATCTCATTCAATCTATCAATGAGTAAGTTGTGATTGATTAGGTCGAAGGCCGCAGACAAATCTAATGAAACTACCAGGGCAATATAACCGAGTTCTAATTTTGCATGGATTTCACTTAACAGTGAAGTCAGAATAGTCTCTGTACTGTGACCTTTCCTGAAACCCGATTGTCTGGGATGTAACAAATTTTTTGAATCTACATAAGTTTGCAACTGTCTAAATACTACTGTCTCTATAACTTTGGATAGAAAAGGAAGATTAGAGACTGGTCTATAGTTAGAAGGTAATAAGGGATCCAATGAGGCTTTCTTTAGACTAGGTTTTACTAGCGCTTCTTTCAAAATAGTGGGAACTATCCCATCAGAAAGGCTCAACATGACAATTGAGTACATAAACTGCTGGACTTCTAGCGAGTGTTTTTTCAACCATGCAGAAGGTATAGGATCCAACGAACTATAAGTAGGAGATAAACCTGCAACCAAGGTATATAATGATTCGGCAGACGGAATTTCAAAATCCTTCCAAGGTACCAATAGTTGTGAACTTGGGGAGTTGTCAGAATGACCGAGCCTTGGTACCCTTGGGAAGAGGGCTCTTAGTTTCTCGATTTTAGAGCTAAAGAACTTTGCTAGAGTTTCAGAGTCAATAGTAGGCGATTCTCTCTTTTCGTTAGTTATTGTTGTCAAACGTTTCATAATTTGAAACAGTTTTTTCTGCGAACTGGCTGCTTCTTTTATCTCTTTTGAGAAGTACGTAGTTTTAGCATCCTTTAATTGTGATAAATAGTATTTTTTACACTGTTTGCACTTTTCTTGTAATTCTGCGGTCTTATGCTTACGCCATTGGCGTTCAGCTCTACGTACCTGTTGTTTACATAATTTTAATCCTGGATGGTACCAAGGTTGGGAACGTTTCATTGTTATATTAATTGTTTTTTCCGGTGCAATATCGTCAAGGGCTGCTGAAAGAACTTGGTTCCATATTTTGATTTGGTCATCTATCGGGTGTGTATCAAAATTTAGTGGGAACTTATTTGCTAAAGAAGGTAAAGATGTCAAATCGATTTTATTTAGACTCCTGGTTTTAATTTGAGCTGGTTCAGCATTATGTAATAACTGTGGTATTAATAAGTAGAATTGAAGAAGGTAATGGTCTGACCAAGATACCGGAGTTAGTACGATTTTTGAACATTTTACTTCATCCAATTTATGTGTCATTACCAAATCTAATGTATGACCCGCGATATGAGTTGATCCATTCACATGTTGTTTTAGATCAATATCATGTAAAAAATTTGAAAATCTAGCTGAACGCGGGTTCGATTTGTCATCTAGATGAACATTAAAATCACCTAATATTAAAAGATTTGGGAACCTGATTGCAGCATCTGCAAGTGATTGATAGATGTGGTCCCACCCCACTGCCGTAGTGGACGGAGCACAGTAGTAAAGTAGTACATGAAAAGTAGACCTAGCTGTACTAAATTTTAATAAAAGAAGTTCAGGATAAGAAAGTCTGTGATCTCTGATTTCCTGAACCTTAAAGACCGATTTAAATATTAGAGCCAACCCCCCACCTCTTCTCCCTACACGTGACGAATAACTGACCGAATAACCTGAGGGTAGACATTGAAAGAGATAAGATTCTTCCCCTGATAAAAGCCATGTCTCTGTAATGGCAAATAAGTCAAGTTGATATAAGTTACAAAGGTCCAAAATATATGTAAACTTGCTCTTAAGAGATCTACAATTAATTAAGGCTACAGATAAAGAAGATAGTGGGAGAGCACTATCTGGAACTATATTATTATTTAAGGTGACTGGCGTTAAATAACGGAAGTTGTTATCCTTACAAAAAGACAAGGTATTCTGATTTGCACTCCAACTCCATTGTACTGGGATATATGCTGTCCCGGAAGCGAGCCTTAAAGTGGCTAGGGCTATGTCCCGCCTCTATCCTTTGCCTGTAAGTGAACGTGAGGCCTTTCTGTGGCCTACCGTGGATTCTTTAATCACTGCGGTGACTAAGAAAACGGCGTTGCCGGTGGAAGGTGGCACGGCCCTAAAGGACGCCCAAGACAGAAGATTGGAGGCGGCCTTAAGGTCGTCCTTTGAGGCGGCTGCTTTAAGTTTGCAGGCCTCAGTTTGCGGCTCCTATGTGGCCAGGGCGTGCCTGACTGTGGTGCAGCGGGCTTCCCCCTCGGATCATTCCTTGAGGGCTGATTGGCCGGCCCTGGAATCGGGCTTAGCCTATTTGGCAGACTTGCTGTATGACGTCTTGAGAGCCTCAGCTAAAGGCATGGCTCAGACAATCTCTGCGCGGCGGTGGCTTTGGCTGAAGCATTGGTCTGCTGACCACGCCTCTAAATCCCGCCTGGCTAGATTGCCTTTTAAAGGCAAGCTGCTCTTTGGGGTCGAGCTGGACAAAATCGTGACCGATCTCGGCACGTCTAAGGGCAAGAAGTTACCAGAGGTCAGGGCTCGGGCTAGTACTCGCCCTGGTACCTCCAGAGGACGGTTTCAGGAAGCCCGTCGGTACCGCCCGGGCAGGTCGGGCTCCTCTGCCCCCTCTTCCTTCAAGAGGAACTTCTCCCCCAAGCAGCATTCCTTTCGCAGAGACCGCCGTCCCAGAGGTGCTCCCTCCGGTTCTCCCCCAGGGTCTCGTACCCAATGACGGGGCCTTGGTCCACACCCCAGTGCAGATTGGAGGACGGCTGTCCTCGTTTATGGGCGAGTGGACCACAATAACTTCAGACGCTTGGGTGCTGGAAGTCATCAGAGACGGCTACAAGCTAGAGTTCTGCCGACCCTTAAAAGACGGGTTTGTACTCTCTCCCTGCAAGTCTCCGGTCAAGCTGTGGCAGTGCAGCAGACCTTGGACAATCTGATCCGACTGGGGGCGGTCGTTCCGGTGCCAGAAAATCAGCTTGGCAAGGGACATTACTCCTTTTTCTTTGTGATACCAAAGAAAGGAGGTTCTGTACGGCCTATCCTCGACCTCAAAGGGGTCAATTGGGCCTTGAATGTTCGGCACTTTCGCATGGAGACCCTCCGCTCTTTTATAGCGGCAGTGAAGGCAGGAGAGTTCCTGGCATCCTTGGACATCAAGGAAGCGTACTTGCATATTCCCATCTGGCCTCCTCATCAACGCTTTCTGCGTTTTGCAGTACTGGGCCGACACTTCCAGTTCAGAGCCCTCCCGTTCGGGTTGGCTACTGCTCCGCGGACCTTCTCCAAAGTAATGGTGGTCATCGTGGCCTTCCTGAGGAAGGAAGGAGTTCAAGTCCATCCTTATCTGGACGACTGGTTGATCCTAGCCCCCTCTTATGCAGAGTGCGGCAAAGCTGTGAACCAGGTGGTTGCTCTTTTGAGCTCCCTGGGGTGGATCATCAACTGGGAGAAAAGCCAGCTGCGCCCGACTCAGTCCCTGGAGTTTCTGGGAGTTCGATTCGACACCCAAGTGGGCAGAGTGTTCCTGCCAGACAATCGGATTGTCAAGCTTCAGGCTCAGGTGGACTAGTTCCTAGTAGCCTCTCCTATTCGGGCTTGGGACTATGTGCAGCTGTTGGGCTCTATGACGGCCACGATGGAAGTAGTGCCCTGGGCCAGGGCTCATATGAGACCACTACAACAATCTCTGCTGCTGCGCTGGACTCCGATGTCGGAGGATTATGCTGTGCGCCTTCCCTTGGACCCAGCAGTGCGCAAGGCGCTGAGCTGGTTGGTGGACGCAGACAGACAAGTTGTCTGCAGGAATGCCTCTGGTGACCCCAGAGTGGATTGTCGTCATGACAGATGCCTCTTTGATGGGCTGGGGAGCCCACTGCTTGGGAAGGACAGCGCAGGGGCTCTGGTCTCCTGCAGAGGCAAGTGGTCTATCAACCTCCTGGAACTCAGAGCCATTCGGTTGGTGTTGTTGGAGTTCATCCCGGTACTGGCGTTGAAGCCAGTACGGGTCCTGTCAGACAATGCCACGGCTGTGGCCTATGTCAACCGCCAGGGAGGTACCAAGAGCGCCCCTCTAGCCAAGGAGGCCATGAATTTATGCCAGTGGGCGGAAGTGAACCTGGAACAGCTGTCAGCGGCTCTCTTTGCCGGAGTCATGAATGCAAAGGCGGACTTTCTCAGTCGCCATACCTTGGAGCCCGGAGAGTGGCAGCTATTTGCTCAGGCGTTCTTGAGCATCACGAAGCGCTGGGGCCAGCCGAGCCTAGACCTGATGGCGTCATCGGCCCATTGCCAAGTGCCGCGCTCTTTCAGCAGAGGACGGGACCCTCGCTCCCTGGGAGTAGATGCTCTTCTCCAACAGTGGCCGGCACAAGAGCTTCTCTATGTGTTCCCGCCCTGGCCCATGTTGGGCAGGGTGATAGACCACGTGGCAAAGCATCCAGGCCGGATAATCCTGGTGGGTCCAGTCTGGCCCAGACGTCCCTGGTATGCGGACTTGATCAGGCTCTCAGTGGACCATCCTCTGCGGCTGCCAGTGGAGCAGGGCCTGTTGCATAAGGGTCCCGTGGTGATGGAGGATCCCTCCCCCTTTGGTCTTTCGGCCTGGCTATTGAGCGGCAGCGTCTGAGGAAGAAGGGCTTCTCAGACAAGGCATCGCCACTATGCTGAGAGCGAGGAAGCGCTCTACTTTTACTGCTTACGCCAGGGTTTGGCGTACCTTTGCAGCGTGGTGAAGCAGGCTCATTTTCTTCATTCACTGCTCCAATTTCTTCAGTGTTGGCATTCCTGCAGAAGGTCTGGAGAAAGGCCTGTCGCTCAGTTCCCTTAAAGTCCAGGTAGCGGCCCTGGCTTGCTTCAGGGGCCGCCTGAAGGGTGCTTCCCTGGCTTCGCAGCCAGATGTGGTGCGTCTTCTCAAGGGAGTTAAGCACCTGCGCCCTCCTCTGCACTCAGTGGTGCCTGCGTGGAATCTCAACCTGGTGCTAAGAGCATTACAGCAGCCGCCTTTTGAACCCTTGTTGAGGGCATCTCTGAAAGACCTGACGTTGAAAGCAGTCTTTTTGGTGGCTATCACTTCAGCCAGAAGAGTTTCCGAGCTCCAGGCGCTCTCATGTCGAGAGCCTTTTCTGCAGTTCACTGAGGCAGGAGTGACTATTCGCACAGTGCCTTCCTTCCTGCCCAAGATTGTTTCTCGCTTCCATGTGAATCAGCAGCTCTGTCTCCCTTCCTTTCGTAGGGAGGACTCCCCAGAGGAATACTCTGCTCTTAAATATCTGGATGTGAAACGAGTCATCATCAGATACTTGGAAGTGACCAATGATTTCCGGAAATCGGATCATCTGTTTGTCCTGTTTGCAGGTCCTTGTAAGGGTCTGCAGGCTGCTAAGCCTACAGTGGCAAGATGGGTCAAGGAAGCCATTGCAGCGGCTTATGTGGCCGCGGGGCAACTTGGGCATCGGCCCATACATTCTCCAAGCATTACCGCTTGACTGTGGCTGCACGGGCGGAGGCCCGGTTTGGAGCTTCAGTGTTGAGTTCAGGGATTTCAATGTCCCGCCCTGGGTGAGTACTGCTTCGGTACATCCCACCAGTCTATGGATTGATCAGCATGATGATATGGAAGGTAAAATTATGTATCATACCTGATAATTTTCTTTCCATTAATCATAGCTGATCAATCCATAGCCCCTCCCAGATATCTGTGCTGTTTTTATTCTGGTTGCATTTCAGGTTCAAGTTTAGTCTTCAGTTACTTCAGAAAGACTTCGTATTCAAGTTTTTTCACTTGGATTCTTCAAGAGTTGAGACGAGTTTGTGTTGCAGTGAGCTGCTGCATTCCTCTCCCCTCCGTTTTACGGGGCTGGATTGAGACTTAAAATTCTGCCGGCACTCCCTCCCGCTTCGTGCGGTTGTAGGGCAGCTTTGTACCCCTCCCGCTTCGGCGGTGTTAGGGTCAGTCAGCTCCTCCCGCGGTTGCGGTTGCAGGATAAGCCAGATCCCCCCGCATCGGCGGGTGTGGTGTCCCTCCCCCGCTCCGCGGGGATGAGCTGGACGGATTCCCCTCCCCCACTTGTGTGGGGATGAGCTGGGTTAATTCCCCTCCCCCGTTTCGGCGGTGGTGAGCTGGGCAGAGTGTCCCTTCGTGGGTGTAATTCTCTAAGTGCTGAGTCCTGCGGATGGAGCTTTGATATCGACATACTGAGGAGTTTCCGGCAGCACATGACCACATATAGGGAGGCAAAAGTTTGCTCTCTATCTCCACCTGCTGGTAGATGGACACAACCCACCAGTCTATGGATTGATCAGCTATGATTAATGGAAAGAAAATTATCAGGTATGATACATAATTTTACCTTAGAACATTCAAATGACATAGATATGATGCTAATGCTTTACCACAATACAGCTTGTGTAGCCAAGAGGTCAAGCGTAAATATATAGATGGGGACAAGATGGGTGGTACAGAGTCAGTTGGGATAAATAGATGGGTGGCTAAACTCATACAGCTGCTATAGAATTACCTCCTTGTGCCCCATTAACCACAATATATTTTTAAGGGTGTGGAATACTTTATCTGTAAATCATGTAGACAAGTCAAGCAGGGAGTTAATGAGTACTATTCACCATACTAAAAGATCTGACCATCTAGTTAGCTCGATATTGTCTGCAAAAATGCAAGCTTTTACTTCTAAACTTTCAACAACCTTGCTAACAAAAATAATTGAACAAAACTGGCCCCAGGACCAGTCCTTGAGGTATTCCACTACTCAGTTTCTAACCTCAGAGTGAAATCCATTTACCACTACTCTCCATCATCTGTCGGTTCAGCACCTTGACACCTATCCCTTGATGCTGTCTAGTTTATTCTTGAGCTTCCTATGGAGAATAGTATCAAAAGCTTTGCAGAAATCTGCATAGAATCTATGCCCAGGCACCACATCCTTAAGTGAATGCCCAGCCTGCGCTACCTTGCAAAATTATTTTATTTATTGCAGATGGTCTTGTGCAATAGTCTCAAAATTTTGGGAAGCAGTAATGAATACAGTTGTAATAATTGTAAACTTCTGTGTTTTGCAAAATCAATATGCTTGTGTGTTTTAGATGATGCTGGCAGTATTTTGGGAGAGAAAAAAATATGCAAACTTATTTTCCTAAAGAAGTATACTCTATTTGCAAACAAGTTCTTCCCAACAAATTGACTGGAAGAGAATTCTCCAGTTAGTGTTACAGGAAAATCAGTTGCATCACTTGATAATGAAGCCAATTGAGAATTATGATCAGTTTAGGTTTTGCCTTTGTGAAAAACATAATTTTTATTTCTCTGCTTTCGTGCATTTCATGTATTCCCTATTTTTATCTTTCAGTAAGTACCTTAGTAGTTGCAAATGGTTTGCAGTGGGGGAGGGAAAGGAGGAATTGGAAGGGGCTAGTTTTTCCTATTGATGAGTTTGACAGAGCCTGTACACAAGTATGTGAACTGTGAAGCCATTCCACAGTGCCAGACCAGAAAGGTTCTCACAAGACTAAAGACTAGTGTATAGTTCTGAGTGTATGTCTGCACTTGGAGGTCTCCTCACTCTGCTTTGGGGTTTTTTTTCCCTGCTCTGTCAGATTCAAACAAAGCTCTCCTGTATTCAAGAGGTATTTCACCTCCTTATCTGTTGTTTTTGGTCTTTTTTTTTTTCCTTCTGCCTAACAAAGAACAAATTTTATATATTTTTTTTATTTTATTTTCTCAGAGGAAATGTCCCAGATGAAGTCAGGGTTCTGTCCATGCCTGCAGTTTGAGAGAGAGATCCAGAACTTTGACACCTCCAGATGACTAATTTGGCTGCGCTCAGACCAGTTAGGTTGTCTGCAAACATTGTGAAAGGATGACCCTGAGCCTAAAAGGACTAGAGACCTTTGCGGGAATCCTGTGGAATTTGCAGGAATCCCCTCCAGGGCTATGGGGTTCCTGTGGGGACGAGCAGTTCCTGTAGGGTTTCCCGTGGGGATGAAAGCAGTTGCTTTGGGGTTCCAGTGTAAGCTGCACCTACGCCAGCCTTTTGCCTACCCAGTACCAGGTTCTTTGAGTGCCGCTGCCGCCTTGTTTTAATAGCACAGATGCGGAAAGTCTTCCATTAATCCTCTCTGCTCCCAGGCTGATGCGCAGGCTTCAGCTCTGAGCATCAGAGGTCACCTGACCTACTGGTGCATGCATGTGGTGACCTCTCAGAAGACAGTGCCAGTGAATCAGAGACGAGTCTTACATGTGCGCACCAGAGTGTTCCAAGCTCCAATTTCCATTCCTTCCTTGCCTGTAGTGCTGCAGCTCAAATACAGAGACTGAGAGATGACTGAAATTGTTTTTTTTAGGTACCATTAAATTCTTGCGGGGACGGGTAATATTCCAGTGGTGACAGGTTAGATTTCTGTCCCTGTGCAGCTCTCTAGAAAGGACCATCTAAACTAGCAACTGCGAGTTTCTGCTGCCCAGAGCTGGACCTGGAGTTACTTTCTGAAGAGTCTGTTTTTTGGGATATCTACAATGAATAAGTATGAAAGATAATGGAGACACTGTATGGCAATCTAGTCCATTCATATTCATTATGGTTAATATTCAAACACCAACCAGGTCCAGAGAAACTGGGAAAGCATGCCAAAATACCAGTATAAGAGAAGACAGTTTGGAACAAGAAAATGTACTCAATCTGTATTGGGTCTGATTAATGGAACAGATGTTACTACTACAAAAAATAATATCTGCTGCCTTACAATGACACTCATCAACCTGCCTCTGCTGCAGAATAGTGTATGGCAGGAAAAATGGCCTCAAAGAGCTTCCAGATATGTTTAATCTGTTGAAGCTAATGCGGGTCCATTGACCCTACCTTCATCATTGGCCCAAAAAAATGATAATGTATTAACTTTCCTGCTGATTAAATTAGTCTCATGTGCATTAATTGTGCATCTACACATTCTATTAAAGCACCACTACTTATCTTTTCAGGGCAGGACCAGAGCTGAGAGAGGGAAAGGAAGGCTCCTGAAGCGCCGAGCAGCTCGCACGCTTTTCACTCCTGCCGCTGCCTGTAACCCGACGAGGCAACTTTTAAAATTCAGAGGGAGGGGGACTGGAACTCGGGCGGTTGGGGGTGGGGCCCCCTTGAGCGCGAGGCCCTATGCGGTCGCCTTGCCCTAAGACTGGCCCTGACAGTGATCTTAATCTAGAAATTTCTCAATTTACTACTTTCTGAGCACAAGTCTGTGCGGCCATTTCCTACCCAGCTCCATCTGAGAGTATGGCCAAACCAACGCTGTAACCAGTCTTTTTTTTTTTTTTTCTGTCGATGTGCGGTCATTGTGACACATTCCCAGAGCAGATACAGCAGTGTAGATCATGCACATACTGTCTCAGTGCAAAATTCATTTTGCATTGACAGTTGTAGATCCTGCTCCTAGTTGATGCAGTCACTTGCTGCACAAAGGTTGACTTACAGCCTCAGATGGCATCCACTCTGGTAATAGTCATGGTTGCTAATGAGTCTTCTCTGTCTTTCACTGCCTGTTCTGAAATAGCCCTTTCTAACTCGACTGTAAAGATTGGTCATCTGTTCAAAATTAACAGCCTACTCCTAATGCCATTTAGGGATTTGGACTTGGATTTAGTTTGATTTCTCATAGTAACATAAATTAAAGAATAAAAATTCTGGTAATCTCTGGTACGCTGAAACTTTGCAGGATTTGAAAAAGTGCAGAAGAATAGAATGACAATGGAGAAGAATTAGAGAGCATAGTATCCCGTTTCCCCAAAAATAAGACATCCCCTGAAAATAAGACCTAGTAGAGGTTTTGCTGAATTGCTAAATATAAGGCCTCCCCCGAAAGTAAGACCTAGCTCCAAATTGTAGGCGCGTGTATTGGGTGCGTTCTGGGCCAGTTTTTACCGCATCTACAAAAAATGTTTTTTTAGTGGGACGGGAAAAGGGACTGCAGTAAAAATGAAACCAGCGAGTGCCTAAAACTGGCCTGAGCCCTTAATGCCATCCATTGATCTAGTGGTAAAAGGCTCATGTTCTACACGTGCGGTGACTGGTTGGCGTGTACCAAGTGCCGATTACCGCCGGAACCAGCGTGCATTTTGATGCGCGATGCATCAGCGTAGAGCCTTTCGTGGCTTAGTAAAAGGGCCCCTTAGGTAGTTATTTGCATGAAATAATATCGATGCTGATTTAGCATTCTTTGAATGACAGGTTAACCAGATAGTTGGTGTACCAGCAGATAGGCTTTGGAATAATTTTTCCCGTTTCTTCTACTGTGACTGGAAAAATTCTAGGAAGGGTGGCCAAGAAAGGAAGTCTCTTGGATATTTGTCCATCTTTTTAAAGGCAGTTCCTTCTCAAATTTTGACATGGCTTACTGCATTTATAAATGTGTTATTGGAGGGTACCTATTCTAATGAAATTGCTCTAACTTCCATTCCTACAAATATAGAAGGAAATCTCACTCAAGTTGATAAATTTAGACCGGTGGCAAGTATTCCTTGGATAGCAAAACTCTTACTCCTTTGCTCTGTTTACTAAGCCGCATGGCAAAGATGTCACAGCCCATTAGCATCAGTGCATGGCAGCCATTAGTGCAGCTTAGTACACATGGGGGTTAGGGCTTGCGGTGAACTATCAATTTTCACTTTTTTAGAAGAATCTATGTATTTACACTCATGGGTTTCACCCAATGCATAGTACGGAAACAATGCTTATAGTGATTACAATAGAAATAGACTTTGTAATTCTATCTACGTTTTACTATATAAGCTGCATTGAGCCTGCTATGTGTGGGAAAGCGTGGGGCGCAAATGTAATAATAATAATAAATGTAGTGATACGTAGCTTTGGGCCAGGAAGCTGTCCTATTGTCCAGGTGTGCGGATGTTATAATGCCGTTGTATCGCTCCATGGTGCGACCGCACCTGGAGTATTGTGTTCAGTACTGGTCTCCATATCTCAAAAAAGATATAGTAGAATTGGAAAAGGTACAGCGAAGGGCGACGAAAATGATAGTGGGGATGGGACGACTTTCCTATGAAGAGAGGCTGAGAAGGCTAGGGCTTTTCAGCTTGGAGAAGAGATGGCTGAGGGGAGATATGATAGAAGTGTATAAAATAATGAGTGGAATGGATCGGGTGGATGTGAAGCGACTGTTCACGCTATCCAAAAATACTAGGACTAGAGGGCATGAGTTGAAGCTACAGTGTGGTAAATTTAAAACGAATCGGAGAAAATTTTTCTTCACCCAACGTGTAATTAGACTCTGGAATTCGTTGCCGGAGAATGTGGTACGGGCGGTTAGCTTGACGGAGTTTAAAAAGGGGTTAGATAGATTCCTAAAGGACAAGTCCATAGACCGCTATTAAATGGACTTGGAAAAATTCCGCATTTTTAGGTATAACTTGTCTGGAATGTTTTTACGTTTGGGGAGCGTGCCAGGTGCCCTTGACCTGGATTGGCCACTGTCGGTGACAGGATGCTGGGCTAGATGGACCTTTGGTCTTTCCCAGTATGGCACTACTTATGTACTTATGTACTTATGTGGCATTTGCCGTGGACAATGATTTGTGAAATGAGTATTGGGGGATTAGTTCTTAAATGGTTTTCGTCCTTTTTAGTAAATGGTACAGTTTTCCGAAAAATGGTATTGCATCAGAAAGTTGGAAATCAAAGTGTGGTGTTCCTCAGGGGTTCTTATTGTTGCCTCAACTGTTTAATGCTTACAGAAGTGATCTGGGAGGTTACTTACAGTCCTTAAACATATTTTTATTATTGTAAGCGGATCACATTTTTGTTTTGTGCCCTTTTCGGGATTCTTTTTTTTTTATTCCTGAAGTATTATATAAAGAGAGAAGAAGACAGGGCTTCAGCTAACTTTCTTAAACTTAATATGCAGAAAACAGTTAGTATGGTTTGGTGATCAACATATGGTATCTTCTGAAATCATACATTTGTCATTAGGTACTTCTCTAAAATTTGATAGTAAATCAAAAGTGCTTGGTATTATTCTTGATTCCAGGCTTTCTTATGAACATCAGATCAATGCTTTGGTAAGGAAATTCTTTTTTTCATCTACAAAAATTGAGCCATTAGGGCATCTTTGAGCCCTGGTGGATTCCGAACTATAGCACAGGCAATTTTGCTTCTATAATTAGACTACTGTAATTCCTTCTATTGTGGCATAAATAAACAACAAATGTGGGAATTCCAGCTTTGGAAACCACAGCTGCTAGATTAGGCAAGTTTTGTGGTGATAGCCCTCTTTTGAACAACTTATTTTGGTTGACTAGAACCTTGAATCCAATTTAAAATAGCCTGTCTGGTCTATAAATGGTGTTAATTCGGTTATGGTAGGAAATTTGCTTTTACTCCCAGGTCATAGAGGGTATGTAAGGAGTAAAAAAAAAAAGATTTTTTTTTCATACTTCTATAAAAAAAACATGTGACTGAAGTCTAGGAATATTCTTTTGCTTTCCAAGGCACAAAAATATAGAACAAAATACCTATATCAGTTTAACTACTCCCTACAGTTCTTAATGTTATGTTTTATAATTGATTTAGATGAATATTTTTATTAAGATTACTGATTTTAGTGTAAATTCTACCCGGTTGGGATGCCTCTTTGCTCTGTGATCTGCTTTGAATCGCAAGTTAAAAGCAGAACAAAAATCACAGAATAGAAAATGACAGAGACCAACATGAACCATCAAGTCTGCTCAGGAAGATTGTTGGTGGTGTATCTCAATTAATACTTTTTCCATGAAGTCACTATTTATGTTTATGAATATTTATTTTTTTATTATTTAACACTACATTTGTATATTTGATATTATTAGATATTTGATGTCTTTTATTATATTTTGTATTATTTTTAATCTTGTATTTATATTAAGTACTTACATTTGTAATTTTTATATTTATTTACTGTTTAAACCCCTGCCTCAGGCACTGTTTTTTGCTGAAACACGGCCATGTCGGATCGCTTGGTCTATGCTGCAGATATTGGTTTTCTCTGGTTCTTGAAGTGGGCTCCATTTCCTCACTGTTTTGTTTTACTGATTGCTGTCTTGGGGATCCTTATCCTTCCCTGGCATTCCTTCTTTGGTGTTGTATTTGCCACACAATACAGATTGCTTTCGCCATGCTTGCATTGCTGAGGTTATTCCTGCTGAGCAGTTCAGCTTACTTTCCTCATGATTTCTTAGTTATGCAAAAATCATTATTTAACCGAAGTACCCAGTGCTTGGTTTCACATCTTAGTAATTCAGAGTATTTTTGTCACAGCCGCATCTCCATGCCCCGACCTACCCTGAGGCTCCCACGAGAGGTTTTCCCAGCTGGCCCAGGCCTCCGATGACTCGCTACCATGGTGGGCCGCTCCACTCATTCGGTTCCTGCTCAGTGTGCAGTGCCGGCATCCTTTGGTGTGTGCTCACGTCGAGGAGGTGGCCTTAAAAGGCCCAATAGCAGGATTTCTGGGGAGGATCCAGAAATGATATCCAGGAGCTGGGGCTTCTTAAGGGGGTTCCAGTCTCTCCATCTTTGCCTTCTCAACAGTTCTCCTGCCGAGCCTCTGCAGACTCCAGTTTGCTTAGCCTTGCCTTTCCTTGTCTCTAGCCTGCCTCACCTTGCCTTGTCTCCAGCTTGCCTTGCCTTCAGTCTACCTCGATTGACCTTCAACTGTTCCTGCTCCGCCCTGAGTCCTGGTTCTGCTGGGCCTGTCCCCAAGGGCTCTTTTCAGAGCTACCCTGGGTCCCAGCTGCTGGGTCTGACCCAAGGGCTCTTTTCAGAGCCACTCATTGACCTCTGTTCTTCAAGTACTGACTCGTCTGCCATCTGACGGGTCCCTCCTGACCTGCCTGGCAGTGGCCCAAGGGCTCGCCCATCTAGGCGTGACAATTTTAATGCTCTTTTTTTCAGGGTCTTTGTCAACAGGATGTTCAGTGTTTACAAGTTATTCAAAAATACTGCCATAGAACTTATTATGGGGTCAAAACAGTTTGATTATGTGACTCCCCTTTTGAAACAACAACACTGATTTTCAGTGGCTTATTGTATATTATTTAAAATCCTTATCTGTGCACACAGGATTTAGTACAATGGAGAACCATTTCTCTCTTGATGCTAGGGAATGACACAGGGGTGGGGATATTCAGTAATCCACATTTTTAAAAAATGACTGCATTTACTTTGAGTGGGAGCAAAACGTTTTACTGCCCTGCGAGGCTGCGAGAGTGGTAAAAAGCTTTTCTCCCATGGCAAAAAACAACAACCTGCAGTTAACACAGGTCCAGCTTCCCTGCCTATCTTTCTTCCTCCCTCCTTCCCCCTCCCTGCCACGTCGCTCTACCTTGCACTTGCAGCCATGAGGAGAATCTGCCTGCTTCGGGATTTTGCCTCTGTTGGCTCCTGCTTTCTGATGTAACTTCCTGTTTTGCAAAGGGAAGTTACATCAGAAGGCAGGGTCCTGCAGAGGGAAGGCCTCAGAGCAGGCCTGGGGGGATCCTCATGGCTGCAAGTACAAGGGCTGGAGCTGAATGGGCCAGAGATGCTGGACCCAAGGGAGGGAGGGGGCTGGAGCTGAAGAGGACAGAGGCAGTGGATCCACGGGAGGGGGGGACTGGAGCTGAAGGGAAGGGACAGGTGCTGGAGTCCCATGGAGGGGGGGGGGGGGTTGAAGTTGAAAGGAAGGGACAGAGGTGCTGGAGTCCCATGGGGGCTAGACGGAGAGAAGGGAGAGGGACACATTGGTGTGGAGGAGGAAGAGGGGAGCAACTGGACACAAGGAGGTATAAAGAAACAGAGTGGAGATGATGGGCATGGAGAGGAGCATAGGCACAGGGACACAAAGGGGAGATGCTGCATGAGGATGGTATTTGGACATAGAGGGACAATGCCAGACATGGGGGAGGGAGTATTTGGACACAGAAAGGAAGATGCTAGACATGGGGGAGAACAGAAACACAGAAGGGAGATGCTGGACTTGAGGGGCATAGGGACGCAGAGGAGTGATGATGGACACTGGTTGAGGGTAGAGACATAAAGTGATGCTGATGAATGCTTGGAAATAAAGGGGACACAGAGAAGGGAGATGCTGAACACAGGGTAAGATAGGTACACAGAGATTGAAGATGGATGATAAGCATGGAAAAAAAGCCCAGAAATGTCAAATGGGCAGGAGACCCTGGTGAGTGAGTTAAGAGAAAACCAGAGCCTGGGACCAACATGATTTGAAAAATAAAATGACCAGACAACAAAAGAGAGAGAATTTTCTATTTTATTATTAGAATATTTCAGATTTGAAATGTGTATCCTGCCAGAGCTGGTGTTAGACATGACTGGGGCCTAGGGCAGAAATTTGGGAATGGAACCCCAAAGCCCACTACCAGGTCATGCCTTCATCAGCTTCCAGCAGGCTTAGGGCTCTCTCTTGCCAGGGGGCAGTTGTCCTTCCTCGACTCCACTAACAGCATCTCTGGCATGTGCGATCTTTATATCTTGCATGGTATAGAAGGAAATGCATATCTTTCTGTTTTTTCGGTGTGGCTTCTTGTGGCTATGTGTGTGCGACTGAGGTATTCTGTTAGCATGAATTTTCTATGTAGCATGCTGTAGTAATTTGGCTTGTTCTGTTTTCCCAGTAGTGAAGGGGATATTTGTGAGGGGAGACAGGGATTTGTTGATCCTTAGTCTGTATTGTTTATGATTTTATAAAATGGCAGTTGTACAGGATATTATTTATTTTTATACTTTAATAAAATGATTTAAATATAAAATTATAAACTGTTCGAAGCTTGTGCGGATGGGATCAGACAGAGCTTGGGGGGATGGGGATAGAGCTCGGAGGGATGGGACTGGGACAGATTTTGTCCCCGTATCATTCTCTACTCGATACGTAATTCCATATACGTTTATATACTTAGGTCTAGTCAAAATAATTTTGTTAGTGAGTCCCTTTCTCAGGGATATACATCTAGATGCAATATAATGATTTTTTCTGTTACAGCTCCGACAATTTTGGAATGATTTGACACACTCTTTATGATAGGAGATGTCATTACAGAAGTTTAAAGTAGAATCGATGATGTATTTATTTACAAAGGCCTTTAAGAGTGGGACAATCAAAAAGAATTTAATAAATTGACCTGACACAGTCCGTGTTTTAGTGTGTATACGCCTGTGTGTGTGTGTGGGGGGGGGGGGGGGGGGGGATGTGATCGAAGCTCTTGAAAACAGCCAAAGAAAAAATCTCTCATTCCAAACACAGACAAAGATGCCTATACATGTTGCTAATTGATGTCACTTGAAGTAAATCCAGCAAAAGATACTTGCAGAATCAAAATCATCTACAGATGCTGTAGTTTCAGCAAGGACTTTTTGATAAGTGGGATATTTGGCACTTGATTGGATAAGTCAAACTGGATAAAGATAGGACTGCGCTTCTATTTATCTGGTTAAGTGCTGAATATCTGCAGTTAACTAGATAAGTGCAGACTCCGCCTCTGGACCGCCCACAAAATAACAAACCATAAGAAATCTTATATACTGTTTGTACCCAGGTGCTCAGTATACAAAGTAAAAATCACTAATGTAAAAAATCAAAATATATAATAGCAATATGCCAAAGAAACAAAATAAACTTTAAGTAAAACAACCAGGAATAAAGCCAAATGTTAAGTAATTTCCATCCTAATTTCTAAAGGTAATGAATTCCATAAAGGAACTATTGCACGAATAAAAAATCTCTTAAAATAATATCCAGTCTAGGTTTAGAAAAAGATGGTTGTTTAAAACTTTATTAGCATGCAAAAGCCTAGTTGTAATGCTAGGAGTTTGGATCATGATTAATGATACTAAACAATCAGGACAAAAACCATACATAATCTTATGAATCAAACACAAAACTTGCTTGTATGGGCAACCAATGAAGAGCTTTAATTAGAGGGTTGACATGCTCATATTTAGAATTGCAAAACACTACATGAGAAGTGGTGTTATGAAGTAACTGGAGTTTAAATAGAGATTTGGAAGATAATCCGAAATAAAGTTACAATAATCAATTCTGGAAAACAATTGGAGCCCTGGACAAGTGACGTAAACACCCAGGTGTCTCTCCTGGCCATTTAAATCCCTTTGAATATCAACGCCTTAGTTATAATAGGCAGTATATTAAATATTAAACTTTGGAAGCTTTTGCCTTTTAGGAACCCACAGTATGCATCCCACTCCGTTTTCAATTCCAGCATGGTTTTGCTTCCACCACCTCTTTTGGGAGGTCATGTCCAGCATTAATCATCCTTCCTTAAAAAAAATAAATAAATAATTTCCTATTGTTGCTTTTGATGCTATTTTCCTGTAACTTCATATCATATCCTCTAGAGTTTCTCCTCATTTGATAGTCTTGCTTGTTCAGTAATTCCCTTCAAGTATTTAAAGGTCCGTATTGTATCCCCTCTGTCCTTCCTCACTTCTAAGGTATACATGTTTAGGACCGCCAGTCTCTTCTTTATGCCTTCTGATAGCTTCTCTAACCATTTTGGTTGCTTTTCTCTGTACTGACGCTAACCTCTTTATGAGTGGTATCACTGAAGGGTCAGGAGGAAAAGTCATTTTTTTTGTGGATGACTGCTCATCTACTTCCTCCTGACAGAGGGTATTAATGTTTCTATTTGGCAAAAAACAGGAACTGGAATGGCCCTTGAGATGGTCTAAAAATCTTTTCAGAAGCATGCACTAAGAATGGGAAAAGACTGAATATTTCCAGATACTTGGCCATTTATATAGCTCGGGGATTTTGCAGAGCAAAGTCCTAGGAAACTGACACAACACTGGCCAGCTTCCCACCAAAGAGGGTGGATACCCTGGGATCTCTCCTACATGAATATTAAATCAGCTCAAACAAAGAACAGCTGTGTGTGTGCTGAAGGGAACAGTATTGAGCTGGTTCTTGTTAAGAGTTGCCTGTTGGGAAAGTAATAAGCAATTATGTATTATGCTTATCTTATTTTACATTCCATGGTCTTAAACTACTGTCATTTTCAACTGGAATGTTTCTTTTTACCAGTGCAAACTAAATGAAAAAGTACTTATTAAATCAGTTTACTTCTGCATAGAGCTAGCCTGGAGACTCGCTGGCACAAGCTGTGCTACACACCACCATTCAGGAAACCTGAGATTGATTCCCAAGCTTGATTTTTGCTTTACTGTCCAAGGCTAGGGATGCTGCAGAGGTGCTATTCAGAGCCCCTGGAATCAAGGGAGGAGGAGGAGGAAGTCTGGATTTGATTTTAGATTTTAACCAGATCTGAGCTCAAGGCAAGTTATAAGCAGGTAGACAATTTATTTCTTTGTTCGAGAGGACTTGCAAGCTAAGTTGTACCTGAGGCAATGAAAGTTGAAGGGATTTGCTGAAGGTCACAAGAAATGTCATTGAGAGAAGCAAGATGTGAACCTTTGCTTTATTTCTCAGTCAGTGCACAAAGGCAAGGCACACCAAGCCTGTCCTGGGGACAACACAGTCAGATTTTCAGGGTAACATAGTAACATAGTAACATAGTAGATGACGGCAGAAAAAGACCTGCATGGTCCATCCAGTCTGCCCAAGACAAACTCATATGTGTATACCTTACCTTGAATTTGTACCTGTCCTTTTCAGGGCACAGACCATATAAGTCTGCCCAGCAGTATTTCCCGCCTCCCAACCACCAGTCCCACCTCCCATCACCGGCTCTGGTACAGACCGTATAAGTCTGCCCTCCCCTATCCTCGCCTCCCAACCACCACCCCCTCTTCCCCCCAACTGCTCCGCCACCCAATTTCAGCTAAGCTTCTGAGGATCCCTTCCTTCTGCACAGGATTCCTCTATGAGCATGTATAGCCCACTATCCTCATCCTGCACATAAATGGCAGGGCGCTCTGATTTTCAGTCCTTTCCACTGGCAAAACCTGGTGTATATCATCTGATGGAGAGATGGAATATAACTCTTTAAGACCCACGATGCGACTTTTGCAACAAAAATGTTCTCAGCATTTGAGCGGAGTTGCAAAAGGAAATATTTTTTACTGAAGTTAATTCTGACAGTGATATAGTTCATCCATTAAGTCAATGATACATTGTAGCAACATAAAACTCCATATCGTAGCGCTAAATTTCACTCTTCCCTCCCCCTTCTCTCTTATGCATTCTCTACACTGTTCTGGTCTGTTCATCCCCTCCCTTGGCTCTTGTTACCTAGGCAGTGCTCCTAGGCCCTGTCACATTTACTCTATCGCCCTTGGGTCTGGGACTGAACTGGCAAGAGCTCATCTTAAGCGGGCTCTACTGGTCTCTGAATACTGACACCTGGTGCGTCCACCTGGGGAACGAGGGTATTAGGCCTTCTTCCTCAGGAAAACCAACAAAACTGGTGTGACTGTGAACAAGACAAGTTGTCAGTATTTACAAGTTTTATTAACTGATACAACTATAAATCCATGGAAGATACCAACAGAAAACTTAAACAATTGAGGTATTGATTCCCCTTTGGCATAACTATTCAAAGAACAGAATATCTTATGCATTTCTACAGGGTGTTTGGAGTATTAATCTCTGCACCGTATTACCAAGAAACCTTGTCATACCTATGTTCTTAAGTTATCTGCCCTTAATCTGACTTGCTTGGCAGTTGCCTCTGCTCACTTCCAAAGCTATGCCTCCAATGTTAGCTCTACCACTAAGGGAGCCATCATCTACACTGCCTATCAGTTTCTGGGCCCCACTATGCTTGAGGCTCTTGCCTTTAACCACTGAACTCTGCTTTACCTGGGGCCATTAGGTCCATGGCTCTAGATTTCTGCGATTCTTGCAGGACACATCTTTATTGGTAAGTTTATTTGCTGGGAAAGGTAGATTTAGAGTTAAATAGGTTATTTCATGGCCTTTATTTTTAAGTTACTCATTTAGCAAAGGCAGTTTAAGGAATTTAGGATTTTCTTTGTTTAGCATTTAAAGTCTCTATTACAGTTCCATAGGCTAGCAGTTAAGGGACTATTTTAGAGTTCACCATAGCATCAGTGTGGAGCAGAGCTGATAGTCGTGGGAAACCCCAGTTTTATTTTAGTTTGCAATACAGCTTTTTTTTTTCCTTTTCCATAGTATAAATCCCTTTTCCATACAAGAGTGGAGGAGTGGCCTAGTGGTTAGGGTGGTGGACTTTGGTCCTGAGGAGCTGAGTTTGATTCTCACTTCAGGCACAGGCAGCTCCTTGTGACTCTGGGCAAGTCACTTAACCCTCCATTGCCCCATGTAAGCCGCATTGAGCCTGCCATGAGTGGGAAAGCGCGGGGTACAAATGTAACAAAAATAAAATAGATACTATTGGAGATTCTACATGGAATGTTGCTACTATTGGAGGTTCTACATGGAATGTTGCTACTATTGGAGGTTCTACATGGAATGTTGCTACAATTGGAGATTCTACGTGGAATGTTGCTACTATTGAGATTCTGTTGCTACTATTTGAGATTCTACATGGAATGTTGCTGCGCAGGCTTCTGTTTCTGTGAGTCTGACGTCCTGCACGTACGTGCAGGACGTCAGACTCACAGAAGCAGAAGCCTGTGCGGCCACATTCGTGGAATAGCAACATTCCATGTAGAATCTCAAACAGTAGCAACAGTGGAGGAGTGGCCTAGTGGTTAGGGTGGTGGACTTTGGTCCTGAGGAACTGAGCTCGATTCCCACTTCAGGCACAGGCAGCTCCTTGTGACTCTGGGCAAGTCACTTAACCCTCCATTGCCCCATGTAACCCGCATTGAGCCTGCCATGAGTGGGAAAGCGTGGGGTACAAATGTAAACAAACAAAAAAAAAATCTTGAACTTTCTGCCACAGCCTACAGCATTAACAGATAGCCTCTAGAATGAACAGCAGGGTCTAATTCAGTCTTCCCAGTGTGGCAGCACTTATATTCTTATGAAGGACAGTGTCAGACCTGAAGGTAAGAATATAAGTCTTTATTATCTAAATGCCATTCTTTTCCTTAAAAGTACAAATGACTTTCACCTGCTCTCATTTATAACGTCTAGCACCTTACAGATCCCTTTCATTTCCATATATGCAGTTGTCCCTTAGTCAGCCCTGGGAGAAATTCAGTATTGCCTATGCATGGCAGCAATGGAGGTACTTCTGGGATTTAATTTCAAAGCCTTATACAATTCAAGTCCACCCTTGACAAAAGAGCTGCACTAACATTACCTACTGAACCCATCCCTAACTGAGGTGCTTCAGCTTGAGCATGCAAAACATTGAGTGGAGGAGTGGCCTAGTGGTTAGAGTGGTGGACTTTGGTCCTGGGGAACTGGGTTCGATTCCCACTGCAGGCACAGGCAGCTCCTTGTGACTCTGGGCAAGTCACTTAACCCTCCATTGCCCCAGGTACAAATAAGTACCTGTATATACTATGGAAACTCCACAGAAAGGCGGCATATCAAGTCCCAGTTCCCTTTCCCTATTTCAGATTCTACATGGAATGTTGCTACTATTGGAGGTTCTAGATGGAATGTTGCTACTATTGAGATTCTGTTGCTACTATTTGAGATTCTACATGGAATGTTAATGTTGCTATTCCACTAGCAGCATTCCATGTAGAAGCCTGCCCTTGCAGCCGCGCAGGCTTCTGTTTCTGTGAGTCTGACGTCCTGCACGTACGTGCAGGACGTCAGACTCACAGAAACAGAAGCCTGCGCGGCTGCAAGGGCAGGCTTCTACATGGAATGTTGCTAGTGGAGGAGTTGCCTAGTGGTTAGTGTGGTGGACTTTGGTCCTGGGGAACTGGGTTCGATTCCCACTGCAGGCACAGGCAGCTCCTTGTGACTCTGGGCAAGACACTTAACCCTCAATTGCCCCAGGTACAAATAAGTATCTGTCTATAATATGTAAGCCGCATTGAGCCTGCCATGAGTGGGAAAGCGTGGGGTACAAATGTAATAAAAATAATAAAATACTAAGATGTCCTTTCACTAAGGTGTGCTAACAGATTTAGCACACACTGTATATCATGCAGCTCATATTCCTATGGGCTGCATGGCTTTAGCGCACCTTAGTAAAAGGACCCCTGAATTAAAAGGTTGCCCTTCAGAGTTTGAGGAATATAGTCAGTTGTCCTTTACTCCAGTCTACTAAGTGACCCAGTAGACATACAGTATTATGAGAGGCATTTTTGTTATGATGTCTAAATCTTACTTTGAATGTTTTGTGAAAAACGTCCTGGTTCCCCTTCTCTACAGTCCACTGCACCGACCACTAGGCTACTCCAGGGACCTGCTTGCTGCCATAATAGGACTGGCAATAACATCTGAAGCTTTCATAGAGACAGGAGTAAGGGGGGGGGGGGGGGGAGGGCCATGCTTTAATCCATCCAGTAGTCATCTCATCATTTAGGGCACATTTTTGTGACTTAGGCATGACTGAAACAGGTTTAGACCAAAAATGTCTAATTTTTTAGCCCTGGACGTTTTTGCCTTGTTCCATTATGACCAAAAAGCATCCAAGTTGCTTCCCAAGTTGAGCACTGATTCCCACCCCGACATGCTCGCTTGTGATTTGGACGCATTGCAGAGAAAAACGTCTCAAACCAGAGTTTAAAAAGTCACGATTTGGATGCTTTTCAGAGAAAAATATCCAAATGCTACTTTATGCCATTTTGGAGTCATTTTCTCGAGCCCCTATCTCCAAATTCTTAAAGCCAATCCCTCTCGACAAAATGGATAACTCAGCTTGTACAGGGCCACCCTTGGGCTGATGGGTTCTTTGTTTATTTAGCTTTTATTAACCTTTAAAGTGGACTAACATTTATACCATAAGTACATAAGCACTGCCACGCTGGGAAAAGACCAAAGGTCCATCAAGCCCAGCACTCTGTTTCCGACAGCGGCCAATCCAGGCCCCAAGAACCTGGCAAAAACCCAGAATTTAATAACGATCAATGGACTTTTCCTTCAGGAATCTGTCCAGACCCCCTTTAAACTCAGCAAGGCCAGCTGCTGTCACTAACTTCTCCGGCAATGAGTTCCAGAGTCTAACCACACGCTGAGTAAAGAAAAACTTTCTCCAATTTGTTTTAAACCTACCACATTCTAATTTCATCTTGTGTCCCCTAGTTCTGTTATTGTTAGAAAGCGTAAACAAACGCTTCACATCTGTCCGCTCTACCCCACTCATTATTTTGTAGACCTCTATCATATCACCCCTCAGCCGCCTTTTCTCCAGGCTAAAGAGACCTAGCTTTATACCAAACAACTTCATCCAAAATTCAAGTAGTGAACCTGACCATTTTCAAACCAGAAAAACATCCAACTTTTTTTTTTTTTTTTTTTTTTTGGAAAATGACCATTTGCTAGATGTTTTGTGCTGAGTGTGTCTATATTTTTGGACCATTAAAAAAAAAAGTCCAAGGGAAACACGCACAAAAACAAGCCGTTGGGATGTAGGAGGAGCCAGCATTCTTAGTAGACTGGCCACACAGAATCCCAACAGAGCAAGTGGGGCACCCTAGGGGGCACTGCAGTGGACTTTACATAAAAGGTTCCAGGCACACATCTCACTGTTACCCCCATATATTGTTTGGTAAACCATCCAAAACCTACCAAAAACCTAGTGTACACAACTGTATACCATTATGATAGCCCTTATGCCTGCAGATATCACCTGTAAGTAGATACAGTAGGTTTTTGGTGGGTTCTGGAGGGCTCACACTTTCCACCACAAGTACCAGTTAGAGTAGGATATGGGCCTGGGTCCCTTTCTCTACAGTCCACTGCACCAACCACTAGGCTTATTTATTTATTGCATTTGTATCCCACCTCTTTGCAGGCTCAATGTGGCTTACAATTCATCATGGATACTGGAAGTTGAATAGAATATACATTTGGTTTTACAGAGGGTTTTGGGTTACATGATAGTGTTAAAGCAAAAGATAGTATAGAACATTTCTGGATAAATTATTGATTGTACAGTTACATGTGTTGATCTTTGTGATATATCTTGTCGAAGAGATAGGTTTTCAATAGTTTGCGGAAATTGATCAATTCATAGACAGTTTTCAAGTTGCGTGGCAACGCGTTCCAGAGCTGCGTGCTCATATAGGAAAAGGTAGATGTGTGCATTGATTTGTATTTCAGGCCTTTACACTTGGGAGGATGAAGATTGAGGACAGTGTGAGAAGAGTTTTTTGCGTTTCTGGGTGGAAGTTCTATTAAGTCTGACATGCAGGCTGGGGCGTCACCATGGATTATTTTGTGGACTAAGGTACAGAGTTTGAACGTGATGCTTTCTTTGAGTGGGAGCCAGTGTAGTTTTTCTCGTAGGGGTTTTGCGCTTTCGTATTTTGATTTGCCGAATACTCCAAGAACTTGCTTGCTGCTCTAATAGGACTGACCATAACATCTGAAGCTGTCATAGAGGCTGGAGTAAGGGGGGGGGGGGGCTTGTTTTAATGCATCCAGTAGTCATCTCATCATTTAGCTCACCTTTTTGTGACTTAGGCGTGATTGAAACAGGTTTAGACTAAAATGTCTATTATTTAGCCCTGGATGTTTTTGCATTGTTCACATTGACAGAAAAGCATCCTAGTTTTTGGGAAATTTTTTAAAACTCTTCTCTCTCTCTCTCCCCCTGCTATCCAGCATCTCTTTTCCTCTTCTATGCAGCACCTCTGTTTCTCTTATTTCTACTCTCCAGAATAGATGCACACTGCTGAATTCACAGGAACCCTAGAACCAGATATCTAACTGAAATGATATTTTTTCTTATTCTTTTTCCTTCACCTTCTTCCCTCTCTCCAACTTCCTTCTGAGCTGAAGTTCCTTGTGCGTCTACCCTTGAATGGAAGGACTGTACCAGTCCTGTGGAGAAATGCCCATAGCTAGTGGTTAGTACAGCTGTTCCCTGTTTTCTCATCACACTCTCAGTGCTCTCAGATGGGAAAGGTACCAATATGTATGAGACAAATGTCTATGTACGGTAGGTCCATTATATGTTAATTTATCTGTTGTGTATTCTGAATGGTTATCTTGAAAAGCTGTGTGTCTAGAGTCCCCAGTACAGGTTTGGGAATCCCTTCACAAGCCAGACTCAGAAGGACAGTACATCAATGGAAGGAATTGTCTGTGGCTCCTTTCTAAGAACTGCCACTATGATGACTAAGACTGAGGGGCAGGGGGAGGAAAAGGGGCTATAAATAGAGGGCAATATCTTGTTAGTTGTGAATGAACATGAGGTAGCCCATCTGAAACAGACTCCAGTTAACTTGGAAGCCCAAAGGGGCAGGAAGAAACTATTGGTCTCTAAAAAAAAAAAAAAAAAAAGTTTACTTCTATGTATTTATTGAAGACATGGAACCCTAGAATCATTTTTGAAACTGCTTTAAAAGGTACAAAATTTTACTCTTCATGCAGAATGCTGGATATACTATGCTTCTGTTTGTTATGGCTTTTCTCATTGGCAGTTTTGTCAGATGATAGACATTCCTGAAACCGATGCACCTAAGTGTGGTAAATAATTAATATCCCCAGCTGTCACTTAAATTACTTGCAGACCATATTGGATAAACTATAGAAAGTAATTCTGTCATGCCTGGACAAATAAATCCTGAGGGAACAGAAATGCAGCATGAACTGGACATTCAATATATGGAAAAAATGTATTGAGGTCATTTGCAGCCCCTCTAGATTTTGTTCTGTGTTTAAAAGCATGCAGGATATCGTGTAATCTGACTCCAGTTATAGCAACACGAGGGGGGGGGGGGGGGAACATTCATTTAACCAAATTTTCTTTCAGCTCAGGCTTTGCATACCATTGAATTAATTCTCATGCCAAGCCACTGTTCCTACCTCTGAACATTTTGTTGTTGTTTAACCAGAGAACATTTGTTAGGCACTGACTGAACACCTAGCTGATGGGAAGAAATATCTTTATACACATTAGTTCACCAAATGATTGAGAGAGATTTATGGAGTTCAGTGGTTGATTGTAATGTCCGTAATGTTCATACAGCACCAGCTCTAGGGCAGATGGCTCACTGGGTGAAAATGGTTGGTTTCCCTTAAGTGATCCCCAGTCTTAGCCTTGGTATATGTACATAAAAAGGGGCACACAAGCTCCCTCCTTGCCCCTAGATGGTTGACCTGTGATGGGAAGAAGAACTTTCTCTCCTTCCCAAGACACACATGTGCTCTTTCTCTATTATATTCAGCAGTTGTCTTCAGTCCGAACGACAATTCTGCTGTAGGAACAGCCTGCCTGAGTGATGTCAGCAGATTCTCCTGTTCCAGCAGAAACAACATGGAATGTCCCAGCTCATGGACCAATGCAATGTGGACTCATCTACATGTCCCCTGCAGCTGATGTGATGCAGGCTTTCTGTGCACATCTCTGGAGAAGCATGATGCTGCTATTGGAGATGGGGAGCCACACTTACCTTCCCAGGGGATAACACCTATGAAATGGTTCAGTAGGTGTACTAGCTGGTCACTGTAATAGTACACCTCTTGTAACAGTGACTAGCTGGTCAACCACCCAGCTTGCACTAGCGATCTGATGGCACTGCATGTGAATGCCCATACACACAGCAAAATGAAACAGCAACACTAAGCCTCTATCGTTGTGGTCCATTTTAGCAGCAAGCAACATTACAGTGTTATAGTATTGGTACTTACATTTTTGCTTTGTTGCATGTAACAGAAAACTTCAGCGGTGTAAAAGCTATTTTAGGGATATGGAAGAGGTACAGCTGGATTGAGTAGCACATTGTGACAATCTTGTGCTTAATTTAGAAGTGGCATTTGTATTTTGGAAATCCATAAATCAGCACTTAAATATCTGTCATGCATAGACATCGTTGGGATGTGGATAAATAAAATTGCTTTTACCATAGTCCTAACCTTTAAGAAATATTGCCCCCTATGATGATAATGTTCTTTAACAAAGAATTCTAAATTGTCAATGCTGTGTGATTTGATCCCTCAGTCTGTTACCAATAATGCCCTATCATCAAGGCTTCAGAATATTGAACAATATCCAATCACTAGTAAAAAAAAGGCCCGTTTCTGACACAAATGAAACGGGCGCTAGCAAGGTTTTCCTCGGAGTGTGTATGTTTGAGAGAGTGTATGTGAGAGTGACTGTGTGTGAGAGAGAGAGTAAATATGCAAGTGTGTGTGTGTGTGAGAGAGAGAGAGAGAGTGAGACTGGGTGCGATTGTGTCTGTGAGAATGAGAGTGTGTGCAAGTGTGTATGTGAGACACAGTGTGAGAGAGAGAGAGAGAGAGTGTGTTTCACACAGATACAGTGTGTGCAAGAGAGAGAGTGTATGTGAGACACAGACTCTCTGTGAGACTGAGTGTATGAGACCAAGAGTGTGTGAGTGACTGTGTGACATATAGAGAGTGAATGTGATACAGTGTGAGACATAGAGGCTTATTTTCAAAGCACTTAGCCTCCCAAAGTTCCATAGAAACCTATGGAACTTAGCCTCCCAAAGTGCTTTGAAAATATGCCTCATAGAGTGTGTGAGAGACAGTGTGTGAGAGTGAGAGAGAGAAAGACATTGAGTGTGAGAGAGAGTGTGTGTGTGACAGAGATACCTCCCCCCCCCCCTCTGGTGTCAGGCCCCCCTCCCTCCCTCTCTCTGGTGTCAGGCCCCCCCCCTCTCTCTGGTGTCTGAGCGTTACTGTGCAGGACGCTGATCTCTGGCTGTGCTTCAAGGAACTGACCAATCCTATTTAATAGAATGCACCTCCAACATTCTGAAGCCGAGAAACCTCGTGTGTTTGGTCACTTCTGCTTGTGACTAACCCGGAATACGTGATGTCAATTCAGGAGATGGATACAGAGAGCAGGAATGCCTCAGCCATGCAGTCAGCTTCAGAATGTTGGAGGTGCGTTTTATTATATAGGATTCTTGTGTTAATGTTCTTCAGAGTTTTACCCATATAAATTAAATCACAGAGGCATGCTGTTTCTCAAATAGCACTACTTGTATCAATTTCAGTACTTTTATAGATGAAAAATAAACTGTAGATGGCAGTGAATAAAAAATTGAATCAATGCATGAGAACATATGATGGACCCCCTCTACCATTTTTATATTCCTTTCCTTCCTGATCCTTACTTACATAAGATGATACCAAATAATCTTTCCAGTTTTTCCTCAAGGGTAATTTCTCCAAATGGGTTAGTATTACGCATCTTTACAAACATATCAAAGACAATTCTTTAGAAAACATAGAAAGCTGCTTTATTAATTCACCAATCTAACCCTCTTGGAATTCTCTGAGGGAGATTAAAAGACTCTTCAGTATGAAGCAGTCCTCAAAACATTCCAAACAGGAATAGAGAACAGGATAGGTTTCACACAAGTTAAAAGTGGAAACTGCACAATATTTCCATATTTCAAACTGGTATAGAAATCCTCTTCTAACCGGTTTCATCCTGCACAAGCTACTTCATGGAGCATCCTACTAAAACAAGACAAATACAGACAACCATCTATCAACCAACCAACCATTCAGAAAGTTTCCGCCTATTACATATATAGGAAAGACTAATAAAAACATCACAGAACCATTAAGGAGCTCACACAGGTTTTACCGCATGTTAGACTCATAATAACATCTAGTGCGTGCTAAAACAGCCAGTTTGGTAGAAATCCCAGTAAGTGTGACAGCTAGCATGTAGTATGACATCTGTCAGTGTCAGCATGTAGTATGACTCTGCCAGTTGTGAGGCTGCACTTATTACCCCCTCAAGAGAAGGAGGTAAATACACCTGTGCTACTGGCAGTCAAGTAGTGTGGCTACAACCCTGACACGAACTCCCAGTACCCCTTCTCGTTCCTGCCCTAGATCAAAGCCCCAGCCCCACCCACATGTGCAAAGCTCACCCACCCCACAACTTGGACCTCCTATCACCCTCATTGGCACTCATGACTCCTAGTCTCATGGTACTCCCATTAGGGGTCACCTTGCCATATATGGAAGGCTGACCCCTGGTGGTAGTACTGTGAGACTAGAAGTAGATGTTACAGATGCTATTTTGAGACTTGGAGCCACATGGGGCAGGAGTAGAAGGGGGCTTCTCCTGCCCTGGCCTACCATCAGTGATCACCTCTGGGTAAATTCCTGTGATGATAAAGAGGAGCTTGTTAAAGGCTTTAGATTGGAACCAGGGGGATGGTTTGAGGATTGGAGCAAATGGGGTGGGGGATTATGCAGATGTTTCTATTTCTGCAGGTTTGGCAATGGGCCAGTGTCACATGTCTGGGTAGATGGTATGGATCTGCACTATCTGCCTGGTTATGGAATATGGCACCCACACAATAAGGCTCTACTGTGTGCGGTAGATGCAGGGCAGATACTGGGGATGCCCCCATCCCCACATTTATGCACAGGCTTTGGATTTAACTATGTTAATTTTTCCTGTTAACACATTGTTTCTCTTGTCTAAAGCTTTTAAATTTTGGAAATTATATTGTTTAGAAACCTATTGCTGAACCAATTTTTCAAAATTTTAGGAATTAAGTAAAGGCAGGGGTGGGCTCTTAGTTGTGATCTGTGATATGATGTGAGTTTTTGTGATATTTGTTAATTGTGTTGTACTTCATATATTTTATGGTATATATGGGATATTTTGATTATGTATGTTTAATCCTGTAACCCACTAGGAACTTTGGACTAAGCGGAGTAGAAATATTTTAAATAAATGCTGCTACCTGACCTAGAGGTGTACAAGTTCATTTCTACACTACTTCTGTAGGATTAACAAATTTTTATTGGAATATCAAATATATAAAGCTGTCTATAAATAGCAACAGAATTTGTATCATTGAACTTCTGTTTGAAATGGGTCATAGTTGGAACCAGTAACAAACAGGGGCTATGAAATTTGATCATGTAACTCCTTTACTTTGGGTGGAACACTGGCTGCCCCTGTCATATAGAATTACTTTGAAAATCTTGATACTTGTACACAAGACTTACTTTACTAGTCTCCCCTTGTTTCTGGCCTATATAATAATTCCCTATTTCTCACCTAGAGAGCATAGATCTTCAACAAAACCTTCCTGTTGTTCCCTCTTCCAAGTTTATAAAAATTTGATAAGCCACTCAAGCAAAATTCTAGGAGGTTTATATCAATAAAATCTCATAAAAAGGAATGCTAATGTTGACAGGAAAGCAATGAAAATACAAAAAGAAAAAACACACATCAAACTTGACATACATGTAAAACGGATCCCAGAGGTTCCAAAGAAATCACTCCTGGACACAGTAGAGCAAGGGAGGTAAAGAGAGAACAAAGATCAAAAACAGAAAGCAGCTGTAAACAGAAATACTTTCAGTTGTTTCTTGAAAAAAGAAAGACACTTCATGATGCACATTCATAGATAAGGTGTTCCAGAGTATAGGACCCGAAAACAGTGAACAATCTGTTTCTAATAGTCTGTAGGGGTATCTCCCTTGGAGAAAGGACTGCCAAGAAATGCTGAGAAGAGGACCTAAGGGTCCGAGTAGGAATATAAAAGACCAGAGGTCCAAAAGATATTGCGGACTACCTGGAGTAAGAACCTTGTACTGTAGATAAGAGATGAAAATCTTGAAGGTTATCCGAGAGGTAATAGAAAGCCAATGTTCCTCTTGAAGTAAGTGTCACATGGTCAAATCTCTTGGAACCATCAGCAGTTTAATAGCCAAATTCTGGACTATTTGGGGACACCTATGGTCTGAACAATGCAACCTATTATATAGGGTATTATACTGTAGTAGTCCAGCTGACTGATCACATGAGAGTGAGCCAGTAACCAAAGAGCCAAGACTGAGAAAAGGCCTCAAACAGAAAAGATCAGTCAGAGTTTAAAAAACAAAACACTGGACCACTTGAGAAATCTGAGCCCTAAAATTGAGATTTTGATCTAAAAGGACACCCAGTATTTTAACCATAGCTTAGATACCACTTGGAGCACTAAATCAAACAAAATAAAACATGGAAAAGAAAATAAGATGATACCTTTTTTATTGGACATAACTTAATACATTTCTTGATTAGCTTTCAAAGGTTGCCCTCCTCTACTTAATCTTTTCAGAAATTTTAAACTGGACTATAGGCTTTCCTATTCTAGGACATGGACTTTAGGTTCTTGCACATGAATAGTCTTTTGCCTTACAGTGCTTGGCCTCACTTTACTGGGTGTCTTGGGATGCACAGTTGGCTGGTTTGAATTCATATGATTGCTAACCTACATCTTTACTATCCTTGAATGCATTGTAACTTCCATTTTCCACTGCCTTTCTAATTTATTTTATGGATATATGTATACTACTTAGAAGACGTATAGTGTATCAAAAACTGATAAAACCTAAAACTTAATCCTTTCTTTAAAAATCTTGATTCTATAGATATTCTGCCCAATATTCATACCGATTTAAGTGGGCAGGAAAGGCTCAAATCATGTGTTGAAACCCAACCATCAATATTGGAATGTTGGTGCCTTTTCCTCCTCCGTCTCCCCGCCATGATTCGACTCGGGTTTAGTCCGTTCACAGGACAAATCCCTCCTCTCTGTACCCTTCTCCACCACCGCCAACTCCAGGCTCCGCTCATTCTGCCTCGCCTCACCCTATGCTTGGAACAACCTTCCTGAGCCCTTACGCCAAGCCCCCTCCCTGCCCATCTTCAAGTCTTTGCTTAAAACCCACCTCTTCAATGCTGCATTCAGCACCTAACTCTTACTGTTCAGTAAATCCAGACTGCCCCAATTTGACCGCCCCTCTCGGACTGACCGTTCACTTGTCTCTTAGATTGTAAGCTCTTTGAGCAGGGACCGTCCCTCTATGTTAAATTGTACAGCGCTGCGTAACCCTAGTAGCGCTTTAGAAATGTTAAGTAGTAGTAATAGTAATATTCAGTGTCAGTTAACTAGGTAATGCCACTGAATATCAGCACGAAAAGGCCATTTTTGTGCCAAGCCGGAAAGGGGCATTTCAGAGGCAGAGTTGGGGAGGAGCATAACTTCTGGATCTCTGCCTAAGTATGCAGACCCCTCCCACTGGAAGCATCTGCAGATACTTTCCTTCACCCTCCTGGAAGAGCAGATAGTCCACCGTGGTGGAAGAACACAAAAATCCCACAGGATATCAGGATCAGTGGGAATTGGACTATGGCCATCCAAGGACAAACAGAAACAGCTTCAAAATTTCAAAAGTAAGCATTTATTGACGACTGAAGACTTGACACAGTACTGTGTTTCAGCCAAGAAGGCCTGCCTCAGGAGTCTCAACCCTGTATTTGTAGACAAAATGTCCAATGATTCTGATATGGTCTTGAGAAAGATCTTTGGTCAGCCTTGAAAAGGTGCAGTGATGCTCTTACTGGTGCCAAAATGCTGTCTTTTCAGACTGTTAGATGGCATCCGTTTGTCCTTAGATAGCCATAGTCCAATTCTCCATTGTTCCAGACAGCACATAATGACCTTGAAATCTCCCTCCCTTGCAACCCCTCCCTCCAGAAGTATTTGAAGACTTCCTGATCTTCTCCCCCTGATGTGGCAAAAGATAGCTTCCCAGGCCCCCCCTCCATTCATGATGGGCCCCCGGGCCTATCTGAAGTCCCTGGTGGGGGCAATGGTGGCATTGTTCCTTTTTTTTCTCTCTCTTTTTTTCAATCATATGAATGTTCTTTACCTCCATATAGCTTTTACTTGTTCCTTTTGTCACCTTTATACACATTTTTACCCATAGATGTATGTATATATTTTTTCTATTTTTACATTGTCTTATATATTTGTTTTGACATACCTTTTTCCCCCTTTATATTCTACATTTATATATGGTACTCACTCCAGGTTATTTGACTGTACTGATTTCCAGCATCCATCAGGTTAGTACTTCATCTCTTGTTGTTTGCACAAGTGATGCATGTGATATACATATAGTTTTTTTTTTTTTTTTAGATACATATAAATGTCTTAACCATTCTTTTAAGCAGTGTATGTCTATGTATTTTTATATAAGTTGGACATACACATAGTACATTTAAGTGTTTTCTTCACTATATTGCATTGACTATTTGCAGCAATTTTTGTACTTTATATTTTTTTTTTACACAGAGCTACAGCAAGTTGTCACAGTCCATTGCAAGATTTGTGGTGTTTTTTTCATTGTTTGATTTTTCTACATATTCATATTTTCATTTTTAAATATTGTGTTGTAACACACTGTTTTAAATGTTGTTTTGTTTGTAGTGAGGCAGGCTGGTTTGCCCTGCCAAAACACGGTCCCGTGTCGGGTCCATACTGGTGCAAATAAAGGTTTTCTCCTGGACAGTTGCCTTTGTGGGATTTTTTCACATATACTCCCAGAGCTGCTACTCTTGTTGTCTCCTCTACTTTGTTTTATTTCCTGACAGAAGTAGACCCCACTCACTCCTGCTCATATCAGCCGCCTATAGAAAATGGCGGCCATGACCTCTGATTTGCAGGTCTAATACACCACATTTACGCCTATGTTTACTAAGGTGTGCTATGGGCGCGTTAGTGTTTTTAACGTGCCCTTAGAAATGTATAGGCGCATTAGCGTTTAACACACCTTAAATTTAAGAGCGTGTTGGAAATGCTAATACACCTTAGTAAATATACCCTTAATGTCAATAAATGTATTTGGAAAAGTGTTAGCAGGTTGGGATGAATAGCAAGCATAGGTTGGCTATAGATACAAGAGTGTGGCAAAAATCAATCAAAGCATTCTGCAAAAATCAATTGGCCATATGGAATTTACAGTGAAGAATATTGTATGTTTTAATATTATTTGTAACTTTGTTGCTAAACAGAGAGGGGTAACCAGCATACATAGAAAGTATACAAACAAAAATGAGCAACACTGGGCCTTCAAGACTGAGACAATGTCAGGTTCTCAGGTTCAGAGCCCGCGGGGCCGGGCTCTGGAGCAAACGTGAGCCCTTGGGCTGCTGCCGAGGAGCGACAGCAGCAGGCAAAACCCACCAACCAACATTGGGCAAGCACACCGGCAGGGACTGCAGGCACTGCCCAGTGAACCGGAACACATGGACTGGAATCCCCCGGACTGGAGGACACAGGACTGGAACACTGGACTGCAATTCCCCGGACTGGAGGACACAGGACTGGAACACACACCGGACCAGAACACACTGGATTGGAGCGCACCAGACTGGAACACACACCGGACTGGAGCACACTGGACTGGTCCGTACAGCTTCACCTGCGCTTGGCCACTACCCCCCCAAGGGTTGAGCCCTTGGGTTCGAGTGGCCGGCAGGACTTACCGGATACCGGATGACACAGGGACCAGGACTGGAAACAGAAGTGCTCCTAAACCTAAACTGATCTACGTGCTCCTAAGCCCTAAACCAGCAGGAGTGTTCCTAACAGTAAACTGACAAAAGGACTTCCTAAGCCCTACACTAAACAGGAGCTCCTAAGCCCTGCTCAACAAAGGGACTTCCTAAGCCCTAAACTAACAGAGCAGGGAACTAAACACAAAGCTAACACAGGTGCTACTAAGCACCAAGCTACAAGCAGAGCTCTACACTAACAAGCTAAACACAAAACTAACAAGCTACCTAAGCACTGCTCTAGCAACCTAGATACAAAACTAACAAGGAGTTTCCTAAGCCCTAATCTGGCAAGCTAAACACCAAACTAACAAGGTGCTTCCTACAGCACCAAAACCCAAACAGCAAAGACTGCAATGCTCCCAATAGCACAAACACCAGGAGTACTTCTAACAGCAAAATCTGTAGTGTTCCTAACACCACCAAACCCTGAAGTACGTCTAACAGTAACAGAGCTTCCAAAGCCCTACACACAGCAATGCTTCCAAAACCAAGAGGGAAAAGCAGGGGAACCACAAGGGAAAAGCAGGAAAGCTAAACACACAGACACCAGTGCACACTGCACTAACACTAACCTGGACCTTAGCAAAAGCAAGCAGGGAAACTAGACACAAAGTCAGAAGTGCACACTGCACCACCCTACCTAAAGCAAACACCACCGTTGCAAAGGCCCTGAAGGAAACAACACCACTTCCTTATCAAGGCCCTCCCTGATGATGTCATACTCCCTAGACCTAGGCAAAAGCACACTGACCCAGAGAGGCCCAACCCACACCAATGCAACACCGTGAAGCACTTGAAGCCAGTACACCCAAAGAGAGGTAGAGCTAACTCAGTCCACCCACACAGCTGTAGTAAAGTGAAACAATTAACCCCATGCTGCTGGAAGCTGCCAGCACAGAGAGATAGAGCCAGCTCAGAAAGGACAGACAAAAGAAACAGAAGCCAGCTAAGAAGCTGACCCCCAGGAAAGAGGTAAGTTTGAGAGGGGTTCTGACCCCAATCATAACAGACAACAGGAGTATTTTATTGATAAATGACCCGACACGAGCCATGTTTTGGTGTTAAAGAACATCTGCCTCAGGGATCAGCGATTGGATGTAAATAATGTAAACAATGTATGAATCCAATACCTGAACGGAGAAAATCTTTAAAGCCAAGCGTGCCTTGTGCAAATACGATTTCAGTATTTGCATTTGCAAAATACAAGGCTATATGCAGGAGTTCTTTCCTTTATTGCGGCTGCTATTTCCACAATGCACGCTTGGCTTCAAAGATTTTCTCCATTCCCGTTCGGAGGTATTGGATTCATACATTGTTTACATTATTTTCATCCAATCTCTGATCCCTGAGGCAGGCGTTCTTTAACGCCGAAACACGGCTCGTGTTGGGTCATTTATCAATAAAATACTCCTGTTGTCTCAGTCCTGAAGGCCCAGTGTAACTTGGTTGCTACACATATATCCTTTGTACCAATAAATGTATAATAGTTATGCACGGTAGATTCATTAATACAGTTTTTGGATATTTTTTTTTGGCGCGAGAGAGCACGTTGTTAAACATTTACCAGCACACCACTGGATACGCACTGTGGGAGTTAGGTACCATAATTTATAGGATAGCGTGCATCCAGATGCACATGCAAACTTTAATAAGTGCTAATTAACATCAGTAATTGGTTGTTAGCACCCAGTTATTGATGGTTCAGAGCTCATTATCCAATATATTTGCATGCATATCTTGGAAGCATGGGCTGGTTTTTGGGCACTATATGTAGAATCTGGGGGGTCTAAGTACTATTCTTCTGTTTGTATTTTTTTATTTTTGGCCCAGTAGTTCCTCATAACAAGTGTTGCCATACTGGAACAGATCAAAGGTCCATCAAACCCAGCATCCTGTTTCCAACAATGGCCATTCCAGGTTACAAGTACCTGGCAAGATCCCAAAACAGTACAATACATTTTATGCTGCTTATCCTACAAATAAGCAGTGGATTTTTCCAAATACATGTTAATAATGGCTTATGGACTTTTCTTTCAGAAAGTTATGCAAACCTTTTTTGAAACCCTGCTAAACTAACTGCTTTTACCACATTCTCTGGCAATGAATTTAATTACATATTTTCTCTGATTTGTTTTAAATTTACATGTTGGCTTTGTCTCATTAATCCTTTTTTTGCCCTCCCCTCACCCTTTCAACTTTCCTCCCTTTCCCTCCCTCCTTTTCCCCTTCCCCCCCCCACTTTTCCCTTCTCCTTGTTCCTTTTCCCTCTCCCCTTCCCCCTCCCTTCCTTTCCACCCTTTAACTCCTTTTCCTTTCTTTTTCTTTCTCTTTCCTATATCCCGTCCTCACCTTTCCATTTCCCCTTCCTTCTCTTCCCTTCTTTCCATCTCATTTCAAATGTTATATCATTCTATTTATGATTTTTAGTTATTTTTTTAATTTATAAATCTGTTTCATATATACATTCATTTATTCTTTCTGATTTCTGCAATTTTCCTATTTTGCTTTATAAATTCATATATCATGGTTTCCTGAACTGATTTACAAATGCAATTTAAATCATTGGTCCTATTATACTTCTTTTTTGAGAAATATACATAGTTACTTTAGGTCGTATCTAGCCTCTATATTATAAATATGATTCAAGTCAAATGTTTTTCTGCTTCTCTCCTCTCCTCACAGTGAGTTTTGGATTAACTAGATTGCGGCAGTCAATCATTATTAAGTTTCAAAGTGAGGCTCTGTGTTATTAGACTTAAAGCCCCAGCAAGCATGCACGACTTTCTTCGCTACTGCTGGAATGACAGCGTGTAACAAGAAGATACCTTCATTGATGCCAGTAAGTTGGCATTTAAATATCATCTCTATCTTGATTGCTCTCAAGTTAAATGTTTGTTTCTAATACCTATCATATTATTCAAATATTGATGCATTTTAAGGTTTTATTAATTTTTTTGCTTATTATAATGGTTTAGCCGTGTGCAAGTTTTGACGCACAGTAGTTGGATTTTCAAAAGGCATTTTACAAATTACCTCATGAAAGACTCCAGAGGAAATTGGAAAGTCATGGAGTAGGAGGAAGTGTTCTATTGTGGATTAAAAACTGATTAAAAAATACTCTCTGTTGGGTTCAATGGTCAGTATTCTCAATGGAGAAGGGTTCCCCGGGGGTCTGTGCTGGGACTGCTGCTTTTTAACATATTTATAAATGATCTAAAGATGGGAGTAACTAGTGAGGTAATTTGCTGACACCACAAAGTTGTAAAATCACAGGAGGGTTGTGAAAAATTACAAGAGGACCTTAAGAGACTGGGAGACTGGGCATCCAAATGGCAGGTGATGTTTAATGTGAGCAAGTGCATGTGGGAAAGAGGAACCCAAACTATAGCTACGTGATGCAAAGTTCCACATTAGGAATCACTTACCAGGAAAGGGTGTGATAGTTAATGATACAATGAAACCCTCTGGTCAGTGTGCAACAGCAGCTAAGAAAGCAAATAGAATGATAGGTATTATTAGGAAAGGAATGGAAAACAAAAATGAGGATGTTGTAATGCCTTTGTATCGCTCCATGGTGCGACCGCACCTTGAATACTATGTGCAATTCTGGTCACTGCATCTCAAAAAAGATATAGTAGAATTAGAGAGATACAGAGAATGGCAACGGAAATGATAAAGGGGATAGGAGGACTTCCCCGTGACGAAAGGCTAATGCAGCTAGGGTTCTTCAGCTTTGGAGAAAAGATAGCTGAGGGGAAATATGATAGAGGTCTATAAAATAATGAGTGGAACAGGTAGACGTGAATCGCTTGTTTACTCTTTCCAAAAATACTAGGACTAGGGTGCATGCAATAAAGCTACAAATAGTAAATTTAAAACAAATTGAAGAAAATATTTCTTCACTGAACATGTAATTAAACTGGAATTTTTTGTCAGAGAATGTGGTAAAAGAAGTTAGCTTAGCAGGGTTTAAAAAAAGGTTTGGCTAACTTCCTAAAAGAAAAGTCCATAAGTCATTATTAAGATGGACTTGGGGAAAATCCACTGCTTATTTGTAGGATAAGCAGCATAAAATGTATTGTACTGGGATCTTGCCAGCTACTTGTGACCTGGATTGGCCACTGTTGGAAACAGGATGCTGGGCTTGATGGACCTTTGGTTTGTCTCAATATGGCAATGCTTATGTGCTTAAACTGCAGGACTTGGAGACACAGCATAAAGATAAAAAATTATCATACTTTTTGAAATAACATTTTTTAAAAAATACTTCTGATGTCTCATGCACACTTACTGTAAATCTGCCTTTCAGATATACATTATGCCAGGTTCTTCAGACATTTGCTGTGAAAGTTCCCAGGGGAGCTTTTCATTGTCAGTGAAATGTAAATTAGACTGCCAGTGTAACCTAGTGGTGGAAGCATAGAAACTGATTAAAAGTTTAAAGTCTAGAGATGCAGGCTTGAGTCTTACTTCTGGCACATGCAAGTGCTCTTATGTCCAAAGTTATAGGGAGAAATTTTAATATGACACAACCACATGGAAGTAAACTTATCTTTCCAGATCATGGAAAAAAAAAACTGATTCAGTGACATCTGTAAATCTATTTCTGCTTTATACTCCAGCATGCTCGAGCACACACCAATCCTGTTGTAGGGAATTTTATACATTTTGAAAGCGGCAACACAATCCATCTTAAGATGTAAAGAACCTGATCTTTCAACTTGCAATCATTTTTAAAACCATTTAAAATGTTAGTAAGGAGTTAAAGATATTGTACTCTTTTGTTTGTTTGGCAGCTAGTAAAATTCTGCTTGTTAATCTTTTATTCCCACATTGAGCTAAGGTTTTCTTTATGGGAAGAAAAACTTGGAGAGGCTAGAAAACTGAGGCTTTCTCATTAATACATGAATCATCGGCAAGAGCTGTTTAATTTTCATTTGTTTTTTTAGTATAACTATATCTGATGCAGAATTTCCATTGATGAACCAGTGGTGTTCCCAGGGGGGCTGACACCCGGGGCGGATCGCAGATGCGCCTCGCCCCCCTGGATGCAGCGCGACCTCCCCCCCACCCCGGCGAAAGAACCCCCCGCCCGGGTGCACACTGCTGGGGGAGGGGGGGTGCCGCGCGCGCCTGTCCGTCATTTGTTCCATGCTCCCTCTTCCTGTTCCGGGGCAGAGGGAGCATGGAACGAACGACGGACAGGTCCGCGCGGCACCCCCCCAGCGGCGTGCACCCAGGGTGGACCGCCCCCCCCTAGTAATGCCACTGTGATGAACAGGATTGAGTCAGGCATACAAGCAGGGGATATAATTTGACCGTACCAGGACAGAACACCTTCCCAGAACCAGAGAGCTAAGTAGAAAGTTTTGAATAAGCACAGCCATTCCCAGGCTCCTCACTTTTTTGCTTTTTCTGTTGTGCCAAATGGATGCACAAACAAAGCTCTCCCATCTTGAAGAGATTTTTCTCTTGTTTCAGACTTTTTTTTTCTTAGTTTTCTTTTGTTAGTGTCTTATGTTCTTGTGGAGAATGTTGAAAAATTGGATTCCAGCCATGCTGTCAATGTGGAAGACACATTCAGTGCTCATTCAAGATGCCTGATAGGATTGGGCTGAGAACATAATCCCACCCCCCACCCCCCAGGGCTGCCTTTGCTGCCGCCACTAGCATCCTACCTCCACCACTACACAGTGCATGAAGGAACTCTGGTGCAAGCCTCATCATCTCGTTTTGTGTGACTTGCATTGGAGTTTCTTCTGCACCAGGCAGCTTAAAGCTTCATGCAGACAGGGCTGATGCAAGAGGTGATAGAGCAGTGCTTTTGGCGGGTTTTGGTGTCTCCTTTGTGCTTACTATGTTGCGCCAGCAGTGACTGCATACTTGCAGCAGGGTATCTCCATCAGCCTGAAAGATCACCTGAGTCTCTTCTACAGTCACTTAGAGGAAGAAAAGAAACTCTTGCTGGTCCAGAAAAAGGAGATAGAAATGTTGTTTGTGCAGAGATAACCTCTTTTCAATTAGAGAGTTTGCTACTTTAAAAGTAATTCCGGAAGTAGGGCACATCTTTTTTGTCTTTTGACAGTGCTGTGTGTTAGAACAGTGGTTTTCAAACTTGTCCTGGAGGACCTCCAGCCACCTGGGTTTTTAGGGTATCCGGAGAATGTGGTAAAGGCGGTTAGCTTAGCAGAGTTTTAAAAAGGTTGGATGGCTTCCTAAAGGAAAAGTCCATAGACCGTTATTAAATGGACCTGGGGAAAATCCACTAATTCTGGGATAAGCAGTATAAAATGTTTTGTACATTTTTGGGATCTTGCCGGGTATTTGTGACCTGGATTGGCCACTGTTGGAAACAGGATGCTGGGCTTGATGGACCTTTGGTCTTTCCCAGTATGGCAATACTTACGTACTTATGTAATAAATATGCATGAAGGAAATCTGCATGCAATGAAAACAGTGTATACAAATGAATATCCATCGTGGATGTCATGAATACCTGAGTGGCTGGGTGTTCCCCTGGACAGGTTCGGGAATCACAGTTCTAGAATACTGTGTGCCTTTGCAGTTCAGGCTGCAATTAGAATTAAATTATTTTCTTCTCTGTGCCAGTAATACAATAGGACAGGCCCTCAAAACAACGGCGGTTGGTCAAGAACGTTCTATCACAATATTGCAAAACCGCTGCTTAATGGGAATGGAAAGCAAAAAAAAGAAATGTTATAACTGAGGATATTGAAATCTGCTCCCCTAAAGAGGCCACTAAACGTTTTTTGAGCTCTCTCTCTCTCTCTCTCTCTCTTTCTCGTGTCTGCACTCCAAGAACAAACAATCAGTTTTTCATTTTTAGTGTTTAATACTAAAAATATGAAGGTCTGTTTAGTCTTTGTCTTCCTAACATAAACCAGTCAGAGCAAAGCAGCTTCAAGAAACTCTGCAATAATTTTCCTTATTTGGAATAACATTCATTGTTTTTAATATCAGTACGGCGTTACTCTTGTGTTAGGATAATCGGAGCTCAGCTCTAGTGCTTGTGGAAAGATGTAGGGCCATACACGTGGTCAAACAAATAATGCACAAAGTTTGAACTTTAATGTTTATTAAGCCGTAAAGGTAAACCAGCTCAAATCAAGGCGAAGGAAGCAATTTTAGAGTTGCCAACTAAATTTCATGTGCGTAAAATAAAAGTTTAGCCTGCTGATATTCAGTCCATGGGAGGCAGGCCGGCTAAGTCCTGCGATGGCGCTGAGCCTGGATATTCAGCGCTGGGTCGTTTCCGGTGACTAGCATTGAATTTCTGGGGCTTTTTTGGGGGCCAGCATAAACTTAACCGGCCAACTCAATATTCAGCGCTGGCTGGTTAAGTTTATAGCCGCCAAAGATACACCTGGTATTTGGGCAGCCCGATTTGGCTGCCAAACTTAGCCAGTGATGCGCTAAATATTCGCAGCTAGTCAGTTATATCGTGTGATATAGCCAGTTAGCTGCTTTGGGCTAGATTCTGTATATGGCACTAAAAAATTGGCGCCAACCCCCCCCCCCCCCCCCCCACACTTAAGCGGTATTCTATAAGCTACGCCTAAGGTTTGGCACGGTTTATAGAATTAAAGTGTAAGTGGAGAGGTCGAATGTAAATTTAGTAGCTGCCATTTGCACCAGCAAAAGTGGTATAAATACCCGCGCCTAAATTTATGCATGGAGCACCATTATTCTATAGTTATACATATAATGCAAACCATGCCCTGATCTGCCCCAAAACGCAGATGACCCTCCAATTTCCTCTCCTGCTTTTTTCGGGCCGTGTATAAATTTTATTAGCACTTAGCCGGTTAAGTGCTATTTAAGCGGCCTGGAGCTGTTCCTGACCAGTTAAATAGCGCTGAATATCAGCTGGTAGGTGTTCAGCAGAACTTTACTGTAAATAAAGTGTTGCTATTTGTACATCTTATAAGTCATGCTTGTCCTCAACTAAATTGCTGAGTTAGGGGCCCTTCTACTAAAGGGCATTAAGTTCCTAGTTAACACTTACCCATGGATTCTATATATGGTGCTCAAAAATGCATTTGCACAATTTGTGTATGCAGTTTAATTGAAGTGTGAAGCCCCGCCCAGCACATTCCAGGATACACTGGGCAGGGCTGTGCACCGCCATTTTGCAGGTGGCGCCAAAGGAAGGTAGAGGGGTGGGGGGATTGACTGCGGCCCACTGGGCCACCAGGGACTTCTTGCCAATGCTGGGGGGGGGGGGGGGCTGGAGACCCACTGGATCTTCAGCCTCCCCTGAACCTGTGTCGAGGGAGGGGGGTCGAAGGGACCAGAGGTCCGCCGGACCTCGAGCCCCCTGTCCCTGGGGGGTGGGTCGTTGGTCACCAGGGACTTCTTAGAAATGCTGGGGGAGGTTAGCGGGGGCTGGAGACCCACTGGATCTCCAGCCCTCCCTGAACCTGTGTCGGGGGGGACTGGTGGTCCACCGGACCTCCAGCCCCCGTTTCGCCTTGCTCGGGACAGGGGTAGTTGGGGTCTGATGGTCCCATGGACCTCCAGCCCCTATGTTTGATAGGGCTGAGCTTTTCACAGCCCAGACCTGTCAAGACAAGTGCGGGAGGATTGTGCCTGAGTGCATACTCAGGCACAATCCTCCCACACTTCTTCCCCATGATCAGAAAGCATTGCGTGCTTAAATTTCCATGCAATTATCTCTGATCATAGGTGCAGTAACGCTCCGCACTGTTCCAGCGCTATTTTTAGAGCGCTGTTTTGAACAGCACAGGGCTTTTGATCATCTGTCCATTAGAGCACAACTGAAAAGGGGGTGTGGCCATGGAAGGGGCATGGCTGGGTCAGGGGCGTTCACTAAAGATGCACGCATTATTTTAGAATTTAGGTGATCCATGCCTAAATTACACATCAGGATTTACACCAGGTTTTGGTTGGTGTAAATCCTTGCACCCAAAGTTGGGCAAGGATCCCGACACTATGCACTGTTCTATAAATGGCACCGATCTTGGAGTGCTGTTTATAGAATAGTGCTCAGCACACATTTTTTTCTGCACCCAAAATTGGGCACCATTTATTGAATCTAGTCCTTAATGCCTCCTTTTTAGGAAATGGTATGTAGTCCTGTGTTATCTCTGCATTAGCCAGTTAGCAAGCGGTAAGGATAACACGCTAGCTGGCTAATGCTTTCACACCTATTCTCTGTCCCTGCCCATGCCCCTGATAGAAAAATTGTGAAGAATTCAGTAACACACGGTTTAACTTATGGAATGATGGAGGATTGTTGTTTGAAACACTAGAATCTTCTCTGGTTCCATGGATCAACCATCTTTTATAAGTACACTAAGATACCGTGGAGAGAAGTCTAGGCAAACTGTCCACCTATTAAATAAACTATATAATGACAGTGTGAGAGATTCATTGGATTAATAAACATACCAGACATGCAGTGTTCTTGAGCTGTGTGCCCTTGTCTCCAACTCCCAACCACACTTTGTTCCTGTCAATCACCACCCCACCCCAAGCTTTTCTTAGCCCTCAGATTAAAATTATTTCAGCTGTAGAACTGCACTCAGATTATCTATGTTTATATTGTAAATTGCCTAGCATTTTTGATTGCCTCAAGATATATGTTAATAAGTATAGCTAATGGTTAATGCCAAAGGACTGCCAAACATACAGCTAGCCAGCAGGCAGGGATCTCGGAGACCTCTGAGATATACCTCAACTCTAAAGAACAACTGAGAGAAGCTGGTTCAGGGAACAAGCAAATTAGGCACCTCCCAACTCAACTGAGACTTAGCATAAAACTGGCTGAGGAGCACAACACCCCAAAAGTGTAGTAAAGCTCAACTGAAATGAGTTAGAAAACCAGGTAAGGAGCGAGGCTGTTTTTGAAGATGGGCCGAAAAGTACCTTCCTTCTTTGGCACCACAAAGTAAATAGAGTAGTGGCCCATTCTGATCTCCTGAAGAGCTGGAGACACCGCTTGCAACTTAACAATCTATTTTATACTGCATTGTGCAACTGAAATAACCAAATTTCTTCTTTACCTTCAGCAGTGCCTATATGATGTAGCATTCCAAGTCAGCTGTATAGCACTGTACTAGAAGCCAGCTGTGTACCATGGCTACTCTGTCACCTTGTATGTGCAACTGCTGCAGCAGACTGTATGATATTGGCTGTCTGTATAGCACAATTCCAGCAGCTGACTCTAAGCCTGTTGATGTGGGATCCCTGTTTCATATGTTCTACTTTGAAGCAGTTTTGAGATCCGGTGTGTGTTGTGTTTGGTATTCAGGTTGAGCTTAGTTAAGGTTTATGATTTTGAGATCAGCTGCATCGCCTCATGATCTGCGGGGAGATAGATCTAAGTTGATTGATTATGCTTAGGAGAAGCCTCTGCTTGCCCTGGGATTGGTAGCATGGAATCTAGTTACTTTTTAGGATTCCAGAATCTTGCTACTCTTTGAGATACTACATGGAATGTTGCTACTAATTGGGTTTCTGCCAGGTACTTGTGACCTGGATTGGCCACTGCTGGAACAGGATCCTGGGCTAGATGGACCATTGGTCTGACCCAGTATGGCTATTCTTATGTTCTTATAATTGCTATTCAATCAATCTTGTCTGAATGGAAAAGTAATTCTGAGTGGAGTATGATTGGGCGGCGGAACACTATATGTCCTGAAGGTATAAGGAGGTGGCTGCAATTAAGAGGAGGAGCTTGGCATCCTTTAAGAGAATGTGGGTGCCACTTGATGCTTATTGTTGAGGTAGCGATGTGTAGCTCAGGGGCGTAGCCAGACTTCGGCGGGAGGGGAGTCCAGAGCCCAAGGTGATGGGGCACATTTTAGCCCCCCCCCCCCGCCAGCAACACCACCAACAACTTTGATCCCCCCCTGCCGACGACCCTCTCGACCCCCGCCCGCCGTCACCTACCTTTTCTGGTGGGGGACCCCAACCCCCGCCAGCCGAGGTCCTCTTCTTTCTTCGTTCTGTTTCTGAGTCTGACGTCCTGCACGATGTCAGACTCACAGAAACAGAACGAAGCCTTGCGATCTGCAGGGCTTCATTCTATTTCTGTGACTCTGACGTCGTGCAGGACGTCAGTCTCAGAAACAAAATGAAGGAAGAAGACTTCGGCTGGCGGGGGTTGGGGTCCCCCGCCAGCAAAGGTAGCAGACGGCGACGGCGGGTTGGCGGCGGGAGGGGGAGTTGAGAGGGTTATCGGCAGAGGGGACCAGGGCCAAATCTATGGGGGCCCAGGCCCCCGTGGCCCCATAGTAGCTACGCTCCTGGTGTAGCTTATATGTAATCTCAGCACTGTAGTTCTATGTGACCTGGGGGGGGGGGGGGGGTATTTTTCTGTATTGTAATTTAACATCAGTAAAAATATTGAATTTAAAAAAAAAAGAATTGTGTCCCAAAGGAGTACTGTCCTCATTAGAGAATCTTTAGTGGTAGCTTGATTCAGAATGGAAATTGGAGAATAAGTAATTTTAGTAAAAGGCCTCTAAATGTGTTAAAATTGGCAGTTGCAGCAGTGGGGTTTTAATGTGAATTAGCTGAAAATTTTATGCAGCACCTTTTAGGGAGGTTCCCATATTTTTATTGCAGGTGGTGCATTAATGTTCCTATTACTGTATCTCACAGTAGTGGCTGAGAATTAATATGGGACAACGATCACTTCCTATTTAGGAGGTGGTAAGTGATCCTGTGTTAATTCTGCATAGCCATGTTAGCACGTGGCATATGTAAAGTGCTAACTGGCTAACACTTTCATGTCCACTTTTCTGCCCATGCTATGCCCCCTGAGGGGAAAATACAGTAACACATGGTTTAGCATGTGGAAACAGACAAACTGCTGCAAATCACCTTAATGCATTTGCGCAGTAGCCTGTCTACACACTTAAGGTCCCCTTACTAAGATACCGGTCTTCTGAAATTGTAAATGCACTAGAGACCATCATTCCCCTATCAAGATGTACTTTTGGGTCTTGCATAAATGGTTCCCTAGGGGTCTGGGAGAGAGAGAGAGGTAGAAAACGGGCTGGAGGAATAAATAACACTGCCTTAGAACATCTAGGGGTCTGCGATTGGGGTTTATAGAACAGTTCCCCTCACCTGTGTTATTGACAGGGCCACCCCATAACCTTGCTGGGGATTCAAAGGATCATATTCAGCCGTTGGCGGTGAGCGTGTTGCTCACTGCCGATGGCATTATACCCGGGTATTCAAATCCAGGACCTGTGCGGGCTTTGGCTATTAATATCCAGTTATTTTTAAGCCGGCTAATACATAGCTGCTTAAGTTGATATCACTTAAGCAGCCATGGGTTACTGCATAAAAATAGGACATAGTTATGCAGTCCCATTTATGCACTAACCCTGCCCACTTAAGTGCTGAATATCAGAACTAAGTGGCCATGTTGCTGACTTTGCCCCAGAACACCTCCAGCATAGTGTGCTGTCTGTTCGGCACAAGCCTGCAATATTCAGTGACACTTATCCAGATTTAAGAAGTCAGAGCTCCATTTCTGTTGAGGGTAGACCCTCACTGGGCCAATATAACAGAGGAGCAAAGGGAAAAGCAGATGTAATGTAAAGAAGAGTGACATTTTAATAATAAGTACATAAGTGTGGACAGAGCGAAGATCCATCAAATCCAGTATCATTTTCAACAGTGCCCAATCCAGGGCCAAGTATCTGGCAGGATCCCAAAACAGTAAAATATATTTGGGAATAAGCAGTAGATTTTCCCAAGTCCACCATTAATAATGATTTATGGACTTGACTCGTCTAAACCTTTTTTAAACCCTGCTAAGCTAACCGCTTTCACCACATTCTCTGGCAACAAATTCCAGGGCTTAATTATATGTTGAGTAAAGAAATATTTTCTCCAATTTGTTTTAAATGTATCACTTAATAGCTTCATTGTGCGCCCCCTAGTCCTTGCACTTTTGTAAAGGAGGAGTGTATTGCACAGGGCATATTTGCAGCTTGCGCCACTCCTGAAGACCAGATTAGTGGATCCCTGCGTTTGGAAATAAAATAAACAGCATTGATGAGTATATGCTTTCTGTGTCCTTACATACACCATTTTTTCTAAGTCATTCATTGCAATCATAAGTGCAGGGGCAAGCAGTTTCGAGACTATTCTGTACATTTCCTGAACTTATATATATTATAACTGTGTCTATTGCTGGTAACCATACATGAATCAGAACTACAGCTATTTATTTAGAACTGGCTTCTAACATAGGTCAAAACTGAGCCAGAATGAAATTTAAATATTAAAAATAAAACTGGAGGAATTGTAAATGAAGAGTGTTCATATAATCGGTAAAGTACACTATGTGCTAGGCAGAATGACTACTGTCATCATCCAAATTCATTTTTTTATTGCCTACAGCAAGCCTTTATAAAGCATTACTTTTCTGTATTGTTTTCATTTTTCCATGAAAGTTAATCTCTTGAGCAGGCACATTGAGGTGTTACTCTTGAGTCATCCTGCAAAGACTTATCTGACTCTGGGGCTGTTTCACTAAACTGTGGAAAAGAAAATAAGATGATACCTTTTTTATTGGACATAACTTAATACATTTCTTGATTAGCTTTCGAAGGTTGCCCTTCTTCGTCAGATCGGAAATAAGCAAATGTGCTAGCTTATTTCCGATCTGACGAAGAAGGGCAACCTTCGAAAGCTAATCAAGAAATGTATTAAGTTATGTCCAATAAAAAAGGTATCATCTTTTTCTTTTCCATGTTTTATTTTGTTTGATTTCTATTGATAACCTTAAGAGTGGACTAACACGGCTACCACACTCCTCTACTAAAACTGTGGTAAACTTTGGGGGTGTTTCCAGTTTTTACATCTTGTTAAGGAAAAACACAGAAGGAATTAAAATTAAGGATTCTTATGAAGAAAAAGAAAAACAGTAAATTTTCTTTCTTAGACCACTAACTTATAGAGAGGGGGGGAAAAGAAACAAAGAGGAGTTAAATCTGAAGTAAGTTAAAGCATATGGCCTGGATTACACCGCTTCCAGTTTTTTTTCTATTGTAGGTTGTGTGTTAACATTCACATTTATTTATTTATTTGTCGCATTTGTATTCCAAATTTTCCACTATTTGCAGGCTCAATGTGGCTTACATCTTGCTGGTCAAGGCGATCGCCTAGACCGGTATGGAAACAGTACAATTTGATGTTGGGGTCGGGTAAACTCATATGTTTAGGTGCCTAGGATCAAGGATAGGAGGTAATATGTAGTGTCCAGTGCAGCTTGTGGTTTGCTGTGTTGCAGATTGGAGGCATCTAGGTTAGATTGGTGGGGAATGCTTTCCTGGACAGGTAGGTCTTTAATGATCTCCTGAAGTCTAAATGGTCGTAAATTGATTTCACAGTCTTTGGGAGTATATTCCATAATTGTGTGCTTATGTAGGGGAAGTTTGATGCATAGGTTAGTTTATATTTGAGACCTTTGCAGCTCGGGTAGTGGAGATTTAAGTAGGTGCGTGTACCTACTTAATTAATATGTGGTACCCACTCCCGGTTAATGTGGAAGCACACAGCGGCTCCTATTAAGGAGGCAGTAAGTGGTCATGCATTAACTCCATGTTGGCATGTAGTAAGTAACTTCCACGCCCACTCTTTGCCCATGCCACACCTCTGATACAAAAAGCACTTAATACACGATATACCACGCAGTAACTGCTAAATTACCACAAAGCCCCTTATCGCAGCTGTACGCTAGCAGTTACTTCTCAGTAAACTACGTGTTAAGTGCTAGTGCTGGGCAGACTTTTACGGTCTGTGCCAGAACCGGTGGTGGGAGGCGGGGGCTGGTGGTTGGGAGGCGGGGATAGTGCTGGGCAGACTTACACGGTCTGTGCCCTGAAAAGGACAGGTACAAATCAAGGTAAGGTATACACAAAAAGTAGCACATGTGAGTTTATCTTGTTGGGCAGACTGGATGGACCGTGCAGGTATTTTTCTGCCGTCATCTACTATGTTACTATGTAATGTCATTTTGTAAAAAGGCCCCTTTATCTTGCATTATTAAGAGTAGCTTGGTTCAAAAGCCATTTTGAAGACCTGATGCTCTGTTACTGCTGAGGGTTATAAACCTCTCTCATTTTAAACAGTGGCATCTGTAAGTGTGAGGCACAGCTCTGGTTATCGTCTAGTTCTGACATTAGCCAGAGGCTATTATTTGTTGGGGGTGAAAGAGGAGTGGGTAGACTTGATGCTTCACTTGTAAGATTTAATATGCAGAAGGCATGTCTAATTTTTGTTCTGCATAATGAATCTACTGGAGGTTCTACAGGGAAAGAGAATGGGACTTGATATATGGCCTTTCTGTGGTTTTTGCAACTAAGTTCAAAACAGTTTACATATATGTACATGGGAAATGGAGGGTTAAGTGACTTGCCCAGAGTCGCAAGGAGCTGCAGTGGGAATAGAACCCAGTTCCCCAGAATCAAAGTCCACTGCACTAACCACTAGCTTACTCCTCCACTGGGTTCCATTATTTATTATTTATTGCATTTGTATCCCACATTATCCCACCTATTTGTAGGCTCAGTGTGGCTTACAGAGTTTGTTATGACATTGTCATTACATGATATCAGATACACTTAGTGTTGTGTAGAGATTAAGTAAGGAAAGAGAGAAGAAGGTATTAGGTAGGTTAGTATGGAGGTTGACTTCAATAATTGGAAGGTTTGGTGAGGTAGTTTTGTAAGGCTATGGGATCTCTTTGTAGGCCTTATTGAAGAGATGTGTCTTCAAAGATTTGCGGAAGTTGGTTATTTCGTCAATAGCTTTCAAGGTTGTAGGTAGTTCATTCCACAACTGCGTGCTCGTGTATGAGGAGGTGGTGGCGTGTGTCTGCTTGTATTTTAGTCACAGTATACTCAAATCACCACAAGTATTTCACATAGTGTGACCTTGATTAATGTGATTTGCCATGCCACACAGCACTAAATTATGGACTGCAAGCAGTTTCATTGTTGTATGATGTGGCCTGAATGGTGGTGCCTTCAATCATGAGCTGGCATCTTTGCATCTGTAGCAGTTAGTTAAACCATCTTAACTGTATATCTATCACTCTACAGTGCTACAAGAGAAAATTCAAACTATGTTTGTTTCTAAGATGATCCTATTTAACTGAAGTACCTGCATATAATATATGTAAACCGCTTTGGTTGTACCCACAGAAAGGCAGTATATCAAATCCATGACCTTTTGCCTGAAAGCCCACTTCTTCAGATCATCCTTTCCCGACGAACTTTCATAGTTCAAGCAAATAATCTACGAGCACCTCATAATCATGATCTCCAAAACTAGCTCATTACCACACAAGGTCCTAAACCATCTGTCTCCCACAAATCTTATAACAGCACACTGCCCTTCAACATGTAACCTGATCTTCCTTAAGTAATCCTTGAGCTGCTTTGAACCTTACTATGTAACCTGCTTTTTCTAAGTAACCTGTAAGGCACATTGAACCTGCTCCAGGTGGGAAAATGTTGGGTAGAAATGTAGAATAAATACCATTGGAGAAAGATCTAAGAAGAAACCAAACTGGTTGTAAAAAGGATGCTATATTCTAAGTCTGATGTACTCTGAATTCCCAAATAATATGAAATAGATTAGTTCATTGGATGGGATGATTGTGGCCTAGTAATACTGGGGTCAACTTTCAATATTGTCAAGTCCATGGGCACTTTGTACCTGTTTTCAAGCAGAAAAATTTCTCTTCAAAAATTTGACTTGGGAGCACTATGCTCACAGATTTATACCTCTGGTTTCAATAGGCATTGCTGCCTCTAAGCTGAGTGCATTGCTGCGGGTGGGGTGTAGTGCTTCCATATTGTGTTTACAATTGCTAGGGACAAGCAGGTTCCCTGGAGTTCCGCAGAGCTTGCCTGTCCGTCACTATTGAAAATGTGATAGTGAAACAGCTCCCTCCACTGGCAGGACTGTAGTCGGAGGACTCCGGCTCGGCTCAGAGGGAACAGTGTCTGCAGGTATTTCTCCCATGTATACTATCTTTCAAAACCTTCAAAAGTGCAGTAAAAACATGGGTTTTTCAATAAGCTTTTCGCATAAGTTCTGATTGTTCTGATTTCTGGTCGCCTGTCAGCTTGCCCTTCCTCCTCTTCCTTTACCCTCTCCTTTATGTGTGTAGTTATCCTGTCTGGTGTGAATGCTATTTCTTTTCTATCATGATTTTGGGGTCTAAGGGGCCCTTTTACTAAGGTGTGCCTAAAAGTGGCCTGCTGGAATAAAGTCTTTTTTTTTTTTTTTGTGGCCGAAAATGGATGTGCGGCAAAATTAAAACCAGCACGTGTCCGATTTCGTCCTAAGACCTTACCACCACCCAGTGACTTAACGGTAAGGTCTTGCTAACTACTACTTATCATTTCTATAGCGCTACAAGGCATACGCAGCGCTGTACACCATACACACAAAGACCGTTCCTGCTCAAAGAGCTTACAATCTAGATAACGGCGGTAAGCGGCCAGTGCGCGTAAACTGCCGGTTACTGTCAGGTAAGCTCCATGCGGTAGAAAATATTTTCTACCGTATGTTTTGGACGCGCCATCAAAAATGAAATTACCGCCCGGGGCACACAATAGCCAGGCAGTAGTTCCAATTTGGCACGCGTTGGACGCACGTAGGCACTTTATGTAAACCATTCTGTTTTGCAATAGCAATAAGAAACAGTATAAATGAAATAAATGATAAATGATGAGTAAAAGGGCCTCTAAATTTGTGATTTTGATTTTAGCTCTGTAAATTGCATGGATCTGCCACCTAGGCTAGACGCTTTAGCAAGTCTAAAAATAAACAGTAAACTGATGTGCATGCTGTTGGAAATAGAAAAACATACAGTGGGGGAAATAAGTATTTGATCCCTTGCTGATTTTGTAAGTTTGCCCACTGACAAAGACATGAGCAGCCCATAATTGAAGGGTAGGTTATTGGTAACAGTGAGAGATAGCACATCACAAATTAAATCCAGAAAATCACATTGTGGAAAGTATATGAATTTATTTGCATTCTGCGGAGGGAAATAAGTATTTAATCCCTCTGGCAAACAAGACCTAATACTTGGTGGCAAAACCCTTGTTGGCAAGCACAGCGGTCAGACGTCTTCTGTAGTTGATGATGAGGTTTGCACACATGTCAGGAGGAATTTTGGTCCACTCCTCTTTGCAGATCATCTCTAAATCATTAAGAGTTCTGGGCTGTCGCTTGGCAACTCGCAGCTTCAGCTCCCTCCATAAGTTTTCAATGGGATTAAGGTCTGGTGACTGGCTAGGCCACTCCATGACCCTAATGTGCTTCTCCTGAGCCACTCCTTTGTTGCCTTGGCTGTATGTTTGGGTCATTGTCGTGCTGGAAGACCCAGCCACGACCCATTTTTAAGGCCCTGGCGGAGGGAAGGAGGTTGTCACTCAGAATTGTACGGTACATGGCCCCATCCATTCTCCCATTGATGCGGTGAAGTAGTCCTGTGCCCTTAGCAGAGAAACACCCCCAAAACATAACATTTCCACCTCCATGCTTGACAGTGGGGACGGTGTTCTTTGGGTCATAGGCAGCATTTCTCTTCCTCCAAACACGGCGAGTTGAGTTCATGCCAAAGAGCTCAATTTTTGTCTCATCTGACCACAGCACCTTCTCCCAATCACTCTCGGCATCATCCAGGTGTTCACTGGCAAACTTCAGACGGGCCGTCACATGTGCCTTCCGGAGCAGGGGGACCTTGCGGGCACTGCAGGATTGCAATCCGTTATGTCGTAATGTGTTACCAATGGTTTTCGTGGTGACAGTGGTCCCAGCTGCCTTGAGATCATTGACAAGTTCCCCCCTTGTAGTTGTAGGCTGATTTCTAACCTTCCTCATGATCAAGGATACCCCACGAGGTGAGATTTTGCGTGGAGCCCCAGATCTTTGTCGATTGACAGTCATTTTGTACTTCTTCCATTTTCTTACTATGGCACCAACAGTTGTCTCCTTCTCGCCCAGCGTCTTACTGATGGTTTTGTAGCCCATTCCAGCCTTGTGCAGGTGTATGATCTTGTCCCTGACATCCTTAGACAGCTCCTTGCTCTTGGCCATTTTGTAGAGGTTAGAGTCTGACTGATTCACTGAGTCTGTGGACAGGTGTCTTTCATACAGGTGACCATTGCCGACAGCTGTCTGTCATGCAGGTAACGAGTTGATTTGGAGCATCTACCTGGTCTGTAGGGGCCAGATCTCTTACTGGTTGGTGGGGGATCAAATACTTATTTCCCTCTGCAGAATGCAAATAAATTCATATACTTTCCACAATGTGATTTTCCGGATTTAATTTGTGATGTGCTATCTCTCACTGTTACCAATAACCTACCCTTCAATTAGTGGCTGCTCATGTCTTTGTCAGTGGGCAAACTTACAAAATCAGCAAGGGATCAAATACTTATTTCCCCCACTGTACTCATGAATCTACTTTCCACACCAAACCCACCCATAAAAACACCTCCACAATACATATGTACAGTTACAGCGGTTCTTAAATCTGTCCTGGGGAAACCCAGCCAGTCAGGTTTTCAGAATATCCACAATGAATATACATACCAAGGAGGCAGTGTATGCAAATCATTCTCATTCAGGACAGGTTTGAGAGTCACTGACTTAGAGCGGTAATTCTAAAAGGTGCACTAAAAATTAGGTACCTAAAATCTGTATGCTAAGATAGTATTTTATAACGGCATCTGGGTGCCTAGATTCTGTTGTTTTTGTTTATTTTTTATTTATTACATTTGTATCCCACATTTTCCCACCTATTTGCAGGCTCAATGTGGCTTACATTGTCCCGTAGAGGCATGCGCCATCTCCGGTAGTGAAACAAATACAAGGAGTTAATGTGGTCAGATAAGGTTCATGTGTTATAGACACATTGGGAATCATAGAGAGGAAGAGTTATGAATAGTTTATTGCAAGCTTTGGTATCGTTGTGTTGCAGGGTTTAGGCACTTAAGTTGGGTCGATGGGGTACGCCTTTTTAAACAGGTTGGTTTTTAGTGATTTCCGGAAGTTTAGGTGGTCGTACATTGTTTTCACGGCTTTTGGTATTGCGTCCTACAGTTGTGTGCTTATGTAGGAGAAACTGGATGCATAGATTGATTTGTGTTTGAGTCCTTTGCAGCTTGGGTAGTGGAGATTTAGGTATGTTTGTGATGATCCGATTGTGTTTCTTGTTGGTAAGTCTATGAGGCCTGTCATGTATTCCGGGGCTTCACCGTAGATAATTTTATGGGCCAGGGTGCAGATTTTGAAAGCAATATGTTCTTTGATTGGTAGCCAGTGTAGTTTTACAGGATGAGGCAAAAAAAAAAGTGAAGCCCAGAGCTTTTTGCTAGTTTCTCAGCAGTCGCTTAATGTGATGTTTGTGAGCCCTTGACCTAGAGGTGGCCACGTGAGAATCACTCAACCACCTCTGGGTAGACCGAGTCCCCTCAGAACTAAGAGTACTCCCAAGAACTGGACTGAACCACAAGTGGAGATGAACTGAGAGAGCTTTATTAGTAGCAAAAAACACAAGGCTAAAAGTGTAGCCAAATGACACAGAAAGGAAAACAGGCAGCCTATCTATACAGTCTAACCTAGCTGAAGCAAGGCAAACATAATACATAGATTAAGGTAAAGTAGAACAGCCTAGCTGTATAGGGAAATCAAACATAAGCAGCTTGTGCATCTCGATATTAGCAAAGCAATGCAAAACTCTGCTCCTTGACCCATAAAATTATCTATGGTTTGCCCCGGAGTATATGCACCCCTTGATCAACCTCCCGCCCAGGAATGCCAACCCTGCTGCTCGTTCCTTCCTCCACCTTCACTTCCCAAACTGTAAGGGTGTCAAGTACAAGAGGATCTTCGCCTCATCTTTCCGCTATTGGAGTCCTAAGCACTGGAATTCTCTCCCGCAACACCTTAAAACTCAAGCGAACTACGCCCTCTTCAAGAAGTTGTTGAAGACCTACTTCTTTGCCAAGACCTACTCCTCACTTTATACCGCTGCTTGGTGCACCCTTTCTGGCTCCTACCCTGCTAGTTTGCCCTGTTAGATGCTTCTCCCCCTGCATACTCCTTGTATATTCTTCTAAGTTTTCCTATTCTGTATTTTATTTAATGTTTGTAAGCCACATTGTGCCTGCATGAGTGGGAAAATGTGGGATATAAGTGAACAATAAATAAATAAATATATGGCAAACAGTAGAACACCAAATGAACACAGCAAAGGAGACAAAAAGAATGATCCAAAAAAACTTCCAACGCATTCACATCAAAAGTTTATTATTAAAAGCTGCACTCGACACAAATCGTGTTTCAGCAACTCCAGCCTGCCTCAGGAGTCCCTGTAACGTATATTTATGACATATTGTGTATCGGCATAAAAACAAAAAATGCTGTTACTAACTCGATCCAAAAACACCGTCACCAAACTCTGACGAGCACCAAATAACTGTCAATACACTAGGCAAAGGGTCCGTCCCAGCAGGACAAAGACAAACAGGCAATATGGCTGACAGAGGTGACTGCTAGTGGTTCGGAAAAGGGTTCATTCTGTCATTACACTCAGATGACGCTGAACAACTGCGACAAGCTCCCTCAAAACCAGAGTGGAGCAGAAGCAAAACGAAGGGAAAAGAGAGAATCTCTTGAGGACCTGCACTGCAGGTAGAGCCCAGAGTGGGTCACTCCGGTAAGACAAGCAAAGCCAAATAGTCACTGAGGCGCCCAAGCTGGATGCTCCCAAGGCAAACAAGATAAAGCAACAAAGCCTGAGCCAACACAAGCAAGATGAAGAAGCCAAACCCGAGCCAATTCTCCCAAGGCAGAAGACTCAACGGCCCTGCACAGCACCCAAGGGCCAGGATCAGCCCACGCAGACCTGTCTGTGCTCCAAGCACCACACCCTCGTCCAGAGATATCTCGAGACATGGCCTCAGCCACTGCACCTGCAGCACTCCCTGTCATCCAGCCCACGCAGTCCCAAACATAGCACAAAGCTATTCGCTGCATACAGCGACTAAGGACTCGGGTGGGCAACTGGAATCTCAACTGAGGCATGGGAGGCTCTAGACTCACAGGCCTGGCATCAGACTTCACTGGACCTAAGCAAAGGTGAAAGCTGAAGGCAGAGCTATTACTCCCCAGAACTACCAAGCTGGAAAGCAGGCTTCACGGGAACACAGCAATAGGTGAAAGCTGTAGGCAAAGCTTTACACCTCAGGACTCCCCTGCCTTGGAAGCAGACTTCTACTGGAACACAGCATAAGGAAAAAGCTGTAGGCAAAGCTTCAAGCCACGGCCTCGCAAAGAAACAGAAGTTGGAACTAGGAGGACCCAGGCAGGCCTGGACCTCATCAAGGATAATTGCCAGAACACTGAGCACTCTCAGAAGCCAGCTTAAGAAGTTCTCAGTGCTGATGCATCACCAGCTTGGCCGCCTCCACTCTACAGTGACTCTACAGGTCACTGACTGGAACTGCAGGTAATTTTAGAGGAACAGGGCACTGACGACGACGATGATGACCATGATATTTAATATTTCAACGTGAAATTGTACAGCTTTATTTGTTAGAAACATAGAAACACTAGTAAAAAAGGCCCGTTTCTGTTAGAAATGAAACGGGCGCTAGCAAGGTTTTCCTTGGAGTGTATGTTTCAGAAAGAGTGTGTGTGAGAGATGGAGCGTGTGTGTCAGAGAGTGAATGTGAGAGAGACAGAGTGTATGTGTTTGTGCGAGAGAGAGAGTGTGTGAGAGACAGTGTTTGTGTTTCTGTGTGACACTGTGTGAAAGAGAGGGACAAAGACAGTGAGTGTGAGAGTGTATGTGGCAGACAGAGAATGAGTGACTGCGGTGTGGTGTGAGGAACCCCCTCACCCCCTCCCTTCCCCTGCCCCCTTGCAGCCAGGCATGTGCAGCGACCCTCCTCTCCCGTGTTCCCCCTGCAGCCACCCATGTCCAGCATCCCCCTGCAGCCACCCATGCCCATCAACCTCCTCTCCCCCTGCTGCGTCCTTCCTGTCTCCCCTGCTCCCCCTGCAGCCACCCATGTGGTCTCAGGCCCCCCCTCAGCATCCCTCCTGTCCCCCTGCAGGCACGCATGTGCAGCATCCCTCCTCTCTCCCTGTCCCCCCTGCAGCCAGCCATGTCCAGCGACCCTTCTGTCCCCCTGCCCCCCTGCAGCTACCCATGTCCAGCGACCCTCCTCTCCTGTGCAGCCACCCATGTCTGAGGACACTCCTCTCCTTTTTCCCTGTTCCTCCCCTGTGGCCAGCCATGTCCATCGACCCACCTGTCCCCCTGATGACCACCAACTTCTGTCCCCCTGCCCGCCCTGCAGTGTCCGTCCTGTATCCTCTGTCCCCCTTGCAGGCACCCATGTGGGTGTGGAGCCCCATCCCTATCTCCCTGTTCCTACCCCCCCTGCAGCCACCCATGTCCAGCGAGACCCCCTTCCCTCTCAGCTGGCGCAGCACCCAAAGAAAGTCCCTTGTCCCCCCCTTCGTGCATCACCCGACCCCCCCCCCACCGTGGCACATCACCAAGCCCTCCCCCCTCATCAACCCCCTCGCCACCCGCAACCGCTAATACAAACTGTGTCCGGCGGCTGCTGCTTCTGCTATTCAGCCCGTACATAAAGAAAACAAACAAAAAAATCCTCCTAAAACGCACCTCCGTTGAGAAGCATCTCACATTGGCTGAAGTCTCAGCATGCGCTCCTCCTCTCCCCTCTGACGTCTCGGCGTTTCTCCGGGGTCTTCCGGCAGGGGCACTGACGTTGAGGGGAGGAGGAGCGGCTGCAGAGACGTCAGCCAATGTGAGATGGTTCTCCACGGAGGTGCGTTTTAGGAGGTTGTTTTTTTGTTTGTTTGTTTTCTTTGTGTACGGGCTGCTGCTGCTGAATAGAAGCAGCAGCAGCCGCCGGACAGAGTTTGTATTGGCAGTCGCAGGTGGCGAGGCGGTCTGGGGGGGGGGAGCTTGGTGAAGCGGCGGGGGAGGGGTTGGGTGATGCGGCGAGGAGGGAAGGGGGGAGGGGCTTTCTGATGCCCCGTTGCACGGGTTGTTGTGGCGATGCGGCGGGGGGGCACTTAGAGGTGCAACGTCAAGGCTGTTTGTGTGTGTGTGTGTGTGTGTGTTTGTGTATGTTTTGTGTTCTGTTTGTGGTTTGTGTTTCTGTTTGTGTGTGTGTGTATATGTATGGTGTTTTGCGTTGTGTGTTTGGTGTGTGTTTGCGTGTTGTGTGTTTGTGTGTGTGTTTGTTGTGTGTGTTTGTGTTTGCGTTTGTTGTGTTGTGTTTGTGTGGGGGGGGGGGGTTGCGGGTGGCTTTTGTGGTCGTGTTTGGGGAGTTTGCCAGCAGTCTAGCGATTCCTAGGCAGGGGGAGGAGTACAGAAACACTCCCCTGCCTGGGTCGTTGTTTGTTGGAGGGGGTTGCCAGTTGGTAGGGGTGCCTTTATGGATCCCTTTACTCTCTGTGTTCGCCCTCGAGGGCGGGGCAGAGAGACATGGTGAGTTGGATGGGAACTAACGAACTGTTTAGGGATTTTGCAGATGTTTGTGTGTGTGTGTTTCTGTGTGTGTGTGTTTGTGTATGTTTCTGTGTGTGTGTTTGTGTATGTTTTGTGTGTGTATGTGTGTGTGTGTGTTTGTGTGTTGTTTTGTGTGTATGTTTTGTGTGTGTGTTTGTGTGTTGTTTCTGTGTGTGTGTGTGTTTGTGTATGTTTGTGTGTGTGTTTGTGTGTGTGTATGTTTGTGTGTGTGTGTGTGCGTTTGTGTGCGTTTGTGTGTGTGTTTGCGTTTGTTTGTCTTCAGAATGTTGAGGTAGCGTTTTATGTACAGATGGGGCGTGGCTGAGGGCGGGTCTATGAGTGAGGGTGACTGGTCCTAGCCTATGAAGACTACAGGATTTTTGTGCTTCTCTGCCTTGGAGTGAGCTTCAGAACGTTCAAGGTGGGATTTATTAATATAGATGACGGCAGATAAAAGCCAAATGGCCCATCCAGTCTGCCCATCCTCAGCAACCACTGTCTCCTCCTTTCCCTAAGAGATCCCAAGTGTCTGTCCCACGCTTTCTTAAATTCTGACACAGTCCTCTTCTCCACCACCTCCACTGGGAGGTGATTCCACTCATCCACCACCTTTTCCACGAAAAAGTATTTCCTTAAATTGCTCCTGAGTCTGTAATCTCTTACATTCAACCTATGCCCTCTCATTCCAGAGTTTCCCTTCATTTGAAAGAGGCTCACCTCCTGTACACTAATGCCACAGAGGTATTTAAATGTTTCTATCATATCCCCTCTCTCCCGCCTTTCTTCCAAAGTATACATATTGAGAGTCTTAAGTCTGAAAGAGACCACTGTTGTAGCCGCCTTCTGGAGTGACCCATTCGTAGGTATGGTCTCCAGAATTGCACACAGTATTCTAAATGGGGCCTCACCAAAGACATATATAAGGGCACTATCACCTCTTTTTTTCCTTCTGGCCATCCCTTTCCCTATGCAGCTCTTTCACCGTGGCCTTTTTGTTACTATCTATGTATATGTGCAGAGTGGATTGAGATTATCTTTAAACATGGTGAAATTACAGACTTTTTAGCGTGACCACCCAGTGGTTTTCATGCATTCAAAAATGTTTCACTGTAAAACTAGCATTATTGGGGAAAAAAGTACCAGCCTACTATTAATGATGTCACAATGATGTGGACTTTTGTAAACAATAATTTGAATTTGAATAATTTGTATTTGATAATATAATTTATACATAATTTCTTTAAAACCATTTTGAATCAGAACTGAAATCATGGCCAAGGTGTCAGTAGCGGGCAAAATGAGAATCAAGACTCAGTGAGAACAAGGTTTCGAAGCAAAGGCTGTTAAGAACTTCCCAGTGACTGAGGGGACTACGTTAAAGCTGAGGGTGAACGCTTTGAGCTTTCATAGTAACTGCAAAATTCTGACACATTGAGAGGCATAATCGAAAGGGACGCCCAAGTTTTGCTGAGGATATCCTCGCAAAACGTCCGCAGGAGGTGGCGGAGATGAAAACATAACTTAAGATAACTAAATGTTGTTTAATAGTAATATGTAACTATGATGATTAAATAAAATTTCTGGTTGAACTTCGAAGTGGTTGCTGAGAACTGCAAAAAAAACTGTAGGGTTTACTGTTTTTTTGCCTCTATTGAATAGAGCCTAAGGTCTCCTTTTTACTAAGCTGTGGTAAATGGGGGCCTGCACTAGTGTCAGCGTGTTTTTGAGACGCATAACTAAGGTCCCCTTTTATAGCAACGGGTAAAAGGTTGCCTTTTTTTTTCTGGAAAAGAAATGGTCCTGCGGTAAGTGAACCACTTCCCACATGGCCATTTCGGGGGGGGGGGGGGGGGGGAAGCACTTACCGCCACTCATTGAGGTGTGCAGTGGGGGTGGGAACTACCGCCAGGCGCCAGATTGGTGCACGGGAAGCCTGTTGCTGTGCACCAACCCTTTAGTAAAAGAACCCCTAAGCTTAGCATTGGGGCACTAACAGGCACCAACACATACATCCAGGGGTGTAGCCAGACTTTGGCGGGAGGGGGGTTCAGAGCCCGAGGTGAGGGGGCACATTTTAGCCCCCCCCCCAGTGCCGCAGACCCCCTGCCGCTGCTGCTGCCGCCGCTACCATCAACTTTGACCCCCCCCCCCGCTGACGACCCTCTTGACCCCCCCTCCCGCTGCCAACCCAACCCCGCCGTCACCTACCTTTGCTGGCGGGGAACCCCAACCCTTGCCAGCCGAGGTCCTCTTCTTCCTTCGTTCTGTTTCTGAGTCTGACATCCTGCATGTTGTACGTGCAGGACGTCAGACTCACAGAAAGAGAACAAAGGAAGAAGAGGACCTCGGCTGGTGGGGGTTGGGTCCCCTGCCAGCAAAGGTAGCAGACGTCAAAGGCGGGTTGGCGGCGGGGAGGGAGGGTCGAGAGGGTTGTTGGCAGGGGGTCCAGGGCCAAATCTACAGGGGCCCAGGCCCCCATGGCCCTACATAGCTACGCCCCTGCATACATCATGTAAAAGTTAGGTGTAAATGTTGGCACCTAGGAGCACAACTTAAACAGTTGTATAAGTTCGGCACCTAAGTGTGTGATCCGCCCATGCCACACCACATGCACACCCCCTTTGCAGTTATGCACTAATGGGGGTCTTTTACAAAGCTGCGTTAGTGTTTTTAGCTCATGGTAAAAATCAGCTGATGGTAAACGCTGAGATGCCCATTATATTCCTAAGCTAAAAACGCTAGCGCAGCCTTGTATGTTTAAACATTTTTATTGAGAATGAAGCAAAATAGAACAAGAGTCTGTCATGTGGAGGGGCATAATCGAACGGGGCGCCCAAGTTTCCCTGGGGCTGTACTCGCAGAACGGCTTGAGAAGGGGGGGGGAAACCCGTATTATCGAAACAAGATGGGCGGCCATCTTTCGTTTCGATAATCGAAACAAGATGGGCGGCCATCTTTCGTTTTGATAATACAGCCGGGGACGCCCAAATCACGAAATTTAGGTTGACCTTAGAGATGGTTGTCCCCGATTTTCGGTGATAATGGAAACTGAGGACGCCCATCTCAGAAACAACCAAATCCAAGCCATTTGGTCGTGGGAGGAGCCAGCATTCGTAGTGCACTGGTCCACCTGACATGCCAGGACACCAACCGGGCACCCTAGGGGGCACTGCAGTGGACTTCACACATTGCTCCCAGGTGCATAGCTCCATTACCTTGTGTGCTGAGCCCACCAAAACCCACTCCCCACAACTGTACACCACTACCATAGCCCTAAGGGGTGAAGGGGGGCACCTAGATGTGGGTACAGTGGATTTCTGGTTGGTTTTGAAGGGCTCACATTTACCACCACAAGTGTAACAGGTAGGGGGGGGGGGATGGTCCTGGGTCCGCCTACTTGAAGTGCACTGCACCCACTAAAACTGCACCAGGGACCTGTACTGTTGTCATGGAGCTGGGTATGACATTTGAGGCTGGCAAAAGATATTTTTAAAGTTTGTTTTTTTTAAGGTGGGAAGGGATTGGTGATCACTGAGGGAGTAAGGGAGGTCATCCCCGATTCCCTCTGGTGGTCATCTGGTCATCGGACACCTTTTTGAGGTTTGGTCGCAAGAAAAATGGACCAAGTAAAGTCGGCCAAGTGCTCGTCAGGGACGCCCTTCTTTTTCCATTATCAGCCGAGGTCGCACATCTCTTAAGCACACCCCAGTCCTGCCTTCGCTACGCTGCCGACATGCCCCCGTGAACTTTGGTCGTCCCCGCGACGGAGAGCAGTTGAGGGCACCCAAAATTGGCTTTCGATTTTGCCGATTTGGGCGACTCTGGGAGAAGGACGCCCATCTCCCAATTTGTGTCAAAAGATGGGCGCCCTTCTCTTTCGAAAATAAGCCTGATAGTGTTATTAACAACAGGAGATACCCCCTCCCCAACTCCCATGAATGTGTAAACAATTATTTAAGATACAGAAATAGCATTATAACCCAACCAAAGAATTGAATACACGTTAGCAACCGCGAGGGGTAAGAATACACCAAAGAAAGCAACCTCAGTTCAACCCCCCCCCCCCCCCACCAGATCCCCTACCACCACACCTACCACTGACACAAATACCCCCCCCTTGCTCTAGAGGTTCTGGACTCTTATAACCCTCCAGGGTAATTGAAAACGAAGGAAACAGAAAACACCACCCCCCCCCCCCCCCCCATACTCTACCCAACAGACCTAAACGCTAGGGGATTTAAGGGAAACAGACCCATGTATAAAGACCAACTATAATACATTCAAGATAAGACTCCTACCTCATGGAGATCAGGAGAATAAATAGGGACTCCAGAGCTTCATAAGAGCCTCACAACTCCCGGACTTCCCAGGCAAGCTGCTGATGAAATTGCTTTCGCCTATGCCAAAAAGCAGGCAGATGAGCTGAAGTACAGGACTGCAAAATACACTTTCTCGCCAACAGACACATTTTTTGAACAATAAGGTACACCCCGAAAAGAACCATGGCACCCTGTCAATAACTGAACCGGAGTACCTTCAATCCTACATCTCAAAAGCAGGGCCATATAATCAGTAACCTGTTTCCAAAAATGCCTAACCTCCAAACAATCCCAAAAGGAATTATAAAAAGTATTATCGGTCATCTGACATTTAGGGCAAAAGGGCGATGGCAGTCTTCCCACCTGAAATAGCTGAACTTGAGTAAAATAAGCTCTGAAAAGGACCCAAAAAGAACATTCTCTGTTGCTTGTATTACTGGTTAGTCTTGGTATACTTTTGATAGAAGAGAGTAAGTCCCAGGACTCCAAGTTCACCCCACATCCTGTTCTCATCTGTGTTTGATCGGCTCCAAACCCTAGGTCCCTCAAGTTTTGCTAGCGCAACTTTGTAAAGGCCC